>NC_135648.1:28301140-28968402 GCF_053574225.1 Canis aureus
TCGACTCGAAACAAATTGAATCCAATCGAAAAGAATCTAATTGAATCGAATCGAAAAGAATCGAATTCAATCAAAACGAATCGATTCGAATGGAATAGAAAAGAATAGAATAGAATAGAATCGAAAAGAATCAACTCGAATCGAAAAGAATCGAATCGAAAAGAATTGAATCGAATCGAAAAGAAACGAATCGAACCGAATCAAAAAGAAAACAATCGAATCGAATCAAATACAAAAGAATCGCTTTGAATAGCATAGAATTGAAAAGAATCGAATCAATCGAATTGAAAACAATCGAATCGAAAAGAATCGAATCAAAAAAAGTCGAATCGAAACGAAAACAATCGAATCGAATCGAATCTAAAAGAATCGTATTGAATTGCATCGAGTCGAAAAGACTCGAATCAAAAAGACTCGAATCGAATTGAATCAAATTGAAAAGAATCTAATAGAAACCACTCGAACAGAATCAAATCGAAATGATTCAAAATGAATCGAATAGAATAGAATCGAAAAAAATCGAATAGAATCGAAACGAATTGAATCGAAGAGAATCGATTAGAATCGAAATGAAAAGAATCGTATTGAATCGAATCGAAAAGAATCAACTCAAATCGAATCGAAAGAATTGAATCAAATCGAAAAGAATCCAATCGAATCGAAAAGAATCGAACTGAATGGAATCAAATCGAAAAGAATCTAATCGAATTGAAAAGAATCGAATCAAATTTAATGGAATCGAAAAGAATCGAATTGATTCGAAAAGAATCGAAATGAAACAAATCAGATCAAATGGAAAAGAATCAAATCGAATTGAAAAGAATCGAATCGAATCGAAATGAATCGAATCAAAAAGAATCGAATCGAAAAGAATCGAATTGAAAAGAATCGAATCGAATCGTAAAGATTCGAATCGAATTAAAAATATCACATCGAATCGAATCGCAAAGAATCGAATTGAAAAGACTCGAATTGAAACGAATCGATTTGAAACGAAAAGAATCGAATCGAATCGAATCGAATTGAATTGAAAGAATCGAATTGAATAGAAAAAAATCGAATAGAAAAGAATCGAACCGAAAAGAAAAGAATCAAATTGAATCAGTCGATTAAATTCTAGTCGAATCGAATCAAAAAATGAAATCGAGTCGAATCGAATCGAAAAGAATCGAATTGTATCTAATCAAAAAGAATCGAATCGTATCGACTCGAATCGAAAAGAATCCAATTGCATCATCGAATGGAAAATAATCGAATTGAATAGAATAGAAAAGAATCGAATCGAATCAAATCGAAAACAATCAAATTGAATTGATCGAAAAGAATCGAATTGAATCAAATCGAATCGAAATGCAAAGAATCGAATCAATACAAATAGAAAAGAATCGAAAAGAATCAAATCGACACGAAAAGAATCGAATCGAATCAAAAAGTATCGAATTGATTCGAAAACATTCGAATCGAAAAGAATCGAATTGAAATGAATCCGATCGAAATGAAAAGAATCTACTCGACTCGAATCCAAAAGAATCGAATCCAAAAGAATTGAATCGAATCCAAAAGAATCGAATTGAATTGAATCAAAAGAAATGAATTGAATTGAATCAAGAAGGAACTAATCGAATCAAATCGAAAAAAATCGAATAGAATCAAATCGAATCAAAAAGAATCGAATAGATTCGAATAAAGAAGAATCGAACTGAGGGATCCCTGGGTGGCGCAGCGGTTTAGCGCCTGCCTTTGGCCCAGGGCGCGATCCTGGAGACCCGGGATCGAATCCCACATCGGGCTCCCGCTGCATGGAGCCTGCTTCTCCCTCTGCCTGTGTCTCTGCCTCTCTCACTCTCTCTGTGACTATCATAAAAATAAGAATCGAATTGAATCGAGTTGAAAAAATCATAAAGAATCAAATCGAAAAGAATCGAATTCCATGTAACGAAAAGATTCGAATTGAAAAGAATCGAATCGAAACAAAAGAATCGAATCGAATCGACATGAATCAAAAAGAATCGAATCAAAACGAATCGAAAAGAAACAAATCAAGTAGAATCTAAAAGAACCGAATCGAATCAAATCGAAACAATTCGAATAGAATTGAATCGAAAAGAATCAAAACGAATCGAACCGAAGAGAATCGATTCGAATCAAAATAAAAAGTATCGTATCAAATCGAATCGAAAAGAATCATATCAAATAGAATCGAAAGAATGGAATCAAATCTAAAACAATCGAATGGAATCGAAAAGAATCGAATTGAACGGAATGGAATCGAAAAGAATACAATAGAATAGAATCGAAAGACATCGAATAGAATCAAATCAAATCAAAAAGAATCGAATTGAATTGATCCTAACCAAAATAAGCGAAATGAATCGACTCGAACCGAAAAAAATCAAATCGAAAAGACTCTAATCTCAACGAAAATCATCGAAATGAATAGAATCGAAAAGAATCGAATTGAATCAAATCGAAAAGAATCGAATGGAATCCAATCGAAAAGAATCAAATTGATTCGACTCGAAACAAATTGAATCCAATCGAAAAGAATCTAATTGAATCGAATCGAAAAGAATCGAATTCAATCAAAACGAATCGATTCGAATGGAATAGAAAAGAATAGAATAGAATAGAATCGAAAAGAATCAACTCGAATCGAAAAGAATCGAATCGAAAAGAATTGAATCGAATCGAAAAGAAACGAATCGAACCGAATCAAAAAGAAAACAATCGAATCGAATCAAATACAAAAGAATCGCTTTGAATAGCATAGAATTGAAAAGAATCGAATCAATCGAATTGAAAACAATCGAATCGAAAAGAATCGAATCAAAAAAAGTCGAATCGAAACGAAAACAATCGAATCGAATCGAATCTAAAAGAATCGTATTGAATTGCATCGAGTCGAAAAGACTCGAATCAAAAAGACTCGAATCGAATTGAATCAAATCGAAAAGAATCTAATAGAAACCACTCGAACAGAATCAAATCGAAATGATTCAAAATGAATCGAATAGAATAGAATCGAAAAAAATCGAATAGAATCGAAACGAATTGAATCGAAGAGAATCGATTAGAATCGAAATGAAAAGAATCGTATTGAATCGAATCGAAAAGAATCAACTCAAATCGAATCGAAAGAATTGAATCAAATCGAAAAGAATCCAATCGAATCGAAAAGAATCGAACTGAATAGAATCAAATCGAAAAGAATCTAATCGAATTGAAAAGAATCGAATCAAATTTAATGGAATCGAAAAGAATCGAATTGATTCGAAAAGAATCGAAATGAAACAAATCAGATCAAATGGAAAAGAATCAAATCGAATTGAAAAGAATCGAATCGAATCGAAATGAATCGAATCAAAAAGAATCGAGTCGAAAAGAATCGAATTGAAAAGAATCGAATCGAATCGTAAAGATTCGAATCGAATTAAAAATATCACATCGAATCGAATCGCAAAGAATCGAATTGAAAAGACTCGAATTGAAACGAATCGATTTGAAACGAAAAGAATCGAATCGAATCGAATCGAATTGAATTGAAAGAATCGAATTGAATAGAAAAAAATCGAATAGAAAAGAATCGAACCGAAAAGAAAAGAATCAAATTGAATCAGTCGATTAAATTCTAGTCGAATCGAATCAAAAAATGAAATCGAGTCGAATCGAATCGAAAAGAATCGAATTGTATCTAATCAAAAAGAATCGAATCGTATCGACTCGAATCGAAAAGAATCCAACTGCATCATCGAATGGAAAATAATCGAATTGAATAGAATAGAAAAGAATCGAATCGAATCAAATCGAAAACAATCAAATTGAATTGATCGAAAAGAATCGAATTGAATCAAATCGAATCGAAATGCAAAGAATCGAATCAATACAAATAGAAAAGAATCGAAAAGAATCAAATCGACACGAAAAGAATCGAATCGAATCAAAAATTATCGAATTGATTCGAAAACATTCGAATCGAAAAGAATCGAATTGAAATGAATCCGATCGAAATGAAAAGAATCTACTCGACTCGAATCCAAAAGAATCGAATCCAAAAGAATTGAATCGAATCCAAAAGAATCGAATTGAATTGAATCAAAAGAAATGAATTGAATTGAATCAAGAAGGAACTAATCGAATCAAATCGAAAAAAATCGAATAGAATCAAATCGAATCAAAAAGAATCGAATAGATTCGAATAAAGAAGAATCGAACTGAGGGATCCCTGGGTGGCGCAGCGGTTTAGCGCCTGCCTTTGGCCCAGGGCGCGATCCTGGAGACCCGGGATCGAATCCCACATCGGGCTCCCGCTGCATGGAGCCTGCTTCTCCCTCTGCCTGTGTCTCTGCCTCTCTCACTCTCTCTGTGACTATCATAAAAATAAGAATCGAATTGAATCGAGTTGAAAAAATCATAAAGAATCAAATCGAAAAGAATCGAATTCCATGTAACGAAAAGATTCGAATTGAAAAGAATCGAATCGAAACAAAAGAATCGAATCGAATCGACATGAATCAAAAAGAATCGAATCAAAACGAATCGAAAAGAAACAAATCAAGTAGAATCTAAAAGAACCGAATCGAATCAAATCGAAACAATTCGAATAGAATTGAATCGAAAAGAATCAAAACGAATCGAACCGAAGAGAATCGATTCGAATCAAAATAAAAAGTATCGTATCAAATCGAATCGAAAAGAATCATATCAAATAGAATCGAAAGAATGGAATCAAATCTAAAACAATCGAATGGAATCGAAAAGAATCGAATTGAACGGAATGGAATCGAAAAGAATACAATAGAATAGAATCGAAAGACATCGAAAGAATCAAATCAAATCAAAAAGAATCGAATTGAATTGATCCTAACCAAAATAAGCGAAATGAATCGACTCGAACCGAAAAAAATCAAATCGAAAAGACTCTAATCTCAACGAAAATCATCGAAATGAATAGAATCGAAAAGAATCGAATTGAATCAAATCGAAAAGAATCGAATGGAATCCAATCGAAAAGAATCAAATTGATTCGACTCGAAACAAATTGAATCCAATCGAAAAGAATCTAATTGAATCGAATCGAAAAGAATCGAATTCAATCAAAACGAATCGATTCGAATGGAATAGAAAAGAATAGAATAGAATAGAATCGAAAAGAATCAACTCGAATCGAAAAGAATCGAATCGAAAAGAATTGAATCGAATCGAAAAGAAACGAATCGAACCGAATCAAAAAGAAAACCATCGAATCGAATCAAATACAAAAGAATCGCTTTGAATAGCATAGAATTGAAAAGAATCGAATCAATCGAATTGAAAACAATCGAATCGAAAAGAATCGAATCAAAAAAAGTCGAATCGAAACGAAAACAATCGAATCGAATCGAATCTAAAAGAATCGTATTGAATTGCATCGAGTCGAAAAGACTCGAATCAAAAAGACTCGAATCGAATTGAATCAAATCGAAAAGAATCTAATAGAAACCACTCGAACAGAATCAAATCGAAATGATTCAAAATGAATCGAATAGAATAGAATCGAAAAAAATCGAATAGAATGGAAACGAGAATCGATTAGAATCGAAATGAAAAGAATCGTATTGAATCGAATCGAAAAGAATCAACTCAAATCGAATCGAAAGAATTGAATCAAATCGAAAAGAATCCAATCGAATCGAAAAGAATCGAACTGAATGGAATCAAATCGAAAAGAATCTAATCGAATTGAAAAGAATCGAATCAAATTTAATGGAATCGAAAAGAATCGAATTGATTCGAAAAGAATCGAAATGAAACAAATCAGATCAAATGGAAAAGAATCAAATCGAATTGAAAAGAATCGAATCGAATCGAAATGAATCGAATCAAAAAGAATCGAATCGAAAAGAATCGAACTGAAAAGAATCGAATCGAATCGTAAAGATTCGAATCGAATTAAAAATATCACATCGAATCGAATCGCAAAGAATCGAATTGAAAAGACTCGAATTGAAACGAATCGATTTGAAACGAAAAGAATCGAATCGAATCGAATCGAATTGAATTGAAAGAATCGAATTGAATAGAAAAAAATCGAATAGAAAAGAATCGAACCGAAAAGAAAAGAATCAAATTGAATCAGTCGATTAAATTCTAGTCGAATCGAATCAAAAAATGAAATCGAGTCGAATCGAATCGAAAAGAATCGAATTGTATCTAATCAAAAAGAATCGAATCGTATCGACTCGAATCGAAAAGAATCCAACTGCATCATCGAATGGAAAATAATCGAATTGAATAGAATAGAAAAGAATCGAATCGAATCAAATCGAAAACAATCAAATTGAATTGATCGAAAAGAATCGAATTGAATCAAATCGAATCGAAATGCAAAGAATCGAATCAATACAAATAGAAAAGAATCGAAAAGAATCAAATCGACACGAAAAGAATCGAATCGAATCAAAAAGTATCGAATTGATTCGAAAACATTCGAATCGAAAAGAATCGAATTGAAATGAATCCGATCGAAATGAAAAGAATCTACTCGACTCGAATCCAAAAGAATCGAATCCAAAAGAATTGAATCGAATCCAAAAGAATCGAATTGAATTGAATCAAAAGAAATGAATTGAATTGAATCAAGAAGGAACTAATCGAATCAAATCGAAAAAAATCGAATAGAATCAAATCGAATCAAAAAGAATCGAATAGATTCGAATAAAGAAGAATCGAACTGAGGGATCCCTGGGTGGCGCAGCGGTTTAGCGCCTGCCTTTGGCCCAGGGCGCGATCCTGGAGACCCGGGATCGAATCCCACATCGGGCTCCCGCTGCATGGAGCCTGCTTCTCCCTCTGCCTGTGTCTCTGCCTCTCTCACTCTCTCTGTGACTATCATAAAAATAAGAATCGAATTGAATCGAGTTGAAAAAATCATAAAGAATCAAATCGAAAAGAATCGAATTCCATGTAACGAAAAGATTCGAATTGAAAAGAATCGAATCGAAACAAAAGAATCGAATCGAATCGACATGAATCAAAAAGAATCGAATCAAAACGAATCGAAAAGAAACAAATCAAGTAGAATCTAAAAGAACCGAATCGAATCAAATCGAAACAATTCGAATAGAATTGAATCGAAAAGAATCAAAACGAATCGAACCGAAGAGAATCGATTCGAATCAAAATAAAAAGTATCGTATCAAATCGAATCGAAAAGAATCATATCAAATAGAATCGAAAGAATGGAATCAAATCTAAAACAATCGAATGGAATCGAAAAGAATCGAATTGAACGGAATGGAATCGAAAAGAATACAATAGAATAGAATCGAAAGACATCGAATAGAATCAAATCAAATCAAAAAGAATCGAATTGAATTGATCCTAACCAAAATAAGCGAAATGAATCGACTCGAACCGAAAAAAATCAAATCGAAAAGAATCTAATCTCAACGAAAATCATCGAAATGAATAGAATCGAAAAGAATCGAATTGAATCAAATCGAAAAGAATCGAATGGAATCCAATCGAAAAGAATCAAATTGATTCGACTCGAAACAAATTGAATCCAATCGAAAAGAATCTAATTGAATCGAATCGAAAAGAATCGAATTCAATCAAAACGAATCGATTCGAATGGAATAGAAAAGAATAGAATAGAATAGAATCGAAAAGAATCAACTCGAATCGAAAAGAATCGAATCGAAAAGAATTGAATCGAATCGAAAAGAAACGAATCGAACCGAATCAAAAAGAAAACCATCGAATCGAATCAAATACAAAAGAATCGCTTTGAATAGCATAGAATTGAAAAGAATCGAATCAATCGAATTGAAAACAATCGAATCGAAAAGAATCGAATCAAAAAAAGTCGAATCGAAACGAAAACAATCGAATCGAATCGAATCTAAAAGAATCGTATTGAATTGCATCGAGTCGAAAAGACTCGAATCAAAAAGACTCGAATCGAATTGAATCAAATCGAAAAGAATCTAATAGAAACCACTCGAACAGAATCAAATCGAAATGATTCAAAATGAATCGAATAGAATAGAATCGAAAAAAATCGAATAGAATCGAAACGAATTGAATCGAAGAGAATCGATTAGAATCGAAATGAAAAGAATCGTATTGAATCGAATCGAAAAGAATCAACTCAAATCGAATCGAAAGAATTGAATCAAATCGAAAAGAATCCAATCGAATCGAAAAGAATCGAACTGAATGGAATCAAATCGAAAAGAATCTAATCGAATTGAAAAGAATCGAATCAAATTTAATGGAATCGAAAAGAATCGAATTGATTCGAAAAGAATCGAAATGAAACAAATCAGATCAAATGGAAAAGAATCAAATCGAATTGAAAAGAATCGAATCGAATCGAAATGAATCGAATCAAAAAGAATCGAATCGAAAAGAATCGAATTGAAAAGAATCGAATCGAATCGTAAAGATTCGAATCGAATTAAAAATATCACATCGAATCGAATCGCAAAGAATCGAATTGAAAAGACTCGAATTGAAACGAATCGATTTGAAACGAAAAGAATCGAATCGAATCGAATCAAATCGAATTGAATTGAAAGAATCGAATTGAATAGAAAAAAATCGAATAGAAAAGAATCGAACCGAAAAGAAAAGAATCAAATTGAATCAGTCGATTAAATTCTAGTCGAATCGAATCAAAAAATGAAATCGAGTCGAATCGAATCGAAAAGAATCGAATTGTATCTAATCAAAAAGAATCGAATCGTATCGACTCGAATCGAAAAGAATCCAACTGCATCATCGAATGGAAAATAATCGAATTGAATAGAATAGAAAAGAATCGAATCGAATCAAATCGAAAACAATCAAATTGAATTGATCGAAAAGAATCGAATTGAATCAAATCGAATCGAAATGCAAAGAATCGAATCAATACAAATAGAAAAGAATCGAAAAGAATCAAATCGACACGAAAAGAATCGAATCGAATCAAAAAGTATCGAATTGATTCGAAAACATTCGAATCGAAAAGAATCGAATTGAAATGAATCCGATCGAAATGAAAAGAATCTACTCGACTCGAATCCAAAAGAATCGAATCCAAAAGAATTGAATCGAATCCAAAAGAATCGAATTGAATTGAATCAAAAGAAATGAATTGAATTGAATCAAGAAGGAACTAATCGAATCAAATCGAAAAAAATCGAATAGAATCAAATCGAATCAAAAAGAATCGAATAGATTCGAATAAAGAAGAATCGAACTGAGGGATCCCTGGGTGGCGCAGCGGTTTAGCGCCTGCCTTTGGCCCAGGGCGCGATCCTGGAGACCCGGGATCGAATCCCACATCGGGCTCCCGCTGCATGGAGCCTGCTTCTCCCTCTGCCTGTGTCTCTGCCTCTCTCACTCTCTCTGTGACTATCATAAAAATAAGAATCGAATTGAATCGAGTTGAAAAAATCATAAAGAATCAAATCGAAAAGAATCGAATTCCATGTAACGAAAAGATTCGAATTGAAAAGAATCGAATCGAAACAAAAGAATCGAATCGAATCGACATGAATCAAAAAGAATCGAATCAAAACGAATCGAAAAGAAACAAATCAAGTAGAATCTAAAAGAACCGAATCGAATCAAATCGAAACAATTCGAATAGAATTGAATCGAAAAGAATCAAAACGAATCGAACCGAAGAGAATCGATTCGAATCAAAATAAAAAGTATCGTATCAAATCGAATCGAAAAGAATCATATCAAATAGAATCGAAAGAATGGAATCAAATCTAAAACAATCGAATGGAATCGAAAAGAATCGAATTGAACGGAATGGAATCGAAAAGAATACAATAGAATAGAATCGAAAGACATCGAATAGAATCAAATCAAATCAAAAAGAATCGAATTGAATTGATCCTAACCAAAATAAGCGAAATGAATCGACTCGAACCGAAAAAAATCAAATCGAAAAGACTCTAATCTCAACGAAAATCATCGAAATGAATAGAATCGAAAAGAATCGAATTGAATCAAATCGAAAAGAATCGAATGGAATCCAATCGAAAAGAATCAAATTGATTCGACTCGAAACAAATTGAATCCAATCGAAAAGAATCTAATTGAATCGAATCGAAAAGAATCGAATTCAATCAAAACGAATCGATTCGAATGGAATAGAAAAGAATAGAATAGAATAGAATCGAAAAGAATCAACTCGAATCGAAAAGAATCGAATCGAAAAGAATTGAATCGAATCGAAAAGAAACGAATCGAACCGAATCAAAAAGAAAACCATCGAATCGAATCAAATACAAAAGAATCGCTTTGAATAGCATAGAATTGAAAAGAATCGAATCAATCGAATTGAAAACAATCGAATCGAAAAGAATCGAATCAAAAAAAGTCGAATCGAAACGAAAACAATCGAATCGAATCGAATCTAAAAGAATCGTATTGAATTGCATCGAGTCGAAAAGACTCGAATCAAAAAGACTCGAATCGAATTGAATCAAATCGAAAAGAATCTAATAGAAACCACTCGAACAGAATCAAATCGAAATGATTCAAAATGAATCGAATAGAATAGAATCGAAAAAAATCGAATAGAATCGAAACGAATTGAATCGAAGAGAATCGATTAGAATCGAAATGAAAAGAATCGTATTGAATCGAATCGAAAAGAATCAACTCAAATCGAATCGAAAGAATTGAATCAAATCGAAAAGAATCCAATCGAATCGAAAAGAATCGAACTGAATGGAATCAAATCGAAAAGAATCTAATCGAATTGAAAAGAATCGAATCAAATTTAATGGAATCGAAAAGAATCGAATTGATTCGAAAAGAATCGAAATGAAACAAATCAGATCAAATGGAAAAGAATCAAATCGAATTGAAAAGAATCGAATTGAATCGAAATGAATCGAATCAAAAAGAATCGAATCGAAAAGAATCGAATTGAAAAGAATCGAATCGAATCGTAAAGTTTCGAATCGAATTAAAAATATCACATCGAATCGAATCGCAAAGAATCGAATTGAAAAGACTCGAATTGAAACGAATCGATTTGAAACGAAAAGAATCGAATCGAATCGAATCGAATTGAATTGAAAGAATCGAATTGAATAGAAAAAAATCGAATAGAAAAGAATCGAACCGAAAAGAAAAGAATCAAATTGAATCAGTCGATTAAATTCTAGTCGAATCGAATCAAAAAATGAAATCGAGTCGAATCGAATCGAAAAGAATCGAATTGTATCTAATCAAAAAGAATCGAATCGTATCGACTCGAATCGAAAAGAATCCAACTGCATCATCGAATGGAAAATAATCGAATTGAATAGAATAGAAAAGAATCGAATCGAATCAAATCGAAAACAATCAAATTGAATTGATCGAAAAGAATCGAATTGAATCAAATCGAATCGAAATGCAAAGAATCGAATCAATACAAATAGAAAAGAATCGAAAAGAATCAAATCGACACGAAAAGAATCGAATCGAATCAAAAAGTATCGAATTGATTCGAAAACATTCGAATCGAAAAGAATCGAATTGAAATGAATCCGATCGAAATGAAAAGAATCTACTCGACTCGAATCCAAAAGAATCGAATCCAAAAGAATTGAATCGAATCCAAAAGAATCGAATTGAATTGAATCAAAAGAAATGAATTGAATTGAATCAAGAAGGAAGTAATCGAATCAAATCGAAAAAAATCGAATAGAATCAAATCGAATCAAAAAGAATCGAATAGATTCGAATAAAGAAGAATCGAACTGAGGGATCCCTGGGTGGCGCAGCGGTTTAGCGCCTGCCTTTGGCCCAGGGCGCGATCCTGGAGACCCGGGATCGAATCCCACATCGGGCTCCCGCGGCATGGAGCCTGCTTCTCCCTCTGCCTGTGTCTCTGCCTCTCTCACTCTCTCTGTGACTATCATAAAAATAAGAATCGAATTGAATCGAGTTGAAAAAATCATAAAGAATCAAATCGAAAAGAATCGAATTCCATGTAACGAAAAGATTCGAATTGAAAAGAATCGAATGGAAACAAAAGAATCGAATCGAATCGACATGAATCAAAAAGAATCGAATCAAAACGAATCGAAAAGAAACAAATCAAGTAGAATCTAAAAGAACCGAATCGAATCAAATCGAAACAATTCGAATAGAATTGAATCGAAAAGAATCAAAACGAATCGAACCGAAGAGAATCGATTCGAATCAAAATAAAAAGTATCGTATCAAATCGAATCGAAAAGAATCATATCAAATAGAATCGAAAGAATGGAATCAAATCTAAAACAATCGAATGGAATCGAAAAGAATCGAATTGAACGGAATGGAATCGAAAAGAATACAATAGAATAGAATCGAAAGACATCGAATAGAATCAAATCAAATCAAAAAGAATCGAATTGAATTGATCCTAACCAAAATAAGCGAAATGAATCGACTCGAACCGAAAAAAATCAAATCGAAAAGACTCTAATCTCAACGAAAATCATCGAAATGAATAGAATCGAAAAGAATCGAATTGAATCAAATCGAAAAGAATCGAATGGAATCCAATCGAAAAGAATCAAATTGATTCGACTCGAAACAAATTGAATCCAATCGAAAAGAATCTAATTGAATCGAATCGAAAAGAATCGAATTCAATCAAAACGAATCGATTCGAATGGAATAGAAAAGAATAGAATAGAATAGAATCGAAAAGAATCAACTCGAATCGAAAAGAATCGAATCGAAAAGAATTGAATCGAATCGAAAAGAAACGAATCGAACCGAATCAAAAAGAAAACAATCGAATCGAATCAAATACAAAAGAATCGCTTTGAATAGCATAGAATTGAAAAGAATCGAATCAATCGAATTGAAAACAATCGAATCGAAAAGAATCGAATCAAAAAAAGTCGAATCGAAACGAAAACAATCGAATCGAATCGAATCTAAAAGAATCGTATTGAATTGCATCGAGTCGAAAAGACTCGAATCAAAAAGACTCGAATCGAATTGAATCAAATCGAAAAGAATCTAATAGAAACCACTCGAACAGAATCAAATCGAAATGATTCAAAATGAATCGAATAGAATAGAATCGAAAAAAATCGAATAGAATCGAAACGAATTGAATCGAAGAGAATCGATTAGAATCGAAATGAAAAGAATCGTATTGAATCGAATCGAAAAGAATCAACTCAAATCGAATCGAAAGAATTGAATCAAATCGAAAAGAATCCAATCGAATCGAAAAGAATCGAACTGAATAGAATCAAATCGAAAAGAATCTAATCGAATTGAAAAGAATCGAATCAAATTTAATGGAATCGAAAAGAATCGAATTGATTCGAAAAGAATCGAAATGAAACAAATCAGATCAAATGGAAAAGAATCAAATCGAATTGAAAAGAATCGAATCGAATCGAAATGAATCGAATCAAAAAGAATCGAATCGAAAAGAATCGAATTGAAAAGAATCGAATCGAATCGTAAAGATTCGAATCGAATTAAAAATATCACATCGAATCGAATCGCAAAGAATCGAATTGAAAAGACTCGAATTGAAACGAATCGATTTGAAACGAAAAGAATCGAATCGAATCGAATCGAATTGAATTGAAAGAATCGAATTGAATAGAAAAAAATCGAATAGAAAAGAATCGAACCGAAAAGAAAAGAATCAAATTGAATCAGTCGATTAAATTCTAGTCGAATCGAATCAAAAAATGAAATCGAGTCGAATCGAATCGAAAAGAATCGAATTGTATCTAATCAAAAAAATCGAATCGTATCGACTCGAATCGAAAAGAATCCAACTGCATCATCGAATGGAAAATAATCGAATTGAATAGAATAGAAAAGAATCGAATCGAATCAAATCGAAAACAATCAAATTGAATTGATCGAAAAGAATCGAATTGAATCAAATCGAATCGAAATGCAAAGAATCGAATCAATACAAATAGAAAAGAATCGAAAAGAATCAAATCGACACGAAAAGAATCGAATCGAATCAAAAAGTATCGAATTGATTCGAAAACATTCGAATCGAAAAGAATCGAATTGAAATGAATCCGATCGAAATGAAAAGAATCTACTCGACTCGAATCCAAAAGAATCGAATCCAAAAGAATTGAATCGAATCCAAAAGAATCGAATTGAATTGAATCAAAAGAAATGAATTGAATTGAATCAAGAAGGAAGTAATCGAATCAAATCGAAAAAAATCGAATAGAATCAAATCGAATCAAAAAGAATCGAATAGATTCGAATAAAGAAGAATCGAACTGAGGGATCCCTGGGTGGCGCAGCGGTTTAGCGCCTGCCTTTGGCCCAGGGCGCGATCCTGGAGACCCGGGATCGAATCCCACATCGGGCTCCCGCGGCATGGAGCCTGCTTCTCCCTCTGCCTGTGTCTCTGCCTCTCTCACTCTCTCTGTGACTATCATAAAAATAAGAATCGAATTGAATCGAGTTGAAAAAATCATAAAGAATCAAATCGAAAAGAATCGAATTCCATGTAACGAAAAGATTCGAATTGAAAAGAATCGAATGGAAACAAAAGAATCGAATCGAATCGACATGAATCAAAAAGAATCGAATCAAAACGAATCGAAAAGAAACAAATCAAGTAGAATCTAAAAGAACCGAATCGAATCAAATCGAAACAATTCGAATAGAATTGAATCGAAAAGAATCAAAACGAATCGAACCGAAGAGAATCGATTCGAATCAAAATAAAAAGTATCGTATCAAATCGAATCGAAAAGAATCATATCAAATAGAATCGAAAGAATGGAATCAAATCTAAAACAATCGAATGGAATCGAAAAGAATCGAATTGAACGGAATGGAATCGAAAAGAATACAATAGAATAGAATCGAAAGACATCGAATAGAATCAAATCAAATCAAAAAGAATCGAATTGAATTGATCCTAACCAAAATAAGCGAAATGAATCGACTCGAACCGAAAAAAATCAAATCGAAAAGACTCTAATCTCAACGAAAATCATCGAAATGAATAGAATCGAAAAGAATCGAATTGAATCAAATCGAAAAGAATCGAATGGAATCCAATCGAAAAGAATCAAATTGATTCGACTCGAAACAAATTGAATCCAATCGAAAAGAATCTAATTGAATCGAATCGAAAAGAATCGAATTCAATCAAAACGAATCGATTCGAATGGAATAGAAAAGAATAGAATAGAATAGAATCGAAAAGAATCAACTCGAATCGAAAAGAATCGAATCGAAAAGAATTGAATCGAATCGAAAAGAAACGAATCGAACCGAATCAAAAAGAAAACAATCGAATCGAATCAAATACAAAAGAATCGCTTTGAATAGCATAGAATTGAAAAGAATCGAATCAATCGAATTGAAAACAATCGAATCGAAAAGAATCGAATCAAAAAAAGTCGAATCGAAACGAAAACAATCGAATCGAATCGAATCTAAAAGAATCGTATTGAATTGCATCGAGTCGAAAAGACTCGAATCAAAAAGACTCGAATCGAATTGAATCAAATCGAAAAGAATCTAATAGAAACCACTCGAACAGAATCAAATCGAAATGATTCAAAATGAATCGAATAGAATAGAATCGAAAAAAATCGAATAGAATCGAAACGAATTGAATCGAAGAGAATCGATTAGAATCGAAATGAAAAGAATCGTATTGAATCGAATCGAAAAGAATCAACTCAAATCGAATCGAAAGAATTGAATCAAATCGAAAAGAATCCAATCGAATCGAAAAGAATCGAACTGAATGGAATCAAATCGAAAAGAATCTAATCGAATTGAAAAGAATCGAATCAAATTTAATGGAATCGAAAAGAATCGAATTGATTCGAAAAGAATCGAAATGAAACAAATCAGATCAAATGGAAAAGAATCAAATCGAATTGAAAAGAATCGAATCGAATCGAAATGAATCGAATCAAAAAGAATCGAATCGAAAAGAATCGAATTGAAAAGAATCGAATCGAATCGTAAAGATTCGAATCGAATTAAAAATATCACATCGAATCGAATCGCAAAGAATCGAATTGAAAAGACTCGAATTGAAACGAATCGATTTGAAACGAAAAGAATCGAATCGAATCGAATCGAATTGAATTGAAAGAATCGAATTGAATAGAAAAAAATCGAATAGAAAAGAATCGAACCGAAAAGAAAAGAATCAAATTGAATCAGTCGATTAAATTCTAGTCGAATCGAATCAAAAAATGAAATCGAGTCGAATCGAATCGAAAAGAATCGAATTGTATCTAATCAAAAAGAATCGAATCGTATCGACTCGAATCGAAAAGAATCCAACTGCATCATCGAATGGAAAATAATCGAATTGAATAGAATAGAAAAGAATCGAATCGAATCAAATCGAAAACAATCAAATTGAATTGATCGAAAAGAATCGAATTGAATCAAATCGAATCGAAATGCAAAGAATCGAATCAATACAAATAGAAAAGAATCGAAAAGAATCAAATCGACACGAAAAGAATCGAATCGAATCAAAAAGTATCGAATTGATTCGAA
Source organism: Canis aureus (assembly GCF_053574225.1). Lineage (NCBI taxonomy): Eukaryota > Metazoa > Chordata > Mammalia > Carnivora > Canidae > Canis > Canis aureus. Next base: position 28,317,653 of record NC_135648.1, read on the forward strand.
AACATTCGAATCGAAAAGAATCGAATTGAAATGAATCCGATCGAAATGAAAAGAATCTACTCGACTCGAATCCAAAAGAATCGAATCCAAAAGAATTGAATCGAATCCAAAAGAATCGAATTGAATTGAATCAAAAGAAATGAATTGAATTGAATCAAGAAGGAACTAATCGAATCAAATCGAAAAAAATCGAATAGAATCAAATCGAATCAAAAAGAATCGAATAGATTCGAATAAAGAAGAATCGAACTGAGGGATCCCTGGGTGGCGCAGCGGTTTAGCGCCTGCCTTTGGCCCAGGGCGCGATCCTGGAGACCCGGGATCGAATCCCACATCGGGCTCCCGCGGCATGGAGCCTGCTTCTCCCTCTGCCTGTGTCTCTGCCTCTCTCACTCTCTCTGTGACTATCATAAAAATAAGAATCGAATTGAATCGAGTTGAAAAAATCATAAAGAATCAAATCGAAAAGAATCGAATTCCATGTAACGAAAAGATTCGAATTGAAAAGAATCGAATGGAAACAAAAGAATCGAATCGAATCGACATGAATCAAAAAGAATCGAATCAAAACGAATCGAAAAGAAACAAATCAAGTAGAATCTAAAAGAACCGAATCGAATCAAATCGAAACAATTCGAATAGAATTGAATCGAAAAGAATCAAAACGAATCGAACCGAAGAGAATCGATTCGAATCAAAATAAAAAGTATCGTATCAAATCGAATCGAAAAGAATCATATCAAATAGAATCGAAAGAATGGAATCAAATCTAAAACAATCGAATGGAATCGAAAAGAATCGAATTGAACGGAATGGAATCGAAAAGAATACAATAGAATAGAATCGAAAGACATCGAATAGAATCAAATCAAATCAAAAAGAATCGAATTGAATTGATCCTAACCAAAATAAGCGAAATGAATCGACTCGAACCGAAAAAAATCAAATCGAAAAGACTCTAATCTCAACGAAAATCATCGAAATGAATAGAATCGAAAAGAATCGAATTGAATCAAATCGAAAAGAATCGAATGGAATCCAATCGAAAAGAATCAAATTGATTCGACTCGAAACAAATTGAATCCAATCGAAAAGAATCTAATTGAATCGAATCGAAAAGAATCGAATTCAATCAAAACGAATCGATTCGAATGGAATAGAAAAGAATAGAATAGAATAGAATCGAAAAGAATCAACTCGAATCGAAAAGAATCGAATCGAAAAGAATTGAATCGAATCGAAAAGAAACGAATCGAACCGAATCAAAAAGAAAACCATCGAATCGAATCAAATACAAAAGAATCGCTTTGAATAGCATAGAATTGAAAAGAATCGAATCAATCGAATTGAAAACAATCGAATCGAAAAGAATCGAATCAAAAAAAGTCGAATCGAAACGAAAACAATCGAATCGAATCGAATCTAAAAGAATCGTATTGAATTGCATCGAGTCGAAAAGACTCGAATCAAAAAGACTCGAATCGAATTGAATCAAATCGAAAAGAATCTAATAGAAACCACTCGAACAGAATCAAATCGAAATGATTCAAAATGAATCGAATAGAATAGAATCGAAAAAAATCGAATAGAATCGAAACGAATTGAATCGAAGAGAATCGATTAGAATCGAAATGAAAAGAATCGTATTGAATCGAATCGAAAAGAATCAACTCAAATCGAATCGAAAGAATTGAATCAAATCGAAAAGAATCCAATCGAATCGAAAAGAATCGAACTGAATGGAATCAAATCGAAAAGAATCTAATCGAATTGAAAAGAATCGAATCAAATTTAATGGAATCGAAAAGAATCGAATTGATTCGAAAAGAATCGAAATGAAACAAATCAGATCAAATGGAAAAGAATCAAATCGAATTGAAAAGAATCGAATCGAATCGAAATGAATCGAATCAAAAAGAATCGAATCGAAAAGAATCGAATTGAAAAGAATCGAATCGAATCGTAAAGATTCGAATCGAATTAAAAATATCACATCGAATCGAATCGCAAAGAATCGAATTGAAAAGACTCGAATTGAAACGAATCGATTTGAAACGAAAAGAATCGAATCGAATCGAATCGAATTGAATTGAAAGAATCGAATTGAATAGAAAAAAATCGAATAGAAAAGAATCGAACCGAAAAGAAAAGAATCAAATTGAATCAGTCGATTAAATTCTAGTCGAATCGAATCAAAAAATGAAATCGAGTCGAATCGAATCGAAAAGAATCGAATTGTATCTAATCAAAAAGAATCGAATCGTATCGACTCGAATCGAAAAGAATCCAACTGCATCATCGAATGGAAAATAATCGAATTGAATAGAATAGAAAAGAATCGAATCGAATCAAATCGAAAACAATCAAATTGAATTGATCGAAAAGAATCGAATTGAATCAAATCGAATCGAAATGCAAAGAATCGAATCAATACAAATAGAAAAGAATCGAAAAGAATCAAATCGACACGAAAAGAATCGAATCGAATCAAAAAGTATCGAATTGATTCGAAAACATTCGAATCGAAAAGAATCGAATTGAAATGAATCCGATCGAAATGAAAAGAATCTACTCGACTCGAATCCAAAAGAATCGAATCCAAAAGAATTGAATCGAATCCAAAAGAATCGAATTGAATTGAATCAAAAGAAATGAATTGAATTGAATCAAGAAGGAACTAATCGAATCAAATCGAAAAAAATCGAATAGAATCAAATCGAATCAAAAAGAATCGAATAGATTCGAATAAAGAAGAATCGAACTGAGGGATCCCTGGGTGGCGCAGCGGTTTAGCGCCTGCCTTTGGCCCAGGGCGCGATCCTGGAGACCCGGGATCGAATCCCACATCGGGCTCCCGCGGCATGGAGCCTGCTTCTCCCTCTGCCTGTGTCTCTGCCTCTCTCACTCTCTCTGTGACTATCATAAAAATAAGAATCGAATTGAATCGAGTTGAAAAAATCATAAAGAATCAAATCGAAAAGAATCGAATTCCATGTAACGAAAAGATTCGAATTGAAAAGAATCGAATGGAAACAAAAGAATCGAATCGAATCGACATGAATCAAAAAGAATCGAATCAAAACGAATCGAAAAGAAACAAATCAAGTAGAATCTAAAAGAACCGAATCGAATCAAATCGAAACAATTCGAATAGAATTGAATCGAAAAGAATCAAAACGAATCGAACCGAAGAGAATCGATTCGAATCAAAATAAAAAGTATCGTATCAAATCGAATCGAAAAGAATCATATCAAATAGAATCGAAAGAATGGAATCAAATCTAAAACAATCGAATGGAATCGAAAAGAATCGAATTGAACGGAATGGAATCGAAAAGAATACAATAGAATAGAATCGAAAGACATCGAATAGAATCAAATCAAATCAAAAAGAATCGAATTGAATTGATCCTAACCAAAATAAGCGAAATGAATCGACTCGAACCGAAAAAAATCAAATCGAAAAGACTCTAATCTCAACGAAAATCATCGAAATGAATAGAATCGAAAAGAATCGAATTGAATCAAATCGAAAAGAATCGAATGGAATCCAATCGAAAAGAATCAAATTGATTCGACTCGAAACAAATTGAATCCAATCGAAAAGAATCTAATTGAATCGAATCGAAAAGAATCGAATTCAATCAAAACGAATCGATTCGAATGGAATAGAAAAGAATAGAATAGAATAGAATCGAAAAGAATCAACTCGAATCGAAAAGAATCGAATCGAAAAGAATTGAATCGAATCGAAAAGAAACGAATCGAACCGAATCAAAAAGAAAACCATCGAATCGAATCAAATACAAAAGAATCGCTTTGAATAGCATAGAATTGAAAAGAATCGAATCAATCGAATTGAAAACAATCGAATCGAAAAGAATCGAATCAAAAAAAGTCGAATCGAAACGAAAACAATCGAATCGAATCGAATCTAAAAGAATCGTATTGAATTGCATCGAGTCGAAAAGACTCGAATCAAAAAGACTCGAATCGAATTGAATCAAATCGAAAAGAATCTAATAGAAACCACTCGAACAGAATCAAATCGAAATGATTCAAAATGAATCGAATAGAATAGAATCGAAAAAAATCGAATAGAATCGAAACGAATTGAATCGAAGAGAATCGATTAGAATCGAAATGAAAAGAATCGTATTGAATCGAATCGAAAAGAATCAACTCAAATCGAATCGAAAGAATTGAATCAAATCGAAAAGAATCCAATCGAATCGAAAAGAATCGAACTGAATGGAATCAAATCGAAAAGAATCTAATCGAATTGAAAAGAATCGAATCAAATTTAATGGAATCGAAAAGAATCAAATTGATTCGAAAAGAATCGAAATGAAACAAATCAGATCAAATGGAAAAGAATCAAATCGAATTGAAAAGAATCGAATTGAATCGAAATGAATCGAATCAAAAAGAATCGAATCGAAAAGAATCGAACTATAAAAAAAATCGAATCGTATCGTAAAGATTCGAATCGAATTAAAAATATCACATCGAATCGAATCGTAAAGAATCGAATTGAAAAGACTCGAATTGAAACGAATCGATTTGAAACGAAAAGAATCGAATCGAATCGAATCGAATTGAATTGAAAGAATCGAATTGAATAGAAAAAAATCGAATAGAAAAGAATCGAACCGAAAAGAAAAGAATCAAATTGAATCAGTCGATTAAATTCTAGTCGAATCGAATCAAAAAATGAAATCGAGTCGAATCGAATCGAAAAGAATCGAATTGTATCTAATCAAAAAGAATCGAATCGTATCGACTCGAATCGAAAAGAATCCAATTGCATCATCGAATGGAAAATAATCGAATTGAATAGAATAGAAAAGAATCGAATCGAATCAAATCGAAAACAATCAAATTGAATTGATCGAAAAGAATCGAATTGAATCAAATCGAATCGAAATGCAAAGAATCGAATCAATACAAATAGAAAAGAATCGAAAAGAATCAAATCGACACGAAAAGAATCGAATCGAATCAAAAAGTATCGAATTGATTCGAAAACATTCGAATCGAAAAGAATCGAATTGAAATGAATCCGATCGAAATGAAAAGAATCTACTCGACTCGAATCCAAAAGAATCGAATCCAAAAGAATTGAATCGAATCCAAAAGAATCGAATTGAATTGAATCAAAAGAAATGAATTGAATTGAATCAAGAAGGAACTAATCGAATCAAATCGAAAAAAATCGAATAGAATCAAATCGAATCAAAAAGAATCGAATAGATTCGAATAAAGAAGAATCGAACTGAGGGATCCCTGGGTGGCGCAGCGGTTTAGCGCCTGCCTTTGGCCCAGGGCGCGATCCTGGAGACCCGGGATCGAATCCCACATCGGGCTCCCGCTGCATGGAGCCTGCTTCTCCCTCTGCCTGTGTCTCTGCCTCTCTCACTCTCTCTGTGACTATCATAAAAAAAAGAATCGAATTGAATCGAGTTGAAAAAATCATAAAGAATCAAATCGAAAAGAATCGAATTCCATGTAACGAAAAGATTCGAATTAAAAAGAATCGAATCGAAACAAAAGAATCGAATCGAATCGACATGAATCAAAAAGAATCGAATCAAAACGAATCGAAAAGAAACAAATCAAGTAGAATCTAAAAGAACCGAATCGAATCAAATCGAAACAATTCGAATAGAATTGAATCGAAAAGAATCAAAACGAATCGAACCGAAGAGAATCGATTCGAATCAAAATAAAAAGTATCGTATCAAATCGAATCGAAAAGAATCATATCAAATAGAATCGAAAGAATGGAATCAAATCTAAAACAATCGAATGGAATCGAAAAGAATCGAATTGAACGGAATGGAATCGAAAAGAATACAATAGAATAGAATCGAAAGACATCGAATAGAATCAAATCAAATCAAAAAGAATCGAATTGAATTGATCCTAACCAAAATAAGCGAAATGAATCGACTCGAACCGAAAAAAATCAAATCGAAAAGACTCTAATCTCAACGAAAATCATCGAAATGAATAGAATCGAAAAGAATCGAATTGAATCAAATCGAAAAGAATCGAATGGAATCCAATCGAAAAGAATCAAATTGATTCGACTCGAAACAAATTGAATCCAATCGAAAAGAATCTAATTGAATCGAATCGAAAAGAATCGAATTCAATCAAAACGAATCGATTCGAATGGAATAGAAAAGAATAGAATAGAATAGAATCGAAAAGAATCAACTCGAATCGAAAAGAATCGAATCGAAAAGAATTGAATCGAATCGAAAAGAAACGAATCGAACCGAATCAAAAAGAAAACCATCGAATCGAATCAAATACAAAAGAATCGCTTTGAATAGCATAGAATTGAAAAGAATCGAATCAATCGAATTGAAAACAATCGAATCGAAAAGAATCGAATCAAAAAAAAGTCGAATCGAAACGAAAACAATCGAATCGAATCGAATCTAAAAGAATCGTATTGAATTGCATCGAGTCGAAAAGACTCGAATCAAAAAGACTCGAATCGAATTGAATCAAATCGAAAAGAATCTAATAGAAACCACTCGAACAGAATCAAATCGAAATGATTCAAAATGAATCGAATAGAATAGAATCGAAAAAAATCGAATAGAATGGAAACGAATTGAATCGAAGAGAATCGATTAGAATCGAAATGAAAAGAATCGTATTGAATCGAATCGAAAAGAATCAACTCAAATCGAATCGAAAGAATTGAATCAAATCGAAAAGAATCCAATCGAATCGAAAAGAATCGAACTGAATGGAATCAAATCGAAAAGAATCTAATCGAATTGAAAAGAATCGAATCAAATTTAATGGAATCGAAAAGAATCGAATTGATTCGAAAAGAATCGAAATGAAACAAATCAGATCAAATGGAAAAGAATCAAATCGAATTGAAAAGAATCGAATTGAATCGAAATGAATCGAATCAAAAAGAATCGAATCGAAAAGAATCGAATTGAAAAGAATCGAATCGAATCGTAAAGATTCGAATCGAATTAAAAATATCACATCGAATCGAATCGCAAAGAATCGAATTGAAAAGACTCGAATTGAAACGAATCGATTTGAAACGAAAAGAATCGAATCGAATCGAATCAAATCGAATTGAATTGAAAGAATCGAATTGAATAGAAAAAATCGAATAGAAAAGAATCGAACCGAAAAGAAAAGAATCAAATTGAATCAGTCGATTAAATTCTAGTCGAATCGAATCAAAAAATGAAATCGAGTCGAATCGAATCGAAAAGAATCGAATTGTATCTAATCAAAAAGAATCGAATCGTATCGACTCGAATCGAAAAGAATCCAACTGCATCATCGAATGGAAAATAATCGAATTGAATAGAATAGAAAAGAATCGAATCGAATCAAATCGAAAACAATCAAATTGAATTGATCGAAAAGAATCGAATTGAATCAAATCGAATCGAAATGCAAAGAATCGAATCAATACAAATAGAAAAGAATCGAAAAGAATCAAATCGACACGAAAAGAATCGAATCGAATCAAAAAGTATCGAATTGATTCGAAAACATTCGAATCGAAAAGAATCGAATTGAAATGAATCCGATCGAAATGAAAAGAATCTACTCGACTCGAATCCAAAAGAATCGAATCCAAAAGAATTGAATCGAATCCAAAAGAATCGAATTGAATTGAATCAAAAGAAATGAATTGAATTGAATCAAGAAGGAACTAATCGAATCAAATCGAAAAAAATCGAATAGAATCAAATCGAATCAAAAAGAATCGAATAGATTCGAATAAAGAAGAATCGAACTGAGGGATCCCTGGGTGGCGCAGCGGTTTAGCGCCTGCCTTTGGCCCAGGGCGCGATCCTGGAGACCCGGGATCGAATCCCACATCGGGCTCCCGCTGCATGGAGCCTGCTTCTCCCTCTGCCTGTGTCTCTGCCTCTCTCACTCTCTCTGTGACTATCATAAAAAAAAGAATCGAATTGAATCGAGTTGAAAAAATCATAAAGAATCAAATCGAAAAGAATCGAATTCCATGTAACGAAAAGATTCGAATTGAAAAGAATCGAATCGAAACAAAAGAATCGAATCGAATCGACATGAATCAAAAAGAATCGAATCAAAACGAATCGAAAAGAAACAAATCAAGTAGAATCTAAAAGAACCGAATCGAATCAAATCGAAACAATTCGAATAGAATTGAATCGAAAAGAATCAAAACGAATCGAACCGAAGAGAATCGATTCGAATCAAAATAAAAAGTATCGTATCAAATCGAATCGAAAAGAATCATATCAAATAGAATCGAAAGAATGGAATCAAATCTAAAACAATCGAATGGAATCGAAAAGAATCGAATTGAACGGAATGGAATCGAAAAGAATACAATAGAATAGAATCGAAAGACATCGAATAGAATCAAATCAAATCAAAAAGAATCGAATTGAATTGATCCTAACCAAAATAAGCGAAATGAATCGACTCGAACCGAAAAAAATCAAATCGAAAAGACTCTAATCTCAACGAAAATCATCGAAATGAATAGAATCGAAAAGAATCGAATTGAATCAAATCGAAAAGAATCGAATGGAATCCAATCGAAAAGAATCAAATTGATTCGACTCGAAACAAATTGAATCCAATCGAAAAGAATCTAATTGAATCGAATCGAAAAGAATCGAATTCAATCAAAACGAATCGATTCGAATGGAATAGAAAAGAATAGAATAGAATAGAATCGAAAAGAATCAACTCGAATCGAAAAGAATCGAATCGAAAAGAATTGAATCGAATCGAAAAGAAACGAATCGAACCGAATCAAAAAGAAAACCATCGAATCGAATCAAATACAAAAGAATCGCTTTGAATAGCATAGAATTGAAAAGAATCGAATCAATCGAATTGAAAACAATCGAATCGAAAAGAATCGAATCAAAAAAAGTCGAATCGAAACGAAAACAATCGAATCGAATCGAATCTAAAAGAATCGTATTGAATTGCATCGAGTCGAAAAGACTCGAATCAAAAAGACTCGAATCGAATTGAATCAAATCGAAAAGAATCTAATAGAAACCACTCGAACAGAATCAAATCGAAATGATTCAAAATGAATCGAATAGAATAGAATCGAAAAAAATCGAATAGAATCGAAACGAATTGAATCGAAGAGAATCGATTAGAATCGAAATGAAAAGAATCGTATTGAATCGAATCGAAAAGAATCAACTCAAATCGAATCGAAAGAATTGAATCAAATCGAAAAGAATCCAATCGAATCGAAAAGAATCGAACTGAATGGAATCAAATCGAAAAGAATCTAATCGAATTGAAAAGAATCGAATCAAATTTAATGGAATCGAAAAGAATCGAATTGATTCGAAAAGAATCGAAATGAAACAAATCAGATCAAATGGAAAAGAATCAAATCGAATTGAAAAGAATCGAATCGAATCGAAATGAATCGAATCAAAAAGAATCGAATCGAAAAGAATCGAATTGAAAAGAATCGAATCGAATCGTAAAGATTCGAATCGAATTAAAAATATCACATCGAATCGAATCGCAAAGAATCGAATTGAAAAGACTCGAATTGAAACGAATCGATTTGAAACGAAAAGAATCGAATCGAATCGAATCAAATCGAATTGAATTGAAAGAATCGAATTGAATAGAAAAAATCGAATAGAAAAGAATCGAACCGAAAAGAAAAGAATCAAATTGAATCAGTCGATTAAATTCTAGTCGAATCGAATCAAAAAATGAAATCGAGTCGAATCGAATCGAAAAGAATCGAATTGTATCTAATCAAAAAGAATCGAATCGTATCGACTCGAATCGAAAAGAATCCAACTGCATCATCGAATGGAAAATAATCGAATTGAATAGAATAGAAAAGAATCGAATCGAATCAAATCGAAAACAATCAAATTGAATTGATCGAAAAGAATCGAATTGAATCAAATCGAATCGAAATGCAAAGAATCGAATCAATACAAATAGAAAAGAATCGAAAAGAATCAAATCGACACGAAAAGAATCGAATCGAATCAAAAAGTATCGAATTGATTCGAAAACATTCGAATCGAAAAGAATCGAATTGAAATGAATCCGATCGAAATGAAAAGAATCTACTCGACTCGAATCCAAAAGAATCGAATCCAAAAGAATTGAATCGAATCCAAAAGAATCGAATTGAATTGAATCAAAAGAAATGAATTGAATTGAATCAAGAAGGAACTAATCGAATCAAATCGAAAAAAATCGAATAGAATCAAATCGAATCAAAAAGAATCGAATAGATTCGAATAAAGAAGAATCGAACTGAGGGATCCCTGGGTGGCGCAGCGGTTTAGCGCCTGCCTTTGGCCCAGGGCGCGATCCTGGAGACCCGGGATCGAATCCCACATCGGGCTCCCGCTGCATGGAGCCTGCTTCTCCCTCTGCCTGTGTCTCTGCCTCTCTCACTCTCTCTGTGACTATCATAAAAAAAAGAATCGAATTGAATCGAGTTGAAAAAATCATAAAGAATCAAATCGAAAAGAATCGAATTCCATGTAACGAAAAGATTCGAATTGAAAAGAATCGAATCGAAACAAAAGAATCGAATCGAATCGACATGAATCAAAAAGAATCGAATCAAAACGAATCGAAAAGAAACAAATCAAGTAGAATCTAAAAGAACCGAATCGAATCAAATCGAAACAATTCGAATAGAATTGAATCGAAAAGAATCAAAACGAATCGAACCGAAGAGAATCGATTCGAATCAAAATAAAAAGTATCGTATCAAATCGAATCGAAAAGAATCATATCAAATAGAATCGAAAGAATGGAATCAAATCTAAAACAATCGAATGGAATCGAAAAGAATCGAATTGAACGGAATGGAATCGAAAAGAATACAATAGAATAGAATCGAAAGACATCGAATAGAATCAAATCAAATCAAAAAGAATCGAATTGAATTGATCCTAACCAAAATAAGCGAAATGAATCGACTCGAACCGAAAAAAATCAAATCGAAAAGACTCTAATCTCAACGAAAATCATCGAAATGAATAGAATCGAAAAGAATCGAATTGAATCAAATCGAAAAGAATCGAATGGAATCCAATCGAAAAGAATCAAATTGATTCGACTCGAAACAAATTGAATCCAATCGAAAAGAATCTAATTGAATCGAATCGAAAAGAATCGAATTCAATCAAAACGAATCGATTCGAATGGAATAGAAAAGAATAGAATAGAATAGAATCGAAAAGAATCAACTCGAATCGAAAAGAATCGAATCGAAAAGAATTGAATCGAATCGAAAAGAAACGAATCGAACCGAATCAAAAAGAAAACCATCGAATCGAATCAAATACAAAAGAATCGCTTTGAATAGCATAGAATTGAAAAGAATCGAATCAATCGAATTGAAAACAATCGAATCGAAAAGAATCGAATCAAAAAAAGTCGAATCGAAACGAAAACAATCGAATCGAATCGAATCTAAAAGAATCGTATTGAATTGCATCGAGTCGAAAAGACTCGAATCAAAAAGACTCGAATCGAATTGAATCAAATCGAAAAGAATCTAATAGAAACCACTCGAACAGAATCAAATCGAAATGATTCAAAATGAATCGAATAGAATAGAATCGAAAAAAATCGAATAGAATCGAAACGAATTGAATCGAAGAGAATCGATTAGAATCGAAATGAAAAGAATCGTATTGAATCGAATCGAAAAGAATCAACTCAAATCGAATCGAAAGAATTGAATCAAATCGAAAAGAATCCAATCGAATCGAAAAGAATCGAACTGAATGGAATCAAATCGAAAAGAATCTAATCGAATTGAAAAGAATCGAATCAAATTTAATGGAATCGAAAAGAATCGAATTGATTCGAAAAGAATCGAAATGAAACAAATCAGATCAAATGGAAAAGAATCAAATCGAATTGAAAAGAATCGAATCGAATCGAAATGAATCGAATCAAAAAGAATCGAATCGAAAAGAATCGAATTGAAAAGAATCGAATCGAATCGTAAAGATTCGAATCGAATTAAAAATATCACATCGAATCGAATCGCAAAGAATCGAATTGAAAAGACTCGAATTGAAACGAATCGATTTGAAACGAAAAGAATCGAATCGAATCGAATCAAATCGAATTGAATTGAAAGAATCGAATTGAATAGAAAAAATCGAATAGAAAAGAATCGAACCGAAAAGAAAAGAATCAAATTGAATCAGTCGATTAAATTCTAGTCGAATCGAATCAAAAAATGAAATCGAGTCGAATCGAATCGAAAAGAATCGAATTGTATCTAATCAAAAAGAATCGAATCGTATCGACTCGAATCGAAAAGAATCCAACTGCATCATCGAATGGAAAATAATCGAATTGAATAGAATAGAAAAGAATCGAATCGAATCAAATCGAAAACAATCAAATTGAATTGATCGAAAAGAATCGAATTGAATCAAATCGAATCGAAATGCAAAGAATCGAATCAATACAAATAGAAAAGAATCGAAAAGAATCAAATCGACACGAAAAGAATCGAATCGAATCAAAAAGTATCGAATTGATTCGAAAACATTCGAATCGAAAAGAATCGAATTGAAATGAATCCGATCGAAATGAAAAGAATCTACTCGACTCGAATCCAAAAGAATCGAATCCAAAAGAATTGAATCGAATCCAAAAGAATCGAATTGAATTGAATCAAAAGAAATGAATTGAATTGAATCAAGAAGGAACTAATCGAATCAAATCGAAAAAAATCGAATAGAATCAAATCGAATCAAAAAGAATCGAATAGATTCGAATAAAGAAGAATCGAACTGAGGGATCCCTGGGTGGCGCAGCGGTTTAGCGCCTGCCTTTGGCCCAGGGCGCGATCCTGGAGACCCGGGATCGAATCCCACATCGGGCTCCCGCTGCATGGAGCCTGCTTCTCCCTCTGCCTGTGTCTCTGCCTCTCTCACTCTCTCTGTGACTATCATAAAAATAAGAATCGAATTGAATCGAGTTGAAAAAATCATAAAGAATCAAATCGAAAAGAATCGAATTCCATGTAACGAAAAGATTCGAATTGAAAAGAATCGAATCGAAACAAAAGAATCGAATCGAATCGACATGAATCAAAAAGAATCGAATCAAAACGAATCGAAAAGAAACAAATCAAGTAGAATCTAAAAGAACCGAATCGAATCAAATCGAAACAATTCGAATAGAATTGAATCGAAAAGAATCAAAACGAATCGAACCGAAGAGAATCGATTCGAATCAAAATAAAAAGTATCGTATCAAATCGAATCGAAAAGAATCATATCAAATAGAATCGAAAGAATGGAATCAAATCTAAAACAATCGAATGGAATCGAAAAGAATCGAATTGAACGGAATGGAATCGAAAAGAATACAATAGAATAGAATCGAAAGACATCGAATAGAATCAAATCAAATCAAAAAGAATCGAATTGAATTGATCCTAACCAAAATAAGCGAAATGAATCGACTCGAACCGAAAAAAATCAAATCGAAAAGACTCTAATCTCAACGAAAATCATCGAAATGAATAGAATCGAAAAGAATCGAATTGAATCAAATCGAAAAGAATCGAATGGAATCCAATCGAAAAGAATCAAATTGATTCGACTCGAAACAAATTGAATCCAATCGAAAAGAATCTAATTGAATCGAATCGAAAAGAATCGAATTCAATCAAAACGAATCGATTCGAATGGAATAGAAAAGAATAGAATAGAATAGAATCGAAAAGAATCAACTCGAATCGAAAAGAATCGAATCGAAAAGAATTGAATCGAATCGAAAAGAAACGAATCGAACCGAATCAAAAAGAAAACCATCGAATCGAATCAAATACAAAAGAATCGCTTTGAATAGCATAGAATTGAAAAGAATCGAATCAATCGAATTGAAAACAATCGAATCGAAAAGAATCGAATCAAAAAAAGTCGAATCGAAACGAAAACAATCGAATCGAATCGAATCTAAAAGAATCGTATTGAATTGCATCGAGTCGAAAAGACTCGAATCAAAAAGACTCGAATCGAATTGAATCAAATCGAAAAGAATCTAATAGAAACCACTCGAACAGAATCAAATCGAAATGATTCAAAATGAATCGAATAGAATAGAATCGAAAAAAATCGAATAGAATCGAAACGAATTGAATCGAAGAGAATCGATTAGAATCGAAATGAAAAGAATCGTATTGAATCGAATCGAAAAGAATCAACTCAAATCGAATCGAAAGAATTGAATCAAATCGAAAAGAATCCAATCGAATCGAAAAGAATCGAACTGAATGGAATCAAATCGAAAAGAATCTAATCGAATTGAAAAGAATCGAATCAAATTTAATGGAATCGAAAAGAATCGAATTGATTCGAAAAGAATCGAAATGAAACAAATCAGATCAAATGGAAAAGAATCAAATCGAATTGAAAAGAATCGAATTGAATCGAAATGAATCGAATCAAAAAGAATCGAATCGAAAAGAATCGAACTATAAAAAAAATCGAATCGAATCGTAAAGATTCGAATCGAATTAAAAATATCACATCGAATCGAATCGTAAAGAATCGAATTGAAAAGACTCGAATTGAAACGAATCGATTTGAAACGAAAAGAATCGAATCGAATCGAATCGAATTGAATTGAAAGAATCGAATTGAATAGAAAAAAATCGAATAGAAAAGAATCGAACCGAAAAGAAAAGAATCAAATTGAATCAGTCGATTAAATTCTAGTCGAATCGAATCAAAAAATGAAATCGAGTCGAATCGAATCGAAAAGAATCGAATTGTATCTAATCAAAAAGAATCGAATCGTATCGACTCGAATCGAAAAGAATCCAATTGCATCATCGAATGGAAAATAATCGATTTGAATAGAATAGAAAAGAATCGAATCGAATCAAATCGAAAACAATCAAATTGAATTGATCGAAAAGAATCGAATTGAATCAAATCGAATCGAAATGCAAAGAATCGAATCAATACAAATAGAAAAGAATCGAAAAGAATCAAATCGACACGAAAAGAATCGAATCGAATCAAAAAGTATCGAATTGATTCGAAAACATTCGAATCGAAAAGAATCGAATTGAAATGAATCCGATCGAAATGAAAAGAATCTACTCGACTCGAATCCAAAAGAATCGAATCCAAAAGAATTGAATCGAATCCAAAAGAATCGAATTGAATTGAATCAAAAGAAATGAATTGAATTGAATCAAGAAGGAACTAATCGAATCAAATCGAAAAAAATCGAATAGAATCAAATCGAATCAAAAAGAATCGAATAGATTCGAATAAAGAAGAATCGAACTGAGGGATCCCTGGGTGGCGCAGCGGTTTAGCGCCTGCCTTTGGCCCAGGGCGCGATCCTGGAGACCCGGGATCGAATCCCACATCGGGCTCCCGCTGCATGGAGCCTGCTTCTCCCTCTGCCTGTGTCTCTGCCTCTCTCACTCTCTCTGTGACTATCATAAAAAAAAGAATCGAATTGAATCGAGTTGAAAAAATCATAAAGAATCAAATCGAAAAGAATCGAATTCCATGTAACGAAAAGATTCGAATTAAAAAGAATCGAATCGAAACAAAAGAATCGAATCGAATCGACATGAATCAAAAAGAATCGAATCAAAACGAATCGAAAAGAAACAAATCAAGTAGAATCTAAAAGAACCGAATCGAATCAAATCGAAACAATTCGAATAGAATTGAATCGAAAAGAATCAAAACGAATCGAACCGAAGAGAATCGATTCGAATCAAAATAAAAAGTATCGTATCAAATCGAATCGAAAAGAATCATATCAAATAGAATCGAAAGAATGGAATCAAATCTAAAACAATCGAATGGAATCGAAAAGAATCGAATTGAACGGAATGGAATCGAAAAGAATACAATAGAATAGAATCGAAAGACATCGAATAGAATCAAATCAAATCAAAAAGAATCGAATTGAATTGATCCTAACCAAAATAAGCGAAATGAATCGACTCGAACCGAAAAAAATCAAATCGAAAAGACTCTAATCTCAACGAAAATCATCGAAATGAATAGAATCGAAAAGAATCGAATTGAATCAAATCGAAAAGAATCGAATGGAATCCAATCGAAAAGAATCAAATTGATTCGACTCGAAACAAATTGAATCCAATCGAAAAGAATCTAATTGAATCGAATCGAAAAGAATCGAATTCAATCAAAACGAATCGATTCGAATGGAATAGAAAAGAATAGAATAGAATAGAATCGAAAAGAATCAACTCGAATCGAAAAGAATCGAATCGAAAAGAATTGAATCGAATCGAAAAGAAACGAATCGAACCGAATCAAAAAGAAAACCATCGAATCGAATCAAATACAAAAGAATCGCTTTGAATAGCATAGAATTGAAAAGAATCGAATCAATCGAATTGAAAACAATCGAATCGAAAAGAATCGAATCAAAAAAAGTCGAATCGAAACGAAAACAATCGAATCGAATCGAATCTAAAAGAATCGTATTGAATTGCATCGAGTCGAAAAGACTCGAATCAAAAAGACTCGAATCGAATTGAATCAAATCGAAAAGAATCTAATAGAAACCACTCGAACAGAATCAAATCGAAATGATTCAAAATGAATCGAATAGAATAGAATCGAAAAAACTCGAATAGAATCGAAACGAATTGAATCGAAGAGAATCGATTAGAATCGAAATGAAAAGAATCGTATTGAATCGAATCGAAAAGAATCAACTCAAATCGAATCGAAAGAATTGAATCAAATCGAAAAGAATCCAATCGAATCGAAAAGAATCGAACTGAATGGAATCAAATCGAAAAGAATCTAATCGAATTGAAAAGAATCGAATCAAATTTAATGGAATCGAAAAGAATCGAATTGATTCGAAAAGAATCGAAATGAAACAAATCAGATCAAATGGAAAAGAATCAAATCGAATTGAAAAGAATCGAATTGAATCGAAATGAATCGAATCAAAAAGAATCGAATCGAAAAGAATCGAACTATAAAAAAAATCGAATCGAATCGTAAAGATTCGAATCGAATTAAAAATATCACATCGAATCGAATCGTAAAGAATCGAATTGAAAAGACTCGAATTGAAACGAATCGATTTGAAACGAAAAGAATCGAATCGAATCGAATCGAATTGAATTGAAAGAATCGAATTGAATAGAAAAAAATCGAATAGAAAAGAATCGAACCGAAAAGAAAAGAATCAAATTGAATCAGTCGATTAAATTCTAGTCGAATCGAATCAAAAAATGAAATCGAGTCGAATCGAATCGAAAAGAATCGAATTGTATCTAATCAAAAAGAATCGAATCGTATCGACTCGAATCGAAAAGAATCCAATTGCATCATCGAATGGAAAATAATCGAATTGAATAGAATAGAAAAGAATCGAATCGAATCAAATCGAAAACAATCAAATTGAATTGATCGAAAAGAATCGAATTGAATCAAATCGAATCGAAATGCAAAGAATCGAATCAATACAAATAGAAAAGAATCGAAAAGAATCAAATCGACACGAAAAGAATCGAATCGAATCAAAAAGTATCGAATTGATTCGAAAACATTCGAATCGAAAAGAATCGAATTGAAATGAATCCGATCGAAATGAAAAGAATCTACTCGACTCGAATCCAAAAGAATCGAATCCAAAAGAATTGAATCGAATCCAAAAGAATCGAATTGAATTGAATTAAAAGAAATGAATTGAATTGAATCAAGAAGGAACTAATCGAATCAAATCGAAAAAAATCGAATAGAATCAAATCGAATCAAAAAGAATCGAATAGATTCGAATAAAGAAGAATCGAACTGAGGGATCCCTGGGTGGCGCAGCGGTTTAGCGCCTGCCTTTGGCCCAGGGCGCGATCCTGGAGACCCGGGATCGAATCCCACATCGGGCTCCCGCTGCATGGAGCCTGCTTCTCCCTCTGCCTGTGTCTCTGCCTCTCTCACTCTCTCTGTGACTATCATAAAAAAAAGAATCGAATTGAATCGAGTTGAAAAAATCATAAAGAATCAAATCGAAAAGAATCGAATTCCATGTAACGAAAAGATTCGAATTAAAAAGAATCGAATCGAAACAAAAGAATCGAATCGAATCGACATGAATCAAAAAGAATCGAATCAAAACGAATCGAAAAGAAACAAATCAAGTAGAATCTAAAAGAACCGAATCGAATCAAATCGAAACAATTCGAATAGAATTGAATCGAAAAGAATCAAAACGAATCGAACCGAAGAGAATCGATTCGAATCAAAATAAAAAGTATCGTATCAAATCGAATCGAAAAGAATCATATCAAATAGAATCGAAAGAATGGAATCAAATCTAAAACAATCGAATGGAATCGAAAAGAATCGAATTGAACGGAATGGAATCGAAAAGAATACAATAGAATAGAATCGAAAGACATCGAATAGAATCAAATCAAATCAAAAAGAATCGAATTGAATTGATCCTAACCAAAATAAGCGAAATGAATCGACTCGAACCGAAAAAAATCAAATCGAAAAGACTCTAATCTCAACGAAAATCATCGAAATGAATAGAATCGAAAAGAATCGAATTGAATCAAATCGAAAAGAATCGAATGGAATCCAATCGAAAAGAATCAAATTGATTCGACTCGAAACAAATTGAATCCAATCGAAAAGAATCTAATTGAATCGAATCGAAAAGAATCGAATTCAATCAAAACGAATCGATTCGAATGGAATAGAAAAGAATAGAATAGAATAGAATCGAAAAGAATCAACTCGAATCGAAAAGAATCGAATCGAAAAGAATTGAATCGAATCGAAAAGAAACGAATCGAACCGAATCAAAAAGAAAACCATCGAATCGAATCAAATACAAAAGAATCGCTTTGAATAGCATAGAATTGAAAAGAATCGAATCAATCGAATTGAAAACAATCGAATCGAAAAGAATCGAATCAAAAAAAGTCGAATCGAAACGAAAACAATCGAATCGAATCGAATCTAAAAGAATCGTATTGAATTGCATCGAGTCGAAAAGACTCGAATCAAAAAGACTCGAATCGAATTGAATCAAATCGAAAAGAATCTAATAGAAACCACTCGAACAGAATCAAATCGAAATGATTCAAAATGAATCGAATAGAATAGAATCGAAAAAAATCGAATAGAATCGAAACGAATTGAATCGAAGAGAATCGATTAGAATCGAAATGAAAAGAATCGTATTGAATCGAATCGAAAAGAATCAACTCAAATCGAATCGAAAGAATTGAATCAAATCGAAAAGAATCCAATCGAATCGAAAAGAATCGAACTGAATGGAATCAAATCGAAAAGAATCTAATCGAATTGAAAAGAATCGAATCAAATTTAATGGAATCGAAAAGAATCGAATTGATTCGAAAAGAATCGAAATGAAACAAATCAGATCAAATGGAAAAGAATCAAATCGAATTGAAAAGAATCGAATCGAATCGAAATGAATCGAATCAAAAAGAATCGAATCGAAAAGAATCGAATTGAAAAGAATCGAATCGAATCGTAAAGATTCGAATCGAATTAAAAATATCACATCGAATCGAATCGCAAAGAATCGAATTGAAAAGACTCGAATTGAAACGAATCGATTTGAAACGAAAAGAATCGAATCGAATCGAATCGAATTGAATTGAAAGAATCGAATTGAATAGAAAAAAATCGAATAGAAAAGAATCGAACCGAAAAGAAAAGAATCAAATTGAATCAGTCGATTAAATTCTAGTCGAATCGAATCAAAAAATGAAATCGAGTCGAATCGAATCGAAAAGAATCGAATTGTATCTAATCAAAAAGAATCGAATCGTATCGACTCAAATCGAAAAGAATCCAACTGCATCATCGAATGGAAAATAATCGAATTGAATAGAATAGAAAAGAATCGAATCGAATCAAATCGAAAACAATCAAATTGAATTGATCGAAAAGAATCGAATTGAATCAAATCGAATCGAAATGCAAAGAATCGAATCAATACAAATAGAAAAGAATCGAAAAGAATCAAATCGACACGAAAAGAATCGAATCGAATCAAAAAGTATCGAATTGATTCGAAAACATTCGAATCGAAAAGAATCGAATTGAAATGAATCCGATCGAAATGAAAAGAATCTACTCGACTCGAATCCAAAAGAATCGAATCCAAAAGAATTGAATCGAATCCAAAAGAATCGAATTGAATTGAATCAAAAGAAATGAATTGAATTGAATCAAGAAGGAACTAATCGAATCAAATCGAAAAAAATCGAATAGAATCAAATCGAATCAAAAAGAATCGAATAGATTCGAATAAAGAAGAATCGAACTGAGGGATCCCTGGGTGGCGCAGCGGTTTAGCGCCTGCCTTTGGCCCAGGGCGCGATCCTGGAGACCCGGGATCGAATCCCACATCGGGCTCCCGCTGCATGGAGCCTGCTTCTCCCTCTGCCTGTGTCTCTGCCTCTCTCACTCTCTCTGTGACTATCATAAAAATAAGAATCGAATTGAATCGAGTTGAAAAAATCATAAAGAATCAAATCGAAAAGAATCGAATTCCATGTAACGAAAAGATTCGAATTGAAAAGAATCGAATCGAAACAAAAGAATCAAATCGAATCGACATGAATCAAAAAGAATCGAATCAAAACGAATCGAAAAGAAACAAATCAAGTAGAATCTAAAAGAACCGAATCGAATCAAATCGAAACAATTCGAATAGAATTGAATCGAAAAGAATCAAAACGAATCGAACCGAAGAGAATCGATTCGAATCAAAATAAAAAGTATCGTATCAAATCGAATCGAAAAGAATCATATCAAATAGAATCGAAAGAATGGAATCAAATCTAAAACAATCGAATGGAATCGAAAAGAATCGAATTGAACGGAATGGAATCGAAAAGAATACAATAGAATAGAATCGAAAGACATCGAATAGAATCAAATCAAATCAAAAAGAATCGAATTGAATTGATCCTAACCAAAATAAGCGAAATGAATCGACTCGAACCGAAAAAAATCAAATCGAAAAGACTCTAATCTCAACGAAAATCATCGAAATGAATAGAATCGAAAAGAATCGAATTGAATCAAATCGAAAAGAATCGAATGGAATCCAATCGAAAAGAATCAAATTGATTCGACTCGAAACAAATTGAATCCAATCGAAAAGAATCTAATTGAATCGAATCGAAAAGAATCGAATTCAATCAAAACGAATCGATTCGAATGGAATAGAAAAGAATAGAATAGAATAGAATCGAAAAGAATCAACTCGAATCGAAAAGAATCGAATCGAAAAGAATTGAATCGAATCGAAAAGAAACGAATCGAACCGAATCAAAAAGAAAACCATCGAATCGAATCAAATACAAAAGAATCGCTTTGAATAGCATAGAATTGAAAAGAATCGAATCAATCGAATTGAAAACAATCGAATCGAAAAGAATCGAATCAAAAAAAGTCGAATCGAAACGAAAACAATCGAATCGAATCGAATCTAAAAGAATCGTATTGAATTGCATCGAGTCGAAAAGACTCGAATCAAAAAGACTCGAATCGAATTGAATCAAATCGAAAAGAATCTAATAGAAACCACTCGAACAGAATCAAATCGAAATGATTCAAAATGAATCGAATAGAATAGAATCGAAAAAAATCGAATAGAATCGAAACGAATTGAATCGAAGAGAATCGATTAGAATCGAAATGAAAAGAATCGTATTGAATCGAATCGAAAAGAATCAACTCAAATCGAATCGAAAGAATTGAATCAAATCGAAAAGAATCCAATCGAATCGAAAAGAATCGAACTGAATGGAATCAAATCGAAAAGAATCTAATCGAATTGAAAAGAATCGAATCAAATTTAATGGAATCGAAAAGAATCGAATTGATTCGAAAAGAATCGAAATGAAACAAATCAGATCAAATGGAAAAGAATCAAATCGAATTGAAAAGAATCGAATCGAATCGAAATGAATCGAATCAAAAAGAATCGAATCGAAAAGAATCGAATTGAAAAGAATCGAATCGAATCGTAAAGATTCGAATCGAATTAAAAATATCACATCGAATCGAATCGCAAAGAATCGAATTGAAAAGACTCGAATTGAAACGAATCGATTTGAAACGAAAAGAATCGAATCGAATCGAATCGAATTGAATTGAAAGAATCGAATTGAATAGAAAAAAATCGAATAGAAAAGAATCGAACCGAAAAGAAAAGAATCAAATTGAATCAGTCGATTAAATTCTAGTCGAATCGAATCAAAAAATGAAATCGAGTCGAATCGAATCGAAAAGAATCGAATTGTATCTAATCAAAAAGAATCGAATCGTATCGACTCGAATCGAAAAGAATCCAATTGCATCATCGAATGGAAAATAATCGAATTGAATAGAATAGAAAAGAATCGAATCGAATCAAATCGAAAACAATCAAATTGAATTGATCGAAAAGAATCGAATTGAATCAAATCGAATCGAAATGCAAAGAATCGAATCAATACAAATAGAAAAGAATCGAAAAGAATCAAATCGACACGAAAAGAATCGAATCGAATCAAAAAGTATCGAATTGATTCGAAAACATTCGAATCGAAAAGAATCGAATTGAAATGAATCCGATCGAAATGAAAAGAATCTACTCGACTCGAATCCAAAAGAATCGAATCCAAAAGAATTGAATCGAATCCAAAAGAATCGAATTGAATTGAATCAAAAGAAATGAATTGAATTGAATCAAGAAGGAACTAATCGAATCAAATCGAAAAAAATCGAATAGAATCAAATCGAATCAAAAAGAATCGAATAGATTCGAATAAAGAAGAATCGAACTGAGGGATCCCTGGGTGGCGCAGCGGTTTAGCGCCTGCCTTTGGCCCAGGGCGCGATCCTGGAGACCCGGGATCGAATCCCACATCGGGCTCCCGCTGCATGGAGCCTGCTTCTCCCTCTGCCTGTGTCTCTGCCTCTCTCACTCTCTCTGTGACTATCATAAAAAAAAGAATCGAATTGAATCGAGTTGAAAAAATCATAAAGAATCAAATCGAAAAGAATCGAATTCCATGTAACGAAAAGATTCGAATTAAAAAGAATCGAATCGAAACAAAAGAATCGAATCGAATCGACATGAATCAAAAAGAATCGAATCAAAACGAATCGAAAAGAAACAAATCAAGTAGAATCTAAAAGAACCGAATCGAATCAAATCGAAACAATTCGAATAGAATTGAATCGAAAAGAATCAAAACGAATCGAACCGAAGAGAATCGATTCGAATCAAAATAAAAAGTATCGTATCAAATCGAATCGAAAAGAATCATATCAAATAGAATCGAAAGAATGGAATCAAATCTAAAACAATCGAATGGAATCGAAAAGAATCGAATTGAACGGAATGGAATCGAAAAGAATACAATAGAATAGAATCGAAAGACATCGAATAGAATCAAATCAAATCAAAAAGAATCGAATTGAATTGATCCTAACCAAAATAAGCGAAATGAATCGACTCGAACCGAAAAAAATCAAATCGAAAAGACTCTAATCTCAACGAAAATCATCGAAATGAATAGAATCGAAAAGAATCGAATTGAATCAAATCGAAAAGAATCGAATGGAATCCAATCGAAAAGAATCAAATTGATTCGACTCGAAACAAATTGAATCCAATCGAAAAGAATCTAATTGAATCGAATCGAAAAGAATCGAATTCAATCAAAACGAATCGATTCGAATGGAATAGAAAAGAATAGAATAGAATAGAATCGAAAAGAATCAACTCGAATCGAAAAGAATCGAATCGAAAAGAATTGAATCGAATCGAAAAGAAACGAATCGAACCGAATCAAAAAGAAAACCATCGAATCGAATCAAATACAAAAGAATCGCTTTGAATAGCATAGAATTGAAAAGAATCGAATCAATCGAATTGAAAACAATCGAATCGAAAAGAATCGAATCAAAAAAAAGTCGAATCGAAACGAAAACAATCGAATCGAATCGAATCTAAAAGAATCGTATTGAATTGCATCGAGTCGAAAAGACTCGAATCAAAAAGACTCGAATCGAATTGAATCAAATCGAAAAGAATCTAATAGAAACCACTCGAACAGAATCAAATCGAAATGATTCAAAATGAATCGAATAGAATAGAATCGAAAAAAATCGAATAGAATGGAAACGAATTGAATCGAAGAGAATCGATTAGAATCGAAATGAAAAGAATCGTATTGAATCGAATCGAAAAGAATCAACTCAAATCGAATCGAAAGAATTGAATCAAATCGAAAAGAATCCAATCGAATCGAAAAGAATCGAACTGAATGGAATCAAATCGAAAAGAATCTAATCGAATTGAAAAGAATCGAATCAAATTTAATGGAATCGAAAAGAATCGAATTGATTCGAAAAGAATCGAAATGAAACAAATCAGATCAAATGGAAAAGAATCAAATCGAATTGAAAAGAATCGAATCGAATCGAAATGAATCGAATCAAAAAGAATCGAATCGAAAAGAATCGAATTGAAAAGAATCGAATCGAATCGTAAAGATTCGAATCGAATTAAAAATATCACATCGAATCGAATCGCAAAGAATCGAATTGAAAAGACTCGAATTGAAACGAATCGATTTGAAACGAAAAGAATCGAATCGAATCGAATCGAATTGAATTGAAAGAATCGAATTGAATAGAAAAAAATCGAATAGAAAAGAATCGAACCGAAAAGAAAAGAATCAAATTGAATCAGTCGATTAAATTCTAGTCGAATCGAATCAAAAAATGAAATCGAGTCGAATCGAATCGAAAAGAATCGAATTGTATCTAATCAAAAAGAATCGAATCGTATCGACTCGAATCGAAAAGAATCCAACTGCATCATCGAATGGAAAATAATCGAATTGAATAGAATAGAAAAGAATCGAATCGAATCAAATCGAAAACAATCAAATTGAATTGATCGAAAAGAATCGAATTGAATCAAATCGAATCGAAATGCAAAGAATCGAATCAATACAAATAGAAAAGAATCGAAAAGAATCAAATCGACACGAAAAGAATCGAATCGAATCAAAAAGTATCGAATTGATTCGAAAACATTCGAATCGAAAAGAATCGAATTGAAATGAATCCGATCGAAATGAAAAGAATCTACTCGACTCGAATCCAAAAGAATCGAATCCAAAAGAATTGAATCGAATCCAAAAGAATCGAATTGAATTGAATCAAAAGAAATGAATTGAATTGAATCAAGAAGGAACTAATCGAATCAAATCGAAAAAAATCGAATAGAATCAAATCGAATCAAAAAGAATCGAATAGATTCGAATAAAGAAGAATCGAACTGAGGGATCCCTGGGTGGCGCAGCGGTTTAGCGCCTGCCTTTGGCCCAGGGCGCGATCCTGGAGACCCGGGATCGAATCCCACATCGGGCTCCCGCTGCATGGAGCCTGCTTCTCCCTCTGCCTGTGTCTCTGCCTCTCTCACTCTCTCTGTGACTATCATAAAAATAAGAATCGAATTGAATCGAGTTGAAAAAATCATAAAGAATCAAATCGAAAAGAATCGAATTCCATGTAACGAAAAGATTCGAATTGAAAAGAATCGAATCGAAACAAAAGAATCGAATCGAATCGACATGAATCAAAAAGAATCGAATCAAAACGAATCGAAAAGAAACAAATCAAGTAGAATCTAAAAGAACCGAATCGAATCAAATCGAAACAATTCGAATAGAATTGAATCGAAAAGAATCAAAACGAATCGAACCGAAGAGAATCGATTCGAATCAAAATAAAAAGTATCGTATCAAATCGAATCGAAAAGAATCATATCAAATAGAATCGAAAGAATGGAATCAAATCTAAAACAATCGAATGGAATCGAAAAGAATCGAATTGAACGGAATGGAATCGAAAAGAATACAATAGAATAGAATCGAAAGACATCGAATAGAATCAAATCAAATCAAAAAGAATCGAATTGAATTGATCCTAACCAAAATAAGCGAAATGAATCGACTCGAACCGAAAAAAATCAAATCGAAAAGACTCTAATCTCAACGAAAATCATCGAAATGAATAGAATCGAAAAGAATCGAATTGAATCAAATCGAAAAGAATCGAATGGAATCCAATCGAAAAGAATCAAATTGATTCGACTCGAAACAAATTGAATCCAATCGAAAAGAATCTAATTGAATCGAATCGAAAAGAATCGAATTCAATCAAAACGAATCGATTCGAATGGAATAGAAAAGAATAGAATAGAATAGAATCGAAAAGAATCAACTCGAATCGAAAAGAATCGAATCGAAAAGAATTGAATCGAATCGAAAAGAAACGAATCGAACCGAATCAAAAAGAAAACCATCGAATCGAATCAAATACAAAAGAATCGCTTTGAATAGCATAGAATTGAAAAGAATCGAATCAATCGAATTGAAAACAATCGAATCGAAAAGAATCGAATCAAAAAAAGTCGAATCGAAACGAAAACAATCGAATCGAATCGAATCTAAAAGAATCGTATTGAATTGCATCGAGTCGAAAAGACTCGAATCAAAAAGACTCGAATCGAATTGAATCAAATCGAAAAGAATCTAATAGAAACCACTCGAACAGAATCAAATCGAAATGATTCAAAATGAATCGAATAGAATAGAATCGAAAAAAATCGAATAGAATCGAAACGAATTGAATCGAAGAGAATCGATTAGAATCGAAATGAAAAGAATCGTATTGAATCGAATCGAAAAGAATCAACTCAAATCGAATCGAAAGAATTGAATCAAATCGAAAAGAATCCAATCGAATCGAAAAGAATCGAACTGAATGGAATCAAATCGAAAAGAATCTAATCGAATTGAAAAGAATCGAATCAAATTTAATGGAATCGAAAAGAATCGAATTGATTCGAAAAGAATCGAAATGAAACAAATCAGATCAAATGGAAAAGAATCAAATCGAATTGAAAAGAATCGAATTGAATCGAAATGAATCGAATCAAAAAGAATCGAATCGAAAAGAATCGAACTATAAAAAAAATCGAATCGAATCGTAAAGATTCGAATCGAATTAAAAATATCACATCGAATCGAATCGTAAAGAATCGAATTGAAAAGACTCGAATTGAAACGAATCGATTTGAAACGAAAAGAATCGAATCGAATCGAATCGAATTGAATTGAAAGAATCGAATTGAATAGAAAAAAATCGAATAGAAAAGAATCGAACCGAAAAGAAAAGAATCAAATTGAATCAGTCGATTAAATTCTAGTCGAATCGAATCAAAAAATGAAATCGAGTCGAATCGAATCGAAAAGAATCGAATTGTATCTAATCAAAAAGAATCGAATCGTATCGACTCGAATCGAAAAGAATCCAATTGCATCATCGAATGGAAAATAATCGAATTGAATAGAATAGAAAAGAATCGAATCGAATCAAATCGAAAACAATCAAATTGAATTGATCGAAAAGAATCGAATTGAATCAAATCGAATCGAAATGCAAAGAATCGAATCAATACAAATAGAAAAGAATCGAAAAGAATCAAATCGACACGAAAAGAATCGAATCGAATCAAAAAGTATCGAATTGATTCGAAAACATTCGAATCGAAAAGAATCGAATTGAAATGAATCCGATCGAAATGAAAAGAATCTACTCGACTCGAATCCAAAAGAATCGAATCCAAAAGAATTGAATCGAATCCAAAAGAATCGAATTGAATTGAATCAAAAGAAATGAATTGAATTGAATCAAGAAGGAACTAATCGAATCAAATCGAAAAAAATCGAATAGAATCAAATCGAATCAAAAAGAATCGAATAGATTCGAATAAAGAAGAATCGAACTGAGGGATCCCTGGGTGGCGCAGCGGTTTAGCGCCTGCCTTTGGCCCAGGGCGCGATCCTGGAGACCCGGGATCGAATCCCACATCGGGCTCCCGCTGCATGGAGCCTGCTTCTCCCTCTGCCTGTGTCTCTGCCTCTCTCACTCTCTCTGTGACTATCATAAAAAAAAGAATCGAATTGAATCGAGTTGAAAAAATCATAAAGAATCAAATCGAAAAGAATCGAATTCCATGTAACGAAAAGATTCGAATTAAAAAGAATCGAATCGAAACAAAAGAATCGAATCGAATCGACATGAATCAAAAAGAATCGAATCAAAACGAATCGAAAAGAAACAAATCAAGTAGAATCTAAAAGAACCGAATCGAATCAAATCGAAACAATTCGAATAGAATTGAATCGAAAAGAATCAAAACGAATCGAACCGAAGAGAATCGATTCGAATCAAAATAAAAAGTATCGTATCAAATCGAATCGAAAAGAATCATATCAAATAGAATCGAAAGAATGGAATCAAATCTAAAACAATCGAATGGAATCGAAAAGAATCGAATTGAACGGAATGGAATCGAAAAGAATACAATAGAATAGAATCGAAAGACATCGAATAGAATCAAATCAAATCAAAAAGAATCGAATTGAATTGATCCTAACCAAAATAAGCGAAATGAATCGACTCGAACCGAAAAAAATCAAATCGAAAAGACTCTAATCTCAACGAAAATCATCGAAATGAATAGAATCGAAAAGAATCGAATTGAATCAAATCGAAAAGAATCGAATGGAATCCAATCGAAAAGAATCAAATTGATTCGACTCGAAACAAATTGAATCCAATCGAAAAGAATCTAATTGAATCGAATCGAAAAGAATCGAATTCAATCAAAACGAATCGATTCGAATGGAATAGAAAAGAATAGAATAGAATAGAATCGAAAAGAATCAACTCGAATCGAAAAGAATCGAATCGAAAAGAATTGAATCGAATCGAAAAGAAACGAATCGAACCGAATCAAAAAGAAAACCATCGAATCGAATCAAATACAAAAGAATCGCTTTGAATAGCATAGAATTGAAAAGAATCGAATCAATCGAATTGAAAACAATCGAATCGAAAAGAATCGAATCAAAAAAAGTCGAATCGAAACGAAAACAATCGAATCGAATCGAATCTAAAAGAATCGTATTGAATTGCATCGAGTCGAAAAGACTCGAATCAAAAAGACTCGAATCGAATTGAATCAAATCGAAAAGAATCTAATAGAAACCACTCGAACAGAATCAAATCGAAATGATTCAAAATGAATCGAATAGAATAGAATCGAAAAAAATCGAATAGAATCGAAACGAATTGAATCGAAGAGAATCGATTAGAATCGAAATGAAAAGAATCGTATTGAATCGAATCGAAAAGAATCAACTCAAATCGAATCGAAAGAATTGAATCAAATCGAAAAGAATCCAATCGAATCGAAAAGAATCGAACTGAATGGAATCAAATCGAAAAGAATCTAATCGAATTGAAAAGAATCGAATCAAATTTAATGGAATCGAAAAGAATCGAATTGATTCGAAAAGAATCGAAATGAAACAAATCAGATCAAATGGAAAAGAATCAAATCGAATTGAAAAGAATCGAATTGAATCGAAATGAATCGAATCAAAAAGAATCGAATCGAAAAGAATCGAACTATAAAAAAAATCGAATCGAATCGTAAAGATTCGAATCGAATTAAAAATATCACATCGAATCGAATCGTAAAGAATCGAATTGAAAAGACTCGAATTGAAACGAATCGATTTGAAACGAAAAGAATCGAATCGAATCGAATCGAATTGAATTGAAAGAATCGAATTGAATAGAAAAAAATCGAATAGAAAAGAATCGAACCGAAAAGAAAAGAATCAAATTGAATCAGTCGATTAAATTCTAGTCGAATCGAATCAAAAAATGAAATCGAGTCGAATCGAATCGAAAAGAATCGAATTGTATCTAATCAAAAAGAATCGAATCGTATCGACTCGAATCGAAAAGAATCCAATTGCATCATCGAATGGAAAATAATCGAATTGAATAGAATAGAAAAGAATCGAATCGAATCAAATCGAAAACAATCAAATTGAATTGATCGAAAAGAATCGAATTGAATCAAATCGAATCGAAATGCAAAGAATCGAATCAATACAAATAGAAAAGAATCGAAAAGAATCAAATCGACACGAAAAGAATCGAATCGAATCAAAAAGTATCGAATTGATTCGAAAACATTCGAATCGAAAAGAATCGAATTGAAATGAATCCGATCGAAATGAAAAGAATCTACTCGACTCGAATCCAAAAGAATCGAATCCAAAAGAATTGAATCGAATCCAAAAGAATCGAATTGAATTGAATCAAAAGAAATGAATTGAATTGAATCAAGAAGGAACTAATCGAATCAAATCGAAAAAAATCGAATAGAATCAAATCGAATCAAAAAGAATCGAATAGATTCGAATAAAGAAGAATCGAACTGAGGGATCCCTGGGTGGCGCAGCGGTTTAGCGCCTGCCTTTGGCCCAGGGCGCGATCCTGGAGACCCGGGATCGAATCCCACATCGGGCTCCCGCGGCATGGAGCCTGCTTCTCCCTCTGCCTGTGTCTCTGCCTCTCTCACTCTCTCTGTGACTATCATAAAAAAAAGAATCGAATTGAATCGAGTTGAAAAAATCATAAAGAATCAAATCGAAAAGAATCGAATTCCATGTAACGAAAAGATTCGAATTAAAAAGAATCGAATCGAAACAAAAGAATCGAATCGAATCGACATGAATCAAAAAGAATCGAATCAAAACGAATCGAAAAGAAACAAATCAAGTAGAATCTAAAAGAACCGAATCGAATCAAATCGAAACAATTCGAATAGAATTGAATCGAAAAGAATCAAAACGAATCGAACCGAAGAGAATCGATTCGAATCAAAATAAAAAGTATCGTATCAAATCGAATCGAAAAGAATCATATCAAATAGAATCGAAAGAATGGAATCAAATCTAAAACAATCGAATGGAATCGAAAAGAATCGAATTGAACGGAATGGAATCGAAAAGAATACAATAGAATAGAATCGAAAGACATCGAATAGAATCAAATCAAATCAAAAAGAATCGAATTGAATTGATCCTAACCAAAATAAGCGAAATGAATCGACTCGAACCGAAAAAAATCAAATCGAAAAGACTCTAATCTCAACGAAAATCATCGAAATGAATAGAATCGAAAAGAATCGAATTGAATCAAATCGAAAAGAATCGAATGGAATCCAATCGAAAAGAATCAAATTGATTCGACTCGAAACAAATTGAATCCAATCGAAAAGAATCTAATTGAATCGAATCGAAAAGAATCGAATTCAATCAAAACGAATCGATTCGAATGGAATAGAAAAGAATAGAATAGAATAGAATCGAAAAGAATCAACTCGAATCGAAAAGAATCGAATCGAAAAGAATTGAATCGAATCGAAAAGAAACGAATCGAACCGAATCAAAAAGAAAACCATCGAATCGAATCAAATACAAAAGAATCGCTTTGAATAGCATAGAATTGAAAAGAATCGAATCAATCGAATTGAAAACAATCGAATCGAAAAGAATCGAATCAAAAAAAGTCGAATCGAAACGAAAACAATCGAATCGAATCGAATCTAAAAGAATCGTATTGAATTGCATCGAGTCGAAAAGACTCGAATCAAAAAGACTCGAATCGAATTGAATCAAATCGAAAAGAATCTAATAGAAACCACTCGAACAGAATCAAATCGAAATGATTCAAAATGAATCGAATAGAATAGAATCGAAAAAAATCGAATAGAATCGAAACGAATTGAATCGAAGAGAATCGATTAGAATCGAAATGAAAAGAATCGTATTGAATCGAATCGAAAAGAATCAACTCAAATCGAATCGAAAGAATTGAATCAAATCGAAAAGAATCCAATCGAATCGAAAAGAATCGAACTGAATGGAATCAAATCGAAAAGAATCTAATCGAATTGAAAAGAATCGAATCAAATTTAATGGAATCGAAAAGAATCGAATTGATTCGAAAAGAATCGAAATGAAACAAATCAGATCAAATGGAAAAGAATCAAATCGAATTGAAAAGAATCGAATTGAATCGAAATGAATCGAATCAAAAAGAATCGAATCGAAAAGAATCGAACTATAAAAAAAATCGAATCGAATCGTAAAGATTCGAATCGAATTAAAAATATCACATCGAATCGAATCGTAAAGAATCGAATTGAAAAGACTCGAATTGAAACGAATCGATTTGAAACGAAAAGAATCGAATCGAATCGAATCGAATTGAATTGAAAGAATCGAATTGAATAGAAAAAAATCGAATAGAAAAGAATCGAACCGAAAAGAAAAGAATCAAATTGAATCAGTCGATTAAATTCTAGTCGAATCGAATCAAAAAATGAAATCGAGTCGAATCGAATCGAAAAGAATCGAATTGTATCTAATCAAAAAGAATCGAATCGTATCGACTCGAATCGAAAAGAATCCAATTGCATCATCGAATGGAAAATAATCGAATTGAATAGAATAGAAAAGAATCGAATCGAATCAAATCGAAAACAATCAAATTGAATTGATCGAAAAGAATCGAATTGAATCAAATCGAATCGAAATGCAAAGAATCGAATCAATACAAATAGAAAAGAATCGAAAAGAATCAAATCGACACGAAAAGAATCGAATCGAATCAAAAAGTATCGAATTGATTCGAAAACATTCGAATCGAAAAGAATCGAATTGAAATGAATCCGATCGAAATGAAAAGAATCTACTCGACTCGAATCCAAAAGAATCGAATCCAAAAGAATTGAATCGAATCCAAAAGAATCGAATTGAATTGAATCAAAAGAAATGAATTGAATTGAATCAAGAAGGAACTAATCGAATCAAATCGAAAAAAATCGAATAGAATCAAATCGAATCAAAAAGAATCGAATAGATTCGAATAAAGAAGAATCGAACTGAGGGATCCCTGGGTGGCGCAGCGGTTTAGCGCCTGCCTTTGGCCCAGGGCGCGATCCTGGAGACCCGGGATCGAATCCCACATCGGGCTCCCGCGGCATGGAGCCTGCTTCTCCCTCTGCCTGTGTCTCTGCCTCTCTCACTCTCTCTGTGACTATCATAAAAAAAAGAATCGAATTGAATCGAGTTGAAAAAATCATAAAGAATCAAATCGAAAAGAATCGAATTCCATGTAACGAAAAGATTCGAATTAAAAAGAATCGAATCGAAACAAAAGAATCGAATCGAATCGACATGAATCAAAAAGAATCGAATCAAAACGAATCGAAAAGAAACAAATCAAGTAGAATCTAAAAGAACCGAATCGAATCAAATCGAAACAATTCGAATAGAATTGAATCGAAAAGAATCAAAACGAATCGAACCGAAGAGAATCGATTCGAATCAAAATAAAAAGTATCGTATCAAATCGAATCGAAAAGAATCATATCAAATAGAATCGAAAGAATGGAATCAAATCTAAAACAATCGAATGGAATCGAAAAGAATCGAATTGAACGGAATGGAATCGAAAAGAATACAATAGAATAGAATCGAAAGACATCGAATAGAATCAAATCAAATCAAAAAGAATCGAATTGAATTGATCCTAACCAAAATAAGCGAAATGAATCGACTCGAACCGAAAAAAATCAAATCGAAAAGACTCTAATCTCAACGAAAATCATCGAAATGAATAGAATCGAAAAGAATCGAATTGAATCAAATCGAAAAGAATCGAATGGAATCCAATCGAAAAGAATCAAATTGATTAGACTCGAAACAAATTGAATCCAATCGAAAAGAATCTAATTGAATCGAATCGAAAAGAATCGAATTCAATCAAAACGAATCGATTCGAATGGAATAGAAAAGAATAGAATAGAATAGAATCGAAAAGAATCAACTCGAATCGAAAAGAATCGAATCGAAAAGAATTGAATCGAATCGAAAAGAAACGAATCGAACCGAATCAAAAAGAAAACCATCGAATCGAATCAAATACAAAAGAATCGCTTTGAATAGCATAGAATTGAAAAGAATCGAATCAATCGAATTGAAAACAATCGAATCGAAAAGAATCGAATCAAAAAAAGTCGAATCGAAACGAAAACAATCGAATCGAATCGAATCTAAAAGAATCGTATTGAATTGCATCGAGTCGAAAAGACTCGAATCAAAAAGACTCGAATCGAATTGAATCAAATCGAAAAGAATCTAATAGAAACCACTCGAACAGAATCAAATCGAAATGATTCAAAATGAATCGAATAGAATAGAATCGAAAAAAATCGAATAGAATCGAAACGAATTGAATCGAAGAGAATCGATTAGAATCGAAATGAAAAGAATCGTATTGAATCGAATCGAAAAGAATCAACTCAAATCGAATCGAAAGAATTGAATCAAATCGAAAAGAATCCAATCGAATCGAAAAGAATCGAACTGAATGGAATCAAATCGAAAAGAATCTAATCGAATTGAAAAGAATCGAATCAAATTTAATGGAATCGAAAAGAATCGAATTGATTCGAAAAGAATCGAAATGAAACAAATCAGATCAAATGGAAAAGAATCAAATCGAATTGAAAAGAATCGAATCGAATCGAAATGAATCGAATCAAAAAGAATCGAATCGAAAAGAATCGAATTGAAAAGAATCGAATCGAATCGTAAAGATTCGAATCGAATTAAAAATATCACATCGAATCGAATCGCAAAGAATCGAATTGAAAAGACTCGAATTGAAACGAATCGATTTGAAACGAAAAGAATCGAATCGAATCGAATCGAATTGAATTGAAAGAATCGAATTGAATAGAAAAAAATCGAATAGAAAAGAATCGAACCGAAAAGAAAAGAATCAAATTGAATCAGTCGATTAAATTCTAGTCGAATCGAATCAAAAAATGAAATCGAGTCGAATCGAATCGAAAAGAATCGAATTGTATCTAATCAAAAAGAATCGAATCGTATCGACTCAAATCGAAAAGAATCCAACTGCATCATCGAATGGAAAATAATCGAATTGAATAGAATAGAAAAGAATCGAATCGAATCAAATCGAAAACAATCAAATTGAATTGATCGAAAAGAATCGAATTGAATCAAATCGAATCGAAATGCAAAGAATCGAATCAATACAAATAGAAAAGAATCGAAAAGAATCAAATCGACACGAAAAGAATCGAATCGAATCAAAAAGTATCGAATTGATTCGAAAACATTCGAATCGAAAAGAATCGAATTGAAATGAATCCGATCGAAATGAAAAGAATCTACTCGACTCGAATCCAAAAGAATCGAATCCAAAAGAATTGAATCGAATCCAAAAGAATCGAATTGAATTGAATCAAAAGAAATGAATTGAATTGAATCAAGAAGGAACTAATCGAATCAAATCGAAAAAAATCGAATAGAATCAAATCGAATCAAAAAGAATCGAATAGATTCGAATAAAGAAGAATCGAACTGAGGGATCCCTGGGTGGCGCAGCGGTTTAGCGCCTGCCTTTGGCCCAGGGCGCGATCCTGGAGACCCGGGATCGAATCCCACATCGGGCTCCCGCTGCATGGAGCCTGCTTCTCCCTCTGCCTGTGTCTCTGCCTCTCTCACTCTCTCTGTGACTATCATAAAAATAAGAATCGAATTGAATCGAGTTGAAAAAATCATAAAGAATCAAATCGAAAAGAATCGAATTCCATGTAACGAAAAGATTCGAATTGAAAAGAATCGAATCGAAACAAAAGAATCAAATCGAATCGACATGAATCAAAAAGAATCGAATCAAAACGAATCGAAAAGAAACAAATCAAGTAGAATCTAAAAGAACCGAATCGAATCAAATCGAAACAATTCGAATAGAATTGAATCGAAAAGAATCAAAACGAATCGAACCGAAGAGAATCGATTCGAATCAAAATAAAAAGTATCGTATCAAATCGAATCGAAAAGAATCATATCAAATAGAATCGAAAGAATGGAATCAAATCTAAAACAATCGAATGGAATCGAAAAGAATCGAATTGAACGGAATGGAATCGAAAAGAATACAATAGAATAGAATCGAAAGACATCGAATAGAATCAAATCAAATCAAAAAGAATCGAATTGAATTGATCCTAACCAAAATAAGCGAAATGAATCGACTCGAACCGAAAAAAATCAAATCGAAAAGACTCTAATCTCAACGAAAATCATCGAAATGAATAGAATCGAAAAGAATCGAATTGAATCAAATCGAAAAGAATCGAATGGAATCCAATCGAAAAGAATCAAATTGATTCGACTCGAAACAAATTGAATCCAATCGAAAAGAATCTAATTGAATCGAATCGAAAAGAATCGAATTCAATCAAAACGAATCGATTCGAATGGAATAGAAAAGAATAGAATAGAATAGAATCGAAAAGAATCAACTCGAATCGAAAAGAATCGAATCGAAAAGAATTGAATCGAATCGAAAAGAAACGAATCGAACCGAATCAAAAAGAAAACCATCGAATCGAATCAAATACAAAAGAATCGCTTTGAATAGCATAGAATTGAAAAGAATCGAATCAATCGAATTGAAAACAATCGAATCGAAAAGAATCGAATCAAAAAAAGTCGAATCGAAACGAAAACAATCGAATCGAATCGAATCTAAAAGAATCGTATTGAATTGCATCGAGTCGAAAAGACTCGAATCAAAAAGACTCGAATCGAATTGAATCAAATCGAAAAGAATCTAATAGAAACCACTCGAACAGAATCAAATCGAAATGATTCAAAATGAATCGAATAGAATAGAATCGAAAAAAATCGAATAGAATCGAAACGAATTGAATCGAAGAGAATCGATTAGAATCGAAATGAAAAGAATCGTATTGAATCGAATCGAAAAGAATCAACTCAAATCGAATCGAAAGAATTGAATCAAATCGAAAAGAATCCAATCGAATCGAAAAGAATCGAACTGAATGGAATCAAATCGAAAAGAATCTAATCGAATTGAAAAGAATCGAATCAAATTTAATGGAATCGAAAAGAATCGAATTGATTCGAAAAGAATCGAAATGAAACAAATCAGATCAAATGGAAAAGAATCAAATCGAATTGAAAAGAATCGAATCGAATCGAAATGAATCGAATCAAAAAGAATCGAATCGAAAAGAATCGAATTGAAAAGAATCGAATCGAATCGTAAAGATTCGAATCGAATTAAAAATATCACATCGAATCGAATCGCAAAGAATCGAATTGAAAAGACTCGAATTGAAACGAATCGATTTGAAACGAAAAGAATCGAATCGAATCGAATCGAATTGAATTGAAAGAATCGAATTGAATAGAAAAAAATCGAATAGAAAAGAATCGAACCGAAAAGAAAAGAATCAAATTGAATCAGTCGATTAAATTCTAGTCGAATCGAATCAAAAAATGAAATCGAGTCGAATCGAATCGAAAAGAATCGAATTGTATCTAATCAAAAAGAATCGAATCGTATCGACTCAAATCGAAAAGAATCCAACTGCATCATCGAATGGAAAATAATCGAATTGAATAGAATAGAAAAGAATCGAATCGAATCAAATCGAAAACAATCAAATTGAATTGATCGAAAAGAATCGAATTGAATCAAATCGAATCGAAATGCAAAGAATCGAATCAATACAAATAGAAAAGAATCGAAAAGAATCAAATCGACACGAAAAGAATCGAATCGAATCAAAAAGTATCGAATTGATTCGAAAACATTCGAATCGAAAAGAATCGAATTGAAATGAATCCGATCGAAATGAAAAGAATCTACTCGACTCGAATCCAAAAGAATCGAATCCAAAAGAATTGAATCGAATCCAAAAGAATCGAATTGAATTGAATCAAAAGAAATGAATTGAATTGAATCAAGAAGGAACTAATCGAATCAAATCGAAAAAAATCGAATAGAATCAAATCGAATCAAAAAGAATCGAATAGATTCGAATAAAGAAGAATCGAACTGAGGGATCCCTGGGTGGCGCAGCGGTTTAGCGCCTGCCTTTGGCCCAGGGCGCGATCCTGGAGACCCGGGATCGAATCCCACATCGGGCTCCCGCTGCATGGAGCCTGCTTCTCCCTCTGCCTGTGTCTCTGCCTCTCTCACTCTCTCTGTGACTATCATAAAAATAAGAATCGAATTGAATCGAGTTGAAAAAATCATAAAGAATCAAATCGAAAAGAATCGAATTCCATGTAACGAAAAGATTCGAATTGAAAAGAATCGAATCGAAACAAAAGAATCAAATCGAATCGACATGAATCAAAAAGAATCGAATCAAAACGAATCGAAAAGAAACAAATCAAGTAGAATCTAAAAGAACCGAATCGAATCAAATCGAAACAATTCGAATAGAATTGAATCGAAAAGAATCAAAACGAATCGAACCGAAGAGAATCGATTCGAATCAAAATAAAAAGTATCGTATCAAATCGAATCGAAAAGAATCATATCAAATAGAATCGAAAGAATGGAATCAAATCTAAAACAATCGAATGGAATCGAAAAGAATCGAATTGAACGGAATGGAATCGAAAAGAATACAATAGAATAGAATCGAAAGACATCGAATAGAATCAAATCAAATCAAAAAGAATCGAATTGAATTGATCCTAACCAAAATAAGCGAAATGAATCGACTCGAACCGAAAAAAATCAAATCGAAAAGACTCTAATCTCAACGAAAATCATCGAAATGAATAGAATCGAAAAGAATCGAATTGAATCAAATCGAAAAGAATCGAATGGAATCCAATCGAAAAGAATCAAATTGATTCGACTCGAAACAAATTGAATCCAATCGAAAAGAATCTAATTGAATCGAATCGAAAAGAATCGAATTCAATCAAAACGAATCGATTCGAATGGAATAGAAAAGAATAGAATAGAATAGAATCGAAAAGAATCAACTCGAATCGAAAAGAATCGAATCGAAAAGAATTGAATCGAATCGAAAAGAAACGAATCGAACCGAATCAAAAAGAAAACAATCGAATCGAATCAAATACAAAAGAATCGCTTTGAATAGCATAGAATTGAAAAGAATCGAATCAATCGAATTGAAAACAATCGAATCGAAAAGAATCGAATCAAAAAAAGTCGAATCGAAACGAAAACAATCGAATCGAATCGAATCTAAAAGAATCGTATTGAATTGCATCGAGTCGAAAAGACTCGAATCAAAAAGACTCGAATCGAATTGAATCAAATCGAAAAGAATCTAATAGAAACCACTCGAACAGAATCAAATCGAAATGATTCAAAATGAATCGAATAGAATAGAATCGAAAAAAATCGAATAGAATCGAAACGAATTGAATCGAAGAGAATCGATTAGAATCGAAATGAAAAGAATCGTATTGAATCGAATCGAAAAGAATCAACTCAAATCGAATCGAAAGAATTGAATCAAATCGAAAAGAATCCAATCGAATCGAAAAGAATCGAACTGAATGGAATCAAATCGAAAAGAATCTAATCGAATTGAAAAGAATCGAATCAAATTTAATGGAATCGAAAAGAATCGAATTGATTCGAAAAGAATCGAAATGAAACAAATCAGATCAAATGGAAAAGAATCAAATCGAATTGAAAAGAATCGAATCGAATCGAAATGAATCGAATCAAAAAGAATCGAATCGAAAAGAATCGAATTGAAAAGAATCGAATCGAATCGTAAAGATTCGAATCGAATTAAAAATATCACATCGAATCGAATCGCAAAGAATCGAATTGAAAAGACTCGAATTGAAACGAATCGATTTGAAACGAAAAGAATCGAATCGAATCGAATCGAATTGAATTGAAAGAATCGAATTGAATAGAAAAAAATCGAATAGAAAAGAATCGAACCGAAAAGAAAAGAATCAAATTGAATCAGTCGATTAAATTCTAGTCGAATCGAATCAAAAAATGAAATCGAGTCGAATCGAATCGAAAAGAATCGAATTGTATCTAATCAAAAAGAATCGAATCGTATCGACTCAAATCGAAAAGAATCCAACTGCATCATCGAATGGAAAATAATCGAATTGAATAGAATAGAAAAGAATCGAATCGAATCAAATCGAAAACAATCAAATTGAATTGATCGAAAAGAATCGAATTGAATCAAATCGAATCGAAATGCAAAGAATCGAATCAATACAAATAGAAAAGAATCGAAAAGAATCAAATCGACACGAAAAGAATCGAATCGAATCAAAAAGTATCGAATTGATTCGAAAACATTCGAATCGAAAAGAATCGAATTGAAATGAATCCGATCGAAATGAAAAGAATCTACTCGACTCGAATCCAAAAGAATCGAATCCAAAAGAATTGAATCGAATCCAAAAGAATCGAATTGAATTGAATCAAAAGAAATGAATTGAATTGAATCAAGAAGGAACTAATCGAATCAAATCGAAAAAAATCGAATAGAATCAAATCGAATCAAAAAGAATCGAATAGATTCGAATAAAGAAGAATCGAATTGAGGGATCCCTGGGTGGCGCAGCGGTTTAGCGCCTGCCTTTGGCCCAGGGCGCGATCCTGGAGACCCGGGATCGAATCCCACATCGGGCTCCCGCTGCATGGAGCCTGCTTCTCCCTCTGCCTGTGTCTCTGCCTCTCTCACTCTCTCTGTGACTATCATAAAAATAAGAATCGAATTGAATCGAGTTGAAAAAATCATAAAGAATCAAATCGAAAAGAATCGAATTCCATGTAACGAAAAGATTCGAATTGAAAAGAATCGAATCGAAACAAAAGAATCAAATCGAATCGACATGAATCAAAAAGAATCGAATCAAAACGAATCGAAAAGAAACAAATCAAGTAGAATCTAAAAGAACCGAATCGAATCAAATCGAAACAATTCGAATAGAATTGAATCGAAAAGAATCAAAACGAATCGAACCGAAGAGAATCGATTCGAATCAAAATAAAAAGTATCGTATCAAATCGAATCGAAAAGAATCATATCAAATAGAATCGAAAGAATGGAATCAAATCTAAAACAATCGAATGGAATCGAAAAGAATCGAATTGAACGGAATGGAATCGAAAAGAATACAATAGAATAGAATCGAAAGACATCGAATAGAATCAAATCAAATAAAAAAGAATCGAATTGAATTGATCCTAACCAAAATAAGCGAAATGAATCGACTCGAACCGAAAAAAATCAAATCGAAAAGACTCTAATCTCAACGAAAATCATCGAAATGAATAGAATCGAAAAGAATCGAATTGAATCAAATCGAAAAGAATCGAATGGAATCCAATCGAAAAGAATCAAATTGATTCGACTCGAAACAAATTGAATCCAATCGAAAAGAATCTAATTGAATCGAATCGAAAAGAATCGAATTCAATCAAAACGAATCGATTCGAATGGAATAGAAAAGAATAGAATAGAATAGAATCGAAAAGAATCAACTCGAATCGAAAAGAATCGAATCGAAAAGAATTGAATCGAATCGAAAAGAAACGAATCGAACCGAATCAAAAAGAAAACCATCGAATCGAATCAAATACAAAAGAATCGCTTTGAATAGCATAGAATTGAAAAGAATCGAATCAATCGAATTGAAAACAATCGAATCGAAAAGAATCGAATCAAAAAAAGTCGAATCGAAACGAAAACAATCGAATCGAATCGAATCTAAAAGAATCGTATTGAATTGCATCGAGTCGAAAAGACTCGAATCAAAAAGACTCGAATCGAATTGAATCAAATCGAAAAGAATCTAATAGAAACCACTCGAACAGAATCAAATCGAAATGATTCAAAATGAATCGAATAGAATAGAATCGAAAAAAATCGAATAGAATCGAAACGAATTGAAACGAAGAGAATCGATTAGAATCGAAATGAAAAGAATCGTATTGAATCGAATCGAAAAGAATCAACTCAAATCGAATCGAAAGAATTGAATCAAATCGAAAAGAATCCAATCGAATCGAAAAGAATCGAACTGAATGGAATCAAATCGAAAAGAATCTAATCGAATTGAAAAGAATCGAATCAAATTTAATGGAATCGAAAAGAATCGAATTGATTCGAAAAGAATCGAAATGAAACAAATCAGATCAAATGGAAAAGAATCAAATCGAATTGAAAAGAATCGAATCGAATCGAAATGAATCGAATCAAAAAGAATCGAATCGAAAAGAATCGAATTGAAAAGAATCGAATCGAATCGTAAAGATTCGAATCGAATTAAAAATATCACATCGAATCGAATCGCAAAGAATCGAATTGAAAAGACTCGAATTGAAACGAATCGATTTGAAACGAAAAGAATCGAATCGAATCGAATCGAATTGAATTGAAAGAATCGAATTGAATAGAAAAAAATCGAATAGAAAAGAATCGAACCGAAAAGAAAAGAATCAAATTGAATCAGTCGATTAAATTCTAGTCGAATCGAATCAAAAAATGAAATCGAGTCGAATCGAATCGAAAAGAATCGAATTGTATCTAATCAAAAAGAATCGAATCGTATCGACTCAAATCGAAAAGAATCCAACTGCATCATCGAATGGAAAATAATCGAATTGAATAGAATAGAAAAGAATCGAATCGAATCAAATCGAAAACAATCAAATTGAATTGATCGAAAAGAATCGAATTGAATCAAATCGAATCGAAATGCAAAGAATCGAATCAATACAAATAGAAAAGAATCGAAAAGAATCAAATCGACACGAAAAGAATCGAATCGAATCAAAAAGTATCGAATTGATTCGAAAACATTCGAATCGAAAAGAATCGAATTGAAATGAATCCGATCGAAATGAAAAGAATCTACTCGACTCGAATCCAAAAGAATCGAATCCAAAAGAATTGAATCGAATCCAAAAGAATCGAATTGAATTGAATCAAAAGAAATGAATTGAATTGAATCAAGAAGGAACTAATCGAATCAAATCGAAAAAAATCGAATAGAATCAAATCGAATCAAAAAGAATCGAATAGATTCGAATAAAGAAGAATCGAACTGAGGGATCCCTGGGTGGCGCAGCGGTTTAGCGCCTGCCTTTGGCCCAGGGCGCGATCCTGGAGACCCGGGATCGAATCCCACATCGGGCTCCCGCTGCATGGAGCCTGCTTCTCCCTCTGCCTGTGTCTCTGCCTCTCTCACTCTCTCTGTGACTATCATAAAAATAAGAATCGAATTGAATCGAGTTGAAAAAATCATAAAGAATCAAATCGAAAAGAATCGAATTCCATGTAACGAAAAGATTCGAATTGAAAAGAATCGAATCGAAACAAAAGAATCAAATCGAATCGACATGAATCAAAAAGAATCGAATCAAAACGAATCGAAAAGAAACAAATCAAGTAGAATCTAAAAGAACCGAATCGAATCAAATCGAAACAATTCGAATAGAATTGAATCGAAAAGAATCAAAACGAATCGAACCGAAGAGAATCGATTCGAATCAAAATAAAAAGTATCGTATCAAATCGAATCGAAAAGAATCATATCAAATAGAATCGAAAGAATGGAATCAAATCTAAAACAATCGAATGGAATCGAAAAGAATCGAATTGAACGGAATGGAATCGAAAAGAATACAATAGAATAGAATCGAAAGACATCGAATAGAATCAAATCAAATCAAAAAGAATCGAATTGAATTGATCCTAACCAAAATAAGCGAAATGAATCGACTCGAACCGAAAAAAATCAAATCGAAAAGACTCTAATCTCAACGAAAATCATCGAAATGAATAGAATCGAAAAGAATCGAATTGAATCAAATCGAAAAGAATCGAATGGAATCCAATCGAAAAGAATCAAATTGATTCGACTCGAAACAAATTGAATCCAATCGAAAAGAATCTAATTGAATCGAATCGAAAAGAATCGAATTCAATCAAAACGAATCGATTCGAATGGAATAGAAAAGAATAGAATAGAATAGAATCGAAAAGAATCAACTCGAATCGAAAAGAATCGAATCGAAAAGAATTGAATCGAATCGAAAAGAAACGAATCGAACCGAATCAAAAAGAAAACAATCGAATCGAATCAAATACAAAAGAATCGCTTTGAATAGCATAGAATTGAAAAGAATCGAATCAATCGAATTGAAAACAATCGAATCGAAAAGAATCGAATCAAAAAAAGTCGAATCGAAACGAAAACAATCGAATCGAATCGAATCTAAAAGAATCGTATTGAATTGCATCGAGTCGAAAAGACTCGAATCAAAAAGACTCGAATCGAATTGAATCAAATCGAAAAGAATCTAATAGAAACCACTCGAACAGAATCAAATCGAAATGATTCAAAATGAATCGAATAGAATAGAATCGAAAAAAATCGAATAGAATCGAAACGAATTGAATCGAAGAGAATCGATTAGAATCGAAATGAAAAGAATCGTATTGAATCGAATCGAAAAGAATCAACTCAAATCGAATCGAAAGAATTGAATCAAATCGAAAAGAATCCAATCGAATCGAAAAGAATCGAACTGAATGGAATCAAATCGAAAAGAATCTAATCGAATTGAAAAGAATCGAATCAAATTTAATGGAATCGAAAAGAATCGAATTGATTCGAAAAGAATCGAAATGAAACAAATCAGATCAAATGGAAAAGAATCAAATCGAATTGAAAAGAATCGAATCGAATCGAAATGAATCGAATCAAAAAGAATCGAATCGAAAAGAATCGAAT
The DNA here is from genome assembly GCF_053574225.1 of Canis aureus. Taxonomy (NCBI): domain Eukaryota; kingdom Metazoa; phylum Chordata; class Mammalia; order Carnivora; family Canidae; genus Canis; species Canis aureus. The sequence continues at coordinate 28,362,324 of NC_135648.1, forward strand.
TGAAAAGAATCGAATCGAATCGTAAAGATTCGAATCGAATTAAAAATATCACATCGAATCGAATCGCAAAGAATCGAATTGAAAAGACTCGAATTGAAACGAATCGATTTGAAACGAAAAGAATCGAATCGAATCGAATCGAATTGAATTGAAAGAATCGAATTGAATAGAAAAAAATCGAATAGAAAAGAATCGAACCGAAAAGAAAAGAATCAAATTGAATCAGTCGATTAAATTCTAGTCGAATCGAATCAAAAAATGAAATCGAGTCGAATCGAATCGAAAAGAATCGAATTGTATCTAATCAAAAAGAATCGAATCGTATCGACTCGAATCGAAAAGAATCCAACTGCATCATCGAATGGAAAATAATCGAATTGAATAGAATAGAAAAGAATCGAATCAAATCGAAAACAATCAAATTGAATTGATCGAAAAGAATCGAATTGAATCAAATCGAATCGAAATGCAAAGAATCGAATCAATACAAATAGAAAAGAATCGAAAAGAATCAAATCGACACGAAAAGAATCGAATCGAATCAAAAAGTATCGAATTGATTCGAAAACATTCGAATCGAAAAGAATCGAATTGAAATGAATCCGATCGAAATGAAAAGAATCTACTCGACTCGAATCCAAAAGAATCGAATCCAAAAGAATTGAATCGAATCCAAAAGAATCGAATTGAATTGAATCAAAAGAAATGAATTGAATTGAATCAAGAAGGAACTAATCGAATCAAATCGAAAAAAATCGAATAGAATCAAATCGAATCAAAAAGAATCGAATAGATTCGAATAAAGAAGAATCGAACTGAGGGATCCCTGGGTGGCGCAGCGGTTTAGCGCCTGCCTTTGGCCCAGGGCGCGATCCTGGAGACCCGGGATCGAATCCCACATCGGGCTCCCGCTGCATGGAGCCTGCTTCTCCCTCTGCCTGTGTCTCTGCCTCTCTCACTCTCTCTGTGACTATCATAAAAATAAGAATCGAATTGAATCGAGTTGAAAAAATCATAAAGAATCAAATCGAAAAGAATCGAATTCCATGTAACGAAAAGATTCGAATTGAAAAGAATCGAATCGAAACAAAAGAATCGAATCGAATCGACATGAATCAAAAAGAATCGAATCAAAACGAATCGAAAAGAAACAAATCAAGTAGAATCTAAAAGAACCGAATCGAATCAAATCGAAACAATTCGAATAGAATTGAATCGAAAAGAATCAAAACGAATCGAACCGAAGAGAATCGATTCGAATCAAAATAAAAAGTATCGTATCAAATCGAATCGAAAAGAATCATATCAAATAGAATCGAAAGAATGGAATCAAATCTAAAACAATCGAATGGAATCGAAAAGAATCGAATTGAACGGAATGGAATCGAAAAGAATACAATAGAATAGAATCGAAAGACATCGAATAGAATCAAATCAAATCAAAAAGAATCGAATTGAATTGATCCTAACCAAAATAAGCGAAATGAATCGACTCGAACCGAAAAAAATCAAATCGAAAAGACTCTAATCTCAACGAAAATCATCGAAATGAATAGAATCGAAAAGAATCGAATTGAATCAAATCGAAAAGAATCGAATGGAATCCAATCGAAAAGAATCAAATTGATTCGACTCGAAACAAATTGAATCCAATCGAAAAGAATCTAATTGAATCGAATCGAAAAGAATCGAATTCAATCAAAACGAATCGATTCGAATGGAATAGAAAAGAATAGAATAGAATAGAATCGAAAAGAATCAACTCGAATCGAAAAGAATCGAATCGAAAAGAATTGAATCGAATCGAAAAGAAACGAATCGAACCGAATCAAAAAGAAAACAATCGAATCGAATCAAATACAAAAGAATCGCTTTGAATAGCATAGAATTGAAAAGAATCGAATCAATCGAATTGAAAACAATCGAATCGAAAAGAATCGAATCAAAAAAAGTCGAATCGAAACGAAAACAATCGAATCGAATCGAATCTAAAAGAATCGTATTGAATTGCATCGAGTCGAAAAGACTCGAATCAAAAAGACTCGAATCGAATTGAATCAAATCGAAAAGAATCTAATAGAAACCACTCGAACAGAATCAAATCGAAATGATTCAAAATGAATCGAATAGAATAGAATCGAAAAAAATCGAATAGAATCGAAACGAATTGAATCGAAGAGAATCGATTAGAATCGAAATGAAAAGAATCGTATTGAATCGAATCGAAAAGAATCAACTCAAATCGAATCGAAAGAATTGAATCAAATCGAAAAGAATCCAATCGAATCGAAAAGAATCGAACTGAATGGAATCAAATCGAAAAGAATCTAATCGAATTGAAAAGAATCGAATCAAATTTAATGGAATCGAAAAGAATCGAATTGATTCGAAAAGAATCGAAATGAAACAAATCAGATCAAATGGAAAAGAATCAAATCGAATTGAAAAGAATCGAATCGAATCGAAATGAATCGAATCAAAAAGAATCGAATCGAAAAGAATCGAATTGAAAAGAATCGAATCGAATCGTAAAGATTCGAATCGAATTAAAAATATCACATCGAATCGAATCGCAAAGAATCGAATTGAAAAGACTCGAATTGAAACGAATCGATTTGAAACGAAAAGAATCGAATCGAATCGAATCGAATTGAATTGAAAGAATCGAATTGAATAGAAAAAAATCGAATAGAAAAGAATCGAACCGAAAAGAAAAGAATCAAATTGAATCAGTCGATTAAATTCTAGTCGAATCGAATCAAAAAATGAAATCGAGTCGAATCGAATCGAAAAGAATCGAATTGTATCTAATCAAAAAGAATCGAATCGTATCGACTCGAATCGAAAAGAATCCAACTGCATCATCGAATGGAAAATAATCGAATTGAATAGAATAGAAAAGAATCGAATCGAATCAAATCGAAAACAATCAAATTGAATTGATCGAAAAGAATCGAATTGAATCAAATCGAATCGAAATGCAAAGAATCGAATCAATACAAATAGAAAAGAATCGAAAAGAATCAAATCGACACGAAAAGAATCGAATCGAATCAAAAAGTATCGAATTGATTCGAAAACATTCGAATCGAAAAGAATCGAATTGAAATGAATCCGATCGAAATGAAAAGAATCTACTCGACTCGAATCCAAAAGAATCGAATCCAAAAGAATTGAATCGAATCCAAAAGAATCGAATTGAATTGAATCAAAAGAAATGAATTGAATTGAATCAAGAAGGAACTAATCGAATCAAATCGAAAAAAATCGAATAGAATCAAATCGAATCAAAAAGAATCGAATAGATTCGAATAAAGAAGAATCGAACTGAGGGATCCCTGGGTGGCGCAGCGGTTTAGCGCCTGCCTTTGGCCCAGGGCGCGATCCTGGAGACCCGGGATCGAATCCCACATCGGGCTCCCGCGGCATGGAGCCTGCTTCTCCCTCTGCCTGTGTCTCTGCCTCTCTCACTCTCTCTGTGACTATCATAAAAAAAAGAATCGAATTGAATCGAGTTGAAAAAATCATAAAGAATCAAATCGAAAAGAATCGAATTCCATGTAACGAAAAGATTCGAATTAAAAAGAATCGAATCGAAACAAAAGAATCGAATCGAATCGACATGAATCAAAAAGAATCGAATCAAAACGAATCGAAAAGAAACAAATCAAGTAGAATCTAAAAGAACCGAATCGAATCAAATCGAAACAATTCGAATAGAATTGAATCGAAAAGAATCAAAACGAATCGAACCGAAGAGAATCGATTCGAATCAAAATAAAAAGTATCGTATCAAATCGAATCGAAAAGAATCATATCAAATAGAATCGAAAGAATGGAATCAAATCTAAAACAATCGAATGGAATCGAAAAGAATCGAATTGAACGGAATGGAATCGAAAAGAATACAATAGAATAGAATCGAAAGACATCGAATAGAATCAAATCAAATCAAAAAGAATCGAATTGAATTGATCCTAACCAAAATAAGCGAAATGAATCGACTCGAACCGAAAAAAATCAAATCGAAAAGACTCTAATCTCAACGAAAATCATCGAAATGAATAGAATCGAAAAGAATCGAATTGAATCAAATCGAAAAGAATCGAATGGAATCCAATCGAAAAGAATCAAATTGATTCGACTCGAAACAAATTGAATCCAATCGAAAAGAATCTAATTGAATCGAATCGAAAAGAATCGAATTCAATCAAAACGAATCGATTCGAATGGAATAGAAAAGAATAGAATAGAATAGAATCGAAAAGAATCAACTCGAATCGAAAAGAATCGAATCGAAAAGAATTGAATCGAATCGAAAAGAAACGAATCGAACCGAATCAAAAAGAAAACCATCGAATCGAATCAAATACAAAAGAATCGCTTTGAATAGCATAGAATTGAAAAGAATCGAATCAATCGAATTGAAAACAATCGAATCGAAAAGAATCGAATCAAAAAAAGTCGAATCGAAACGAAAACAATCGAATCGAATCGAATCTAAAAGAATCGTATTGAATTGCATCGAGTCGAAAAGACTCGAATCAAAAAGACTCGAATCGAATTGAATCAAATCGAAAAGAATCTAATAGAAACCACTCGAACAGAATCAAATCGAAATGATTCAAAATGAATCGAATAGAATAGAATCGAAAAAAATCGAATAGAATCGAAACGAATTGAATCGAAGAGAATCGATTAGAATCGAAATGAAAAGAATCGTATTGAATCGAATCGAAAAGAATCAACTCAAATCGAATCGAAAGAATTGAATCAAATCGAAAAGAATCCAATCGAATCGAAAAGAATCGAACTGAATGGAATCAAATCGAAAAGAATCTAATCGAATTGAAAAGAATCGAATCAAATTTAATGGAATCGAAAAGAATCGAATTGATTCGAAAAGAATCGAAATGAAACAAATCAGATCAAATGGAAAAGAATCAAATCGAATTGAAAAGAATCGAATCGAATCGAAATGAATCGAATCAAAAAGAATCGAATCGAAAAGAATCGAATTGAAAAGAATCGAATCGAATCGTAAAGATTCGAATCGAATTAAAAATATCACATCGAATCGAATCGCAAAGAATCGAATTGAAAAGACTCGAATTGAAACGAATCGATTTGAAACGAAAAGAATCGAATCGAATCGAATCGAATTGAATTGAAAGAATCGAATTGAATAGAAAAAAATCGAATAGAAAAGAATCGAACCGAAAAGAAAAGAATCAAATTGAATCAGTCGATTAAATTCTAGTCGAATCGAATCAAAAAATGAAATCGAGTCGAATCGAATCGAAAAGAATCGAATTGTATCTAATCAAAAAGAATCGAATCGTATCGACTCGAATCGAAAAGAATCCAACTGCATCATCGAATGGAAAATAATCGAATTGAATAGAATAGAAAAGAATCGAATCGAATCAAATCGAAAACAATCAAATTGAATTGATCGAAAAGAATCGAATTGAATCAAATCGAATCGAAATGCAAAGAATCGAATCAATACAAATAGAAAAGAATCGAAAAGAATCAAATCGACACGAAAAGAATCGAATCGAATCAAAAAGTATCGAATTGATTCGAAAACATTCGAATCGAAAAGAATCGAATTGAAATGAATCCGATCGAAATGAAAAGAATCTACTCGACTCGAATCCAAAAGAATCGAATCCAAAAGAATTGAATCGAATCCAAAAGAATCGAATTGAATTGAATCAAAAGAAATGAATTGAATTGAATCAAGAAGGAACTAATCGAATCAAATCGAAAAAAATCGAATAGAATCAAATCGAATCAAAAAGAATCGAATAGATTCGAATAAAGAAGAATCGAACTGAGGGATCCCTGGGTGGCGCAGCGGTTTAGCGCCTGCCTTTGGCCCAGGGCGCGATCCTGGAGACCCGGGATCGAATCCCACATCGGGCTCCCGCTGCATGGAGCCTGCTTCTCCCTCTGCCTGTGTCTCTGCCTCTCTCACTCTCTCTGTGACTATCATAAAAATAAGAATCGAATTGAATCGAGTTGAAAAAATCATAAAGAATCAAATCGAAAAGAATCGAATTCCATGTAACGAAAAGATTCGAATTGAAAAGAATCGAATCGAAACAAAAGAATCGAATCGAATCGACATGAATCAAAAAGAATCGAATCAAAACGAATCGAAAAGAAACAAATCAAGTAGAATCTAAAAGAACCGAATCGAATCAAATCGAAACAATTCGAATAGAATTGAATCGAAAAGAATCAAAACGAATCGAACCGAAGAGAATCGATTCGAATCAAAATAAAAAGTATCGTATCAAATCGAATCGAAAAGAATCATATCAAATAGAATCGAAAGAATGGAATCAAATCTAAAACAATCGAATGGAATCGAAAAGAATCGAATTGAACGGAATGGAATCGAAAAGAATACAATAGAATAGAATCGAAAGACATCGAATAGAATCAAATCAAATCAAAAAGAATCGAATTGAATTGATCCTAACCAAAATAAGCGAAATGAATCGACTCGAACCGAAAAAAATCAAATCGAAAAGACTCTAATCTCAACGAAAATCATCGAAATGAATAGAATCGAAAAGAATCGAATTGAATCAAATCGAAAAGAATCGAATGGAATCCAATCGAAAAGAATCAAATTGATTCGACTCGAAACAAATTGAATCCAATCGAAAAGAATCTAATTGAATCGAATCGAAAAGAATCGAATTCAATCAAAACGAATCGATTCGAATGGAATAGAAAAGAATAGAATAGAATAGAATCGAAAAGAATCAACTCGAATCGAAAAGAATCGAATCGAAAAGAATTGAATCGAATCGAAAAGAAACGAATCGAACCGAATCAAAAAGAAAACAATCGAATCGAATCAAATACAAAAGAATCGCTTTGAATAGCATAGAATTGAAAAGAATCGAATCAATCGAATTGAAAACAATCGAATCGAAAAGAATCGAATCAAAAAAAGTCGAATCGAAACGAAAACAATCGAATCGAATCGAATCTAAAAGAATCGTATTGAATTGCATCGAGTCGAAAAGACTCGAATCAAAAAGACTCGAATCGAATTGAATCAAATCGAAAAGAATCTAATAGAAACCACTCGAACAGAATCAAATCGAAATGATTCAAAATGAATCGAATAGAATAGAATCGAAAAAAATCGAATAGAATCGAAACGAATTGAATCGAAGAGAATCGATTAGAATCGAAATGAAAAGAATCGTATTGAATCGAATCGAAAAGAATCAACTCAAATCGAATCGAAAGAATTGAATCAAATCGAAAAGAATCCAATCGAATCGAAAAGAATCGAACTGAATGGAATCAAATCGAAAAGAATCTAATCGAATTGAAAAGAATCGAATCAAATTTAATGGAATCGAAAAGAATCGAATTGATTCGAAAAGAATCGAAATGAAACAAATCAGATCAAATGGAAAAGAATCAAATCGAATTGAAAAGAATCGAATCGAATCGAAATGAATCGAATCAAAAAGAATCGAATCGAAAAGAATCGAATTGAAAAGAATCGAATCGAATCGTAAAGATTCGAATCGAATTAAAAATATCACATCGAATCGAATCGCAAAGAATCGAATTGAAAAGACTCGAATTGAAACGAATCGATTTGAAACGAAAAGAATCGAATCGAATCGAATCGAATTGAATTGAAAGAATCGAATTGAATAGAAAAAAATCGAATAGAAAAGAATCGAACCGAAAAGAAAAGAATCAAATTGAATCAGTCGATTAAATTCTAGTCGAATCGAATCAAAAAATGAAATCGAGTCGAATCGAATCGAAAAGAATCGAATTGTATCTAATCAAAAAGAATCGAATCGTATCGACTCGAATCGAAAAGAATCCAACTGCATCATCGAATGGAAAATAATCGAATTGAATAGAATAGAAAAGAATCGAATCGAATCAAATCGAAAACAATCAAATTGAATTGATCGAAAAGAATCGAATTGAATCAAATCGAATCGAAATGCAAAGAATCGAATCAATACAAATAGAAAAGAATCGAAAAGAATCAAATCGACACGAAAAGAATCGAATCGAATCAAAAAGTATCGAATTGATTCGAAAACATTCGAATCGAAAAGAATCGAATTGAAATGAATCCGATCGAAATGAAAAGAATCTACTCGACTCGAATCCAAAAGAATCGAATCCAAAAGAATTGAATCGAATCCAAAAGAATCGAATTGAATTGAATCAAAAGAAATGAATTGAATTGAATCAAGAAGGAACTAATCGAATCAAATCGAAAAAAATCGAATAGAATCAAATCGAATCAAAAAGAATCGAATAGATTCGAATAAAGAAGAATCGAACTGAGGGATCCCTGGGTGGCGCAGCGGTTTAGCGCCTGCCTTTGGCCCAGGGCGCGATCCTGGAGACCCGGGATCGAATCCCACATCGGGCTCCCGCGGCATGGAGCCTGCTTCTCCCTCTGCCTGTGTCTCTGCCTCTCTCACTCTCTCTGTGACTATCATAAAAAAAAGAATCGAATTGAATCGAGTTGAAAAAATCATAAAGAATCAAATCGAAAAGAATCGAATTCCATGTAACGAAAAGATTCGAATTAAAAAGAATCGAATCGAAACAAAAGAATCGAATCGAATCGACATGAATCAAAAAGAATCGAATCAAAACGAATCGAAAAGAAACAAATCAAGTAGAATCTAAAAGAACCGAATCGAATCAAATCGAAACAATTCGAATAGAATTGAATCGAAAAGAATCAAAACGAATCGAACCGAAGAGAATCGATTCGAATCAAAATAAAAAGTATCGTATCAAATCGAATCGAAAAGAATCATATCAAATAGAATCGAAAGAATGGAATCAAATCTAAAACAATCGAATGGAATCGAAAAGAATCGAATTGAACGGAATGGAATCGAAAAGAATACAATAGAATAGAATCGAAAGACATCGAATAGAATCAAATCAAATCAAAAAGAATCGAATTGAATTGATCCTAACCAAAATAAGCGAAATGAATCGACTCGAACCGAAAAAAATCAAATCGAAAAGACTCTAATCTCAACGAAAATCATCGAAATGAATAGAATCGAAAAGAATCGAATTGAATCAAATCGAAAAGAATCGAATGGAATCCAATCGAAAAGAATCAAATTGATTCGACTCGAAACAAATTGAATCCAATCGAAAAGAATCTAATTGAATCGAATCGAAAAGAATCGAATTCAATCAAAACGAATCGATTCGAATGGAATAGAAAAGAATAGAATAGAATAGAATCGAAAAGAATCAACTCGAATCGAAAAGAATCGAATCGAAAAGAATTGAATCGAATCGAAAAGAAACGAATCGAACCGAATCAAAAAGAAAACCATCGAATCGAATCAAATACAAAAGAATCGCTTTGAATAGCATAGAATTGAAAAGAATCGAATCAATCGAATTGAAAACAATCGAATCGAAAAGAATCGAATCAAAAAAAGTCGAATCGAAACGAAAACAATCGAATCGAATCGAATCTAAAAGAATCGTATTGAATTGCATCGAGTCGAAAAGACTCGAATCAAAAAGACTCGAATCGAATTGAATCAAATCGAAAAGAATCTAATAGAAACCACTCGAACAGAATCAAATCGAAATGATTCAAAATGAATCGAATAGAATAGAATCGAAAAAAATCGAATAGAATCGAAACGAATTGAATCGAAGAGAATCGATTAGAATCGAAATGAAAAGAATCGTATTGAATCGAATCGAAAAGAATCAACTCAAATCGAATCGAAAGAATTGAATCAAATCGAAAAGAATCCAATCGAATCGAAAAGAATCGAACTGAATGGAATCAAATCGAAAAGAATCTAATCGAATTGAAAAGAATCGAATCAAATTTAATGGAATCGAAAAGAATCGAATTGATTCGAAAAGAATCGAAATGAAACAAATCAGATCAAATGGAAAAGAATCAAATCGAATTGAAAAGAATCGAATCGAATCGAAATGAATCGAATCAAAAAGAATCGAATCGAAAAGAATCGAATTGAAAAGAATCGAATCGAATCGTAAAGATTCGAATCGAATTAAAAATATCACATCGAATCGAATCGCAAAGAATCGAATTGAAAAGACTCGAATTGAAACGAATCGATTTGAAACGAAAAGAATCGAATCGAATCGAATCGAATTGAATTGAAAGAATCGAATTGAATAGAAAAAAATCGAATAGAAAAGAATCGAACCGAAAAGAAAAGAATCAAATTGAATCAGTCGATTAAATTCTAGTCGAATCGAATCAAAAAATGAAATCGAGTCGAATCGAATCGAAAAGAATCGAATTGTATCTAATCAAAAAGAATCGAATCGTATCGACTCGAATCGAAAAGAATCCAACTGCATCATCGAATGGAAAATAATCGAATTGAATAGAATAGAAAAGAATCGAATCGAATCAAATCGAAAACAATCAAATTGAATTGATCGAAAAGAATCGAATTGAATCAAATCGAATCGAAATGCAAAGAATCGAATCAATACAAATAGAAAAGAATCGAAAAGAATCAAATCGACACGAAAAGAATCGAATCGAATCAAAAAGTATCGAATTGATTCGAAAACATTCGAATCGAAAAGAATCGAATTGAAATGAATCCGATCGAAATGAAAAGAATCTACTCGACTCGAATCCAAAAGAATCGAATCCAAAAGAATTGAATCGAATCCAAAAGAATCGAATTGAATTGAATCAAAAGAAATGAATTGAATTGAATCAAGAAGGAACTAATCGAATCAAATCGAAAAAAATCGAATAGAATCAAATCGAATCAAAAAGAATCGAATAGATTCGAATAAAGAAGAATCGAACTGAGGGATCCCTGGGTGGCGCAGCGGTTTAGCGCCTGCCTTTGGCCCAGGGCGCGATCCTGGAGACCCGGGATCGAATCCCACATCGGGCTCCCGCTGCATGGAGCCTGCTTCTCCCTCTGCCTGTGTCTCTGCCTCTCTCACTCTCTCTGTGACTATCATAAAAATAAGAATCGAATTGAATCGAGTTGAAAAAATCATAAAGAATCAAATCGAAAAGAATCGAATTCCATGTAACGAAAAGATTCGAATTGAAAAGAATCGAATCGAAACAAAAGAATCGAATCGAATCGACATGAATCAAAAAGAATCGAATCAAAACGAATTGAAAAGAAACAAATCAAGTAGAATCTAAAAGAACCGAATCGAATCAAATCGAAACAATTCGAATAGATTTGAATCGAAAAGAATCAAAACGAATCGAACCGAAGAGAATCGATTCGAATCAAAATAAAAAGTATCGTATCAAATCGAATCGAAAAGAATCATATCAAATAGAATCGAAAGAATGGAATCAAATCTAAAACAATCGAATGGAATCGAAAAGAATCGAATTGAACGGAATGGAATCGAAAAGAATACAATAGAATAGAATCGAAAGACATCGAATAGAATCAAATCAAATCAAAAAGAATCGAATTGAATTGATCCTAACCAAAATAAGCGAAATGAATCGACTCGAACCGAAAAAAATCAAATCGAAAAGACTCTAATCTCAACGAAAATCATCGAAATGAATAGAATCGAAAAGAATCGAATTGAATCAAATCGAAAAGAATCGAATGGAATCCAATCGAAAAGAATCAAATTGATTCGACTCGAAACAAATTGAATCCAATCGAAAAGAATCTAATTGAATCGAATCGAAAAGAATCGAATTCAATCAAAACGAATCGATTCGAATGGAATAGAAAAGAATAGAATAGAATAGAATCGAAAAGAATCAACTCGAATCGAAAAGAATCGAATCGAAAAGAATTGAATCGAATCGAAAAGAAACGAATCGAACCGAATCAAAAAGAAAACAATCGAATCGAATCAAATACAAAAGAATCGCTTTGAATAGCATAGAATTGAAAAGAATCGAATCAATCGAATTGAAAACAATCGAATCGAAAAGAATCGAATCAAAAAAAGTCGAATCGAAACGAAAACAATCGAATCGAATCGAATCTAAAAGAATCGTATTGAATTGCATCGAGTCGAAAAGACTCGAATCAAAAAGACTCGAATCGAATTGAATCAAATCGAAAAGAATCTAATAGAAACCACTCGAACAGAATCAAATCGAAATGATTCAAAATGAATCGAATAGAATAGAATCGAAAAAAATCGAATAGAATCGAAACGAATTGAATCGAAGAGAATCGATTAGAATCGAAATGAAAAGAATCGTATTGAATCGAATCGAAAAGAATCAACTCAAATCGAATCGAAAGAATTGAATCAAATCGAAAAGAATCCAATCGAATCGAAAAGAATCGAACTGAATGGAATCAAATCGAAAAGAATCTAATCGAATTGAAAAGAATCGAATCAAATTTAATGGAATCGAAAAGAATCGAATTGATTCGAAAAGAATCGAAATGAAACAAATCAGATCAAATGGAAAAGAATCAAATCGAATTGAAAAGAATCGAATCGAATCGAAATGAATCGAATCAAAAAGAATCGAATCGAAAAGAATCGAATTGAAAAGAATCGAATCGAATCGTAAAGATTCGAATCGAATTAAAAATATCACATCGAATCGAATCGCAAAGAATCGAATTGAAAAGACTCGAATTGAAACGAATCGATTTGAAACGAAAAGAATCGAATCGAATCGAATCGAATAGAATTGAAAGAATCGAATTGAATAGAAAAAAATCGAAAAGAAAAGAATCGAACCGAAAAGAAAAGAATCAAATTGAATCAGTCGATTAAATTCTAGTCGAATCGAATCAAAAAATGAAATCGAGTCGAATCGAATCGAAAAGAATCGAATTGTATCTAATCAAAAAGAATCGAATCGTATCGACTCGAATCGAAAAGAATCCAACTGCATCATCGAATGGAAAATAATCGAATTGAATAGAATAGAAAAGAATCGAATCGAATCAAATCGAAAACAATCAAATTGAATTGATCGAAAAGAATCGAATTGAATCAAATCGAATCGAAATGCAAAGAATCGAATCAATACAAATAGAAAAGAATCGAAAAGAATCAAATCGACACGAAAAGAATCGAATCGAATCAAAAAGTATCGAATTGATTCGAAAACATTCGAATCGAAAAGAATCGAATTGAAATGAATCCGATCGAAATGAAAAGAATCTACTCGACTCGAATCCAAAAGAATCGAATCCAAAAGAATTGAATCGAATCCAAAAGAATCGAATTGAATTGAATCAAAAGAAATGAATTGAATTGAATCAAGAAGGAACTAATCGAATCAAATCGAAAAAAATCGAATAGAATCAAATCGAATCAAAAAGAATCGAATAGATTCGAATAAAGAAGAATCGAACTGAGGGATCCCTGGGTGGCGCAGCGGTTTAGCGCCTGCCTTTGGCCCAGGGCGCGATCCTGGAGACCCGGGATCGAATCCCACATCGGGCTCCCGCGGCATGGAGCCTGCTTCTCCCTCTGCCTGTGTCTCTGCCTCTCTCACTCTCTCTGTGACTATCATAAAAAAAGAATCGAATTGAATCGAGTTGAAAAAATCATAAAGAATCAAATCGAAAAGAATCGAATTCCATGTAACGAAAAGATTCGAATTAAAAAGAATCGAATCGAAACAAAAGAATCGAATCGAATCGACATGAATCAAAAAGAATCGAATCAAAACGAATCGAAAAGAAACAAATCAAGTAGAATCTAAAAGAACCGAATCGAATCAAATCGAAACAATTCGAATAGAATTGAATCGAAAAGAATCAAAACGAATCGAACCGAAGAGAATCGATTCGAATCAAAATAAAAAGTATCGTATCAAATCGAATCGAAAAGAATCATATCAAATAGAATCGAAAGAATGGAATCAAATCTAAAACAATCGAATGGAATCGAAAAGAATCGAATTGAACGGAATGGAATCGAAAAGAATACAATAGAATAGAATCGAAAGACATCGAATAGAATCAAATCAAATCAAAAAGAATCGAATTGAATTGATCCTAACCAAAATAAGCGAAATGAATCGACTCGAACCGAAAAAAATCAAATCGAAAAGACTCTAATCTCAACGAAAATCATCGAAATGAATAGAATCGAAAAGAATCGAATTGAATCAAATCGAATGGAATCCAATCGAAAAGAATCAAATTGATTCGACTCGAAACAAATTGAATCCAATCGAAAAGAATCTAATTGAATCGAATCGAAAAGAATCGAATTCAATCAAAACGAATCGATTCGAATGGAATAGAAAAGAATAGAATAGAATAGAATCGAAAAGAATCAACTCGAATCGAAAAGAATCGAATCGAAAAGAATTGAATCGAATCGAAAAGAAACGAATCGAACCGAATCAAAAAGAAAACAATCGAATCGAATCAAATACAAAAGAATCGCTTTGAATAGCATAGAATTGAAAAGAATCGAATCAATCGAATTGAAAACAATCGAATCGAAAAGAATTGAATCAAAAAAAGTCGAATCGAAACGAAAACAATCGAATCGAATCGAATCTAAAAGAATCGTATTGAATTGCATCGAGTCGAAAAGACTCGAATCAAAAAGACTCGAATCGAATTGAATCAAATCGAAAAGAATCTAATAGAAACCACTCGAACAGAATCAAATCGAAATGATTCAAAATGAATCGAATAGAATAGAATCGAAAAAAATCGAATAGAATCGAAACGAATTGAATCGAAGAGAATCGATTAGAATCGAAATGAAAAGAATCGTATTGAATCGAATCGAAAAGAATCAACTCAAATCGAATCGAAAGAATTGAATCAAATCGAAAAGAATCCAATCGAATCGAAAAGAATCGAACTGAATGGAATCAAATCGAAAAGAATCTAATCGAATTGAAAAGAATCGAATCAAATTTAATGGAATCGAAAAGAATCGAATTGATTCGAAAAGAATCGAAATGAAACAAATCAGATCAAATGGAAAAGAATCAAATCGAATTGAAAAGAATCGAATCGAATCGAAATGAATCGAATCAAAAAGAATCGAATCGAAAAGAATCGAATTGAAAAGAATCGAATCGAATCGTAAAGATTCGAATCGAATTAAAAATATCACATCGAATCGAATCGCAAAGAATCGAATTGAAAAGACTCGAATTGAAACGAATCGATTTGAAACGAAAAGAATCGAATCGAATCGAATCGAATTGAATTGAAAGAATCGAATTGAATAGAAAAAAATCGAATAGAAAAGAATCGAACCGAAAAGAAAAGAATCAAATTGAATCAGTCGATTAAATTCTAGTCGAATCGAATCAAAAAATGAAATCGAGTCGAATCGAATCGAAAAGAATCGAATTGTATCTAATCAAAAAGAATCGAATCGTATCGACTCGAATCGAAAAGAATCCAACTGCATCATCGAATGGAAAATAATCGAATTGAATAGAATAGAAAAGAATCGAATCGAATCAAATCGAAAACAATCAAATTGAATTGATCGAAAAGAATCGAATTGAATCAAATCGAATCGAAATGCAAAGAATCGAATCAATACAAATAGAAAAGAATCGAAAAGAATCAAATCGACACGAAAAGAATCGAATCGAATCAAAAAGTATCGAATTGATTCGAAAACATTCGAATCGAAAAGAATCGAATTGAAATGAATCCGATCGAAATGAAAAGAATCTACTCGACTCGAATCCAAAAGAATCGAATCCAAAAGAATTGAATCGAATCCAAAAGAATCGAATTGAATTGAATCAAAAGAAATGAATTGAATTGAATCAAGAAGGAACTAATCGAATCAAATCGAAAAAAATCGAATAGAATCAAATCGAATCAAAAAGAATCGAATAGATTCGAATAAAGAAGAATCGAACTGAGGGATCCCTGGGTGGCGCAGCGGTTTAGCGCCTGCCTTTGGCCCAGGGCGCGATCCTGGAGACCCGGGATCGAATCCCACATCGGGCTCCCGCTGCATGGAGCCTGCTTCTCCCTCTGCCTGTGTCTCTGCCTCTCTCACTCTCTCTGTGACTATCATAAAAATAAGAATCGAATTGAATCGAGTTGAAAAAATCATAAAGAATCAAATCGAAAAGAATCGAATTCCATGTAACGAAAAGATTCGAATTGAAAAGAATCGAATGGAAACAAAAGAATCGAATCGAATCGACATGAATCAAAAAGAATCGAATCAAAACGAATCGAAAAGAAACAAATCAAGTAGAATCTAAAAGAACCGAATCGAATCAAATCGAAACAATTCGAATAGAATTGAATCGAAAAGAATCAAAACGAATCGAACCGAAGAGAATCGATTCGAATCAAAATAAAAAGTATCGTATCAAATCGAATCGAAAAGAATCATATCAAATAGAATCGAAAGAATGGAATCAAATCTAAAACAATCGAATGGAATCGAAAAGAATCGAATTGAACGGAATGGAATCGAAAAGAATACAATAGAATAGAATCGAAAGACATCGAATAGAATCAAATCAAATCAAAAAGAATCGAATTGAATTGATCCTAACCAAAATAAGCGAAATGAATCGACTCGAACCGAAAAAAATCAAATCGAAAAGACTCTAATCTCAACGAAAATCATCGAAATGAATAGAATCGAAAAGAATCGAATTGAATCAAATCGAAAAGAATCGAATGGAATCCAATCGAAAAGAATCAAATTGATTCGACTCGAAACAAATTGAATCCAATCGAAAAGAATCTAATTGAATCGAATCGAAAAGAATCGAATTCAATCAAAACGAATCGATTCGAATGGAATAGAAAAGAATAGAATAGAATAGAATCGAAAAGAATCAACTCGAATCGAAAAGAATCGAATCGAAAAGAATTGAATCGAATCGAAAAGAAACGAATCGAACCGAATCAAAAAGAAAACCATCGAATCGAATCAAATACAAAAGAATCGCTTTGAATAGCATAGAATTGAAAAGAATCGAATCAATCGAATTGAAAACAATCGAATCGAAAAGAATCGAATCAAAAAAAGTCGAATCGAAACGAAAACAATCGAATCGAATCGAATCTAAAAGAATCGTATTGAATTGCATCGAGTCGAAAAGACTCGAATCAAAAAGACTCGAATCGAATTGAATCAAATCGAAAAGAATCTAATAGAAACCACTCGAACAGAATCAAATCGAAATGATTCAAAATGAATCGAATAGAATAGAATCGAAAAAAATCGAATAGAATCGAAACGAATTGAATCGAAGAGAATCGATTAGAATCGAAATGAAAAGAATCGTATTGAATCGAATCGAAAAGAATCAACTCAAATCGAATCGAAAGAATTGAATCAAATCGAAAAGAATCCAATCGAATCGAAAAGAATCGAACTGAATGGAATCAAATCGAAAAGAATCTAATCGAATTGAAAAGAATCGAATCAAATTTAATGGAATCGAAAAGAATCGAATTGATTCGAAAAGAATCGAAATGAAACAAATCAGATCAAATGGAAAAGAATCAAATCGAATTGAAAAGAATCGAATCGAATCGAAATGAATCGAATCAAAAAGAATCGAATCGAAAAGAATCGAATTGAAAAGAATCGAATCGAATCGTAAAGATTCGAATCGAATTAAAAATATCACATCGAATCGAATCGCAAAGAATCGAATTGAAAAGACTCGAATTGAAACGAATCGATTTGAAACGAAAAGAATCGAATCGAATCGAATCGAATCGAATTGAATTGAAAGAATCGAATTGAATAGAAAAAAATCGAATAGAAAAGAATCGAACCGAAAAGAAAAGAATCAAATTGAATCAGTCGATTAAATTCTAGTCGAATCGAATCAAAAAATGAAATCGAGTCGAATCGAATCGAAAAGAATCGAATTGTATCTAATCAAAAAGAATCGAATCGTATCGACTCGAATCGAAAAGAATCCAACTGCATCATCGAATGGAAAATAATCGAATTGAATAGAATAGAAAAGAATCGAATCGAATCAAATCGAAAACAATCAAATTGAATTGATCGAAAAGAATCGAATTGAATCAAATCGAATCGAAATGCAAAGAATCGAATCAATACAAATAGAAAAGAATCGAAAAGAATCAAATCGACACGAAAAGAATCGAATCGAATCAAAAAGTATCGAATTGATTCGAAAACATTCGAATCGAAAAGAATCGAATTGAAATGAATCCGATCGAAATGAAAAGAATCTACTCGACTCGAATCCAAAAGAATCGAATCCAAAAGAATTGAATCGAATCCAAAAGAATCGAATTGAATTGAATCAAAAGAAATGAATTGAATTGAATCAAGAAGGAACTAATCGAATCAAATCAAAAAAATCGAATAGAATCAAATCGAATCAAAAAGAATCGAATAGATTCGAATAAAGAAGAATCGAACTGAGGGATCCCTGGGTGGCGCAGCGGTTTAGCGCCTGCCTTTGGCCCAGGGCGCGATCCTGGAGACCCGGGATCGAATCCCACATCGGGCTCCCGCTGCATGGAGCCTGCTTCTCCCTCTGCCTGTGTCTCTGCCTCTCTCACTCTCTCTGTGACTATCATAAAAATAAGAATCGAATTGAATCGAGTTGAAAAAATCATAAAGAATCAAATCGAAAAGAATCGAATTCCATGTAACGAAAAGATTCGAATTGAAAAGAATCGAATCGAAACAAAAGAATCGAATCGAATCGACATGAATCAAAAAGAATCGAATCAAAACGAATCGAAAAGAAACAAATCAAGTAGAATCTAAAAGAACCGAATCGAATCAAATCGAAACAATTCGAATAGAATTGAATCGAAAAGAATCAAAACGAATCGAACCGAAGAGAATCGATTCGAATCAAAATAAAAAGTATCGTATCAAATCGAATCGAAAAGAATCATATCAAATAGAATCGAAAGAATGGAATCAAATCTAAAACAATCGAATGGAATCGAAAAGAATCGAATTGAACGGAATGGAATCGAAAAGAATACAATAGAATAGAATCGAAAGACATCGAATAGAATCAAATCAAATCAAAAAGAATCGAATTGAATTGATCCTAACCAAAATAAGCGAAATGAATCGACTCGAACCGAAAAAAATCAAACCGAAAAGACTCTAATCTCAACGAAAATCATCGAAATGAATAGAATCGAAAAGAATCGAATTGAATCAAATCGAAAAGAATCGAATGGAATCCAATCGAAAAGAATCAAATTGATTCGACTCGAAACAAATTGAATCCAATCGAAAAGAATCTAATTGAATCGAATCGAAAAGAATCGAATTCAATCAAAACGAATCGATTCGAATGGAATAGAAAAGAATAGAATAGAATAGAATCGAAAAGAATCAACTCGAATCGAAAAGAATCGAATCGAAAAGAATTGAATCGAATCGAAAAGAAACGAATCGAACCGAATCAAAAAGAAAACAATCGAATCGAATCAAATACAAAAGAATCGCTTTGAATAGCATAGAATTGAAAAGAATCGAATCAATCGAATTGAAAACAATCGAATCGAAAAGAATCGAATCAAAAAAAGTCGAATCGAAACGAAAACAATCGAATCGAATCGAATCTAAAAGAATCGTATTGAATTGCATCGAGTCGAAAAGACTCGAATCAAAAAGACTCGAATCGAATTGAATCAAATCGAAAAGAATCTAATAGAAACCACTCGAACAGAATCAAATCGAAATGATTCAAAATGAATCGAATAGAATAGAATCGAAAAAAATCGAATAGAATCGAAACGAATTGAATCGAAGAGAATCGATTAGAATCGAAATGAAAAGAATCGTATTGAATCGAATCGAAAAGAATCAACTCAAATCGAATCGAAAGAATTGAATCAAATCGAAAAGAATCCAATCGAATCGAAAAGAATCGAACTGAATGGAATCAAATCGAAAAGAATCTAATCGAATTGAAAAGAATCGAATCAAATTTAATGGAATCGAAAAGAATCGAATTGATTCGAAAAGAATCGAAATGAAACAAATCAGATCAAATGGAAAAGAATCAAATCGAATTGAAAAGAATCGAATCGAATCGAAATGAATCGAATCAAAAAGAATCGAATCGAAAAGAATCGAATTGAAAAGAATCGAATCGAATCGTAAAGATTCGAATCGAATTAAAAATATCACATCGAATCGAATCGCAAAGAATCGAATTGAAAAGACTCGAATTGAAACGAATCGATTTGAAACGAAAAGAATCGAATCGAATCGAATCGAATTGAATTGAAAGAATCGAATTGAATAGAAAAAAATCGAATAGAAAAGAATCGAACCGAAAAGAAAAGAATCAAATTGAATCAGTCGATTAAATTCTAGTCGAATCGAATCAAAAAATGAAATCGAGTCGAATCGAATCGAAAAGAATCGAATTGTATCTAATCAAAAAGAATCGAATCGTATCGACTCGAATCGAAAAGAATCCAACTGCATCATCGAATGGAAAATAATCGAATTGAATAGAATAGAAAAGAATCGAATCGAATCAAATCGAAAACAATCAAATTGAATTGATCGAAAAGAATCGAATTGAATCAAATCGAATCGAAATGCAAAGAATCGAATCAATACAAATAGAAAAGAATCGAAAAGAATCAAATCGACACGAAAAGAATCGAATCGAATCAAA
This sequence comes from Canis aureus, assembly GCF_053574225.1. Classification (NCBI taxonomy): domain Eukaryota; kingdom Metazoa; phylum Chordata; class Mammalia; order Carnivora; family Canidae; genus Canis; species Canis aureus. The sequence continues at coordinate 28,382,959 of NC_135648.1, forward strand.
AAGTATCGAATTGATTCGAAAACATTCGAATCGAAAAGAATCGAATTGAAATGAATCCGATCGAAATGAAAAGAATCTACTCGACTCGAATCCAAAAGAATCGAATCCAAAAGAATTGAATCGAATCCAAAAGAATCGAATTGAATTGAATCAAAAGAAATGAATTGAATTGAATCAAGAAGGAACTAATCGAATCAAATCGAAAAAAATCGAATAGAATCAAATCGAATCAAAAAGAATCGAATAGATTCGAATAAAGAAGAATCGAACTGAGGGATCCCTGGGTGGCGCAGCGGTTTAGCGCCTGCCTTTGGCCCAGGGCGCGATCCTGGAGACCCGGGATCGAATCCCACATCGGGCTCCCGCTGCATGGAGCCTGCTTCTCCCTCTGCCTGTGTCTCTGCCTCTCTCACTCTCTCTGTGACTATCATAAAAATAAGAATCGAATTGAATCGAGTTGAAAAAATCATAAAGAATCAAATCGAAAAGAATCGAATTCCATGTAACGAAAAGATTCGAATTGAAAAGAATCGAATCGAAACAAAAGAATCGAATCGAATCGACATGAATCAAAAAGAATCGAATCAAAACGAATCGAAAAGAAACAAATCAAGTAGAATCTAAAAGAACCGAATCGAATCAAATCGAAACAATTCGAATAGAATTGAATCGAAAAGAATCAAAACGAATCGAACCGAAGAGAATCGATTCGAATCAAAATAAAAAGTATCGTATCAAATCGAATCGAAAAGAATCATATCAAATAGAATCGAAAGAATGGAATCAAATCTAAAACAATCGAATGGAATCGAAAAGAATCGAATTGAACGGAATGGAATCGAAAAGAATACAATAGAATAGAATCGAAAGACATCGAATAGAATCAAATCAAATCAAAAAGAATCGAATTGAATTGATCCTAACCAAAATAAGCGAAATGAATCGACTCGAACCGAAAAAAATCAAATCGAAAAGACTCTAATCTCAACGAAAATCATCGAAATGAATAGAATCGAAAAGAATCGAATTGAATCAAATCGAAAAGAATCGAATGGAATCCAATCGAAAAGAATCAAATTGATTCGACTCGAAACAAATTGAATCCAATCGAAAAGAATCTAATTGAATCGAATCGAAAAGAATCGAATTCAATCAAAACGAATCGATTCGAATGGAATAGAAAAGAATAGAATAGAATAGAATCGAAAAGAATCAACTCGAATCGAAAAGAATCGAATCGAAAAGAATTGAATCGAATCGAAAAGAAACGAATCGAACCGAATCAAAAAGAAAACAATCGAATCGAATCAAATACAAAAGAATCGCTTTGAATAGCATAGAATTGAAAAGAATCGAATCAATCGAATTGAAAACAATCGAATCGAAAAGAATCGAATCAAAAAAAGTCGAATCGAAACGAAAACAATCGAATCGAATCGAATCTAAAAGAATCGTATTGAATTGCATCGAGTCGAAAAGACTCGAATCAAAAAGACTCGAATCGAATTGAATCAAATCGAAAAGAATCTAATAGAAACCACTCGAACAGAATCAAATCGAAATGATTCAAAATGAATCGAATAGAATAGAATCGAAAAAAATCGAATAGAATCGAAACGAATTGAATCGAAGAGAATCGATTAGAATCGAAATGAAAAGAATCGTATTGAATCGAATCGAAAAGAATCAACTCAAATCGAATCGAAAGAATTGAATCAAATCGAAAAGAATCCAATCGAATCGAAAAGAATCGAACTGAATGGAATCAAATCGAAAAGAATCTAATCGAATTGAAAAGAATCGAATCAAATTTAATGGAATCGAAAAGAATCGAATTGATTCGAAAAGAATCGAAATGAAACAAATCAGATCAAATGGAAAAGAATCAAATCGAATTGAAAAGAATCGAATCGAATCGAAATGAATCGAATCAAAAAGAATCGAATCGAAAAGAATCGAATTGAAAAGAATCGAATCGAATCGTAAAGATTCGAATCGAATTAAAAATATCACATCGAATCGAATCGCAAAGAATCGAATTGAAAAGACTCGAATTGAAACGAATCGATTTGAAACGAAAAGAATCGAATCGAATCGAATCGAATTGAATTGAAAGAATCGAATTGAATAGAAAAAAATCGAATAGAAAAGAATCGAACCGAAAAGAAAAGAATCAAATTGAATCAGTCGATTAAATTCTAGTCGAATCGAATCAAAAAATGAAATCGAGTCGAATCGAATCGAAAAGAATCGAATTGTATCTAATCAAAAAGAATCGAATCGTATCGACTCGAATCGAAAAGAATCCAACTGCATCATCGAATGGAAAATAATCGAATTGAATAGAATAGAAAAGAATCGAATCGAATCAAATCGAAAACAATCAAATTGAATTGATCGAAAAGAATCGAATTGAATCAAATCGAATCGAAATGCAAAGAATCGAATCAATACAAATAGAAAAGAATCGAAAAGAATCAAATCGACACGAAAAGAATCGAATCGAATCAAAAAGTATCGAATTGATTCGAAAACATTCGAATCGAAAAGAATCGAATTGAAATGAATCCGATCGAAATGAAAAGAATCTACTCGACTCGAATCCAAAAGAATCGAATCCAAAAGAATTGAATCGAATCCAAAAGAATCGAATTGAATTGAATCAAAAGAAATGAATTGAATTGAATCAAGAAGGAACTAATCGAATCAAATCGAAAAAAATCGAATAGAATCAAATCGAATAAAAAAGAATCGAATAGATTCGAATAAAGAAGAATCGAACTGAGGGATCCCTGGGTGGCGCAGCGGTTTAGCGCCTGCCTTTGGCCCAGGGCGCGATCCTGGAGACCCGGGATCGAATCCCACATCGGGCTCCCGCTGCATGGAGCCTGCTTCTCCCTCTGCCTGTGTCTCTGCCTCTCTCACTCTCTCTGTGACTATCATAAAAATAAGAATCGAATTGAATCGAGTTGAAAAAATCATAAAGAATCAAATCGAAAAGAATCGAGTTCCATGTAACGAAAAGATTCGAATTGAAAAGAATCGAATCGAAACAAAAGAATCGAATCGAATCGACATGAATCAAAAAGAATCGAATCAAAACGAATCGAAAAGAAACAAATCAAGTAGAATCTAAAAGAACCGAATCGAATCAAATCGAAACAATTCGAATAGAATTGAATCGAAAAGAATCAAAACGAATCGAACCGAAGAGAATCGATTCGAATCAAAATAAAAAGTATCGTATCAAATCGAATCGAAAAGAATCATATCAAATAGAATCGAAAGAATGGAATCAAATCTAAAACAATCGAATGGAATCGAAAAGAATCGAATTGAACGGAATGGAATCGAAAAGAATACAATAGAATAGAATCGAAAGACATCGAATAGAATCAAATCAAATCAAAAAGAATCGAATTGAATTGATCCTAACCAAAATAAGCGAAATGAATCGACTCGAACCGAAAAAAATCAAATCGAAAAGACTCTAATCTCAACGAAAATCATCGAAATGAATAGAATCGAAAAGAATCGAATTGAATCAAATCGAAAAGAATCGAATGGAATCCAATCGAAAAGAATCAAATTGATTCGACTCGAAACAAATTGAATCCAATCGAAAAGAATCTAATTGAATCGAATCGAAAAGAATCGAATTCAATCAAAACGAATCGATTCGAATGGAATAGAAAAGAATAGAATAGAATAGAATCGAAAAGAATCAACTCGAATCGAAAAGAATCGAATCGAAAAGAATTGAATCGAATCGAAAAGAAACGAATCGAACCGAATCAAAAAGAAAACCATCGAATCGAATCAAATACAAAAGAATCGCTTTGAATAGCATAGAATTGAAAAGAATCGAATCAATCGAATTGAAAACAATCGAATCGAAAAGAATCGAATCAAAAAAAGTCGAATCGAAACGAAAACAATCGAATCGAATCGAATCTAAAAGAATCGTATTGAATTGCATCGAGTCGAAAAGACTCGAATCAAAAAGACTCGAATCGAATTGAATCAAATCGAAAAGAATCTAATAGAAACCACTCGAACAGAATCAAATCGAAATGATTCAAAATGAATCGAATAGAATAGAATCGAAAAAACTCGAATAGAATCGAAACGAATTGAATCGAAGAGAATCGATTAGAATCGAAATGAAAAGAATCGTATTGAATCGAATCGAAAAGAATCAACTCAAATCGAATCGAAAGAATTGAATCAAATCGAAAAGAATCCAATCGAATCGAAAAGAATCGAACTGAATGGAATCAAATCGAAAAGAATCTAATCGAATTGAAAAGAATCGAATCAAATTTAATGGAATCGAAAAGAATCGAATTGATTCGAAAAGAATCGAAATGAAACAAATCAGATCAAATGGAAAAGAATCAAATCGAATTGAAAAGAATCGAATCGAATCGAAATGAATCGAATCAAAAAGAATCGAATCGAAAAGAATCGAATTGAAAAGAATCGAATCGAATCGTAAAGATTCGAATCGAATTAAAAATATCACATCGAATCGAATCGCAAAGAATCGAATTGAAAAGACTCGAATTGAAACGAATCGATTTGAAACGAAAAGAATCGAATCGAATCGAATCAAATCGAATTGAATTGAAAGAATCGAATTGAATAGAAAAAAATCGAATAGAAAAGAATCGAACCGAAAAGAAAAGAATCAAATTGAATCAGTCGATTAAATTCTAGTCGAATCGAATCAAAAAATGAAATCGAGTCGAATCGAATCGAAAAGAATCGAATTGTATCTAATCAAAAAGAATCGAATCGTATCGACTCGAATCGAAAAGAATCCAACTGCATCATCGAATGGAAAATAATCGAATTGAATAGAATAGAAAAGAATCGAATCGAATCAAATCGAAAACAATCAAATTGAATTGATCGAAAAGAATCGAATTGAATCAAATCGAATCGAAATGCAAAGAATCGAATCAATACAAATAGAAAAGAATCGAAAAGAATCAAATCGACACGAAAAGAATCGAATCGAATCAAAAAGTATCGAATTGATTCGAAAACATTCGAATCGAAAAGAATCGAATTGAAATGAATCCGATCGAAATGAAAAGAATCTACTCGACTCGAATCCAAAAGAATCGAATCCAAAAGAATTGAATCGAATCCAAAAGAATCGAATTGAATTGAATCAAAAGAAATGAATTGAATTGAATCAAGAAGGAACTAATCGAATCAAATCAAAAAAATCGAATAGAATCAAATCGAATCAAAAAGAATCGAATAGATTCGAATAAAGAAGAATCGAACTGAGGGATCCCTGGGTGGCGCAGCGGTTTAGCGCCTGCCTTTGGCCCAGGGCGCGATCCTGGAGACCCGGGATCGAATCCCACATCGGGCTCCCGCTGCATGGAGCCTGCTTCTCCCTCTGCCTGTGTCTCTGCCTCTCTCACTCTCTCTGTGACTATCATAAAAATAAGAATCGAATTGAATCGAGTTGAAAAAATCATAAAGAATCAAATCGAAAAGAATCGAATTCCATGTAACGAAAAGATTCGAATTGAAAAGAATCGAATCGAAACAAAAGAATCGAATCGAATCGACATGAATCAAAAAGAATCGAATCAAAACGAATCGAAAAGAAACAAATCAAGTAGAATCTAAAAGAACCGAATCGAATCAAATCGAAACAATTCGAATAGAATTGAATCGAAAAGAATCAAAACGAATCGAACCGAAGAGAATCGATTCGAATCAAAATAAAAAGTATCGTATCAAATCGAATCGAAAAGAATCATATCAAATAGAATCGAAAGAATGGAATCAAATCTAAAACAATCGAATGGAATCGAAAAGAATCGAATTGAACGGAATGGAATCGAAATGAATACAATAGAATAGAATCGAAAGACATCGAATAGAATCAAATCAAATCAAAAAGAATCGAATTGAATTGATCCTAACCAAAATAAGCGAAATGAATCGACTCGAACCGAAAAAAATCAAATCGAAAAGACTCTAATCTCAACGAAAATCATCGAAATGAATAGAATCGAAAAGAATCGAATTGAATCAAATCGAAAAGAATCGAATGGAATCCAATCGAAAAGAATCAAATTGATTCGACTCGAAACAAATTGAATCCAATCGAAAAGAATCTAATTGAATCGAATCGAAAAGAATCGAATTCAATCAAAACGAATCGATTCGAATGGAATAGAAAAGAATAGAATAGAATAGAATCGAAAAGAATCAACTCGAATCGAAAAGAATCGAATCGAAAAGAATTGAATCGAATCGAAAAGAAACGAATCGAACCGAATCAAAAAGAAAACAATCGAATCGAATCAAATACAAAAGAATCGCTTTGAATAGCATAGAATTGAAAAGAATCGAATCAATCGAATTGAAAACAATCGAATCGAAAAGAATCGAATCAAAAAAAGTCGAATCGAAACGAAAACAATCGAATCGAATCGAATCTAAAAGAATCGTATTGAATTGCATCGAGTCGAAAAGACTCGAATCAAAAAGACTCGAATCGAATTGAATCAAATCGAAAAGAATCTAATAGAAACCACTCGAACAGAATCAAATCGAAATGATTCAAAATGAATCGAATAGAATAGAATCGAAAAAAATCGAATAGAATCGAAACGAATTGAATCGAAGAGAATCGATTAGAATCGAAATGAAAAGAATCGTATTGAATCGAATCGAAAAGAATCAACTCAAATCGAATCGAAAGAATTGAATCAAATCGAAAAGAATCCAATCGAATCGAAAAGAATCGAACTGAATGGAATCAAATCGAAAAGAATCTAATCGAATTGAAAAGAATCGAATCAAATTTAATGGAATCGAAAAGAATCGAATTGATTCGAAAAGAATCGAAATGAAACAAATCAGATCAAATGGAAAAGAATCAAATCGAATTGAAAAGAATCGAATCGAATCGAAATGAATCGAATCAAAAAGAATCGAATCGAAAAGAATCGAATTGAAAAGAATCGAATCGAATCGTAAAGATTCGAATCGAATTAAAAATATCACATCGAATCGAATCGCAAAGAATCGAATTGAAAAGACTCGAATTGAAACGAATCGATTTGAAACGAAAAGAATCGAATCGAATCGAATCGAATTGAATTGAAAGAATCGAATTGAATAGAAAAAAATCGAATAGAAAAGAATCGAACCGAAAAGAAAAGAATCAAATTGAATCAGTCGATTAAATTCTAGTCGAATCGAATCAAAAAATGAAATCGAGTCGAATCGAATCGAAAAGAATCGAATTGTATCTAATCAAAAAGAATCGAATCGTATCGACTCGAATCGAAAAGAATCCAACTGCATCATCGAATGGAAAATAATCGAATTGAATAGAATAGAAAAGAATCGAATCGAATCAAATCGAAAACAATCAAATTGAATTGATCGAAAAGAATCGAATTGAATCAAATCGAATCGAAATGCAAAGAATCGAATCAATACAAATAGAAAAGAATCGAAAAGAATCAAATCGACACGAAAAGAATCGAATCGAATCAAAAAGTATCGAATTGATTCGAAAACATTCGAATCGAAAAGAATCGAATTGAAATGAATCCGATCGAAATGAAAAGAATCTACTCGACTCGAATCCAAAAGAATCGAATCCAAAAGAATTGAATCGAATCCAAAAGAATCGAATTGAATTGAATCAAAAGAAATGAATTGAATTGAATCAAGAAGGAACTAATCGAATCAAATCGAAAAAAATCGAATAGAATCAAATCGAATCAAAAAGAATCGAATAGATTCGAATAAAGAAGAATCGAACTGAGGGATCCCTGGGTGGCGCAGCGGTTTAGCGCCTGCCTTTGGCCCAGGGCGCGATCCTGGAGACCCGGGATCGAATCCCACATCGGGCTCCCGCTGCATGGAGCCTGCTTCTCCCTCTGCCTGTGTCTCTGCCTCTCTCACTCTCTCTGTGACTATCATAAAAATAAGAATCGAATTGAATCGAGTTGAAAAAATCATAAAGAATCAAATCGAAAAGAATCGAATTCCATGTAACGAAAAGATTCGAATTGAAAAGAATCGAATCGAAACAAAAGAATCGAATCGAATCGACATGAATCAAAAAGAATCGAATCAAAACGAATCGAAAAGAAACAAATCAAGTAGAATCTAAAAGAACCGAATCGAATCAAATCGAAACAATTCGAATAGAATTGAATCGAAAAGAATCAAAACGAATCGAACCGAAGAGAATCGATTCGAATCAAAATAAAAAGTATCGTATCAAATCGAATCGAAAAGAATCATATCAAATAGAATCGAAAGAATGGAATCAAATCTAAAACAATCGAATGGAATCGAAAAGAATCGAATTGAACGGAATGGAATCGAAAAGAATACAATAGAATAGAATCGAAAGACATCGAATAGAATCAAATCAAATCAAAAAGAATCGAATTGAATTGATCCTAACCAAAATAAGCGAAATGAATCGACTCGAACCGAAAAAAATCAAATCGAAAAGACTCTAATCTCAACGAAAATCATCGAAATGAATAGAATCGAAAAGAATCGAATTGAATCAAATCGAAAAGAATCGAATGGAATCCAATCGAAAAGAATCAAATTGATTCGACTCGAAACAAATTGAATCCAATCGAAAAGAATCTAATTGAATCGAATCGAAAAGAATCGAATTCAATCAAAACGAATCGATTCGAATGGAATAGAAAAGAATAGAATAGAATAGAATCGAAAAGAATCAACTCGAATCGAAAAGAATCGAATCGAAAAGAATTGAATCGAATCGAAAAGAAACGAATCGAACCGAATCAAAAAGAAAACAATCGAATCGAATCAAATACAAAAGAATCGCTTTGAATAGCATAGAATTGAAAAGAATCGAATCAATCGAATTGAAAACAATCGAATCGAAAAGAATCGAATCAAAAAAAGTCGAATCGAAACGAAAACAATCGAATCGAATCGAATCTAAAAGAATCGTATTGAATTGCATCGAGTCGAAAAGACTCGAATCAAAAAGACTCGAATCGAATTGAATCAAATCGAAAAGAATCTAATAGAAACCACTCGAACAGAATCAAATCGAAATGATTCAAAATGAATCGAATAGAATAGAATCGAAAAAAATCGAATAGAATCGAAACGAATTGAATCGAAGAGAATCGATTAGAATCGAAATGAAAAGAATCGTATTGAATCGAATCGAAAAGAATCAACTCAAATCGAATCGAAAGAATTGAATCAAATCGAAAAGAATCCAATCGAATCGAAAAGAATCGAACTGAATGGAATCAAATCGAAAAGAATCTAATCGAATTGAAAAGAATCGAATCAAATTTAATGGAATCGAAAAGAATCGAATTGATTCGAAAAGAATCGAAATGAAACAAATCAGATCAAATGGAAAAGAATCAAATCGAATTGAAAAGAATCGAATCGAATCGAAATGAATCGAATCAAAAAGAATCGAATCGAAAAGAATCGAATTGAAAAGAATCGAATCGAATCGTAAAGATTCGAATCGAATTAAAAATATCACATCGAATCGAATCGCAAAGAATCGAATTGAAAAGACTCGAATTGAAACGAATCGATTTGAAACGAAAAGAATCGAATCGAATCGAATCGAATCGAATTGAATTGAAAGAATCGAATTGAATAGAAAAAAATCGAATAGAAAAGAATCGAACCGAAAAGAAAAGAATCAAATTGAATCAGTCGATTAAATTCTAGTCGAATCGAATCAAAAAATGAAATCGAGTCGAATCGAATCGAAAAGAATCGAATTGTATCTAATCAAAAAGAATCGAATCGTATCGACTCGAATCGAAAAGAATCCAACTGCATCATCGAATGGAAAATAATCGAATTGAATAGAATAGAAAAGAATCGAATCGAATCAAATCGAAAACAATCAAATTGAATTGATCGAAAAGAATCGAATTGAATCAAATCGAATCGAAATGCAAAGAATCGAATCAATACAAATAGAAAAGAATCGAAAAGAATCAAATCGACACGAAAAGAATCGAATCGAATCAAAAAGTATCGAATTGATTCGAAAACATTCGAATCGAAAAGAATCGAATTGAAATGAATCCGATCGAAATGAAAAGAATCTACTCGACTCGAATCCAAAAGAATCGAATCCAAAAGAATTGAATCGAATCCAAAAGAATCGAATTGAATTGAATCAAAAGAAATGAATTGAATTGAATCAAGAAGGAACTAATCGAATCAAATCGAAAAAAATCGAATAGAATCAAATCGAATCAAAAAGAATCGAATAGATTCGAATAAAGAAGAATCGAACTGAGGGATCCCTGGGTGGCGCAGCGGTTTAGCGCCTGCCTTTGGCCCAGGGCGCGATCCTGGAGACCCGGGATCGAATCCCACATCGGGCTCCCGCGGCATGGAGCCTGCTTCTCCCTCTGCCTGTGTCTCTGCCTCTCTCACTCTCTCTGTGACTATCATAAAAATAAGAATCGAATTGAATCGAGTTGAAAAAATCATAAAGAATCAAATCGAAAAGAATCGAATTCCATGTAACGAAAAGATTCGAATTGAAAAGAATCGAATCGAAACAAAAGAATCGAATCGAATCGACATGAATCAAAAAGAATCGAATCAAAACGAATCGAAAAGAAACAAATCAAGTAGAATCTAAAAGAACCGAATCGAATCAAATCGAAACAATTCGAATAGAATTGAATCGAAAAGAATCAAAACGAATCGAACCGAAGAGAATCGATTCGAATCAAAATAAAAAGTATCGTATCAAATCGAATCGAAAAGAATCATATCAAATAGAATCGAAAGAATGGAATCAAATCTAAAACAATCGAATGGAATCGAAAAGAATCGAATTGAACGGAATGGAATCGAAAAGAATACAATAGAATAGAATCGAAAGACATCGAATAGAATCAAATCAAATCAAAAAGAATCGAATTGAATTGATCCTAACCAAAATAAGCGAAATGAATCGACTCGAACCGAAAAAAATCAAATCGAAAAGACTCTAATCTCAACGAAAATCATCGAAATGAATAGAATCGAAAAGAATCGAATTGAATCAAATCGAAAAGAATCCAAAGAATCCAATCGAAAAGAATCAAATTGATTCGACTCGAAACAAATTGAATCCAATCGAAAAGAATCTAATTGAATCGAATCGAAAAGAATCGAATTCAATCAAAACGAATCGATTCGAATGGAATAGAAAAGAATAGAATAGAATAGAATCGAAAAGAATCAACTCGAATCGAAAAGAATCGAATCGAAAAGAATTGAATCGAATCGAAAAGAAACGAATCGAACCGAATCAAAAAGAAAACAATCGAATCGAATCAAATACAAAAGAATCGCTTTGAATAGCATAGAATTGAAAAGAATCGAATCAATCGAATTGAAAACAATCGAATCGAAAAGAATCGAATCAAAAAAAGTCGAATCGAAACGAAAACAATCGAATCGAATCGAATCTAAAAGAATCGTATTGAATTGCATCGAGTCGAAAAGACTCGAATCAAAAAGACTCGAATCGAATTGAATCAAATCGAAAAGAATCTAATAGAAACCACTCGAACAGAATCAAATCGAAATGATTCAAAATGAATCGAATAGAATAGAATCGAAAAAAATCGAATAGAATCGAAACGAATTGAATCGAAGAGAATCGATTAGAATCGAAATGAAAAGAATCGTATTGAATCGAATCGAAAAGAATCAACTCAAATCGAATCGAAAGAATTGAATCAAATCGAAAAGAATCCAATCGAATCGAAAAGAATCGAACTGAATGGAATCAAATCGAAAAGAATCTAATCGAATTGAAAAGAATCGAATCAAATTTAATGGAATCGAAAAGAATCGAATTGATTCGAAAAGAATCGAAATGAAACAAATCAGATCAAATGGAAAAGAATCAAATCGAATTGAAAAGAATCGAATCGAATCGAAATGAATCGAATCAAAAAGAATCGAATCGAAAAGAATCGAATTGAAAAGAATCGAATCGAATCGTAAAGATTCGAATCGAATTAAAAATATCACATCGAATCGAATCGCAAAGAATCGAATTGAAAAGACTCGAATTGAAACGAATCGATTTGAAACGAAAAGAATCGAATCGAATCGAATCGAATAGAATTGAAAGAATCGAATTGAATAGAAAAAAATCGAATAGAAAAGAATCGAACCGAAAAGAAAAGAATCAAATTGAATCAGTCGATTAAATTCTAGTCGAATCGAATCAAAAAATGAAATCGAGTCGAATCGAATCGAAAAGAATCGAATTGTATCTAATCAAAAAGAATCGAATCGTATCGACTCGAATCGAAAAGAATCCAACTGCATCATCGAATGGAAAATAATCGAATTGAATAGAATAGAAAAGAATCGAATCGAATCAAATCGAAAACAATCAAATTGAATTGATCGAAAAGAATCGAATTGAATCAAATCGAATCGAAATGCAAAGAATCGAATCAATACAAATAGAAAAGAATCGAAAAGAATCAAATCGACACGAAAAGAATCGAATCGAATCAAAAAGTATCGAATTGATTCGAAAACATTCGAATCGAAAAGAATCGAATTGAAATGAATCCGATCGAAATGAAAAGAATCTACTCGACTCGAATCCAAAAGAATCGAATCCAAAAGAATTGAATCGAATCCAAAAGAATCGAATTGAATTGAATCAAAAGAAATGAATTGAATTGAATCAAGAAGGAACTAATCGAATCAAATCGAAAAAAATCGAATAGAATCAAATCGAATCAAAAAGAATCGAATAGATTCGAATAAAGAAGAATCGAACTGAGGGATCCCTGGGTGGCGCAGCGGTTTAGCGCCTGCCTTTGGCCCAGGGCGCGATCCTGGAGACCCGGGATCGAATCCCACATCGGGCTCCCGCGGCATGGAGCCTGCTTCTCCCTCTGCCTGTGTCTCTGCCTCTCTCACTCTCTCTGTGACTATCATAAAAAAAGAATCGAATTGAATCGAGTTGAAAAAATCATAAAGAATCAAATCGAAAAGAATCGAATTCCATGTAACGAAAAGATTCGAATTAAAAAGAATCGAATCGAAACAAAAGAATCGAATCGAATCGACATGAATCAAAAAGAATCGAATCAAAACGAATCGAAAAGAAACAAATCAAGTAGAATCTAAAAGAACCGAATCGAATCAAATCGAAACAATTCGAATAGAATTGAATCGAAAAGAATCAAAACGAATCGAACCGAAGAGAATCGATTCGAATCAAAATAAAAAGTATTGTATCAAATCGAATCGAAAAGAATCATATCAAATAGAATCGAAAGAATGGAATCAAATCTAAAACAATCGAATGGAATCGAAAAGAATCGAATTGAACGGAATGGAATCGAAAAGAATACAATAGAATAGAATCGAAAGACATCGAATAGAATCAAATCAAATCAAAAAGAATCGAATTGAATTGATCCTAACCAAAATAAGCGAAATGAATCGACTCGAACCGAAAAAAATCAAATCGAAAAGACTCTAATCTCAACGAAAATCATCGAAATGAATAGAATCGAAAAGAATCGAATTGAATCAAATCGAAAAGAATCGAATGGAATCCAATCGAAAAGAATCAAATTGATTCGACTCGAAACAAATTGAATCCAATCGAAAAGAATCTAATTGAATCGAATCGAAAAGAATCGAATTCAATCAAAACGAATCGATTCGAATGGAATAGAAAAGAATAGAATAGAATAGAATCGAAAAGAATCAACTCGAATCGAAAAGAATCGAATCGAAAAGAATTGAATCGAATCGAAAAGAAACGAATCGAACCGAATCAAAAAGAAAACCATCGAATCGAATCAAATACAAAAGAATCGCTTTGAATAGCATAGAATTGAAAAGAATCGAATCAATCGAATTGAAAACAATCGAATCGAAAAGAATCGAATCAAAAAAAGTCGAATCGAAACGAAAACAATCGAATCGAATCGAATCTAAAAGAATCGTATTGAATTGCATCGAGTCGAAAAGACTCGAATCAAAAAGACTCGAATCGAATTGAATCAAATCGAAAAGAATCTAATAGAAACCACTCGAACAGAATCAAATCGAAATGATTCAAAATGAATCGAATAGAATAGAATCGAAAAAAATCGAATAGAATCGAAACGAATTGAATCGAAGAGAATCGATTAGAATCGAAATGAAAAGAATCGTATTGAATCGAATCGAAAAGAATCAACTCAAATCGAATCGAAAGAATTGAATCAAATCGAAAAGAATCCAATCGAATCGAAAAGAATCGAACTGAATGGAATCAAATCGAAAAGAATCTAATCGAATTGAAAAGAATCGAATCAAATTTAATGGAATCGAAAAGAATCGAATTGATTCGAAAAGAATCGAAATGAAACAAATCAGATCAAATGGAAAAGAATCAAATCGAATTGAAAAGAATCGAATCGAATCGAAATGAATCGAATCAAAAAGAATCGAATCGAAAAGAATCGAATTGAAAAGAATCGAATCGAATCGTAAAGATTCGAATCGAATTAAAAATATCACATCGAATCGAATCGCAAAGAATCGAATTGAAAAGACTCGAATTGAAACGAATCGATTTGAAACGAAAAGAATCGAATCGAATCGAATCGAATTGAATTGAAAGAATCGAATTGAATAGAAAAAAATCGAATAGAAAAGAATCGAACCGAAAAGAAAAGAATCAAATTGAATCAGTCGATTAAATTCTAGTCGAATCGAATCAAAAAATGAAATCGAGTCGAATCGAATCGAAAAGAATCGAATTGTATCTAATCAAAAAGAATCGAATCGTATCGACTCGAATCGAAAAGAATCCAACTGCATCATCGAATGGAAAATAATCGAATTGAATAGAATAGAAAAGAATCGAATCGAATCAAATCGAAAACAATCAAATTGAATTGATCGAAAAGAATCGAATTGAATCAAATCGAATCGAAATGCAAAGAATCGAATCAATACAAATAGAAAAGAATCGAAAAGAATCAAATCGACACGAAAAGAATCGAATCGAATCAAAAAGTATCGAATTGATTCGAAAACATTCGAATCGAAAAGAATCGAATTGAAATGAATCCGATCGAAATGAAAAGAATCTACTCGACTCGAATCCAAAAGAATCGAATCCAAAAGAATTGAATCGAATCCAAAAGAATCGAATTGAATTGAATCAAAAGAAATGAATTGAATTGAATCAAGAAGGAACTAATCGAATCAAATCGAAAAAAATCGAATAGAATCAAATCGAATCAAAAAGAATCGAATAGATTCGAATAAAGAAGAATCGAACTGAGGGATCCCTGGGTGGCGCAGCGGTTTAGCGCCTGCCTTTGGCCCAGGGCGCGATCCTGGAGACCCGGGATCGAATCCCACATCGGGCTCCCGCTGCATGGAGCCTGCTTCTCCCTCTGCCTGTGTCTCTGCCTCTCTCACTCTCTCTGTGACTATCATAAAAATAAGAATCGAATTGAATCGAGTTGAAAAAATCATAAAGAATCAAATCGAAAAGAATCGAATTCCATGTAACGAAAAGATTCGAATTGAAAAGAATCGAATGGAAACAAAAGAATCGAATCGAATCGACATGAATCAAAAAGAATCGAATCAAAACGAATCGAAAAGAAACAAATCAAGTAGAATCTAAAAGAACCGAATCGAATCAAATCGAAACAATTCGAATAGAATTGAATCGAAAAGAATCAAAACGAATCGAACCGAAGAGAATCGATTCGAATCAAAATAAAAAGTATCGTATCAAATCGAATCGAAAAGAATCATATCAAATAGAATCGAAAGAATGGAATCAAATCTAAAACAATCGAATGGAATCGAAAAGAATCGAATTGAACGGAATGGAATCGAAAAGAATACAATAGAATAGAATCGAAAGACATCGAATAGAATCAAATCAAATCAAAAAGAATCGAATTGAATTGATCCTAACCAAAATAAGCGAAATGAATCGACTCGAACCGAAAAAAATCAAATCGAAAAGACTCTAATCTCAACGAAAATCATCGAAATGAATAGAATCGAAAAGAATCGAATTGAATCAAATCGAAAAGAATCGAATGGAATCCAATCGAAAAGAATCAAATTGATTCGACTCGAAACAAATTGAATCCAATCGAAAAGAATCTAATTGAATCGAATCGAAAAGAATCGAATTCAATCAAAACGAATCGATTCGAATGGAATAGAAAAGAATAGAATAGAATAGAATCGAAAAGAATCAACTCGAATCGAAAAGAATCGAATCGAAAAGAATTGAATCGAATCGAAAAGAAACGAATCGAACCGAATCAAAAAGAAAACCATCGAATCGAATCAAATACAAAAGAATCGCTTTGAATAGCATAGAATTGAAAAGAATCGAATCAATCGAATTGAAAACAATCGAATCGAAAAGAATCGAATCAAAAAAAGTCGAATCGAAACGAAAACAATCGAATCGAATCGAATCTAAAAGAATCGTATTGAATTGCATCGAGTCGAAAAGACTCGAATCAAAAAGACTCGAATCGAATTGAATCAAATCGAAAAGAATCTAATAGAAACCACTCGAACAGAATCAAATCGAAATGATTCAAAATGAATCGAATAGAATAGAATCGAAAAAAATCGAATAGAATCGAAACGAATTGAATCGAAGAGAATCGATTAGAATCGAAATGAAAAGAATCGTATTGAATCGAATCGAAAAGAATCAACTCAAATCGAATCGAAAGAATTGAATCAAATCGAAAAGAATCCAATCGAATCGAAAAGAATCGAACTGAATGGAATCAAATCGAAAAGAATCTAATCGAATTGAAAAGAATCGAATCAAATTTAATGGAATCGAAAAGAATCGAATTGATTCGAAAAGAATCGAAATGAAACAAATCAGATCAAATGGAAAAGAATCAAATCGAATTGAAAAGAATCGAATCGAATCGAAATGAATCGAATCAAAAAGAATCGAATCGAAAAGAATCGAATTGAAAAGAATCGAATCGAATCGTAAAGATTCGAATCGAATTAAAAATATCACATCGAATCGAATCGCAAAGAATCGAATTGAAAAGACTCGAATTGAAACGAATCGATTTGAAACGAAAAGAATCGAATCGAATCGAATCGAATCGAATTGAATTGAAAGAATCGAATTGAATAGAAAAAAATCGAATAGAAAAGAATCGAACCGAAAAGAAAAGAATCAAATTGAATCAGTCGATTAAATTCTAGTCGAATCGAATCAAAAAATGAAATCGAGTCGAATCGAATCGAAAAGAATCGAATTGTATCTAATCAAAAAGAATCGAATCGTATCGACTCGAATCGAAAAGAATCCAACTGCATCATCGAATGGAAAATAATCGAATTGAATAGAATAGAAAAGAATCGAATCGAATCAAATCGAAAACAATCAAATTGAATTGATCGAAAAGAATCGAATTGAATCAAATCGAATCGAAATGCAAAGAATCGAATCAATACAAATAGAAAAGAATCGAAAAGAATCAAATCGACACGAAAAGAATCGAATCGAATCAAAAAGTATCGAATTGATTCGAAAACATTCGAATCGAAAAGAATCGAATTGAAATGAATCCGATCGAAATGAAAAGAATCTACTCGACTCGAATCCAAAAGAATCGAATCCAAAAGAATTGAATCGAATCCAAAAGAATCGAATTGAATTGAATCAAAAGAAATGAATTGAATTGAATCAAGAAGGAACTAATCGAATCAAATCAAAAAAATCGAATAGAATCAAATCGAATCAAAAAGAATCGAATAGATTCGAATAAAGAAGAATCGAACTGAGGGATCCCTGGGTGGCGCAGCGGTTTAGCGCCTGCCTTTGGCCCAGGGCGCGATCCTGGAGACCCGGGATCGAATCCCACATCGGGCTCCCGCTGCATGGAGCCTGCTTCTCCCTCTGCCTGTGTCTCTGCCTCTCTCACTCTCTCTGTGACTATCATAAAAATAAGAATCGAATTGAATCGAGTTGAAAAAATCATAAAGAATCAAATCGAAAAGAATCGAATTCCATGTAACGAAAAGATTCGAATTGAAAAGAATCGAATCGAAACAAAAGAATCGAATCGAATCGACATGAATCAAAAAGAATCGAATCAAAACGAATCGAAAAGAAACAAATCAAGTAGAATCTAAAAGAACCGAATCGAATCAAATCGAAACAATTCGAATAGAATTGAATCGAAAAGAATCAAAACGAATCGAACCGAAGAGAATCGATTCGAATCAAAATAAAAAGTATCGTATCAAATCGAATCGAAAAGAATCATATCAAATAGAATCGAAAGAATGGAATCAAATCTAAAACAATCGAATGGAATCGAAAAGAATCGAATTGAACGGAATGGAATCGAAAAGAATACAATAGAATAGAATCGAAAGACATCGAATAGAATCAAATCAAATCAAAAAGAATCGAATTGAATTGATCCTAACCAAAATAAGCGAAATGAATCGACTCGAACCGAAAAAAATCAAACCGAAAAGACTCTAATCTCAACGAAAATCATCGAAATGAATAGAATCGAAAAGAATCGAATTGAATCAAATCGAAAAGAATCGAATGGAATCCAATCGAAAAGAATCAAATTGATTCGACTCGAAACAAATTGAATCCAATCGAAAAGAATCTAATTGAATCGAATCGAAAAGAATCGAATTCAATCAAAACGAATCGATTCGAATGGAATAGAAAAGAATAGAATAGAATAGAATCGAAAAGAATCAACTCGAATCGAAAAGAATCGAATCGAAAAGAATTGAATCGAATCGAAAAGAAACGAATCGAACCGAATCAAAAAGAAAACAATCGAATCGAATCAAATACAAAAGAATCGCTTTGAATAGCATAGAATTGAAAAGAATCGAATCAATCGAATTGAAAACAATCGAATCGAAAAGAATCGAATCAAAAAAAGTCGAATCGAAACGAAAACAATCGAATCGAATCGAATCTAAAAGAATCGTATTGAATTGCATCGAGTCGAAAAGACTCGAATCAAAAAGACTCGAATCGAATTGAATCAAATCGAAAAGAATCTAATAGAAACCACTCGAACAGAATCAAATCGAAATGATTCAAAATGAATCGAATAGAATAGAATCGAAAAAAATCGAATAGAATCGAAACGAATTGAATCGAAGAGAATCGATTAGAATCGAAATGAAAAGAATCGTATTGAATCGAATCGAAAAGAATCAACTCAAATCGAATCGAAAGAATTGAATCAAATCGAAAAGAATCCAATCGAATCGAAAAGAATCGAACTGAATGGAATCAAATCGAAAAGAATCTAATCGAATTGAAAAGAATCGAATCAAATTTAATGGAATCGAAAAGAATCGAATTGATTCGAAAAGAATCGAAATGAAACAAATCAGATCAAATGGAAAAGAATCAAATCGAATTGAAAAGAATCGAATCGAATCGAAATGAATCGAATCAAAAAGAATCGAATCGAAAAGAATCGAATTGAAAAGAATCGAATCGAATCGTAAAGATTCGAATCGAATTAAAAATATCACATCGAATCGAATCGCAAAGAATCGAATTGAAAAGACTCGAATTGAAACGAATCGATTTGAAACGAAAAGAATCGAATCGAATCGAATTGAATTGAAAGAATCGAATTGAATAGAAAAAAATCGAATAGAAAAGAATCGAACCGAAAAGAAAAGAATCAAATTGAATCAGTCGATTAAATTCTAGTCGAATCGAATCAAAAAATGAAATCGAGTCGAATCGAATCGAAAAGAATCGAATTGTATCTAATCAAAAAGAATCGAATCGTATCGACTCGAATCGAAAAGAATCCAACTGCATCATCGAATGGAAAATAATCGAATTGAATAGAATAGAAAAGAATCGAATCGAATCAAATCGAAAACAATCAAATTGAATTGATCGAAAAGAATCGAATTGAATCAAATCGAATCGAAATGCAAAGAATCGAATCAATACAAATAGAAAAGAATCGAAAAGAATCAAATCGACACGAAAAGAATCGAATCGAATCAAAAAGTATCGAATTGATTCGAAAACATTCGAATCGAAAAGAATCGAATTGAAATGAATCCGATCGAAATGAAAAGAATCTACTCGACTCGAATCCAAAAGAATCGAATCCAAAAGAATTGAATCGAATCCAAAAGAATCGAATTGAATTGAATCAAAAGAAATGAATTGAATTGAATCAAGAAGGAACTAATCGAATCAAATCGAAAAAAATCGAATAGAATCAAATCGAATCAAAAAGAATCGAATAGATTCGAATAAAGAAGAATCGAACTGAGGGATCCCTGGGTGGCGCAGCGGTTTAGCGCCTGCCTTTGGCCCAGGGCGCGATCCTGGAGACCCGGGATCGAATCCCACATCGGGCTCCCGCGGCATGGAGCCTGCTTCTCCCTCTGCCTGTGTCTCTGCCTCTCTCACTCTCTCTGTGACTATCATAAAAAAAGAATCGAATTGAATCGAGTTGAAAAAATCATAAAGAATCAAATCGAAAAGAATCGAATTCCATGTAACGAAAAGATTCGAATTAAAAAGAATCGAATCGAAACAAAAGAATCGAATCGAATCGACATGAATCAAAAAGAATCGAATCAAAACGAATCGAAAAGAAACAAATCAAGTAGAATCTAAAAGAACCGAATCGAATCAAATCGAAACAATTCGAATAGAATTGAATCGAAAAGAATCAAAACGAATCGAACCGAAGAGAATCGATTCGAATCAAAATAAAAAGTATTGTATCAAATCGAATCGAAAAGAATCATATCAAATAGAATCGAAAGAATGGAATCAAATCTAAAACAATCGAATGGAATCGAAAAGAATCGAATTGAACGGAATGGAATCGAAAAGAATACAATAGAATAGAATCGAAAGACATCGAATAGAATCAAATCAAATCAAAAAGAATCGAATTGAATTGATCCTAACCAAAATAAGCGAAATGAATCGACTCGAACCGAAAAAAATCAAATCGAAAAGACTCTAATCTCAACGAAAATCATCGAAATGAATAGAATCGAAAAGAATCGAATTGAATCAAATCGAAAAGAATCGAATGGAATCCAATCGAAAAGAATCAAATTGATTCGACTCGAAACAAATTGAATCCAATCGAAAAGAATCTAATTGAATCGAATCGAAAAGAATCGAATTCAATCAAAACGAATCGATTCGAATGGAATAGAAAAGAATAGAATAGAATAGAATCGAAAAGAATCAACTCGAATCGAAAAGAATCGAATCGAAAAGAATTGAATCGAATCGAAAAGAAACGAATCGAACCGAATCAAAAAGAAAACCATCGAATCGAATCAAATACAAAAGAATCGCTTTGAATAGCATAGAATTGAAAAGAATCGAATCAATCGAATTGAAAACAATAGAATCGAAAAGAATCGAATCAAAAAAAGTCGAATCGAAACGAAAACAATCGAATCGAATCGAATCTAAAAGAATCGTATTGAATTGCATCGAGTCGAAAAGACTCGAATCAAAAAGACTCGAATCGAATTGAATCAAATCGAAAAGAATCTAATAGAAACCACTCGAACAGAATCAAATCGAAATGATTCAAAATGAATCGAATAGAATAGAATCGAAAAAAATCGAATAGAATCGAAACGAATTGAATCGAAGAGAATCGATTAGAATCGAAATGAAAAGAATCGTATTGAATCGAATCGAAAAGAATCAACTCAAATCGAATCGAAAGAATTGAATCAAATCGAAAAGAATCCAATCGAATCGAAAAGAATCGAACTGAATGGAATCAAATCGAAAAGAATCTAATCGAATTGAAAAGAATCGAATCAAATTTAATGGAATCGAAAAGAATCGAATTGATTCGAAAAGAATCGAAATGAAACAAATCAGATCAAATGGAAAAGAATCAAATCGAATTGAAAAGAATCGAATCGAATCGAAATGAATCGAATCAAAAAGAATCGAATCGAAAAGAATCGAATTGAAAAGAATCGAATCGAATCGTAAAGATTCGAATCGAATTAAAAATATCACATCGAATCGAATCGCAAAGAATCGAATTGAAAAGACTCGAATTGAAACGAATCGATTTGAAACGAAAAGAATCGAATCGAATCGAATCGAATTGAATTGAAAGAATCGAATTGAATAGAAAAAAATCGAATAGAAAAGAATCGAACCGAAAAGAAAAGAATCAAATTGAATCAGTCGATTAAATTCTAGTCGAATCGAATCAAAAAATGAAATCGAGTCGAATCGAATCGAAAAGAATCGAATTGTATCTAATCAAAAAGAATCGAATCGTATCGACTCGAATCGAAAAGAATCCAACTGCATCATCGAATGGAAAATAATCGAATTGAATAGAATAGAAAAGAATCGAATCGAATCAAATCGAAAACAATCAAATTGAATTGATCGAAAAGAATCGAATTGAATCAAATCGAATCGAAATGCAAAGAATCGAATCAATACAAATAGAAAAGAATCGAAAAGAATCAAATCGACACGAAAAGAATCGAATCGAATCAAAAAGTATCGAATTGATTCGAAAACATTCGAATCGAAAAGAATCGAATTGAAATGAATCCGATCGAAATGAAAAGAATCTACTCGACTCGAATCCAAAAGAATCGAATCCAAAAGAATTGAATCGAATCCAAAAGAATCGAATTGAATTGAATCAAAAGAAATGAATTGAATTGAATCAAGAAGGAACTAATCGAATCAAATCGAAAAAAATCGAATAGAATCAAATCGAATCAAAAAGAATCGAATAGATTCGAATAAAGAAGAATCGAACTGAGGGATCCCTGGGTGGCGCAGCGGTTTAGCGCCTGCCTTTGGCCCAGGGCGCGATCCTGGAGACCCGGGATCGAATCCCACATCGGGCTCCCGCTGCATGGAGCCTGCTTCTCCCTCTGCCTGTGTCTCTGCCTCTCTCACTCTCTCTGTGACTATCATAAAAATAAGAATCGAATTGAATCGAGTTGAAAAAATCATAAAGAATCAAATCGAAAAGAATCGAGTTCCATGTAACGAAAAGATTCGAATTGAAAAGAATCGAATCGAAACAAAAGAATCGAATCGAATCGACATGAATCAAAAAGAATCGAATCAAAACGAATCGAAAAGAAACAAATCAAGTAGAATCTAAAAGAACCGAATCGAATCAAATCGAAACAATTCGAATAGAATTGAATCGAAAAGAATCAAAACGAATCGAACCGAAGAGAATCGATTCGAATCAAAATAAAAAGTATCGTATCAAATCGAATCGAAAAGAATCATATCAAATAGAATCGAAAGAATGGAATCAAATCTAAAACAATCGAATGGAATCGAAAAGAATCGAATTGAACGGAATGGAATCGAAAAGAATACAATAGAATAGAATCGAAAGACATCGAATAGAATCAAATCAAATCAAAAAGAATCGAATTGAATTGATCCTAACCAAAATAAGCGAAATGAATCGACTCGAACCGAAAAAAATCAAATCGAAAAGACTCTAATCTCAACGAAAATCATCGAAATGAATAGAATCGAAAAGAATCGAATTGAATCAAATCGA
This sequence comes from Canis aureus, assembly GCF_053574225.1. Lineage (NCBI taxonomy): Eukaryota > Metazoa > Chordata > Mammalia > Carnivora > Canidae > Canis > Canis aureus. The sequence continues at coordinate 28,406,613 of NC_135648.1, forward strand.
AAAGAATCGAATGGAATCCAATCGAAAAGAATCAAATTGATTCGACTCGAAACAAATTGAATCCAATCGAAAAGAATCTAATTGAATCGAATCGAAAAGAATCGAATTCAATCAAAACGAATCGATTCGAATGGAATAGAAAAGAATAGAATAGAATAGAATCGAAAAGAATCAACTCGAATCGAAAAGAATCGAATCGAAAAGAATTGAATCGAATCGAAAAGAAACGAATCGAACCGAATCAAAAAGAAAACCATCGAATCGAATCAAATACAAAAGAATCGCTTTGAATAGCATAGAATTGAAAAGAATCGAATCAATCGAATTGAAAACAATCGAATCGAAAAGAATCGAATCAAAAAAAGTCGAATCGAAACGAAAACAATCGAATCGAATCGAATCTAAAAGAATCGTATTGAATTGCATCGAGTCGAAAAGACTCGAATCAAAAAGACTCGAATCGAATTGAATCAAATCGAAAAGAATCTAATAGAAACCACTCGAACAGAATCAAATCGAAATGATTCAAAATGAATCGAATAGAATAGAATCGAAAAAAATCGAATAGAATCGAAACGAATTGAATCGAAGAGAATCGATTAGAATCGAAATGAAAAGAATCGTATTGAATCGAATCGAAAAGAATCAACTCAAATCGAATCGAAAGAATTGAATCAAATCGAAAAGAATCCAATCGAATCGAAAAGAATCGAACTGAATGGAATCAAATCGAAAAGAATCTAATCGAATTGAAAAGAATCGAATCAAATTTAATGGAATCGAAAAGAATCGAATTGATTCGAAAAGAATCGAAATGAAACAAATCAGATCAAATGGAAAAGAATCAAATCGAATTGAAAAGAATCGAATCGAATCGAAATGAATCGAATCAAAAAGAATCGAATCGAAAAGAATCGAATTGAAAAGAATCGAATCGAATCGTAAAGATTCGAATCGAATTAAAAATATCACATCGAATCGAATCGCAAAGAATCGAATTGAAAAGACTCGAATTGAAACGAATCGATTTGAAACGAAAAGAATCGAATCGAATCGAATCGAATCGAATTGAATTGAAAGAATCGAATTGAATAGAAAAAAATCGAATAGAAAAGAATCGAACCGAAAAGAAAAGAATCAAATTGAATCAGTCGATTAAATTCTAGTCGAATCGAATCAAAAAATGAAATCGAGTCGAATCGAATCGAAAAGAATCGAATTGTATCTAATCAAAAAGAATCGAATCGTATCGACTCGAATCGAAAAGAATCCAACTGCATCATCGAATGGAAAATAATCGAATTGAATAGAATAGAAAAGAATCGAATCGAATCAAATCGAAAACAATCAAATTGAATTGATCGAAAAGAATCGAATTGAATCAAATCGAATCGAAATGCAAAGAATCGAATCAATACAAATAGAAAAGAATCGAAAAGAATCAAATCGACACGAAAAGAATCGAATCGAATCAAAAAGTATCGAATTGATTCGAAAACATTCGAATCGAAAAGAATCGAATTGAAATGAATCCGATCGAAATGAAAAGAATCTACTCGACTCGAATCCAAAAGAATCGAATCCAAAAGAATTGAATCGAATCCAAAAGAATCGAATTGAATTGAATCAAAAGAAATGAATTGAATTGAATCAAGAAGGAACTAATCGAATCAAATCAAAAAAATCGAATAGAATCAAATCGAATCAAAAAGAATCGAATAGATTCGAATAAAGAAGAATCGAACTGAGGGATCCCTGGGTGGCGCAGCGGTTTAGCGCCTGCCTTTGGCCCAGGGCGCGATCCTGGAGACCCGGGATCGAATCCCACATCGGGCTCCCGCTGCATGGAGCCTGCTTCTCCCTCTGCCTGTGTCTCTGCCTCTCTCACTCTCTCTGTGACTATCATAAAAATAAGAATCGAATTGAATCGAGTTGAAAAAATCATAAAGAATCAAATCGAAAAGAATCGAATTCCATGTAACGAAAAGATTCGAATTGAAAAGAATCGAATCGAAACAAAAGAATCGAATCGAATCGACATGAATCAAAAAGAATCGAATCAAAACGAATCGAAAAGAAACAAATCAAGTAGAATCTAAAAGAACCGAATCGAATCAAATCGAAACAATTCGAATAGAATTGAATCGAAAAGAATCAAAACGAATCGAACCGAAGAGAATCGATTCGAATCAAAATAAAAAGTATCGTATCAAATCGAATCGAAAAGAATCATATCAAATAGAATCGAAAGAATGGAATCAAATCTAAAACAATCGAATGGAATCGAAAAGAATCGAATTGAACGGAATGGAATCGAAAAGAATACAATAGAATAGAATCGAAAGACATCGAATAGAATCAAATCAAATCAAAAAGAATCGAATTGAATTGATCCTAACCAAAATAAGCGAAATGAATCGACTCGAACCGAAAAAAATCAAACCGAAAAGACTCTAATCTCAACGAAAATCATCGAAATGAATAGAATCGAAAAGAATCGAATTGAATCAAATCGAAAAGAATCGAATGGAATCCAATCGAAAAGAATCAAATTGATTCGACTCGAAACAAATTGAATCCAATCGAAAAGAATCTAATTGAATCGAATCGAAAAGAATCGAATTCAATCAAAACGAATCGATTCGAATGGAATAGAAAAGAATAGAATAGAATAGAATCGAAAAGAATCAACTCGAATCGAAAAGAATCGAATCGAAAAGAATTGAATCGAATCGAAAAGAAACGAATCGAACCGAATCAAAAAGAAAACAATCGAATCGAATCAAATACAAAAGAATCGCTTTGAATAGCATAGAATTGAAAAGAATCGAATCAATCGAATTGAAAACAATCGAATCGAAAAGAATCGAATCAAAAAAAGTCGAATCGAAACGAAAACAATCGAATCGAATCGAATCTAAAAGAATCGTATTGAATTGCATCGAGTCGAAAAGACTCGAATCAAAAAGACTCGAATCGAATTGAATCAAATCGAAAAGAATCTAATAGAAACCACTCGAACAGAATCAAATCGAAATGATTCAAAATGAATCGAATAGAATAGAATCGAAAAAAATCGAATAGAATCGAAACGAATTGAATCGAAGAGAATCGATTAGAATCGAAATGAAAAGAATCGTATTGAATCGAATCGAAAAGAATCAACTCAAATCGAATCGAAAGAATTGAATCAAATCGAAAAGAATCCAATCGAATCGAAAAGAATCGAACTGAATGGAATCAAATCGAAAAGAATCTAATCGAATTGAAAAGAATCGAATCAAATTTAATGGAATCGAAAAGAATCGAATTGATTCGAAAAGAATCGAAATGAAACAAATCAGATCAAATGGAAAAGAATCAAATCGAATTGAAAAGAATCGAATCGAATCGAAATGAATCGAATCAAAAAGAATCGAATCGAAAAGAATCGAATTGAAAAGAATCGAATCGAATCGTAAAGATTCGAATCGAATTAAAAATATCACATCGAATCGAATCGCAAAGAATCGAATTGAAAAGACTCGAATTGAAACGAATCGATTTGAAACGAAAAGAATCGAATCGAATCGAATCGAATTGAATTGAAAGAATCGAATTGAATAGAAAAAAATCGAATAGAAAAGAATCGAACCGAAAAGAAAAGAATCAAATTGAATCAGTCGATTAAATTCTAGTCGAATCGAATCAAAAAATGAAATCGAGTCGAATCGAATCGAAAAGAATCGAATTGTATCTAATCAAAAAGAATCGAATCGTATCGACTCGAATCGAAAAGAATCCAACTGCATCATCGAATGGAAAATAATCGAATTGAATAGAATAGAAAAGAATCGAATCGAATCAAATCGAAAACAATCAAATTGAATTGATCGAAAAGAATCGAATTGAATCAAATCGAATCGAAATGCAAAGAATCGAATCAATACAAATAGAAAAGAATCGAAAAGAATCAAATCGACACGAAAAGAATCGAATCGAATCAAAAAGTATCGAATTGATTCGAAAACATTCGAATCGAAAAGAATCGAATTGAAATGAATCCGATCGAAATGAAAAGAATCTACTCGACTCGAATCCAAAAGAATCGAATCCAAAAGAATTGAATCGAATCCAAAAGAATCGAATTGAATTGAATCAAAAGAAATGAATTGAATTGAATCAAGAAGGAACTAATCGAATCAAATCGAAAAAAATCGAATAGAATCAAATCGAATCAAAAAGAATCGAATAGATTCGAATAAAGAAGAATCGAACTGAGGGATCCCTGGGTGGCGCAGCGGTTTAGCGCCTGCCTTTGGCCCAGGGCGCGATCCTGGAGACCCGGGATCGAATCCCACATCGCGCTCCCGCTGCATGGAGCCTGCTTCTCCCTCTGCCTGTGTCTCTGCCTCTCTCACTCTCTCTGTGACTATCATAAAAATAAGAATCGAATTGAATCGAGTTGAAAAAATCATAAAGAATCAAATCGAAAAGAATCGAGTTCCATGTAACGAAAAGATTCGAATTGAAAAGAATCGAATCGAAACAAAAGAATCGAATCGAATCGACATGAATCAAAAAGAATCGAATCAAAACGAATCGAAAAGAAACAAATCAAGTAGAATCTAAAAGAACCGAATCGAATCAAATCGAAACAATTCGAATAGAATTGAATCGAAAAGAATCAAAACGAATCGAACCGAAGAGAATCGATTCGAATCAAAATAAAAAGTATCGTATCAAATCGAATCGAAAAGAATCATATCAAATAGAATCGAAAGAATGGAATCAAATCTAAAACAATCGAATGGAATCGAAAAGAATCGAATTGAACGGAATGGAATCGAAAAGAATACAATAGAATAGAATCGAAAGACATCGAATAGAATCAAATCAAATCAAAAAGAATCGAATTGAATTGATCCTAACCAAAATAAGCGAAATGAATCGACTCGAACCGAAAAAAATCAAATCGAAAAGACTCTAATCTCAACGAAAATCATCGAAATGAATAGAATCGAAAAGAATCGAATTGAATCAAATCGAAAAGAATCGAATGGAATCCAATCGAAAAGAATCAAATTGATTCGACTCGAAACAAATTGAATCCAATCGAAAAGAATCTAATTGAATCGAATCGAAAAGAATCGAATTCAATCAAAACGAATCGATTCGAATGGAATAGAAAAGAATAGAATAGAATAGAATCGAAAAGAATCAACTCGAATCGAAAAGAATCGAATCGAAAAGAATTGAATCGAATCGAAAAGAAACGAATCGAACCGAATCAAAAAGAAAACCATCGAATCGAATCAAATACAAAAGAATCGCTTTGAATAGCATAGAATTGAAAAGAATCGAATCAATCGAATTGAAAACAATCGAATCGAAAAGAATCGAATCAAAAAAAGTCGAATCGAAACGAAAACAATCGAATCGAATCGAATCTAAAAGAATCGTATTGAATTGCATCGAGTCGAAAAGACTCGAATCAAAAAGACTCGAATCGAATTGAATCAAATCGAAAAGAATCTAATAGAAACCACTCGAACAGAATCAAATCGAAATGATTCAAAATGAATCGAATAGAATAGAATCGAAAAAAATCGAATAGAATCGAAACGAATTGAATCGAAGAGAATCGATTAGAATCGAAATGAAAAGAATCGTATTGAATCGAATCGAAAAGAATCAACTCAAATCGAATCGAAAGAATTGAATCAAATCGAAAAGAATCCAATCGAATCGAAAAGAATCGAACTGAATGGAATCAAATCGAAAAGAATCTAATCGAATTGAAAAGAATCGAATCAAATTTAATGGAATCGAAAAGAATCGAATTGATTCGAAAAGAATCGAAATGAAACAAATCAGATCAAATGGAAAAGAATCAAATCGAATTGAAAAGAATCGAATCGAATCGAAATGAATCGAATCAAAAAGAATCGAATCGAAAAGAATCGAATTGAAAAGAATCGAATCGAATCGTAAAGATTCGAATCGAATTAAAAATATCACATCGAATCGAATCGCAAAGAATCGAATTGAAAAGACTCGAATTGAAACGAATCGATTTGAAACGAAAAGAATCGAATCGAATCGAATCGAATTGAATTGAAAGAATCGAATTGAATAGAAAAAAATCGAATAGAAAAGAATCGAACCGAAAAGAAAAGAATCAAATTGAATCAGTCGATTAAATTCTAGTCGAATCGAATCAAAAAATGAAATCGAGTCGAATCGAATCGAAAAGAATCGAATTGTATCTAATCAAAAAGAATCGAATCGTATCGACTCGAATCGAAAAGAATCCAACTGCATCATCGAATGGAAAATAATCGAATTGAATAGAATAGAAAAGAATCGAATCGAATCAAATCGAAAACAATCAAATTGAATTGATCGAAAAGAATCGAATTGAATCAAATCGAATCGAAATGCAAAGAATCGAATCAATACAAATAGAAAAGAATCGAAAAGAATCAAATCGACACGAAAAGAATCGAATCGAATCAAAAAGTATCGAATTGATTCGAAAACATTCGAATCGAAAAGAATCGAATTGAAATGAATCCGATCGAAATGAAAAGAATCTACTCGACTCGAATCCAAAAGAATCGAATCCAAAAGAATTGAATCGAATCCAAAAGAATCGAATTGAATTGAATCAAAAGAAATGAATTGAATTGAATCAAGAAGGAACTAATCGAATCAAATCGAAAAAAATCGAATAGAATCAAATCGAATCAAAAAGAATCGAATAGATTCGAATAAAGAAGAATCGAACTGAGGGATCCCTGGGTGGCGCAGCGGTTTAGCGCCTGCCTTTGGCCCAGGGCGCGATCCTGGAGACCCGGGATCGAATCCCACATCGGGCTCCCGCTGCATGGAGCCTGCTTCTCCCTCTGCCTGTGTCTCTGCCTCTCTCACTCTCTCTGTGACTATCATAAAAATAAGAATCGAATTGAATCGAGTTGAAAAAATCATAAAGAATCAAATCGAAAAGAATCGAATTCCATGTAACGAAAAGATTCGAATTGAAAAGAATCGAATCGAAACAAAAGAATCGAATCGAATCGACATGAATCAAAAAGAATCGAATCAAAACGAATCGAAAAGAAACAAATCAAGTAGAATCTAAAAGAACCGAATCGAATCAAATCGAAACAATTCGAATAGAATTGAATCGAAAAGAATCAAAACGAATCGAACCGAAGAGAATCGATTCGAATCAAAATAAAAAGTATCGTATCAAATCGAATCGAAAAGAATCATATCAAATAGAATCGAAAGAATGGAATCAAATCTAAAACAATCGAATGGAATCGAAAAGAATCGAATTGAACGGAATGGAATCGAAAAGAATACAATAGAATAGAATCGAAAGACATCGAATAGAATCAAATCAAATCAAAAAGAATCGAATTGAATTGATCCTAACCAAAATAAGCGAAATGAATCGACTCGAACCGAAAAAAATCAAATCGAAAAGACTCTAATCTCAACGAAAATCATCGAAATGAATAGAATCGAAAAGAATCGAATTGAATCAAATCGAAAAGAATCGAATGGAATCCAATCGAAAAGAATCAAATTGATTCGACTCGAAACAAATTGAATCCAATCGAAAAGAATCTAATTGAATCGAATCGAAAAGAATCGAATTCAATCAAAACGAATCGATTCGAATGGAATAGAAAAGAATAGAATAGAATAGAATCGAAAAGAATCAACTCGAATCGAAAAGAATCGAATCGAAAAGAATTGAATCGAATCGAAAAGAAACGAATCGAACCGAATCAAAAAGAAAACCATCGAATCGAATCAAATACAAAAGAATCGCTTTGAATAGCATAGAATTGAAAAGAATCGAATCAATCGAATTGAAAACAATCGAATCGAAAAGAATCGAATCAAAAAAAGTCGAATCGAAACGAAAACAATCGAATCGAATCGAATCTAAAAGAATCGTATTGAATTGCATCGAGTCGAAAAGACTCGAATCAAAAAGACTCGAATCGAATTGAATCAAATCGAAAAGAATCTAATAGAAACCACTCGAACAGAATCAAATCGAAATGATTCAAAATGAATCGAATAGAATAGAATCGAAAAAACTCGAATAGAATCGAAACGAATTGAATCGAAGAGAATCGATTAGAATCGAAATGAAAAGAATCGTATTGAATCGAATCGAAAAGAATCAACTCAAATCGAATCGAAAGAATTGAATCAAATCGAAAAGAATCCAATCGAATCGAAAAGAATCGAACTGAATGGAATCAAATCGAAAAGAATCTAATCGAATTGAAAAGAATCGAATCAAATTTAATGGAATCGAAAAGAATCGAATTGATTCGAAAAGAATCGAAATGAAACAAATCAGATCAAATGGAAAAGAATCAAATCGAATTGAAAAGAATCGAATCGAATCGAAATGAATCGAATCAAAAAGAATCGAATCGAAAAGAATCGAATTGAAAAGAATCGAATCGAATCGTAAAGATTCGAATCGAATTAAAAATATCACATCGAATCGAATCGCAAAGAATCGAATTGAAAAGACTCGAATTGAAACGAATCGATTTGAAACGAAAAGAATCGAATCGAATCGAATCGAATTGAATTGAAAGAATCGAATTGAATAGAAAAAAATCGAATAGAAAAGAATCGAACCGAAAAGAAAAGAATCAAATTGAATCAGTCGATTAAATTCTAGTCGAATCGAATCAAAAAATGAAATCGAGTCGAATCGAATCGAAAAGAATCGAATTGTATCTAATCAAAAAGAATCGAATCGTATCGACTCGAATCGAAAAGAATCCAACTGCATCATCGAATGGAAAATAATCGAATTGAATAGAATAGAAAAGAATCGAATCGAATCAAATCGAAAACAATCAAATTGAATTGATCGAAAAGAATCGAATTGAATCAAATCGAATCGAAATGCAAAGAATCGAATCAATACAAATAGAAAAGAATCGAAAAGAATCAAATCGACACGAAAAGAATCGAATCGAATCAAAAAGTATCGAATTGATTCGAAAACATTCGAATCGAAAAGAATCGAATTGAAATGAATCCGATCGAAATGAAAAGAATCTACTCGACTCGAATCCAAAAGAATCGAATCCAAAAGAATTGAATCGAATCCAAAAGAATCGAATTGAATTGAATCAAAAGAAATGAATTGAATTGAATCAAGAAGGAACTAATCGAATCAAATCGAAAAAAATCGAATAGAATCAAATCGAATCAAAAAGAATCGAATAGATTCGAATAAAGAAGAATCGAACTGAGGGATCCCTGGGTGGCGCAGCGGTTTAGCGCCTGCCTTTGGCCCAGGGCGCGATCCTGGAGACCCGGGATCGAATCCCACATCGGGCTCCCGCTGCATGGAGCCTGCTTCTCCCTCTGCCTGTGTCTCTGCCTCTCTCACTCTCTCTGTGACTATCATAAAAATAAGAATCGAATTGAATCGAGTTGAAAAAATCATAAAGAATCAAATCGAAAAGAATCGAATTCCATGTAACGAAAAGATTCGAATTGAAAAGAATCGAATCGAAACAAAAGAATCGAATCGAATCGACATGAATCAAAAAGAATCGAATCAAAACGAATCGAAAAGAAACAAATCAAGTAGAATCTAAAAGAACCGAATCGAATCAAATCGAAACAATTCGAATAGAATTGAATCGAAAAGAATCAAAACGAATCGAACCGAAGAGAATCGATTCGAATCAAAATAAAAAGTATCGTATCAAATCGAATCGAAAAGAATCATATCAAATAGAATCGAAAGAATGGAATCAAATCTAAAACAATCGAATGGAATCGAAAAGAATCGAATTGAACGGAATGGAATCGAAAAGAATACAATAGAATAGAATCGAAAGACATCGAATAGAATCAAATCAAATCAAAAAGAATCGAATTGAATTGATCCTAACCAAAATAAGCGAAATGAATCGACTCGAACCGAAAAAAATCAAATCGAAAAGACTCTAATCTCAACGAAAATCATCGAAATGAATAGAATCGAAAAGAATCGAATTGAATCAAATCGAAAAGAATCGAATGGAATCCAATCGAAAAGAATCAAATTGATTCGACTCGAAACAAATTGAATCCAATCGAAAAGAATCTAATTGAATCGAATCGAAAAGAATCGAATTCAATCAAAACGAATCGATTCGAATGGAATAGAAAAGAATAGAATAGAATAGAATCGAAAAGAATCAACTCGAATCGAAAAGAATCGAATCGAAAAGAATTGAATCGAATCGAAAAGAAACGAATCGAACCGAATCAAAAAGAAAACCATCGAATCGAATCAAATACAAAAGAATCGCTTTGAATAGCATAGAATTGAAAAGAATCGAATCAATCGAATTGAAAACAATCGAATCGAAAAGAATCGAATCAAAAAAAGTCGAATCGAAACGAAAACAATCGAATCGAATCGAATCTAAAAGAATCGTATTGAATTGCATCGAGTCAAAAAGACTCGAATCAAAAAGACTCGAATCGAATTGAATCAAATCGAAAAGAATCTAATAGAAACCACTCGAACAGAATCAAATCGAAATGATTCAAAATGAATCGAATAGAATAGAATCGAAAAAACTCGAATAGAATCGAAACGAATTGAATCGAAGAGAATCGATTAGAATCGAAATGAAAAGAATCGTATTGAATCGAATCGAAAAGAATCAACTCAAATCGAATCGAAAGAATTGAATCAAATCGAAAAGAATCCAATCGAATCGAAAAGAATCGAACTGAATGGAATCAAATCGAAAAGAATCTAATCGAATTGAAAAGAATCGAATCAAATTTAATGGAATCGAAAAGAATCGAATTGATTCGAAAAGAATCGAAATGAAACAAATCAGATCAAATGGAAAAGAATCAAATCGAATTGAAAAGAATCGAATCGAATCGAAATGAATCGAATCAAAAAGAATCGAATCGAAAAGAATCGAATTGAAAAGAATCGAATCGAATCGTAAAGATTCGAATCGAATTAAAAATATCACATCGAATCGAATCGCAAAGAATCGAATTGAAAAGACTCGAATTGAAACGAATCGATTTGAAACGAAAAGAATCGAATCGAATCGAATCGAATTGAATTGAAAGAATCGAATTGAATAGAAAAAAATCGAATAGAAAAGAATCGAACCGAAAAGAAAAGAATCAAATTGAATCAGTCGATTAAATTCTAGTCGAATCGAATCAAAAAATGAAATCGAGTCGAATCGAATCAAAAAGAATCGAATTGTATCTAATCAAAAAGAATCGAATCGTATCGACTCGAATCGAAAAGAATCCAACTGCATCATCGAATGGAAAATAATCGAATTGAATAGAATAGAAAAGAATCGAATCGAATCAAATCGAAAACAATCAAATTGAATTGATCGAAAAGAATCGAATTGAATCAAATCGAATCGAAATGCAAAGAATCGAATCAATACAAATAGAAAAGAATCGAAAAGAATCAAATCGACACGAAAAGAATCGAATCGAATCAAAAAGTATCGAATTGATTCGAAAACATTCGAATCGAAAAGAATCGAATTGAAATGAATCCGATCGAAATGAAAAGAATCTACTCGACTCGAATCCAAAAGAATCGAATCCAAAAGAATTGAATCGAATCCAAAAGAATCGAATTGAATTGAATCAAAAGAAATGAATTGAATTGAATCAAGAAGGAACTAATCGAATCAAATCGAAAAAAATCGAATAGAATCAAATCGAATCAAAAAGAATCGAATAGATTCGAATAAAGAAGAATCGAACTGAGGGATCCCTGGGTGGCGCAGCGGTTTAGCGCCTGCCTTTGGCCCAGGGCGCGATCCTGGAGACCCGGGATCGAATCCCACATCGGGCTCCCGCTGCATGGAGCCTGCTTCTCCCTCTGCCTGTGTCTCTGCCTCTCTCACTCTCTCTGTGACTATCATAAAAAAAGAATCGAATTGAATCGAGTTGAAAAAATCATAAAGAATCAAATCGAAAAGAATCGAATTCCATGTAACGAAAAGATTCGAATTAAAAAGAATCGAATCGAAACAAAAGAATCGAATCGAATCGACATGAATCAAAAAGAATCGAATCAAAACGAATCGAAAAGAAACAAATCAAGTAGAATCTAAAAGAACCGAATCGAATCAAATCGAAACAATTCGAATAGAATTGAATCGAAAAGAATCAAAACGAATCGAACCGAAGAGAATCGATTCGAATCAAAATAAAAAGTATCGTATCAAATCGAATCGAAAAGAATCATATCAAATAGAATCGAAAGAATGGAATCAAATCTAAAACAATCGAATGGAATCGAAAAGAATCGAATTGAACGGAATGGAATCGAAAAGAATACAATAGAATAGAATCGAAAGACATCGAATAGAATCAAATCAAATCAAAAAGAATCGAATTGAATTGATCCTAACCAAAATAAGCGAAATGAATCGACTCGAACCGAAAAAAATCAAATCGAAAAGACTCTAATCTCAACAAAAATCATCGAAATGAATAGAATCGAAAAGAATCGAATTGAATCAAATCGAATGGAATCCAATCGAAAAGAATCAAATTGATTCGACTCGAAACAAATTGAATCCAATCGAAAAGAATCTAATTGAATCGAATCGAAAAGAATCGAATTCAATCAAAACGAATCGATTCGAATGGAATAGAAAAGAATAGAATAGAATAGAATCGAAAAGAATCAACTCGAATCGAAAAGAATCGAATCGAAAAGAATTGAATCGAATCGAAAAGAAACGAATCGAACCGAATCAAAAAGAAAACCATCGAATCGAATCAAATACAAAAGAATCGCTTTGAATAGCATAGAATTGAAAAGAATCGAATCAATCGAATTGAAAACAATCGAATCGAAAAGAATCGAATCAAAAAAAGTCGAATCGAAACGAAAACAATCGAATCGAATCGAATCTAAAAGAATCGTATTGAATTGCATCGAGTCGAAAAGACTCGAATCAAAAAGACTCGAATCGAATTGAATCAAATCGAAAAGAATCTAATAGAAACCACTCGAACAGAATCAAATCGAAATGATTCAAAATGAATCGAATAGAATAGAATCGAAAAAACTCGAATAGAATCGAAACGAATTGAATCGAAGAGAATCGATTAGAATCGAAATGAAAAGAATCGTATTGAATCGAATCGAAAAGAATCAACTCAAATCGAATCGAAAGAATTGAATCAAATCGAAAAGAATCCAATCGAATCGAAAAGAATCGAACTGAATGGAATCAAATCGAAAAGAATCTAATCGAATTGAAAAGAATCGAATCAAATTTAATGGAATCGAAAAGAATCGAATTGATTCGAAAAGAATCGAAATGAAACAAATCAGATCAAATGGAAAAGAATCAAATCGAATTGAAAAGAATCGAATCGAATCGAAATGAATCGAATCAAAAAGAATCGAATCGAAAAGAATCGAATTGAAAAGAATCGAATCGAATCGTAAAGATTCGAATCGAATTAAAAATATCACATCGAATCGAATCGCAAAGAATCGAATTGAAAAGACTCGAATTGAAACGAATCGATTTGAAACGAAAAGAATCGAATCGAATCGAATCGAATTGAATTGAAAGAATCGAATTGAATAGAAAAAAATCGAATAGAAAAGAATCGAACCGAAAAGAAAAGAATCAAATTGAATCAGTCGATTAAATTCTAGTCGAATCGAATCAAAAAATGAAATCGAGTCGAATCGAATCAAAAAGAATCGAATTGTATCTAATCAAAAAGAATCGAATCGTATCGACTCGAATCGAAAAGAATCCAACTGCATCATCGAATGGAAAATAATCGAATTGAATAGAATAGAAAAGAATCGAATCGAATCAAATCGAAAACAATCAAATTGAATTGATCGAAAAGAATCGAATTGAATCAAATCGAATCGAAATGCAAAGAATCGAATCAATACAAATAGAAAAGAATCGAAAAGAATCAAATCGACACGAAAAGAATCGAATCGAATCAAAAAGTATCGAATTGATTCGAAAACATTCGAATCGAAAAGAATCGAATTGAAATGAATCCGATCGAAATGAAAAGAATCTACTCGACTCGAATCCAAAAGAATCGAATCCAAAAGAATTGAATCGAATCCAAAAGAATCGAATTGAATTGAATCAAAAGAAATGAATTGAATTGAATCAAGAAGGAACTAATCGAATCAAATCGAAAAAAATCGAATAGAATCAAATCGAATCAAAAAGAATCGAATAGATTCGAATAAAGAAGAATCGAACTGAGGGATCCCTGGGTGGCGCAGCGGTTTAGCGCCTGCCTTTGGCCCAGGGCGCGATCCTGGAGACCCGGGATCGAATCCCACATCGGGCTCCCGCTGCATGGAGCCTGCTTCTCCCTCTGCCTGTGTCTCTGCCTCTCTCACTCTCTCTGTGACTATCATAAAAAAAGAATCGAATTGAATCGAGTTGAAAAAATCATAAAGAATCAAATCGAAAAGAATCGAATTCCATGTAACGAAAAGATTCGAATTAAAAAGAATCGAATCGAAACAAAAGAATCGAATCGAATCGACATGAATCAAAAAGAATCGAATCAAAACGAATCGAAAAGAAACAAATCAAGTAGAATCTAAAAGAACCGAATCGAATCAAATCGAAACAATTCGAATAGAATTGAATCGAAAAGAATCAAAACGAATCGAACCGAAGAGAATCGATTCGAATCAAAATAAAAAGTATCGTATCAAATCGAATCGAAAAGAATCATATCAAATAGAATCGAAAGAATGGAATCAAATCTAAAACAATCGAATGGAATCGAAAAGAATCGAATTGAACGGAATGGAATCGAAAAGAATACAATAGAATAGAATCGAAAGACATCGAATAGAATCAAATCAAATCAAAAAGAATCGAATTGAATTGATCCTAACCAAAATAAGCGAAATGAATCGACTCGAACCGAAAAAAATCAAATCGAAAAGACTCTAATCTCAACAAAAATCATCGAAATGAATAGAATCGAAAAGAATCGAATTGAATCAAATCGAATGGAATCCAATCGAAAAGAATCAAATTGATTCGACTCGAAACAAATTGAATCCAATCGAAAAGAATCTAATTGAATCGAATCGAAAAGAATCGAATTCAATCAAAACGAATCGATTCGAATGGAATAGAAAAGAATAGAATAGAATAGAATCGAAAAGAATCAACTCGAATCGAAAAGAATCGAATCGAAAAGAATTGAATCGAATCGAAAAGAAACGAATCGAACCGAATCAAAAAGAAAACAATCGAATCGAATCAAATACAAAAGAATCGCTTTGAATAGCATAGAATTGAAAAGAATCGAATCAATCGAATTGAAAACAATCGAATCGAAAAGAATCGAATCAAAAAAAGTCGAATCGAAACGAAAACAATCGAATCGAATCGAATCTAAAAGAATCGTATTGAATTGCATCGAGTCGAAAAGACTCGAATCAAAAAGACTCGAATCGAATTGAATCAAATCGAAAAGAATCTAATAGAAACCACTCGAACAGAATCAAATCGAAATGATTCAAAATGAATCGAATAGAATAGAATCGAAAAAAATCGAATAGAATCGAAACGAATTGAATCGAAGAGAATCGATTAGAATCGAAATGAAAAGAATCGTATTGAATCGAATCGAAAAGAATCAACTCAAATCGAATCGAAAGAATTGAATCAAATCGAAAAGAATCCAATCGAATCGAAAAGAATCGAACTGAATGGAATCAAATCGAAAAGAATCTAATCGAATTGAAAAGAATCGAATCAAATTTAATGGAATCGAAAAGAATCGAATTGATTCGAAAAGAATCGAAATGAAACAAATCAGATCAAATGGAAAAGAATCAAATCGAATTGAAAAGAATCGAATCGAATCGAAATGAATCGAATCAAAAAGAATCGAATCGAAAAGAATCGAATTGAAAAGAATCGAATCGAATCGTAAAGATTCGAATCGAATTAAAAATATCACATCGAATCGAATCGCAAAGAATCGAATTGAAAAGACTCGAATTGAAACGAATCGATTTGAAACGAAAAGAATCGAATCGAATCGAATCGAATTGAATTGAAAGAATCGAATTGAATAGAAAAAAATCGAATAGAAAAGAATCGAACCGAAAAGAAAAGAATCAAATTGAATCAGTCGATTAAATTCTAGTCGAATCGAATCAAAAAATGAAATCGAGTCGAATCGAATCGAAAAGAATCGAATTGTATCTAATCAAAAAGAATCGAATCGTATCGACTCGAATCGAAAAGAATCCAACTGCATCATCGAATGGAAAATAATCGAATTGAATAGAATAGAAAAGAATCGAATCGAATCAAATCGAAAACAATCAAATTGAATTGATCGAAAAGAATCGAATTGAATCAAATCGAATCGAAATGCAAAGAATCGAATCAATACAAATAGAAAAGAATCGAAAAGAATCAAATCGACACGAAAAGAATCGAATCGAATCAAAAAGTATCGAATTGATTCGAAAACATTCGAATCGAAAAGAATCGAATTGAAATGAATCCGATCGAAATGAAAAGAATCTACTCGACTCGAATCCAAAAGAATCGAATCCAAAAGAATTGAATCGAATCCAAAAGAATCGAATTGAATTGAATCAAAAGAAATGAATTGAATTGAATCAAGAAGGAACTAATCGAATCAAATCGAAAAAAATCGAATAGAATCAAATCGAATCAAAAAGAATCGAATAGATTCGAATAAAGAAGAATCGAACTGAGGGATCCCTGGGTGGCGCAGCGGTTTAGCGCCTGCCTTTGGCCCAGGGCGCGATCCTGGAGACCCGGGATCGAATCCCACATCGCGCTCCCGCTGCATGGAGCCTGCTTCTCCCTCTGCCTGTGTCTCTGCCTCTCTCACTCTCTCTGTGACTATCATAAAAATAAGAATCGAATTGAATCGAGTTGAAAAAATCATAAAGAATCAAATCGAAAAGAATCGAGTTCCATGTAACGAAAAGATTCGAATTGAAAAGAATCGAATCGAAACAAAAGAATCGAATCGAATCGACATGAATCAAAAAGAATCGAATCAAAACGAATCGAAAAGAAACAAATCAAGTAGAATCTAAAAGAACCGAATCGAATCAAATCGAAACAATTCGAATAGAATTGAATCGAAAAGAATCAAAACGAATCGAACCGAAGAGAATCGATTCGAATCAAAATAAAAAGTATCGTATCAAATCGAATCGAAAAGAATCATATCAAATAGAATCGAAAGAATGGAATCAAATCTAAAACAATCGAATGGAATCGAAAAGAATCGAATTGAACGGAATGGAATCGAAAAGAATACAATAGAATAGAATCGAAAGACATCGAATAGAATCAAATCAAATCAAAAAGAATCGAATTGAATTGATCCTAACCAAAATAAGCGAAATGAATCGACTCGAACCGAAAAAAATCAAATCGAAAAGACTCTAATCTCAACGAAAATCATCGAAATGAATAGAATCGAAAAGAATCGAATTGAATCAAATCGAAAAGAATCCAATGGAATCCAATCGAAAAGAATCAAATTGATTCGACTCGAAACAAATTGAATCCAATCGAAAAGAATCTAATTGAATCGAATCGAAAAGAATCGAATTCAATCAAAACGAATCGATTCGAATGGAATAGAAAAGAATAGAATAGAATAGAATCGAAAAGAATCAACTCGAATCGAAAAGAATCGAATCGAAAAGAATTGAATCGAATCGAAAAGAAACGAATCGAACCGAATCAAAAAGAAAACCATCGAATCGAATCAAATACAAAAGAATCGCTTTGAATAGCATAGAATTGAAAAGAATCGAATCAATCGAATTGAAAACAATCGAATCGAAAAGAATCGAATCAAAAAAAGTCGAATCGAAACGAAAACAATCGAATCGAATCGAATCTAAAAGAATCGTATTGAATTGCATCGAGTCGAAAAGACTCGAATCAAAAAGACTCGAATCGAATTGAATCAAATCGAAAAGAATCTAATAGAAACCACTCGAACAGAATCAAATCGAAATGATTCAAAATGAATCGAATAGAATAGAATCGAAAAAACTCGAATAGAATCGAAACGAATTGAATCGAAGAGAATCGATTAGAATCGAAATGAAAAGAATCGTATTGAATCGAATCGAAAAGAATCAACTCAAATCGAATCGAAAGAATTGAATCAAATCGAAAAGAATCCAATCGAATCGAAAAGAATCGAACTGAATGGAATCAAATCGAAAAGAATCTAATCGAATTGAAAAGAATCGAATCAAATTTAATGGAATCGAAAAGAATCGAATTGATTCGAAAAGAATCGAAATGAAACAAATCAGATCAAATGGAAAAGAATCAAATCGAATTGAAAAGAATCGAATCGAATCGAAATGAATCGAATCAAAAAGAATCGAATCGAAAAGAATCGAATTGAAAAGAATCGAATCGAATCGTAAAGATTCGAATCGAATTAAAAATATCACATCGAATCGAATCGCAAAGAATCGAATTGAAAAGACTCGAATTGAAACGAATCGATTTGAAACGAAAAGAATCGAATCGAATCGAATCGAATTGAATTGAAAGAATCGAATTGAATAGAAAAAAATCGAATAGAAAAGAATCGAACCGAAAAGAAAAGAATCAAATTGAATCAGTCGATTAAATTCTAGTCGAATCGAATCAAAAAATGAAATCGAGTCGAATCGAATCGAAAAGAATCGAATTGTATCTAATCAAAAAGAATCGAATCGTATCGACTCGAATCGAAAAGAATCCAACTGCATCATCGAATGGAAAATAATCGAATTGAATAGAATAGAAAAGAATCGAATCGAATCAAATCGAAAACAATCAAATTGAATTGATCGAAAAGAATCGAATTGAATCAAATCGAATCGAAATGCAAAGAATCGAATCAATACAAATAGAAAAGAATCGAAAAGAATCAAATCGACACGAAAAGAATCGAATCGAATCAAAAAGTATCGAATTGATTCGAAAACATTCGAATCGAAAAGAATCGAATTGAAATGAATCCGATCGAAATGAAAAGAATCTACTCGACTCGAATCCAAAAGAATCGAATCCAAAAGAATTGAATCGAATCCAAAAGAATCGAATTGAATTGAATCAAAAGAAATGAATTGAATTGAATCAAGAAGGAACTAATCGAATCAAATCGAAAAAAATCGAATAGAATCAAATCGAATCAAAAAGAATCGAATAGATTCGAATAAAGAAGAATCGAACTGAGGGATCCCTGGGTGGCGCAGCGGTTTAGCGCCTGCCTTTGGCCCAGGGCGCGATCCTGGAGACCCGGGATCGAATCCCACATCGGGCTCCCGCTGCATGGAGCCTGCTTCTCCCTCTGCCTGTGTCTCTGCCTCTCTCACTCTCTCTGTGACTATCATAAAAATAAGAATCGAATTGAATCGAGTTGAAAAAATCATAAAGAATCAAATCGAAAAGAATCGAATTCCATGTAACGAAAAGATTCGAATTGAAAAGAATCGAATCGAAACAAAAGAATCGAATCGAATCGACATGAATCAAAAAGAATCGAATCAAAACGAATCGAAAAGAAACAAATCAAGTAGAATCTAAAAGAACCGAATCGAATCAAATCGAAACAATTCGAATAGAATTGAATCGAAAAGAATCAAAACGAATCGAACCGAAGAGAATCGATTCGAATCAAAATAAAAAGTATCGTATCAAATCGAATCGAAAAGAATCATATCAAATAGAATCGAAAGAATGGAATCAAATCTAAAACAATCGAATGGAATCGAAAAGAATCGAATTGAACGGAATGGAATCGAAAAGAATACAATAGAATAGAATCGAAAGACATCGAATAGAATCAAATCAAATCAAAAAGAATCGAATTGAATTGATCCTAACCAAAATAAGCGAAATGAATCGACTCGAACCGAAAAAAATCAAATCGAAAAGACTCTAATCTCAACGAAAATCATCGAAATGAATAGAATCGAAAAGAATCGAATTGAATCAAATCGAAAAGAATCGAATGGAATCCAATCGAAAAGAATCAAATTGATTCGACTCGAAACAAATTGAATCCAATCGAAAAGAATCTAATTGAATCGAATCGAAAAGAATCGAATTCAATCAAAACGAATCGATTCGAATGGAATAGAAAAGAATAGAATAGAATAGAATCGAAAAGAATCAACTCGAATCGAAAAGAATCGAATCGAAAAGAATTGAATCGAATCGAAAAGAAACGAATCGAACCGAATCAAAAAGAAAACCATCGAATCGAATCAAATACAAAAGAATCGCTTTGAATAGCATAGAATTGAAAAGAATCGAATCAATCGAATTGAAAACAATCGAATCGAAAAGAATCGAATCAAAAAAAGTCGAATCGAAACGAAAACAATCGAATCGAATCGAATCTAAAAGAATCGTATTGAATTGCATCGAGTCGAAAAGACTCGAATCAAAAAGACTCGAATCGAATTGAATCAAATCGAAAAGAATCTAATAGAAACCACTCGAACAGAATCAAATCGAAATGATTCAAAATGAATCGAATAGAATAGAATCGAAAAAACTCGAATAGAATCGAAACGAATTGAATCGAAGAGAATCGATTAGAATCGAAATGAAAAGAATCGTATTGAATCGAATCGAAAAGAATCAACTCAAATCGAATCGAAAGAATTGAATCAAATCGAAAAGAATCCAATCGAATCGAAAAGAATCGAACTGAATGGAATCAAATCGAAAAGAATCTAATCGAATTGAAAAGAATCGAATCAAATTTAATGGAATCGAAAAGAATCGAATTGATTCGAAAAGAATCGAAATGAAACAAATCAGATCAAATGGAAAAGAATCAAATCGAATTGAAAAGAATCGAATCGAATCGAAATGAATCGAATCAAAAAGAATCGAATCGAAAAGAATCGAATTGAAAAGAATCGAATCGAATCGTAAAGATTCGAATCGAATTAAAAATATCACATCGAATCGAATCGCAAAGAATCGAATTGAAAAGACTCGAATTGAAACGAATCGATTTGAAACGAAAAGAATCGAATCGAATCGAATCGAATTGAATTGAAAGAATCGAATTGAATAGAAAAAAATCGAATAGAAAAGAATCGAACCGAAAAGAAAAGAATCAAATTGAATCAGTCGATTAAATTCTAGTCGAATCGAATCAAAAAATGAAATCGAGTCGAATCGAATCAAAAAGAATCGAATTGTATCTAATCAAAAAGAATCGAATCGTATCGACTCGAATCGAAAAGAATCCAACTGCATCATCGAATGGAAAATAATCGAATTGAATAGAATAGAAAAGAATCGAATCGAATCAAATCGAAAACAATCAAATTGAATTGATCGAAAAGAATCGAATTGAATCAAATCGAATCGAAATGCAAAGAATCGAATCAATACAAATAGAAAAGAATCGAAAAGAATCAAATCGACACGAAAAGAATCGAATCGAATCAAAAAGTATCGAATTGATTCGAAAACATTCGAATCGAAAAGAATCGAATTGAAATGAATCCGATCGAAATGAAAAGAATCTACTCGACTCGAATCCAAAAGAATCGAATCCAAAAGAATTGAATCGAATCCAAAAGAATCGAATTGAATTGAATCAAAAGAAATGAATTGAATTGAATCAAGAAGGAACTAATCGAATCAAATCGAAAAAAATCGAATAGAATCAAATCGAATCAAAAAGAATCGAATAGATTCGAATAAAGAAGAATCGAACTGAGGGATCCCTGGGTGGCGCAGCGGTTTAGCGCCTGCCTTTGGCCCAGGGCGCGATCCTGGAGACCCGGGATCGAATCCCACATCGGGCTCCCGCTGCATGGAGCCTGCTTCTCCCTCTGCCTGTGTCTCTGCCTCTCTCACTCTCTCTGTGACTATCATAAAAAAAGAATCGAATTGAATCGAGTTGAAAAAATCATAAAGAATCAAATCGAAAAGAATCGAATTCCATGTAACGAAAAGATTCGAATTAAAAAGAATCGAATCGAAACAAAAGAATCGAATCGAATCGACATGAATCAAAAAGAATCGAATCAAAACGAATCGAAAAGAAACAAATCAAGTAGAATCTAAAAGAACCGAATCGAATCAAATCGAAACAATTCGAATAGAATTGAATCGAAAAGAATCAAAACGAATCGAACCGAAGAGAATCGATTCGAATCAAAATAAAAAGTATCGTATCAAATCGAATCGAAAAGAATCATATCAAATAGAATCGAAAGAATGGAATCAAATCTAAAACAATCGAATGGAATCGAAAAGAATCGAATTGAACGGAATGGAATCGAAAAGAATACAATAGAATAGAATCGAAAGACATCGAATAGAATCAAATCAAATCAAAAAGAATCGAATTGAATTGATCCTAACCAAAATAAGCGAAATGAATCGACTCGAACCGAAAAAAATCAAATCGAAAAGACTCTAATCTCAACGAAAATCATCGAAATGAATAGAATCGAAAAGAATCGAATTGAATCAAATCGAAAAGAATCGAATGGAATCCAATCGAAAAGAATCAAATTGATTCGACTCGAAACAAATTGAATCCAATCGAAAAGAATCTAATTGAATCGAATCGAAAAGAATCGAATTCAATCAAAACGAATCGATTCGAATGGAATAGAAAAGAATAGAATAGAATAGAATCGAAAAGAATCAACTCGAATCGAAAAGAATCGAATCGAAAAGAATTGAATCGAATCGAAAAGAAACGAATCGAACCGAATCAAAAAGAAAACCATCGAATCGAATCAAATACAAAAGAATCGCTTTGAATAGCATAGAATTGAAAAGAATCGAATCAATCGAATTGAAAACAATCGAATCGAAAAGAATCGAATCAAAAAAAGTCGAATCGAAACGAAAACAATCGAATCGAATCGAATCTAAAAGAATCGTATTGAATTGCATCGAGTCGAAAAGACTCGAATCAAAAAGACTCGAATCGAATTGAATCAAATCGAAAAGAATCTAATAGAAACCACTCGAACAGAATCAAATCGAAATGATTCAAAATGAATCGAATAGAATAGAATCGAAAAAACTCGAATAGAATCGAAACGAATTGAATCGAAGAGAATCGATTAGAATCGAAATGAAAAGAATCGTATTGAATCGAATCGAAAAGAATCAACTCAAATCGAATCGAAAGAATTGAATCAAATCGAAAAGAATCCAATCGAATCGAAAAGAATCGAACTGAATGGAATCAAATCGAAAAGAATCTAATCGAATTGAAAAGAATCGAATCAAATTTAATGGAATCGAAAAGAATCGAATTGATTCGAAAAGAATCGAAATGAAACAAATCAGATCAAATGGAAAAGAATCAAATCGAATTGAAAAGAATCGAATCGAATCGAAATGAATCGAATCAAAAAGAATCGAATCGAAAAGAATCGAATTGAAAAGAATCGAATCGAATCGTAAAGATTCGAATCGAATTAAAAATATCACATCGAATCGAATCGCAAAGAATCGAATTGAAAAGACTCGAATTGAAACGAATCGATTTGAAACGAAAAGAATCGAATCGAATCGAATCGAATTGAATTGAAAGAATCGAATTGAATAGAAAAAAATCGAATAGAAAAGAATCGAACCGAAAAGAAAAGAATCAAATTGAATCAGTCGATTAAATTCTAGTCGAATCGAATCAAAAAATGAAATCGAGTCGAATCGAATCGAAAAGAATCGAATTGTATCTAATCAAAAAGAATCGAATCGTATCGACTCGAATCGAAAAGAATCCAACTGCATCATCGAATGGAAAATAATCGAATTGAATAGAATAGAAAAGAATCGAATCGAATCAAATCGAAAACAATCAAATTGAATTGATCGAAAAGAATCGAATTGAATCAAATCGAATCGAAATGCAAAGAATCGAATCAATACAAATAGAAAAGAATCGAAAAGAATCAAATCGACACGAAAAGAATCGAATCGAATCAAAAAGTATCGAATTGATTCGAAAACATTCGAATCGAAAAGAATCGAATTGAAATGAATCCGATCGAAATGAAAAGAATCTACTCGACTCGAATCCAAAAGAATCGAATCCAAAAGAATTGAATCGAATCCAAAAGAATCGAATTGAATTGAATCAAAAGAAATGAATTGAATTGAATCAAGAAGGAACTAATCGAATCAAATCGAAAAAAATCGAATAGAATCAAATCGAATCAAAAAGAATCGAATAGATTCGAATAAAGAAGAATCGAACTGAGGGATCCCAGGGTGGCGCAGCGGTTTAGCGCCTGCCTTTGGCCCAGGGCGCGATCCTGGAGACCCGGGATCGAATCCCACATCGGGCTCCCGCTGCATGGAGCCTGCTTCTCCCTCTGCCTGTGTCTCTGCCTCTCTCACTCTCTCTGTGACTATCATAAAAATAAGAATCTAATTGAATCGAGTTGAAAAAATCATAAAGAATCAAATCGAAAAGAATCGAATTCCATGTAACGAAAAGATTCGAATTGAAAAGAATCGAATGGAAACAAAAGAATCGAATCGAATCGACATGAATCAAAAAGAATCGAATCAAAACGAATCGAAAAGAAACAAATCAAGTAGAATCTAAAAGAACCGAATCGAATCAAATCGAAACAATTCGAATAGAATTGAATCGAAAAGAATCAAAACGAATCGAACCGAAGAGAATCGATTCGAATCAAAATAAAAAGTATCGTATCAAATCGAATCGAAAAGAATCATATCAAATAGAATCGAAAGAATGGAATCAAATCTAAAACAATCGAATGGAATCGAAAAGAATCGAATTGAACGGAATGGAATCGAAAAGAATACAATAGAATAGAATCGAAAGACATCGAATAGAATCAAATCAAATCAAAAAGAATCGAATTGAATTGATCCTAACCAAAATAAGCGAAATGAATCGACTCGAACCGAAAAAAATCAAATCGAAAAGACTCTAATCTCAACGAAAATCATCGAAATGAATAGAA
Organism: Canis aureus; assembly: GCF_053574225.1. Lineage (NCBI taxonomy): Eukaryota > Metazoa > Chordata > Mammalia > Carnivora > Canidae > Canis > Canis aureus. The sequence goes on from NC_135648.1 coordinate 28,431,685, forward strand.
TCGAAAAGAATCGAATTGAATCAAATCGAAAAGAATCCAATGGAATCCAATCGAAAAGAATCAAATTGATTCGACTCGAAACAAATTGAATCCAATCGAAAAGAATCTAATTGAATCGAATCGAAAAGAATCGAATTCAATCAAAACGAATCGATTCGAATGGAATAGAAAAGAATAGAATAGAATAGAATCGAAAAGAATCAACTCGAATCGAAAAGAATCGAATCGAAAAGAATTGAATCGAATCGAAAAGAAACGAATCGAACCGAATCAAAAAGAAAACAATCGAATCGAATCAAATACAAAAGAATCGCTTTGAATAGCATAGAATTGAAAAGAATCGAATCAATCGAATTGAAAACAATCGAATCGAAAAGAATCGAATCAAAAAAAGTCGAATCGAAACGAAAACAATCGAATCGAATCGAATCTAAAAGAATCGTATTGAATTGCATCGAGTCGAAAAGACTCGAATCAAAAAGACTCGAATCGAATTGAATCAAATCGAAAAGAATCTAATAGAAACCACTCGAACAGAATCAAATCGAAATGATTCAAAATGAATCGAATAGAATAGAATCGAAAAAAATCGAATAGAATCGAAACGAATTGAATCGAAGAGAATCGATTAGAATCGAAATGAAAAGAATCGTATTGAATCGAATCGAAAAGAATCAACTCAAATCGAATCGAAAGAATTGAATCAAATCGAAAAGAATCCAATCGAATCGAAAAGAATCGAACTGAATGGAATCAAATCGAAAAGAATCTAATCGAATTGAAAAGAATCGAATCAAATTTAATGGAATCGAAAAGAATCGAATTGATTCGAAAAGAATCGAAATGAAACAAATCAGATCAAATGGAAAAGAATCAAATCGAATTGAAAAGAATCGAATCGAATCGAAATGAATCGAATCAAAAAGAATCGAATCGAAAAGAATCGAATTGAAAAGAATCGAATCGAATCGTAAAGATTCGAATCGAATTAAAAATATCACATCGAATCGAATCGCAAAGAATCGAATTGAAAAGACTCGAATTGAAACGAATCGATTTGAAACGAAAAGAATCGAATCGAATCGAATCGAATTGAATTGAAAGAATCGAATTGAATAGAAAAAAATCGAATAGAAAAGAATCGAACCGAAAAGAAAAGAATCAAATTGAATCAGTCGATTAAATTCTAGTCGAATCGAATCAAAAAATGAAATCGAGTCGAATCGAATCGAAAAGAATCGAATTGTATCTAATCAAAAAGAATCGAATCGTATCGACTCGAATCGAAAAGAATCCAACTGCATCATCGAATGGAAAATAATCGAATTGAATAGAATAGAAAAGAATCGAATCGAATCAAATCGAAAACAATCAAATTGAATTGATCGAAAAGAATCGAATTGAATCAAATCGAATCGAAATGCAAAGAATCGAATCAATACAAATAGAAAAGAATCGAAAAGAATCAAATCGACACGAAAAGAATCGAATCGAATCAAAAAGTATCGAATTGATTCGAAAACATTCGAATCGAAAAGAATCGAATTGAAATGAATCCGATCGAAATGAAAAGAATCTACTCGACTCGAATCCAAAAGAATCGAATCCAAAAGAATTGAATCGAATCCAAAAGAATCGAATTGAATTGAATCAAAAGAAATGAATTGAATTGAATCAAGAAGGAACTAATCGAATCAAATCGAAAAAAATCGAATAGAATCAAATCGAATCAAAAAGAATCGAATAGATTCGAATAAAGAAGAATCGAACTGAGGGATCCCTGGGTGGCGCAGCGGTTTAGCGCCTGCCTTTGGCCCAGGGCGCGATCCTGGAGACCCGGGATCGAATCCCACATCGGGCTCCCGCTGCATGGAGCCTGCTTCTCCCTCTGCCTGTGTCTCTGCCTCTCTCACTCTCTCTGTGACTATCATAAAAATAAGAATCGAATTGAATCGAGTTGAAAAAATCATAAAGAATCAAATCGAAAAGAATCGAATTCCATGTAACGAAAAGATTCGAATTGAAAAGAATCGAATCGAAACAAAAGAATCGAATCGAATCGACATGAATCAAAAAGAATCGAATCAAAACGAATCGAAAAGAAACAAATCAAGTAGAATCTAAAAGAACCGAATCGAATCAAATCGAAACAATTCGAATAGAATTGAATCGAAAAGAATCAAAACGAATCGAACAGAAGAGAATCGATTCGAATCAAAATAAAAAGTATCGTATCAAATCGAATCGAAAAGAATCATATCAAATAGAATCGAAAGAATGGAATCAAATCTAAAACAATCGAATGGAATCGAAAAGAATCGAATTGAACGGAATGGAATCGAAAAGAATACAATAGAATAGAATCGAAAGACATCGAATAGAATCAAATCAAATCAAAAAGAATCGAATTGAATTGATCCTAACCAAAATAAGCGAAATGAATCGACTCGAACCGAAAAAAATCAAATCGAAAAGACTCTAATCTCAACGAAAATCATCGAAATGAATAGAATCGAAAAGAATCGAATTGAATCAAATCGAAAAGAATCCAATGGAATCCAATCGAAAAGAATCAAATTGATTCGACTCGAAACAAATTGAATCCAATCGAAAAGAATCTAATTGAATCGAATCGAAAAGAATCGAATTCAATCAAAACGAATCGATTCGAATGGAATAGAAAAGAATAGAATAGAATAGAATCGAAAAGAATCAACTCGAATCGAAAAGAATCGAATCGAAAAGAATTGAATCGAATCGAAAAGAAACGAATCGAACCGAATCAAAAAGAAAACAATCGAATCGAATCAAATACAAAAGAATCGCTTTGAATAGCATAGAATTGAAAAGAATCGAATCAATCGAATTGAAAACAATCGAATCGAAAAGAATCGAATCAAAAAAAGTCGAATCGAAACGAAAACAATCGAATCGAATCGAATCTAAAAGAATCGTATTGAATTGCATCGAGTCGAAAAGACTCGAATCAAAAAGACTCGAATCGAATTGAATCAAATCGAAAAGAATCTAATAGAAACCACTCGAACAGAATCAAATCGAAATGATTCAAAATGAATCGAATAGAATAGAATCGAAAAAAATCGAATAGAATCGAAACGAATTGAATCGAAGAGAATCGATTAGAATCGAAATGAAAAGAATCGTATTGAATCGAATCGAAAAGAATCAACTCAAATCGAATCGAAAGAATTGAATCAAATCGAAAAGAATCCAATCGAATCGAAAAGAATCGAACTGAATGGAATCAAATCGAAAAGAATCTAATCGAATTGAAAAGAATCGAATCAAATTTAATGGAATCGAAAAGAATCGAATTGATTCGAAAAGAATCGAAATGAAACAAATCAGATCAAATGGAAAAGAATCAAATCGAATTGAAAAGAATCGAATCGAATCGAAATGAATCGAATCAAAAAGAATCGAATCGAAAAGAATCGAATTGAAAAGAATCGAATCGAATCGTAAAGATTCGAATCGAATTAAAAATATCACATCGAATCGAATCGCAAAGAATCGAATTGAAAAGACTCGAATTGAAACGAATCGATTTGAAACGAAAAGAATCGAATCGAATCGAATCGAATTGAATTGAAAGAATCGAATTGAATAGAAAAAAATCGAATAGAAAAGAATCGAACCGAAAAGAAAAGAATCAAATTGAATCAGTCGATTAAATTCTAGTCGAATCGAATCAAAAAATGAAATCGAGTCGAATCGAATCGAAAAGAATCGAATTGTATCTAATCAAAAAGAATCGAATCGTATCGACTCGAATCGAAAAGAATCCAACTGCATCATCGAATGGAAAATAATCGAATTGAATAGAATAGAAAAGAATCGAATCGAATCAAATCGAAAACAATCAAATTGAATTGATCGAAAAGAATCGAATTGAATCAAATCGAATCGAAATGCAAAGAATCGAATCAATACAAATAGAAAAGAATCGAAAAGAATCAAATCGACACGAAAAGAATCGAATCGAATCAAAAAGTATCGAATTGATTCGAAAACATTCGAATCGAAAAGAATCGAATTGAAATGAATCCGATCGAAATGAAAAGAATCTACTCGACTCGAATCCAAAAGAATCGAATCCAAAAGAATTGAATCGAATCCAAAAGAATCGAATTGAATTGAATCAAAAGAAATGAATTGAATTGAATCAAGAAGGAACTAATCGAATCAAATCGAAAAAAATCGAATAGAATCAAATCGAATCAAAAAGAATCGAATAGATTCGAATAAAGAAGAATCGAACTGAGGGATCCCTGGGTGGCGCAGCGGTTTAGCGCCTGCCTTTGGCCCAGGGCGCGATCCTGGAGACCCGGGATCGAATCCCACATCGGGCTCCCGCTGCATGGAGCCTGCTTCTCCCTCTGCCTGTGTCTCTGCCTCTCTCACTCTCTCTGTGACTATCATAAAAATAAGAATCGAATTGAATCGAGTTGAAAAAATCATAAAGAATCAAATCGAAAAGAATCGAGTTCCATGTAACGAAAAGATTCGAATTGAAAAGAATCGAATGGAAACAAAAGAATCGAATCGAATCGACATGAATCAAAAAGAATCGAATCAAAACGAATCGAAAAGAAACAAATCAAGTAGAATCTAAAAGAACCGAATCGAATCAAATCGAAACAATTCGAATAGAATTGAATCGAAAAGAATCAAAACGAATCGAACCGAAGAGAATCGATTCGAATCAAAATAAAAAGTATCGTATCAAATCGAATCGAAAAGAATCATATCAAATAGAATCGAAAGAATGGAATCAAATCTAAAACAATCGAATGGAATCGAAAAGAATCGAATTGAACGGAATGGAATCGAAAAGAATACAATAGAATAGAATCGAAAGACATCGAATAGAATCAAATCAAATCAAAAAGAATCGAATTGAATTGATCCTAACCAAAATAAGCGAAATGAATCGACTCGAACCGAAAAAAATCAAATCGAAAAGACTCTAATCTCAACGAAAATCATCGAAATGAATAGAATCGAAAAGAATCGAATTGAATCAAATCGAAAAGAATCGAATGGAATCCAATCGAAAAGAATCAAATTGATTCGACTCGAAACAAATTGAATCCAATCGAAAAGAATCTAATTGAATCGAATCGAAAAGAATCGAATTCAATCAAAACGAATCGATTCGAATGGAATAGAAAAGAATAGAATAGAATAGAATCGAAAAGAATCAACTCGAATCGAAAAGAATCGAATCGAAAAGAATTGAATCGAATCGAAAAGAAACGAATCGAACCGAATCAAAAAGAAAACCATCGAATCGAATCAAATACAAAAGAATCGCTTTGAATAGCATAGAATTGAAAAGAATCGAATCAATCGAATTGAAAACAATCGAATCGAAAAGAATCGAATCAAAAAAAGTCGAATCGAAACGAAAACAATCGAATCGAATCGAATCTAAAAGAATCGTATTGAATTGCATCGAGTCGAAAAGACTCGAATCAAAAAGACTCGAATCGAATTGAATCAAATCGAAAAGAATCTAATAGAAACCACTCGAACAGAATCAAATCGAAATGATTCAAAATGAATCGAATAGAATAGAATCGAAAAAAATCGAATAGAATCGAAACGAATTGAATCGAAGAGAATCGATTAGAATCGAAATGAAAAGAATCGTATTGAATCGAATCGAAAAGAATCAACTCAAATCGAATCGAAAGAATTGAATCAAATCGAAAAGAATCCAATCGAATCGAAAAGAATCGAACTGAATGGAATCAAATCGAAAAGAATCTAATCGAATTGAAAAGAATCGAATCAAATTTAATGGAATCGAAAAGAATCGAATTGATTCGAAAAGAATCGAAATGAAACAAATCAGATCAAATGGAAAAGAATCAAATCGAATTGAAAAGAATCGAATCGAATCGAAATGAATCGAATCAAAAAGAATCGAATCGAAAAGAATCGAATTGAAAAGAATCGAATCGAATCGTAAAGATTCGAATCGAATTAAAAATATCACATCGAATCGAATCGCAAAGAATCGAATTGAAAAGACTCGAATTGAAACGAATCGATTTGAAACGAAAAGAATCGAATCGAATCGAATCGAATTGAATTGAAAGAATCGAATTGAATAGAAAAAAATCGAATAGAAAAGAATCGAACCGAAAAGAAAAGAATCAAATTGAATCAGTCGATTAAATTCTAGTCGAATCGAATCAAAAAATGAAATCGAGTCGAATCGAATCGAAAAGAATCGAATTGTATCTAATCAAAAAGAATCGAATCGTATCGACTCGAATCGAAAAGAATCCAACTGCATCATCGAATGGAAAATAATCGAATTGAATAGAATAGAAAAGAATCGAATCGAATCAAATCGAAAACAATCAAATTGAATTGATCGAAAAGAATCGAATTGAATCAAATCGAATCGAAATGCAAAGAATCGAATCAATACAAATAGAAAAGAATCGAAAAGAATCAAATCGACACGAAAAGAATCGAATCGAATCAAAAAGTATCGAATTGATTCGAAAACATTCGAATCGAAAAGAATCGAATTGAAATGAATCCGATCGAAATGAAAAGAATCTACTCGACTCGAATCCAAAAGAATCGAATCCAAAAGAATTGAATCGAATCCAAAAGAATCGAATTGAATTGAATCAAAAGAAATGAATTGAATTGAATCAAGAAGGAACTAATCGAATCAAATCGAAAAAAATCGAATAGAATCAAATCGAATCAAAAAGAATCGAATAGATTCGAATAAAGAAGAATCGAACTGAGGGATCCCTGGGTGGCGCAGCGGTTTAGCGCCTGCCTTTGGCCCAGGGCGCGATCCTGGAGACCCGGGATCGAATCCCACATCGGGCTCCCGCTGCATGGAGCCTGCTTCTCCCTCTGCCTGTGTCTCTGCCTCTCTCACTCTCTCTGTGACTATCATAAAAATAAGAATCGAATTGAATCGAGTTGAAAAAATCATAAAGAATCAAATCGAAAAGAATCGAATTCCATGTAACGAAAAGATTCGAATTGAAAAGAATCGAATCGAAACAAAAGAATCGAATCGAATCGACATGAATCAAAAAGAATCGAATCAAAACGAATCGAAAAGAAACAAATCAAGTAGAATCTAAAAGAACCGAATCGAATCAAATCGAAACAATTCGAATAGAATTGAATCGAAAAGAATCAAAACGAATCGAACCGAAGAGAATCGATTCGAATCAAAATAAAAAGTATCGTATCAAATCGAATCGAAAAGAATCATATCAAATAGAATCGAAAGAATGGAATCAAATCTAAAACAATCGAATGGAATCGAAAAGAATCGAATTGAACGGAATGGAATCGAAAAGAATACAATAGAATAGAATCGAAAGACATCGAATAGAATTAAATCAAATCAAAAAGAATCGAATTGAATTGATCCTAACCAAAATAAGCGAAATGAATCGACTCGAACCGAAAAAAATCAAATCGAAAAGACTCTAATCTCAACGAAAATCATCGAAATGAATAGAATCGAAAAGAATCGAATTGAATCAAATCGAAAAGAATCGAATGGAATCCAATCGAAAAGAATCAAATTGATTCGACTCGAAACAAATTGAATCCAATCGAAAAGAATCTAATTGAATCGAATCGAAAAGAATCGAATTCAATCAAAACGAATCGATTCGAATGGAATAGAAAAGAATAGAATAGAATAGAATCGAAAAGAATCAACTCGAATCGAAAAGAATCGAATCGAAAAGAATTGAATCGAATCGAAAAGAAACGAATCGAACCGAATCAAAAAGAAAACCATCGAATCGAATCAAATACAAAAGAATCGCTTTGAATAGCATAGAATTGAAAAGAATCGAATCAATCGAATTGAAAACAATCGAATCGAAAAGAATCGAATCAAAAAAAGTCGAATCGAAACGAAAACAATCGAATCGAATCGAATCTAAAAGAATCGTATTGAATTGCATCGAGTCGAAAAGACTCGAATCAAAAAGACTCGAATCGAATTGAATCAAATCGAAAAGAATCTAATAGAAACCACTCGAACAGAATCAAATCGAAATGATTCAAAATGAATCGAATAGAATAGAATCGAAAAAACTCGAATAGAATCGAAACGAATTGAATCGAAGAGAATCGATTAGAATCGAAATGAAAAGAATCGTATTGAATCGAATCGAAAAGAATCAACTCAAATCGAATCGAAAGAATTGAATCAAATCGAAAAGAATCCAATCGAATCGAAAAGAATCGAACTGAATGGAATCAAATCGAAAAGAATCTAATCGAATTGAAAAGAATCGAATCAAATTTAATGGAATCGAAAAGAATCGAATTGATTCGAAAAGAATCGAAATGAAACAAATCAGATCAAATGGAAAAGAATCAAATCGAATTGAAAAGAATCGAATCGAATCGAAATGAATCGAATCAAAAAGAATCGAATCGAAAAGAATCGAATTGAAAAGAATCGAATCGAATCGTAAAGATTCGAATCGAATTAAAAATATCACATCGAATCGAATCGCAAAGAATCGAATTGAAAAGACTCGAATTGAAACGAATCGATTTGAAACGAAAAGAATCGAATCGAATCGAATCGAATTGAATTGAAAGAATCGAATTGAATAGAAAAAAATCGAATAGAAAAGAATCGAACCGAAAAGAAAAGAATCAAATTGAATCAGTCGATTAAATTCTAGTCGAATCGAATCAAAAAATGAAATCGAGTCGAATCGAATCGAAAAGAATCGAATTGTATCTAATCAAAAAGAATCGAATCGTATCGACTCGAATCGAAAAGAATCCAACTGCATCATCGAATGGAAAATAATCGAATTGAATAGAATAGAAAAGAATCGAATCGAATCAAATCGAAAACAATCAAATTGAATTGATCGAAAAGAATCGAATTGAATCAAATCGAATCGAAATGCAAAGAATCGAATCAATACAAATAGAAAAGAATCGAAAAGAATCAAATCGACACGAAAAGAATCGAATCGAATCAAAAAGTATCGAATTGATTCGAAAACATTCGAATCGAAAAGAATCGAATTGAAATGAATCCGATCGAAATGAAAAGAATCTACTCGACTCGAATCCAAAAGAATCGAATCCAAAAGAATTGAATCGAATCCAAAAGAATCGAATTGAATTGAATCAAAAGAAATGAATTGAATTGAATCAAGAAGGAACTAATCGAATCAAATCGAAAAAAATCGAATAGAATCAAATCGAATCAAAAAGAATCGAATAGATTCGAATAAAGAAGAATCGAACTGAGGGATCCCTGGGTGGCGCAGCGGTTTAGCGCCTGCCTTTGGCCCAGGGCGCGATCCTGGAGACCCGGGATCGAATCCCACATCGGGCTCCCGCTGCATGGAGCCTGCTTCTCCCTCTGCCTGTGTCTCTGCCTCTCTCACTCTCTCTGTGACTATCATAAAAATAAGAATCGAATTGAATCGAGTTGAAAAAATCATAAAGAATCAAATCGAAAAGAATCGAATTCCATGTAACGAAAAGATTCGAATTGAAAAGAATCGAATCGAAACAAAAGAATCGAATCGAATCGACATGAATCAAAAAGAATCGAATCAAAACGAATCGAAAAGAAACAAATCAAGTAGAATCTAAAAGAACCGAATCGAATCAAATCGAAACAATTCGAATAGAATTGAATCGAAAAGAATCAAAACGAATCGAACCGAAGAGAATCGATTCGAATCAAAATAAAAAGTATCGTATCAAATCGAATCGAAAAGAATCATATCAAATAGAATCGAAAGAATGGAATCAAATCTAAAACAATCGAATGGAATCGAAAAGAATCGAATTGAACGGAATGGAATCGAAAAGAATACAATAGAATAGAATCGAAAGACATCGAATAGAATCAAATCAAATCAAAAAGAATCGAATTGAATTGATCCTAACCAAAATAAGCGAAATGAATCGACTCGAACCGAAAAAAATCAAATCGAAAAGACTCTAATCTCAACGAAAATCATCGAAATGAATAGAATCGAAAAGAATCGAATTGAATCAAATCGAAAAGAATCGAATGGAATCCAATCGAAAAGAATCAAATTGATTCGACTCGAAACAAATTGAATCCAATCGAAAAGAATCTAATTGAATCGAATCGAAAAGAATCGAATTCAATCAAAACGAATCGATTCGAATGGAATAGAAAAGAATAGAATAGAATAGAATCGAAAAGAATCAACTCGAATCGAAAAGAATCGAATCGAAAAGAATTGAATCGAATCGAAAAGAAACGAATCGAACCGAATCAAAAAGAAAACCATCGAATCGAATCAAATACAAAAGAATCGCTTTGAATAGCATAGAATTGAAAAGAATCGAATCAATCGAATTGAAAACAATCGAATCGAAAAGAATCGAATCAAAAAAAGTCGAATCGAAACGAAAACAATCGAATCGAATCGAATCTAAAAGAATCGTATTGAATTGCATCGAGTCGAAAAGACTCGAATCAAAAAGACTCGAATCGAATTGAATCAAATCGAAAAGAATCTAATAGAAACCACTCGAACAGAATCAAATCGAAATGATTCAAAATGAATCGAATAGAATAGAATCGAAAAAACTCGAATAGAATCGAAACGAATTGAATCGAAGAGAATCGATTAGAATCGAAATGAAAAGAATCGTATTGAATCGAATCGAAAAGAATCAACTCAAATCGAATCGAAAGAATTGAATCAAATCGAAAAGAATCCAATCGAATCGAAAAGAATCGAACTGAATGGAATCAAATCGAAAAGAATCTAATCGAATTGAAAAGAATCGAATCAAATTTAATGGAATCGAAAAGAATCGAATTGATTCGAAAAGAATCGAAATGAAACAAATCAGATCAAATGGAAAAGAATCAAATCGAATTGAAAAGAATCGAATCGAATCGAAATGAATCGAATCAAAAAGAATCGAATCGAAAAGAATCGAATTGAAAAGAATCGCATCGAATCGTAAAGATTCAAATCGAATTAAAAATATCACATCGAATCGAATCGCAAAGAATCGAATTGAAAAGACTCGAATTGAAACGAATCGATTTGAAACGAAAAGAATCGAATCGAATCGAATTGAATTGAAAGAATCGAATTGAATAGAAAAAAATCGAATAGAAAAGAATCGAACCGAAAAGAAAAGAATCAAATTGAATCAGTCGATTAAATTCTAGTCGAATCGAATCAAAAAATGAAATCGAGTCGAATCGAATCAAAAAGAATCGAATTGTATCTAATCAAAAAGAATCGAATCGTATCGACTCGAATCGAAAAGAATCCAACTGCATCATCGAATGGAAAATAATCGAATTGAATAGAATAGAAAAGAATCGAATCGAATCAAATCGAAAACAATCAAATTGAATTGATCGAAAAGAATCGAATTGAATCAAATCGAATCGAAATGCAAAGAATCGAATCAATACAAATAGAAAAGAATCGAAAAGAATCAAATCGACACGAAAAGAATCGAATCGAATCAAAAAGTATCGAATTGATTCGAAAACATTCGAATCGAAAAGAATCGAATTGAAATGAATCCGATCGAAATGAAAAGAATCTACTCGACTCGAATCCAAAAGAATCGAATCCAAAAGAATTGAATCGAATCCAAAAGAATCGAATTGAATTGAATCAAAAGAAATGAATTGAATTGAATCAAGAAGGAACTAATCGAATCAAATCGAAAAAAATCGAATAGAATCAAATCGAATCAAAAAGAATCGAATAGATTCGAATAAAGAAGAATCGAACTGAGGGATCCCTGGGTGGCGCAGCGGTTTAGCGCCTGCCTTTGGCCCAGGGCGCGATCCTGGAGACCCGGGATCGAATCCCACATCGGGCTCCCGCTGCATGGAGCCTGCTTCTCCCTCTGCCTGTGTCTCTGCCTCTCTCACTCTCTCTGTGACTATCATAAAAAAAGAATCGAATTGAATCGAGTTGAAAAAATCATAAAGAATCAAATCGAAAAGAATCGAATTCCATGTAACGAAAAGATTCGAATTAAAAAGAATCGAATCGAAACAAAAGAATCGAATCGAATCGACATGAATCAAAAAGAATCGAATCAAAACGAATCGAAAAGAAACAAATCAAGTAGAATCTAAAAGAACCGAATCGAATCAAATCGAAACAATTCGAATAGAATTGAATCGAAAAGAATCAAAACGAATCGAACCGAAGAGAATCGATTCGAATCAAAATAAAAAGTATCGTATCAAATCGAATCGAAAAGAATCATATCAAATAGAATCGAAAGAATGGAATCAAATCTAAAACAATCGAATGGAATCGAAAAGAATCGAATTGAACGGAATGGAATCGAAAAGAATACAATAGAATAGAATCGAAAGACATCGAATAGAATCAAATCAAATCAAAAAGAATCGAATTGAATTGATCCTAACCAAAATAAGCGAAATGAATCGACTCGAACCGAAAAAAATCAAATCGAAAAGACTCTAATCTCAACAAAAATCATCGAAATGAATAGAATCGAAAAGAATCGAATTGAATCAAATCGAATGGAATCCAATCGAAAAGAATCAAATTGATTCGACTCGAAACAAATTGAATCCAATCGAAAAGAATCTAATTGAATCGAATCGAAAAGAATCGAATTCAATCAAAACGAATCGATTCGAATGGAATAGAAAAGAATAGAATAGAATAGAATCGAAAAGAATCAACTCGAATCGAAAAGAATCGAATCGAAAAGAATTGAATCGAATCGAAAAGAAACGAATCGAACCGAATCAAAAAGAAAACAATCGAATCGAATCAAATACAAAAGAATCGCTTTGAATAGCATAGAATTGAAAAGAATCGAATCAATCGAATTGAAAACAATCGAATCGAAAAGAATCGAATCAAAAAAAGTCGAATCGAAACGAAAACAATCGAATCGAATCGAATCTAAAAGAATCGTATTGAATTGCATCGAGTCGAAAAGACTCGAATCAAAAAGACTCGAATCGAATTGAATCAAATCGAAAAGAATCTAATAGAAACCACTCGAACAGAATCAAATCGAAATGATTCAAAATGAATCGAATAGAATAGAATCGAAAAAAATCGAATAGAATCGAAACGAATTGAATCGAAGAGAATCGATTAGAATCGAAATGAAAAGAATCGTATTGAATCGAATCGAAAAGAATCAACTCAAATCGAATCGAAAGAATTGAATCAAATCGAAAAGAATCCAATCGAATCGAAAAGAATCGAACTGAATGGAATCAAATCGAAAAGAATCTAATCGAATTGAAAAGAATCGAATCAAATTTAATGGAATCGAAAAGAATCGAATTGATTCGAAAAGAATCGAAATGAAACAAATCAGATCAAATGGAAAAGAATCAAATCGAATTGAAAAGAATCGAATCGAATCGAAATGAATCGAATCAAAAAGAATCGAATCGAAAAGAATCGAATTGAAAAGAATCGAATCGAATCGTAAAGATTCGAATCGAATTAAAAATATCACATCGAATCGAATCGCAAAGAATCGAATTGAAAAGACTCGAATTGAAACGAATCGATTTGAAACGAAAAGAATCGAATCGAATCGAATCGAATTGAATTGAAAGAATCGAATTGAATAGAAAAAAATCGAATAGAAAAGAATCGAACCGAAAAGAAAAGAATCAAATTGAATCAGTCGATTAAATTCTAGTCGAATCGAATCAAAAAATGAAATCGAGTCGAATCGAATCGAAAAGAATCGAATTGTATCTAATCAAAAAGAATCGAATCGTATCGACTCGAATCGAAAAGAATCCAACTGCATCATCGAATGGAAAATAATCGAATTGAATAGAATAGAAAAGAATCGAATCGAATCAAATCGAAAACAATCAAATTGAATTGATCGAAAAGAATCGAATTGAATCAAATCGAATCGAAATGCAAAGAATCGAATCAATACAAATAGAAAAGAATCGAAAAGAATCAAATCGACACGAAAAGAATCGAATCGAATCAAAAAGTATCGAATTGATTCGAAAACATTCGAATCGAAAAGAATCGAATTGAAATGAATCCGATCGAAATGAAAAGAATCTACTCGACTCGAATCCAAAAGAATCGAATCCAAAAGAATTGAATCGAATCCAAAAGAATCGAATTGAATTGAATCAAAAGAAATGAATTGAATTGAATCAAGAAGGAACTAATCGAATCAAATCGAAAAAAATCGAATAGAATCAAATCGAATCAAAAAGAATCGAATAGATTCGAATAAAGAAGAATCGAACTGAGGGATCCCTGGGTGGCGCAGCGGTTTAGCGCCTGCCTTTGGCCCAGGGCGCGATCCTGGAGACCCGGGATCGAATCCCACATCGGGCTCCCGCTGCATGGAGCCTGCTTCTCCCTCTGCCTGTGTCTCTGCCTCTCTCACTCTCTCTGTGACTATCATAAAAATAAGAATCGAATTGAATCGAGTTGAAAAAATCATAAAGAATCAAATCGAAAAGAATCGAATTCCATGTAACGAAAAGATTCGAATTGAAAAGAATCGAATCGAAACAAAAGAATCGAATCGAATCGACATGAATCAAAAAGAATCGAATCAAAACGAATCGAAAAGAAACAAATCAAGTAGAATCTAAAAGAACCGAATCGAATCAAATCGAAACAATTCGAATAGAATTGAATCGAAAAGAATCAAAACGAATCGAACCGAAGAGAATCGATTCGAATCAAAATAAAAAGTATCGTATCAAATCGAATCGAAAAGAATCATATCAAATAGAATCGAAAGAATGGAATCAAATCTAAAACAATCGAATGGAATCGAAAAGAATCGAATTGAACGGAATGGAATCGAAAAGAATACAATAGAATAGAATCGAAAGACATCGAATAGAATCAAATCAAATCAAAAAGAATCGAATTGAATTGATCCTAACCAAAATAAGCGAAATGAATCGACTCGAACCGAAAAAAATCAAATCGAAAAGACTCTAATCTCAACGAAAATCATCGAAATGAATAGAATCGAAAAGAATCGAATTGAATCAAATCGAAAAGAATCCAATGGAATCCAATCGAAAAGAATCAAATTGATTCGACTCGAAACAAATTGAATCCAATCGAAAAGAATCTAATTGAATCGAATCGAAAAGAATCGAATTCAATCAAAACGAATCGATTCGAATGGAATAGAAAAGAATAGAATAGAATAGAATCGAAAAGAATCAACTCGAATCGAAAAGAATCGAATCGAAAAGAATTGAATCGAATCGAAAAGAAACGAATCGAACCGAATCAAAAAGAAAACCATCGAATCGAATCAAATACAAAAGAATCGCTTTGAATAGCATAGAATTGAAAAGAATCGAATCAATCGAATTGAAAACAATCGAATCGAAAAGAATCGAATCAAAAAAAGTCGAATCGAAACGAAAACAATCGAATCGAATCGAATCTAAAAGAATCGTATTGAATTGCATCGAGTCGAAAAGACTCGAATCAAAAAGACTCGAATCGAATTGAATCAAATCGAAAAGAATCTAATAGAAACCACTCGAACAGAATCAAATCGAAATGATTCAAAATGAATCGAATAGAATAGAATCGAAAAAACTCGAATAGAATCGAAACGAATTGAATCGAAGAGAATCGATTAGAATCGAAATGAAAAGAATCGTATTGAATCGAATCGAAAAGAATCAACTCAAATCGAATCGAAAGAATTGAATCAAATCGAAAAGAATCCAATCGAATCGAAAAGAATCGAACTGAATGGAATCAAATCGAAAAGAATCTAATCGAATTGAAAAGAATCGAATCAAATTTAATGGAATCGAAAAGAATCGAATTGATTCGAAAAGAATCGAAATGAAACAAATCAGATCAAATGGAAAAGAATCAAATCGAATTGAAAAGAATCGAATCGAATCGAAATGAATCGAATCAAAAAGAATCGAATCGAAAAGAATCGAATTGAAAAGAATCGAATCGAATCGTAAAGATTCGAATCGAATTAAAAATATCACATCGAATCGAATCGCAAAGAATCGAATTGAAAAGACTCGAATTGAAACGAATCGATTTGAAACGAAAAGAATCGAATCGAATCGAATCGAATTGAATTGAAAGAATCGAATTGAATAGAAAAAAATCGAATAGAAAAGAATCGAACCGAAAAGAAAAGAATCAAATTGAATCAGTCGATTAAATTCTAGTCGAATCGAATCAAAAAATGAAATCGAGTCGAATCGAATCGAAAAGAATCGAATTGTATCTAATCAAAAAGAATCGAATCGTATCGACTCGAATCGAAAAGAATCCAACTGCATCATCGAATGGAAAATAATCGAATTGAATAGAATAGAAAAGAATCGAATCGAATCAAATCGAAAACAATCAAATTGAATTGATCGAAAAGAATCGAATTGAATCAAATCGAATCGAAATGCAAAGAATCGAATCAATACAAATAGAAAAGAATCGAAAAGAATCAAATCGACACGAAAAGAATCGAATCGAATCAAAAAGTATCGAATTGATTCGAAAACATTCGAATCGAAAAGAATCGAATTGAAATGAATCCGATCGAAATGAAAAGAATCTACTCGACTCGAATCCAAAAGAATCGAATCCAAAAGAATTGAATCGAATCCAAAAGAATCGAATTGAATTGAATCAAAAGAAATGAATTGAATTGAATCAAGAAGGAACTAATCGAATCAAATCGAAAAAAATCGAATAGAATCAAATCGAATCAAAAAGAATCGAATAGATTCGAATAAAGAAGAATCGAACTGAGGGATCCCTGGGTGGCGCAGCGGTTTAGCGCCTGCCTTTGGCCCAGGGCGCGATCCTGGAGACCCGGGATCGAATCCCACATCGGGCTCCCGCTGCATGGAGCCTGCTTCTCCCTCTGCCTGTGTCTCTGCCTCTCTCACTCTCTCTGTGACTATCATAAAAATAAGAATCGAATTGAATCGAGTTGAAAAAATCATAAAGAATCAAATCGAAAAGAATCGAATTCCATGTAACGAAAAGATTCGAATTGAAAAGAATCGAATCGAAACAAAAGAATCGAATCGAATCGACATGAATCAAAAAGAATCGAATCAAAACGAATCGAAAAGAAACAAATCAAGTAGAATCTAAAAGAACCGAATCGAATCAAATCGAAACAATTCGAATAGAATTGAATCGAAAAGAATCAAAACGAATCGAACCGAAGAGAATCGATTCGAATCAAAATAAAAAGTATCGTATCAAATCGAATCGAAAAGAATCATATCAAATAGAATCGAAAGAATGGAATCAAATCTAAAACAATCGAATGGAATCGAAAAGAATCGAATTGAACGGAATGGAATCGAAAAGAATACAATAGAATAGAATCGAAAGACATCGAATAGAATCAAATCAAATCAAAAAGAATCGAATTGAATTGATCCTAACCAAAATAAGCGAAATGAATCGACTCGAACCGAAAAAAATCAAATCGAAAAGACTCTAATCTCAACGAAAATCATCGAAATGAATAGAATCGAAAAGAATCGAATTGAATCAAATCGAAAAGAATCGAATGGAATCCAATCGAAAAGAATCAAATTGATTCGACTCGAAACAAATTGAATCCAATCGAAAAGAATCTAATTGAATCGAATCGAAAAGAATCGAATTCAATCAAAACGAATCGATTCGAATGGAATAGAAAAGAATAGAATAGAATAGAATCGAAAAGAATCAACTCGAATCGAAAAGAATCGAATCGAAAAGAATTGAATCGAATCGAAAAGAAACGAATCGAACCGAATCAAAAAGAAAACCATCGAATCGAATCAAATACAAAAGAATCGTTTTGAATAGCATAGAATTGAAAAGAATCGAATCAATCGAATTGAAAACAATCGAATCGAAAAGAATCGAATCAAAAAAAGTCGAATCGAAACGAAAACAATCGAATCGAATCGAATCTAAAAGAATCGTATTGAATTGCATCGAGTCGAAAAGACTCGAATCAAAAAGACTCGAATCGAATTGAATCAAATCGAAAAGAATCTAATAGAAACCACTCGAACAGAATCAAATCGAAATGATTCAAAATGAATCGAATAGAATAGAATCGAAAAAACTCGAATAGAATCGAAACGAATTGAATCGAAGAGAATCGATTAGAATCGAAATGAAAAGAATCGTATTGAATCGAATCGAAAAGAATCAACTCAAATCGAATCGAAAGAATTGAATCAAATCGAAAAGAATCCAATCGAATCGAAAAGAATCGAACTGAATGGAATCAAATCGAAAAGAATCTAATCGAATTGAAAAGAATCGAATCAAATTTAATGGAATCGAAAAGAATCGAATTGATTCGAAAAGAATCGAAATGAAACAAATCAGATCAAATGGAAAAGAATCAAATCGAATTGAAAAGAATCGAATCGAATCGAAATGAATCGAATCAAAAAGAATCGAATCGAAAAGAATCGAATTGAAAAGAATCGAATCGAATCGTAAAGATTCGAATCGAATTAAAAATATCACATCGAATCGAATCGCAAAGAATCGAATTGAAAAGACTCGAATTGAAACGAATCGATTTGAAACGAAAAGAATCGAATCGAATCGAATCGAATTGAATTGAAAGAATCGAATTGAATAGAAAAAAATCGAATAGAAAAGAATCGAACCGAAAAGAAAAGAATCAAATTGAATCAGTCGATTAAATTCTAGTCGAATCGAATCAAAAAATGAAATCGAGTCGAATCGAATCGAAAAGAATCGAATTGTATCTAATCAAAAAGAATCGAATCGTATCGACTCGAATCGAAAAGAATCCAACTGCATCATCGAATGGAAAATAATCGAATTGAATAGAATAGAAAAGAATCGAATCGAATCAAATCGAAAACAATCAAATTGAATTGATCGAAAAGAATCGAATTGAATCAAATCGAATCGAAATGCAAAGAATCGAATCAATACAAATAGAAAAGAATCGAAAAGAATCAAATCGACACGAAAAGAATCGAATCGAATCAAAAAGTATCGAATTGATTCGAAAACATTCGAATCGAAAAGAATCGAATTGAAATGAATCCGATCGAAATGAAAAGAATCTACTCGACTCGAATCCAAAAGAATCGAATCCAAAAGAATTGAATCGAATCCAAAAGAATCGAATTGAATTGAATCAAAAGAAATGAATTGAATTGAATCAAGAAGGAACTAATCGAATCAAATCGAAAAAAATCGAATAGAATCAAATCGAATCAAAAAGAATCGAATAGATTCGAATAAAGAAGAATCGAACTGAGGGATCCCTGGGTGGCGCAGCGGTTTAGCGCCTGCCTTTGGCCCAGGGCGCGATCCTGGAGACCCGGGATCGAATCCCACATCGGGCTCCCGCTGCATGGAGCCTGCTTCTCCCTCTGCCTGTGTCTCTGCCTCTCTCACTCTCTCTGTGACTATCATAAAAAAAGAATCGAATTGAATCGAGTTGAAAAAATCATAAAGAATCAAATCGAAAAGAATCGAATTCCATGTAACGAAAAGATTCGAATTGAAAAGAATCGAATCGAAACAAAAGAATCGAATCGAATCGACATGAATCAAAAAGAATCGAATCAAAACGAATCGAAAAGAAACAAATCAAGTAGAATCTAAAAGAACCGAATCGAATCAAATCGAAACAATTCGAATAGAATTGAATCGAAAAGAATCAAAACGAATCGAACCGAAGAGAATCGATTCGAATCAAAATAAAAAGTATCGTATCAAATCGAATCGAAAAGAATCATATCAAATAGAATCGAAAGAATGGAATCAAATCTAAAACAATCGAATGGAATCGAAAAGAATCGAATTGAACGGAATGGAATCGAAAAGAATACAATAGAATAGAATCGAAAGACATCGAATAGAATCAAATCAAATCAAAAAGAATCGAATTGAATTGATCCTAACCAAAATAAGCGAAATGAATCGACTCGAACCGAAAAAAATCAAATCGAAAAGACTCTAATCTCAACGAAAATCATCGAAATGAATAGAATCGAAAAGAATCGAATTGAATCAAATCGAATGGAATCCAATCGAAAAGAATCAAATTGATTCGACTCGAAACAAATTGAATCCAATCGAAAAGAATCTAATTGAATCGAATCGAAAAGAATCGAATTCAATCAAAACGAATCGATTCGAATGGAATAGAAAAGAATAGAATAGAATAGAATCGAAAAGAATCAACTCGAATCGAAAAGAATCGAATCGAAAAGAATTGAATCGAATCGAAAAGAAACGAATCGAACCGAATCAAAAAGAAAACCATCGAATCGAATCAAATACAAAAGAATCGCTTTGAATAGCATAGAATTGAAAAGAATCGAATCAATCGAATTGAAAACAATCGAATCGAAAAGAATCGAATCAAAAAAAGTCGAATCGAAACGAAAACAATCGAATCGAATCGAATCTAAAAGAATCGTATTGAATTGCATCGAGTCGAAAAGACTCGAATCAAAAAGACTCGAATCGAATTGAATCAAATCGAAAAGAATCTAATAGAAACCACTCGAACAGAATCAAATCGAAATGATTCAAAATGAATCGAATAGAATAGAATCGAAAAAAATCGAATAGAATCGAAACGAAT
This sequence comes from Canis aureus, assembly GCF_053574225.1. Taxonomy (NCBI): domain Eukaryota; kingdom Metazoa; phylum Chordata; class Mammalia; order Carnivora; family Canidae; genus Canis; species Canis aureus. The sequence goes on from NC_135648.1 coordinate 28,452,364, forward strand.
TGAATCGAAGAGAATCGATTAGAATCGAAATGAAAAGAATCGTATTGAATCGAATCGAAAAGAATCAACTCAAATCGAATCGAAAGAATTGAATCAAATCGAAAAGAATCCAATCGAATCGAAAAGAATCGAACTGAATGGAATCAAATCGAAAAGAATCTAATCGAATTGAAAAGAATCGAATCAAATTTAATGGAATCGAAAAGAATCGAATTGATTCGAAAAGAATCGAAATGAAACAAATCAGATCAAATGGAAAAGAATCAAATCGAATTGAAAAGAATCGAATCGAATCGAAATGAATCGAATCAAAAAGAATCGAATCGAAAAGAATCGAATTGAAAAGAATCGAATCGAATCGTAAAGATTCGAATCGAATTAAAAATATCACATCGAATCGAATCGCAAAGAATCGAATTGAAAAGACTCGAATTGAAACGAATCGATTTGAAACGAAAAGAATCGAATCGAATCGAATCGAATTGAATTGAAAGAATCGAATTGAATAGAAAAAAATCGAATAGAAAAGAATCGAACCGAAAAGAAAAGAATCAAATTGAATCAGTCGATTAAATTCTAGTCGAATCGAATCAAAAAATGAAATCGAGTCGAATCGAATCGAAAAGAATCGAATTGTATCTAATCAAAAAGAATCGAATCGTATCGACTCGAATCGAAAAGAATCCAACTGCATCATCAAATGGAAAATAATCGAATTGAATAGAATAGAAAAGAATCGAATCGAATCAAATCGAAAACAATCAAATTGAATTGATCGAAAAGAATCGAATTGAATCAAATCGAATCGAAATGCAAAGAATCGAATCAATACAAATAGAAAAGAATCGAAAAGAATCAAATCGACACGAAAAGAATCGAATCGAATCAAAAAGTATCGAATTGATTCGAAAACATTCGAATCGAAAAGAATCGAATTGAAATGAATCCGATCGAAATGAAAAGAATCTACTCGACTCGAATCCAAAAGAATCGAATCCAAAAGAATTGAATCGAATCCAAAAGAATCGAATTGAATTGAATCAAAAGAAATGAATTGAATTGAATCAAGAAGGAACTAATCGAATCAAATCGAAAAAAATCGAATAGAATCAAATCGAATCAAAAAGAATCGAATAGATTCGAATAAAGAAGAATCGAATTGAGGGATCCCTGGGTGGCGCAGCGGTTTAGCGCCTGCCTTTGGCCCAGGGCGCGATCCTGGAGACCCGGGATCGAATCCCACATCGCGCTCCCGCTGCATGGAGCCTGCTTCTCCCTCTGCCTGTGTCTCTGCCTCTCTCACTCTCTCTGTGACTATCATAAAAATAAGAATCGAATTGAATCGAGTTGAAAAAATCATAAAGAATCAAATCGAAAAGAATCGAGTTCCATGTAACGAAAAGATTCGAATTGAAAAGAATCGAATCGAAACAAAAGAATCGAATCGAATCGACATGAATCAAAAAGAATCGAATCAAAACGAATCGAAAAGAAACAAATCAAGTAGAATCTAAAAGAACCGAATCGAATCAAATCGAAACAATTCGAATAGAATTGAATCGAAAAGAATCAAAACGAATCGAACCGAAGAGAATCGATTCGAATCAAAATAAAAAGTATCGTATCAAATCGAATCGAAAAGAATCATATCAAATAGAATCGAAAGAATGGAATCAAATCTAAAACAATCGAATGGAATCGAAAAGAATCGAATTGAACGGAATGGAATCGAAAAGAATACAATAGAATAGAATCGAAAGACATCGAATAGAATCAAATCAAATCAAAAAGAATCGAATTGAATTGATCCTAACCAAAATAAGCGAAATGAATCGACTCGAACCGAAAAAAATCAAATCGAAAAGACTCTAATCTCAACGAAAATCATCGAAATGAATAGAATCGAAAAGAATCGAATTGAATCAAATCGAATGGAATCCAATCGAAAAGAATCAAATTGATTCGACTCGAAACAAATTGAATCCAATCGAAAAGAATCTAATTGAATCGAATCGAAAAGAATCGAATTCAATCAAAACGAATCGATTCGAATGGAATAGAAAAGAATAGAATAGAATAGAATCGAAAAGAATCAACTCGAATCGAAAAGAATCGAATCGAAAAGAATTGAATCGAATCGAAAAGAAACGAATCGAACCGAATCAAAAAGAAAACCATCGAATCGAATCAAATACAAAAGAATCGCTTTGAATAGCATAGAATTGAAAAGAATCGAATCAATCGAATTGAAAACAATCGAATCGAAAAGAATCGAATCAAAAAAAGTCGAATCGAAACGAAAACAATCGAATCGAATCGAATCTAAAAGAATCGTATTGAATTGCATCGAGTCGAAAAGACTCGAATCAAAAAGACTCGAATCGAATTGAATCAAATCGAAAAGAATCTAATAGAAACCACTCGAACAGAATCAAATCGAAATGATTCAAAATGAATCGAATAGAATAGAATCGAAAAAAATCGAATAGAATCGAAACGAATTGAATCGAAGAGAATCGATTAGAATCGAAATGAAAAGAATCGTATTGAATCGAATCGAAAAGAATCAACTCAAATCGAATCGAAAGAATTGAATCAAATCGAAAAGAATCCAATCGAATCGAAAAGAATCGAACTGAATGGAATCAAATCGAAAAGAATCTAATCGAATTGAAAAGAATCGAATCAAATTTAATGGAATCGAAAAGAATCGAATTGATTCGAAAAGAATCGAAATGAAACAAATCAGATCAAATGGAAAAGAATCAAATCGAATTGAAAAGAATCGAATCGAATCGAAATGAATCGAATCAAAAAGAATCGAATCGAAAAGAATCGAATTGAAAAGAATCGAATCGAATCGTAAAGATTCGAATCGAATTAAAAATATCACATCGAATCGAATCGCAAAGAATCGAATTGAAAAGACTCGAATTGAAACGAATCGATTTGAAACGAAAAGAATCGAATCGAATCGAATTGAATTGAAAGAATCGAATTGAATAGAAAAAAATCGAATAGAAAAGAATCGAACCGAAAAGAAAAGAATCAAATTGAATCAGTCGATTAAATTCTAGTCGAATCGAATCAAAAAATGAAATCGAGTCGAATCGAATCGAAAAGAATCGAATTGTATCTAATCAAAAAGAATCGAATCGTATCGACTCGAATCGAAAAGAATCCAACTGCATCATCAAATGGAAAATAATCGAATTGAATAGAATAGAAAAGAATCGAATCGAATCAAATCGAAAACAATCAAATTGAATTGATCGAAAAGAATCGAATTGAATCAAATCGAATCGAAATGCAAAGAATCGAATCAATACAAATAGAAAAGAATCGAAAAGAATCAAATCGACACGAAAAGAATCGAATCGAATCAAAAAGTATCGAATTGATTCGAAAACATTCGAATCGAAAAGAATCGAATTGAAATGAATCCGATCGAAATGAAAAGAATCTACTCGACTCGAATCCAAAAGAATCGAATCCAAAAGAATTGAATCGAATCCAAAAGAATCGAATTGAATTGAATCAAAAGAAATGAATTGAATTGAATCAAGAAGGAACTAATCGAATCAAATCGAAAAAAATCGAATAGAATCAAATCGAATCAAAAAGAATCGAATAGATTCGAATAAAGAAGAATCGAATTGAGGGATCCCTGGGTGGCGCAGCGGTTTAGCGCCTGCCTTTGGCCCAGGGCGCGATCCTGGAGACCCGGGATCGAATCCCACATCGCGCTCCCGCTGCATGGAGCCTGCTTCTCCCTCTGCCTGTGTCTCTGCCTCTCTCACTCTCTCTGTGACTATCATAAAAAAAAGAATCGAATTGAATCGAGTTGAAAAAATCATAAAGAATCAAATCGAAAAGAATCGAGTTCCATGTAACGAAAAGATTCGAATTGAAAAGAATCGAATCGAAACAAAAGAATCGAATCGAATCGACATGAATCAAAAAGAATCGAATCAAAACGAATCGAAAAGAAACAAATCAAGTAGAATCTAAAAGAACCGAATCGAATCAAATCGAAACAATTCGAATAGAATTGAATCGAAAAGAATCAAAACGAATCGAACCGAAGAGAATCGATTCGAATCAAAATAAAAAGTATCGTATCAAATCGAATCGAAAAGAATCATATCAAATAGAATCGAAAGAATGGAATCAAATCTAAAACAATCGAATGGAATCGAAAAGAATCGAATTGAACGGAATGGAATCGAAAAGAATACAATAGAATAGAATCGAAAGACATCGAATAGAATCAAATCAAATCAAAAAGAATCGAATTGAATTGATCCTAACCAAAATAAGCGAAATGAATCGACTCGAACCGAAAAAAATCAAATCGAAAAGACTCTAATCTCAACGAAAATCATCGAAATGAATAGAATCGAAAAGAATCGAATTGAATCAAATCGAATGGAATCCAATCGAAAAGAATCAAATTGATTCGACTCGAAACAAATTGAATCCAATCGAAAAGAATCTAATTGAATCGAATCGAAAAGAATCGAATTCAATCAAAACGAATCGATTCGAATGGAATAGAAAAGAATAGAATAGAATAGAATCGAAAAGAATCAACTCGAATCGAAAAGAATCGAATCGAAAAGAATTGAATCGAATCGAAAAGAAACGAATCGAACCGAATCAAAAAGAAAACCATCGAATCGAATCAAATACAAAAGAATCGCTTTGAATAGCATAGAATTGAAAAGAATCGAATCAATCGAATTGAAAACAATCGAATCGAAAAGAATCGAATCAAAAAAAGTCGAATCGAAACGAAAACAATCGAATCGAATCGAATCTAAAAGAATCGTATTGAATTGCATCGAGTCGAAAAGACTCGAATCAAAAAGACTCGAATCGAATTGAATCAAATCGAAAAGAATCTAATAGAAACCACTCGAACAGAATCAAATCGAAATGATTCAAAATGAATCGAATAGAATAGAATCGAAAAAAATCGAATAGAATCGAAACGAATTGAATCGAAGAGAATCGATTAGAATCGAAATGAAAAGAATCGTATTGAATCGAATCGAAAAGAATCAACTCAAATCGAATCGAAAGAATTGAATCAAATCGAAAAGAATCCAATCGAATCGAAAAGAATCGAACTGAATGGAATCAAATCGAAAAGAATCTAATCGAATTGAAAAGAATCGAATCAAATTTAATGGAATCGAAAAGAATCGAATTGATTCGAAAAGAATCGAAATGAAACAAATCAGATCAAATGGAAAAGAATCAAATCGAATTGAAAAGAATCGAATCGAATCGAAATGAATCGAATCAAAAAGAATCGAATCGAAAAGAATCGAATTGAAAAGAATCGAATCGAATCGTAAAGATTCGAATCGAATTAAAAATATCACATCGAATCGAATCGCAAAGAATCGAATTGAAAAGACTCGAATTGAAACGAATCGATTTGAAACGACAAGAATCGAATCGAATCGAATCGAATTGAATTGAAAGAATCGAATTGAATAGAAAAAAATCGAATAGAAAAGAATCGAACCGAAAAGAAAAGAATCAAATTGAATCAGTCGATTAAATTCTAGTCGAATCGAATCAAAAAATGAAATCGAGTCGAATCGAATCGAAAAGAATCGAATTGTATCTAATCAAAAAGAATCGAATCGTATCGACTCGAATCGAAAAGAATCCAACTGCATCATCAAATGGAAAATAATCGAATTGAATAGAATAGAAAAGAATCGAATCGAATCAAATCGAAAACAATCAAATTGAATTGATCGAAAAGAATCGAATTGAATCAAATCGAATCGAAATGCAAAGAATCGAATCAATACAAATAGAAAAGAATCGAAAAGAATCAAATCGACACGAAAAGAATCGAATCGAATCAAAAAGTATCGAATTGATTCGAAAACATTCGAATCGAAAAGAATCGAATTGAAATGAATCCGATCGAAATGAAAAGAATCTACTCGACTCGAATCCAAAAGAATCGAATCCAAAAGAATTGAATCGAATCCAAAAGAATCGAATTGAATTGAATCAAAAGAAATGAATTGAATTGAATCAAGAAGGAACTAATCGAATCAAATCGAAAAAAATCGAATAGAATCAAATCGAATCAAAAAGAATCGAATAGATTCGAATAAAGAAGAATCGAACTGAGGGATCCCAGGGTGGCGCAGCGGTTTAGCGCCTGCCTTTGGCCCAGGGCGCGATCCTGGAGACCCGGGATCGAATCCCACATCGGGCTCCCGCGGCATGGAGCCTGCTTCTCCCTCTGCCTGTGTCTCTGCCTCTCTCACTCTCTCTGTGACTATCATAAAAATAAGAATCGAATTGAATCGAGTTGAAAAAATCATAAAGAATCAAATCGAAAAGAATCGAATTCCATGTAACGAAAAGATTCGAATTGAAAAGAATCGAATCGAAACAAAAGAATCGAATCGAATCGACATGAATCAAAAAGAATCGAATCAAAACGAATCGAAAAGAAACAAATCAAGTAGAATCTAAAAGAACCGAATCGAATCAAATCGAAACAATTCGAATAGAATTGAATCGAAAAGAATCAAAACGAATCGAACCGAAGAGAATCGATTCGAATCAAAATAAAAAGTATCGTATCAAATCGAATCGAAAAGAATCATATCAAATAGAATCGAAAGAATGGAATCAAATCTAAAACAATCGAATGGAATCGAAAAGAATCGAATTGAACGGAATGGAATCGAAAAGAATACAATAGAATAGAATCGAAAGACATCGAATAGAATCAAATCAAATCAAAAAGAATCGAATTGAATTGATCCTAACCAAAATAAGCGAAATGAATCGACTCGAACCGAAAAAAATCAAATCGAAAAGACTCTAATCTCAACGAAAATCATCGAAATGAATAGAATCGAAAAGAATCGAATTGAATCAAATCGAATGGAATCCAATCGAAAAGAATCAAATTGATTCGACTCGAAACAAATTGAATCCAATCGAAAAGAATCTAATTGAATCGAATCGAAAAGAATCGAATTCAATCAAAACGAATCGATTCGAATGGAATAGAAAAGAATAGAATAGAATAGAATCGAAAAGAATCAACTCGAATCGAAAAGAATCGAATCGAAAAGAATTGAATCGAATCGAAAAGAAACGAATCGAACCGAATCAAAAAGAAAACCATCGAATCGAATCAAATACAAAAGAATCGCTTTGAATAGCATAGAATTGAAAAGAATCGAATCAATCGAATTGAAAACAATCGAATCGAAAAGAATCGAATCAAAAAAAGTCGAATCGAAACGAAAACAATCGAATCGAATCGAATCTAAAAGAATCGTATTGAATTGCATCGAGTCGAAAAGACTCGAATCAAAAAGACTCGAATCGAATTGAATCAAATCGAAAAGAATCTAATAGAAACCACTCGAACAGAATCAAATCGAAATGATTCAAAATGAATCGAATAGAATAGAATCGAAAAAAATCGAATAGAATCGAAACGAATTGAATCGAAGAGAATCGATTAGAATCGAAATGAAAAGAATCGTATTGAATCGAATCGAAAAGAATCAACTCAAATCGAATCGAAAGAATTGAATCAAATCGAAAAGAATCCAATCGAATCGAAAAGAATCGAACTGAATGGAATCAAATCGAAAAGAATCTAATCGAATTGAAAAGAATCGAATCAAATTTAATGGAATCGAAAAGAATCGAATTGATTCGAAAAGAATCGAAATGAAACAAATCAGATCAAATGGAAAAGAATCAAATCGAATTGAAAAGAATCGAATCGAATCGAAATGAATCGAATCAAAAAGAATCGAATCGAAAAGAATCGAATTGAAAAGAATCGAATCGAATCGTAAAGATTCGAATCGAATTAAAAATATCACATCGAATCGAATCGCAAAGAATCGAATTGAAAAGACTCGAATTGAAACGAATCGATTTGAAACGAAAAGAATCGAATCGAATCGAATCGAATTGAATTGAAAGAATCGAATTGAATAGAAAAAAATCGAATAGAAAAGAATCGAACCGAAAAGAAAAGAATCAAATTGAATCAGTCGATTAAATTCTAGTCGAATCGAATCAAAAAATGAAATCGAGTCGAATCGAATCGAAAAGAATCGAATTGTATCTAATCAAAAAGAATCGAATCGTATCGACTCGAATCGAAAAGAATCCAATTGCATCATCGAATGGAAAATAATCGAATTGAATAGAATAGAAAAGAATCGAATCGAATCAAATCGAAAACAATCAAATTGAATTGATCGAAAAGAATCGAATTGAATCAAATCGAATCGAAATGCAAAGAATCGAATCAATACAAATAGAAAAGAATCGAAAAGAATCAAATCGACACGAAAAGAATCGAATCGAATCAAAAAGTATCGAATTGATTCGAAAACATTCGAATCGAAAAGAATCGAATTGAAATGAATCCGATCGAAATGAAAAGAATCTACTCGACTCGAATCCAAAAGAATCGAATCCAAAAGAATTGAATCGAATCCAAAAGAATCGAATTGAATTGAATCAAAAGAAATGAATTGAATTGAATCAAGAAGGAACTAATCGAATCAAATCGAAAAAAATCGAATAGAATCAAATCGAATCAAAAAGAATCGAATAGATTCGAATAAAGAAGAATCGAACTGAGGGATCCCTGGGTGGCGCAGCGGTTTAGCGCCTGCCTTTGGCCCAGGGCGCGATCCTGGAGACCCGGGATCGAATCCCACATCGGGCTCCCGCTGCATGGAGCCTGCTTCTCCCTCTGCCTGTGTCTCTGCCTCTCTCACTCTCTCTGTGACTATCATAAAAAAAAGAATCGAATTGAATCGAGTTGAAAAAATCATAAAGAATCAAATCGAAAAGAATCGAATTCCATGTAACGAAAAGATTCGAATTGAAAAGAATCGAATGGAAACAAAAGAATCGAATCGAATCGACATGAATCAAAAAGAATCGAATCAAAACGAATCGAAAAGAAACAAATCAAGTAGAATCTAAAAGAACCGAATCGAATCAAATCGAAACAATTCGAATAGAATTGAATCGAAAAGAATCAAAACGAATCGAACCGAAGAGAATCGATTCGAATCAAAATAAAAAGTATTGTATCAAATCGAATCGAAAAGAATCATATCAAATAGAATCGAAAGAATGGAATCAAATCTAAAACAATCGAATGGACTCGAAAAGAATCGAATTGAACGGAATGGAATCGAAAAGAATACAATAGAATAGAATCGAAAGACATCGAATAGAATCAAATCAAATCAAAAAGAATCGAATTGAATTGATCCTAACCAAAATAAGCGAAATGAATCGACTCGAACCGAAAAAAATCAAATCGAAAAGACTCTAATCTCAACGAAAATCATCGAAATGAATAGAATCGAAAAGAATCGAATTGAATCAAATCGAAAAGAATCGAATGGAATCCAATCGAAAAGAATCAAATTGATTCGACTCGAAACAAATTGAATCCAATCGAAAAGAATCTAATTGAATCGAATCGAAAAGAATCGAATTCAATCAAAACGAATCGATTCGAATGGAATAGAAAAGAATAGAATAGAATAGAATCGAAAAGAATCAACTCGAATCGAAAAGAATCGAATCGAAAAGAATTGAATCGAATCGAAAAGAAACGAATCGAACCGAATCAAAAAGAAAACAATCGAATCGAATCAAATACAAAAGAATCGCTTTGAATAGCATAGAATTGAAAAGAATCGAATCAATCGAATTGAAAACAATCGAATCGAAAAGAATCGAATCAAAAAAAGTCGAATCGAAACGAAAACAATCGAATCGAATCGAATCTAAAAGAATCGTATTGAATTGCATCGAGTCGAAAAGACTCGAATCAAAAAGACTCGAATCGAATTGAATCAAATCGAAAAGAATCTAATAGAAACCACTCGAACAGAATCAAATCGAAATGATTCAAAATGAATCGAATAGAATAGAATCGAAAAAAATCGAATAGAATCGAAACGAATTGAATCGAAGAGAATCGATTAGAATCGAAATGAAAAGAATCGTATTGAATCGAATCGAAAAGAATCAACTCAAATCGAATCGAAAGAATTGAATCAAATCGAAAAGAATCCAATCGAATCGAAAAGAATCGAACTGAATGGAATCAAATCGAAAAGAATCTAATCGAATTGAAAAGAATCGAATCAAATTTAATGGAATCGAAAAGAATCGAATTGATTCGAAAAGAATCGAAATGAAACAAATCAGATCAAATGGAAAAGAATCAAATCGAATTGAAAAGAATCGAATCGAATCGAAATGAATCGAATCAAAAAGAATCGAATCGAAAAGAATCGAATTGAAAAGAATCGAATCGAATCGTAAAGATTCGAATCGAATTAAAAATATCACATCGAATCGAATCGCAAAGAATCGAATTGAAAAGACTCGAATTGAAACGAATCGATTTGAAACGAAAAGAATCGAATCGAATCGAATCGAATTGAATTGAAAGAATCGAATTGAATAGAAAAAAATCGAATAGAAAAGAATCGAACCGAAAAGAAAAGAATCAAATTGAATCAGTCGATTAAATTCTAGTCGAATCGAATCAAAAAATGAAATCGAGTCGAATCGAATCGAAAAGAATCGAATTGTATCTAATCAAAAAGAATCGAATCGTATCGACTCGAATCGAAAAGAATCCAATTGCATCATCGAATGGAAAATAATCGAATTGAATAGAATAGAAAAGAATCGAATCGAATCAAATCGAAAACAATCAAATTGAATTGATCGAAAAGAATCGAATTGAATCAAATCGAATCGAAATGCAAAGAATCGAATCAATACAAATAGAAAAGAATCGAAAAGAATCAAATCGACACGAAAAGAATCGAATCGAATCAAAAAGTATCGAATTGATTCGAAAACATTCGAATCGAAAAGAATCGAATTGAAATGAATCCGATCGAAATGAAAAGAATCTACTCGACTCGAATCCAAAAGAATCGAATCCAAAAGAATTGAATCGAATCCAAAAGAATCGAATTGAATTGAATCAAAAGAAATGAATTGAATTGAATCAAGAAGGAACTAATCGAATCAAATCGAAAAAAATCGAATAGAATCAAATCGAATCAAAAAGAATCGAATAGATTCGAATAAAGAAGAATCGAATTGAGGGATCCCTGGGTGGCGCAGCGGTTTAGCGCCTGCCTTTGGCCCAGGGCGCGATCCTGGAGACCCGGGATCGAATCCCACATCGCGCTCCCGCTGCATGGAGCCTGCTTCTCCCTCTGCCTGTGTCTCTGCCTCTCTCACTCTCTCTGTGACTATCATAAAAAAAAGAATCGAATTGAATCGAGTTGAAAAAATCATAAAGAATCAAATCGAAAAGAATCGAGTTCCATGTAACGAAAAGATTCGAATTGAAAAGAATCGAATCGAAACAAAAGAATCGAATCGAATCGACATGAATCAAAAAGAATCGAATCAAAACGAATCGAAAAGAAACAAATCAAGTAGAATCTAAAAGAACCGAATCGAATCAAATCGAAACAATTCGAATAGAATTGAATCGAAAAGAATCAAAACGAATCGAACCGAAGAGAATCGATTCGAATCAAAATAAAAAGTATCGTATCAAATCGAATCGAAAAGAATCATATCAAATAGAATCGAAAGAATGGAATCAAATCTAAAACAATCGAATGGAATCGAAAAGAATCGAATTGAACGGAATGGAATCGAAAAGAATACAATAGAATAGAATCGAAAGACATCGAATAGAATCAAATCAAATCAAAAAGAATCGAATTGAATTGATCCTAACCAAAATAAGCGAAATGAATCGACTCGAACCGAAAAAAATCAAATCGAAAAGACTCTAATCTCAACGAAAATCATCGAAATGAATAGAATCGAAAAGAATCGAATTGAATCAAATCGAATGGAATCCAATCGAAAAGAATCAAATTGATTCGACTCGAAACAAATTGAATCCAATCGAAAAGAATCTAATTGAATCGAATCGAAAAGAATCGAATTCAATCAAAACGAATCGATTCGAATGGAATAGAAAAGAATAGAATAGAATAGAATCGAAAAGAATCAACTCGAATCGAAAAGAATCGAATCGAAAAGAATTGAATCGAATCGAAAAGAAACGAATCGAACCGAATCAAAAAGAAAACAATCGAATCGAATCAAATACAAAAGAATCGCTTTGAATAGCATAGAATTGAAAAGAATCGAATCAATCGAATTGAAAACAATCGAATCGAAAAGAATCGAATCAAAAAAAGTCGAATCGAAACGAAAACAATCGAATCGAATCGAATCTAAAAGAATCGTATTGAATTGCATCGAGTCGAAAAGACTCGAATCAAAAAGACTCGAATCGAATTGAATCAAATCGAAAAGAATCTAATAGAAACCACTCGAACAGAATCAAATCGAAATGATTCAAAATGAATCGAATAGAATAGAATCGAAAAAAATCGAATAGAATCGAAACGAATTGAATCGAAGAGAATCGATTAGAATCGAAATGAAAAGAATCGTATTGAATCGAATCGAAAAGAATCAACTCAAATCGAATCGAAAGAATTGAATCAAATCGAAAAGAATCCAATCGAATCGAAAAGAATCGAACTGAATGGAATCAAATCGAAAAGAATCTAATCGAATTGAAAAGAATCGAATCAAATTTAATGGAATCGAAAAGAATCGAATTGATTCGAAAAGAATCGAAATGAAACAAATCAGATCAAATGGAAAAGAATCAAATCGAATTGAAAAGAATCGAATCGAATCGAAATGAATCGAATCAAAAAGAATCGAATCGAAAAGAATCGAATTGAAAAGAATCGAATCGAATCGTAAAGATTCGAATCGAATTAAAAATATCACATCGAATCGAATCGCAAAGAATCGAATTGAAAAGACTCGAATTGAAACGAATCGATTTGAAACGAAAAGAATCGAATCGAATCGAATCGAATTGAATTGAAAGAATCGAATTGAATAGAAAAAAATCGAATAGAAAAGAATCGAACCGAAAAGAAAAGAATCAAATTGAATCAGTCGATTAAATTCTAGTCGAATCGAATCAAAAAATGAAATCGAGTCGAATCGAATCGAAAAGAATCGAATTGTATCTAATCAAAAAGAATCGAATCGTATCGACTCGAATCGAAAAGAATCCAATTGCATCATCGAATGGAAAATAATCGAATTGAATAGAATAGAAAAGAATCGAATCGAATCAAATCGAAAACAATCAAATTGAATTGATCGAAAAGAATCGAATTGAATCAAATCGAATCGAAATGCAAAGAATCGAATCAATACAAATAGAAAAGAATCGAAAAGAATCAAATCGACACGAAAAGAATCGAATCGAATCAAAAAGTATCGAATTGATTCGAAAACATTCGAATCGAAAAGAATCGAATTGAAATGAATCCGATCGAAATGAAAAGAATCTACTCGACTCGAATCCAAAAGAATCGAATCCAAAAGAATTGAATCGAATCCAAAAGAATCGAATTGAATTGAATCAAAAGAAATGAATTGAATTGAATCAAGAAGGAACTAATCGAATCAAATCGAAAAAAATCGAATAGAATCAAATCGAATCAAAAAGAATCGAATAGATTCGAATAAAGAAGAATCGAATTGAGGGATCCCTGGGTGGCGCAGCGGTTTAGCGCCTGCCTTTGGCCCAGGGCGCGATCCTGGAGACCCGGGATCGAATCCCACATCGCGCTCCCGCTGCATGGAGCCTGCTTCTCCCTCTGCCTGTGTCTCTGCCTCTCTCACTCTCTCTGTGACTATCATAAAAAAAAGAATCGAATTGAATCGAGTTGAAAAAATCATAAAGAATCAAATCGAAAAGAATCGAGTTCCATGTAACGAAAAGATTCGAATTGAAAAGAATCGAATCGAAACAAAAGAATCGAATCGAATCGACATGAATCAAAAAGAATCGAATCAAAACGAATCGAAAAGAAACAAATCAAGTAGAATCTAAAAGAACCGAATCGAATCAAATCGAAACAATTCGAATAGAATTGAATCGAAAAGAATCAAAACGAATCGAACCGAAGAGAATCGATTCGAATCAAAATAAAAAGTATCGTATCAAATCGAATCGAAAAGAATCATATCAAATAGAATCGAAAGAATGGAATCAAATCTAAAACAATCGAATGGAATCGAAAAGAATCGAATTGAACGGAATGGAATCGAAAAGAATACAATAGAATAGAATCGAAAGACATCGAATAGAATCAAATCAAATCAAAAAGAATCGAATTGAATTGATCCTAACCAAAATAAGCGAAATGAATCGACTCGAACCGAAAAAAATCAAATCGAAAAGACTCTAATCTCAACGAAAATCATCGAAATGAATAGAATCGAAAAGAATCGAATTGAATCAAATCGAATGGAATCCAATCGAAAAGAATCAAATTGATTCGACTCGAAACAAATTGAATCCAATCGAAAAGAATCTAATTGAATCGAATCGAAAAGAATCGAATTCAATCAAAACGAATCGATTCGAATGGAATAGAAAAGAATAGAATAGAATAGAATCGAAAAGAATCAACTCGAATCGAAAAGAATCGAATCGAAAAGAATTGAATCGAATCGAAAAGAAACGAATCGAACCGAATCAAAAAGAAAACCATCGAATCGAATCAAATACAAAAGAATCGCTTTGAATAGCATAGAATTGAAAAGAATCGAATCAATCGAATTGAAAACAATCGAATCGAAAAGAATCGAATCAAAAAAAGTCGAATCGAAACGAAAACAATCGAATCGAATCGAATCTAAAAGAATCGTATTGAATTGCATCGAGTCGAAAAGACTCGAATCAAAAAGACTCGAATCGAATTGAATCAAATCGAAAAGAATCTAATAGAAACCACTCGAACAGAATCAAATCGAAATGATTCAAAATGAATCGAATAGAATAGAATCGAAAAAAATCGAATAGAATCGAAACGAATTGAATCGAAGAGAATCGATTAGAATCGAAATGAAAAGAATCGTATTGAATCGAATCGAAAAGAATCAACTCAAATCGAATCGAAAGAATTGAATCAAATCGAAAAGAATCCAATCGAATCGAAAAGAATCGAACTGAATGGAATCAAATCGAAAAGAATCTAATCGAATTGAAAAGAATCGAATCAAATTTAATGGAATCGAAAAGAATCGAATTGATTCGAAAAGAATCGAAATGAAACAAATCAGATCAAATGGAAAAGAATCAAATCGAATTGAAAAGAATCGAATCGAATCGAAATGAATCGAATCAAAAAGAATCGAATCGAAAAGAATCGAATTGAAAAGAATCGAATCGAATCGTAAAGATTCGAATCGAATTAAAAATATCACATCGAATCGAATCGCAAAGAATCGAATTGAAAAGACTCGAATTGAAACGAATCGATTTGAAACGAAAAGAATCGAATCGAATCGAATCGAATTGAATTGAAAGAATCGAATTGAATAGAAAAAAATCGAATAGAAAAGAATCGAACCGAAAAGAAAAGAATCAAATTGAATCAGTCGATTAAATTCTAGTCGAATCGAATCAAAAAATGAAATCGAGTCGAATCGAATCGAAAAGAATCGAATTGTATCTAATCAAAAAGAATCGAATCGTATCGACTCGAATCGAAAAGAATCCAACTGCATCATCGAATGGAAAATAATCGAATTGAATAGAATAGAAAAGAATCGAATCGAATCAAATCGAAAACAATCAAATTGAATTGATCGAAAAGAATCGAATTGAATCAAATCGAATCGAAATGCAAAGAATCGAATCAATACAAATAGAAAAGAATCGAAAAGAATCAAATCGACACGAAAAGAATCGAATCGAATCAAAAAGTATCGAATTGATTCGAAAACATTCGAATCGAAAAGAATCGAATTGAAATGAATCCGATCGAAATGAAAAGAATCTACTCGACTCGAATCCAAAAGAATCGAATCCAAAAGAATTGAATCGAATCCAAAAGAATCGAATTGAATTGAATCAAAAGAAATGAATTGAATTGAATCAAGAAGGAACTAATCGAATCAAATCGAAAAAAATCGAATAGAATCAAATCGAATCAAAAAGAATCGAATAGATTCGAATAAAGAAGAATCGAACTGAGGGATCCCAGGGTGGCGCAGCGGTTTAGCGCCTGCCTTTGGCCCAGGGCGCGATCCTGGAGACCCGGGATCGAATCCCACATCGGGCTCCCGCGGCATGGAGCCTGCTTCTCCCTCTGCCTGTGTCTCTGCCTCTCTCACTCTCTCTGTGACTATCATAAAAATAAGAATCGAATTGAATCGAGTTGAAAAAATCATAAAGAATCAAATCGAAAAGAATCGAATTCCATGTAACGAAAAGATTCGAATTGAAAAGAATCGAATCGAAACAAAAGAATCGAATCGAATCGACATGAATCAAAAAGAATCGAATCAAAACGAATCGAAAAGAAACAAATCAAGTAGAATCTAAAAGAACCGAATCGAATCAAATCGAAACAATTCGAATAGAATTGAATCGAAAAGAATCAAAACGAATCGAACCGAAGAGAATCGATTCGAATCAAAATAAAAAGTATCGTATCAAATCGAATCGAAAAGAATCATATCAAATAGAATCGAAAGAATGGAATCAAATCTAAAACAATCGAATGGAATCGAAAAGAATCGAATTGAACGGAATGGAATCGAAAAGAATACAATAGAATAGAATCGAAAGACATCGAATAGAATCAAATCAAATCAAAAAGAATCGAATTGAATTGATCCTAACCAAAATAAGCGAAATGAATCGACTCGAACCGAAAAAAATCAAATCGAAAAGACTCTAATCTCAACGAAAATCATCGAAATGAATAGAATCGAAAAGAATCGAATTGAATCAAATCGAATGGAATCCAATCGAAAAGAATCAAATTGATTCGACTCGAAACAAATTGAATCCAATCGAAAAGAATCTAATTGAATCGAATCGAAAAGAATCGAATTCAATCAAAACGAATCGATTCGAATGGAATAGAAAAGAATAGAATAGAATAGAATCGAAAAGAATCAACTCGAATCGAAAAGAATCGAATCGAAAAGAATTGAATCGAATCGAAAAGAAACGAATCGAACCGAATCAAAAAGAAAACCATCGAATCGAATCAAATACAAAAGAATCGCTTTGAATAGCATAGAATTGAAAAGAATCGAATCAATCGAATTGAAAACAATCGAATCGAAAAGAATCGAATCAAAAAAAGTCGAATCGAAACGAAAACAATCGAATCGAATCGAATCTAAAAGAATCGTATTGAATTGCATCGAGTCGAAAAGACTCGAATCAAAAAGACTCGAATCGAATTGAATCAAATCGAAAAGAATCTAATAGAAACCACTCGAACAGAATCAAATCGAAATGATTCAAAATGAATCGAATAGAATAGAATCGAAAAAAATCGAATAGAATCGAAACGAATTGAATCGAAGAGAATCGATTAGAATCGAAATGAAAAGAATCGTATTGAATCGAATCGAAAAGAATCAACTCAAATCGAATCGAAAGAATTGAATCAAATCGAAAAGAATCCAATCGAATCGAAAAGAATCGAACTGAATGGAATCAAATCGAAAAGAATCTAATCGAATTGAAAAGAATCGAATCAAATTTAATGGAATCGAAAAGAATCGAATTGATTCGAAAAGAATCGAAATGAAACAAATCAGATCAAATGGAAAAGAATCAAATCGAATTGAAAAGAATCGAATCGAATCGAAATGAATCGAATCAAAAAGAATCGAATCGAAAAGAATCGAATTGAAAAGAATCGAATTGAATCGTAAAGATTCGAATCGAATTAAAAATATCACATCGAATCGAATCGCAAAGAATCGAATTGAAAAGACTCGAATTGAAACGAATCGATTTGAAACGAAAAGAATCGAATCGAATCGAATCGAATTGAATTGAAAGAATCGAATTGAATAGAAAAAAATCGAATAGAAAAGAATCGAACCGAAAAGAAAAGAATCAAATTGAATCAGTCGATTAAATTCTAGTCGAATCGAATCAAAAAATGAAATCGAGTCGAATCGAATCGAAAAGAATCGAATTGTATCTAATCAAAAAGAATCGAATCGTATCGACTCGAATCGAAAAGAATCCAATTGCATCATCGAATGGAAAATAATCGAATTGAATAGAATAGAAAAGAATCGAATCGAATCAAATCGAAAACAATCAAATTGAATTGATCGAAAAGAATCGAATTGAATCAAATCGAATCGAAATGCAAAGAATCGAATCAATACAAATAGAAAAGAATCGAAAAGAATCAAATCGACACGAAAAGAATCGAATCGAATCAAAAAGTATCGAATTGATTCGAAAACATTCGAATCGAAAAGAATCGAATTGAAATGAATCCGATCGAAATGAAAAGAATCTACTCGACTCGAATCCAAAAGAATCGAATCCAAAAGAATTGAATCGAATCCAAAAGAATCGAATTGAATTGAATCAAAAGAAATGAATTGAATTGAATCAAGAAGGAACTAATCGAATCAAATCGAAAAAAATCGAATAGAATCAAATCGAATCAAAAAGAATCGAATAGATTCGAATAAAGAAGAATCGAATTGAGGGATCCCTGGGTGGCGCAGCGGTTTAGCGCCTGCCTTTGGCCCAGGGCGCGATCCTGGAGACCCGGGATCGAATCCCACATCGCGCTCCCGCTGCATGGAGCCTGCTTCTCCCTCTGCCTGTGTCTCTGCCTCTCTCACTCTCTCTGTGACTATCATAAAAAAAAGAATCGAATTGAATCGAGTTGAAAAAATCATAAAGAATCAAATCGAAAAGAATCGAGTTCCATGTAACGAAAAGATTCGAATTGAAAAGAATCGAATCGAAACAAAAGAATCGAATCGAATCGACATGAATCAAAAAGAATCGAATCAAAACGAATCGAAAAGAAACAAATCAAGTAGAATCTAAAAGAACCGAATCGAATCAAATCGAAACAATTCGAATAGAATTGAATCGAAAAGAATCAAAACGAATCGAACCGAAGAGAATCGATTCGAATCAAAATAAAAAGTATCGTATCAAATCGAATCGAAAAGAATCATATCAAATAGAATCGAAAGAATGGAATCAAATCTAAAACAATCGAATGGAATCGAAAAGAATCGAATTGAACGGAATGGAATCGAAAAGAATACAATAGAATAGAATCGAAAGACATCGAATAGAATCAAATCAAATCAAAAAGAATCGAATTGAATTGATCCTAACCAAAATAAGCGAAATGAATCGACTCGAACCGAAAAAAATCAAATCGAAAAGACTCTAATCTCAACGAAAATCATCGAAATGAATAGAATCGAAAAGAATCGAATTGAATCAAATCGAATGGAATCCAATCGAAAAGAATCAAATTGATTCGACTCGAAACAAATTGAATCCAATCGAAAAGAATCTAATTGAATCGAATCGAAAAGAATCGAATTCAATCAAAACGAATCGATTCGAATGGAATAGAAAAGAATAGAATAGAATAGAATCGAAAAGAATCAACTCGAATCGAAAAGAATCGAATCGAAAAGAATTGAATCGAATCGAAAAGAAACGAATCGAACCGAATCAAAAAGAAAACCATCGAATCGAATCAAATACAAAAGAATCGCTTTGAATAGCATAGAATTGAAAAGAATCGAATCAATCGAATTGAAAACAATCGAATCGAAAAGAATCGAATCAAAAAAAGTCGAATCGAAACGAAAACAATCGAATCGAATCGAATCTAAAAGAATCGTATTGAATTGCATCGAGTCGAAAAGACTCGAATCAAAAAGACTCGAATCGAATTGAATCAAATCGAAAAGAATCTAATAGAAACCACTCGAACAGAATCAAATCGAAATGATTCAAAATGAATCGAATAGAATAGAATCGAAAAAAATCGAATAGAATCGAAACGAATTGAATCGAAGAGAATCGATTAGAATCGAAATGAAAAGAATCGTATTGAATCGAATCGAAAAGAATCAACTCAAATCGAATCGAAAGAATTGAATCAAATCGAAAAGAATCCAATCGAATCGAAAAGAATCGAACTGAATGGAATCAAATCGAAAAGAATCTAATCGAATTGAAAAGAATCGAATCAAATTTAATGGAATCGAAAAGAATCGAATTGATTCGAAAAGAATCGAAATGAAACAAATCAGATCAAATGGAAAAGAATCAAATCGAATTGAAAAGAATCGAATCGAATCGAAATGAATCGAATCAAAAAGAATCGAATCGAAAAGAATCGAATTGAAAAGAATCGAATCGAATCGTAAAGATTCGAATCGAATTAAAAATATCACATCGAATCGAATCGCAAAGAATCGAATTGAAAAGACTCGAATTGAAACGAATCGATTTGAAACGAAAAGAATCGAATCGAATCGAATCGAATTGAATTGAAAGAATCGAATTGAATAGAAAAAAATCGAATAGAAAAGAATCGAACCGAAAAGAAAAGAATCAAATTGAATCAGTCGATTAAATTCTAGTCGAATCGAATCAAAAAATGAAATCGAGTCGAATCGAATCGAAAAGAATCGAATTGTATCTAATCAAAAAGAATCGAATCGTATCGACTCGAATCGAAAAGAATCCAATTGCATCATCGAATGGAAAATAATCGAATTGAATAGAATAGAAAAGAATCGAATCGAATCAAATCGAAAACAATCAAATTGAATTGATCGAAAAGAATCGAATTGAATCAAATCGAATCGAAATGCAAAGAATCGAATCAATACAAATAGAAAAGAATCGAAAAGAATCAAATCGACACGAAAAGAATCGAATCGAATCAAAAAGTATCGAATTGATTCGAAAACATTCGAATCGAAAAGAATCGAATTGAAATGAATCCGATCGAAATGAAAAGAATCTACTCGACTCGAATCCAAAAGAATCGAATCCAAAAGAATTGAATCGAATCCAAAAGAATCGAATTGAATTGAATCAAAAGAAATGAATTGAATTGAATCAAGAAGGAACTAATCGAATCAAATCGAAAAAAATCGAATAGAATCAAATCGAATCAAAAAGAATCGAATAGATTCGAATAAAGAAGAATCGAATTGAGGGATCCCTGGGTGGTGCAGCGGTTTAGCGCCTGCCTTTGGCCCAGGGCGCGATCCTGGAGACCCGGGATCGAATCCCACATCGCGCTCCCGCTGCATGGAGCCTGCTTCTCCCTCTGCCTGTGTCTCTGCCTCTCTCACTCTCTCTGTGACTATCATAAATAAAGAATCGAATTGAATCGAGTTGAAAAAATCATAAAGAATCAAATCGAAAAGAATCGAGTTCCATGTAACGAAAAGATTCGAATTGAAAAGAATCGAATCGAAACAAAAGAATCGAATCGAATCGACATGAATCAAAAAGAATCGAATCAAAACGAATCGAAAAGAAACAAATCAAGTAGAATCTAAAAGAACCGAATCGAATCAAATCGAAACAATTCGAATAGAATTGAATCGAAAAGAATCAAAACGAATCGAACCGAAGAGAATCGATTCGAATCAAAATAAAAAGTATCGTATCAAATCGAATCGAAAAGAATCATATCAAATAGAATCGAAAGAATGGAATCAAATCTAAAACAATCGAATGGAATCGAAAAGAATCGAATTGAACGGAATGGAATCGAAAAGAATACAATAGAATAGAATCGAAAGACATCGAATAGAATCAAATCAAATCAAAAAGAATCGAATTGAATTGATCCTAACCAAAATAAGCGAAATGAATCGACTCGAACCGAAAAAAATCAAATCGAAAAGACTCTAATCTCAACGAAAATCATCGAAATGAATAGAATCGAAAAGAATCGAATTGAATCAAATCGAATGGAATCCAATCGAAAAGAATCAAATTGATTCGACTCGAAACAAATTGAATCCAATCGAAAAGAATCTAATTGAATCGAATCGAAAAGAATCGAATTCAATCAAAACGAATCGATTCGAATGGAATAGAAAAGAATAGAATAGAATAGAATCGAAAAGAATCAACTCGAATCGAAAAGAATCGAATCGAAAAGAATTGAATCGAATCGAAAAGAAACGAATCGAACCGAATCAAAAAGAAAACCATCGAATCGAATCAAATACAAAAGAATCGCTTTGAATAGCATAGAATTGAAAAGAATCGAATCAATCGAATTGAAAACAATCGAATCGAAAAGAATCGAATCAAAAAAAGTCGAATCGAAACGAAAACAATCGAATCGAATCGAATCTAAAAGAATCGTATTGAATTGCATCGAGTCGAAAAGACTCGAATCAAAAAGACTCGAATCGAATTGAATCAAATCGAAAAGAATCTAATAGAAACCACTCGAACAGAATCAAATCGAAATGATTCAAAATGAATCGAATAGAATAGAATCGAAAAAAATCGAATAGAATCGAAACGAATTGAATCGAAGAGAATCGATTAGAATCGAAATGAAAAGAATCGTATTGAATCGAATCGAAAAGAATCAACTCAAATCGAATCGAAAGAATTGAATCAAATCGAAAAGAATCCAATCGAATCGAAAAGAATCGAACTGAATGGAATCAAATCGAAAAGAATCTAATCGAATTGAAAAGAATCGAATCAAATTTAATGGAATCGAAAAGAATCGAATTGATTCGAAAAGAATCGAAATGAAACAAATCAGATCAAATGGAAAAGAATCAAATCGAATTGAAAAGAATCGAATCGAATCGAAATGAATCGAATCAAAAAGAATCGAATCGAAAAGAATCGAATTGAAAAGAATCGAATCGAATCGTAAAGATTCGAATCGAATTAAAAATATCACATCGAATCGAATCGCAAAGAATCGAATTGAAAAGACTCGAATTGAAACGAATCGATTTGAAACGAAAAGAATCGAATCGAATCGAATCGAATTGAATTGAAAGAATCGAATTGAATAGAAAAAAATCGAATAGAAAAGAATCGAACCGAAAAGAAAAGAATCAAATTGAATCAGTCGATTAAATTCTAGTCGAATCGAATCAAAAAATGAAATCGAGTCGAATCGAATCGAAAAGAATCGAATTGTATCTAATCAAAAAGAATCGAATCGTATCGACTCGAATCGAAAAGAATCCAACTGCATCATCGAATGGAAAATAATCGAATTGAATAGAATAGAAAAGAATCGAATCGAATCAAATCGAAAACAATCAAATTGAATTGATCGAAAAGAATCGAATTGAATCAAATCGAATCGAAATGCAAAGAATCGAATCAATACAAATAGAAAAGAATCGAAAAGAATCAAATCGACACGAAAAGAATCGAATCGAATCAAAAAGTATCGAATTGATTCGAAAACATTCGAATCGAAAAGAATCGAATTGAAATGAATCCGATCGAAATGAAAAGAATCTACTCGACTCGAATCCAAAAGAATCGAATCCAAAAGAATTGAATCGAATCCAAAAGAATCGAATTGAATTGAATCAAAAGAAATGAATTGAATTGAATCAAGAAGGAACTAATCGAATCAAATCGAAAAAAATCGAATAGAATCAAATCGAATCAAAAAGAATCGAATAGATTCGAATAAAGAAGAATCGAACTGAGGGATCCCAGGGTGGCGCAGCGGTTTAGCGCCTGCCTTTGGCCCAGGGCGCGATCCTGGAGACCCGGGATCGAATCCCACATCGGGCTCCCGCGGCATGGAGCCTGCTTCTCCCTCTGCCTGTGTCTCTGCCTCTCTCACTCTCTCTGTGACTATCATAAAAATAAGAATCGAATTGAATCGAGTTGAAAAAATCATAAAGAATCAAATCGAAAAGAATCGAATTCCATGTAACGAAAAGATTCGAATTGAAAAGAATCGAATCGAAACAAAAGAATCGAATCGAATCGACATGAATCAAAAAGAATCGAATCAAAACGAATCGAAAAGAAACAAATCAAGTAGAATCTAAAAGAACCGAATCGAATCAAATCGAAACAATTCGAATAGAATTGAATCGAAAAGAATCAAAACGAATCGAACCGAAGAGAATCGATTCGAATCAAAATAAAAAGTATCGTATCAAATCGAATCGAAAAGAATCATATCAAATAGAATCGAAAGAATGGAATCAAATCTAAAACAATCGAATGGAATCGAAAAGAATCGAATTGAACGGAATGGAATCGAAAAGAATACAATAGAATAGAATCGAAAGACATCGAATAGAATCAAATCAAATCAAAAAGAATCGAATTGAATTGATCCTAACCAAAATAAGCGAAATGAATCGACTCGAACCGAAAAAAATCAAATCGAAAAGACTCTAATCTCAACGAAAATCATCGAAATGAATAGAATCGAAAAGAATCGAATTGAATCAAATCGAATGGAATCCAATCGAAAAGAATCAAATTGATTCGACTCGAAACAAATTGAATCCAATCGAAAAGAATCTAATTGAATCGAATCGAAAAGAATCGAATTCAATCAAAACGAATCGATTCGAATGGAATAGAAAAGAATAGAATAGAATAGAATCGAAAAGAATCAACTCGAATCGAAAAGAATCGAATCGAAAAGAATTGAATCGAATCGAAAAGAAACGAATCGAACCGAATCAAAAAGAAAACCATCGAATCGAATCAAATACAAAAGAATCGCTTTGAATAGCATAGAATTGAAAAGAATCGAATCAATCGAATTGAAAACAATCGAATCGAAAAGAATCGAATCAAAAAAAGTCGAATCGAAACGAAAACAATCGAATCGAATCGAATCTAAAAGAATCGTATTGAATTGCATCGAGTCGAAAAGACTCGAATCAAAAAGACTCGAATCGAATTGAATCAAATCGAAAAGAATCTAATAGAAACCACTCGAACAGAATCAAATCGAAATGATTCAAAATGAATCGAATAGAATAGAATCGAAAAAAATCGAATAGAATCGAAACGAATTGAATCGAAGAGAATCGATTAGAATCGAAATGAAAAGAATCGTATTGAATCGAATCGAAAAGAATCAACTCAAATCGAATCGAAAGAATTGAATCAAATCGAAAAGAATCCAATCGAATCGAAAAGAATCGAACTGAATGGAATCAAATCGAAAAGAATCTAATCGAATTGAAAAGAATCGAATCAAATTTAATGGAATCGAAAAGAATCGAATTGATTCGAAAAGAATCGAAATGAAACAAATCAGATCAAATGGAAAAGAATCAAATCGAATTGAAAAGAATCGAATCGAATCGAAATGAATCGAATCAAAAAGAATCGAATCGAAAAGAATCGAATTGAAAAGAATCGAATCGAATCGTAAAGATTCGAATCGAATTAAAAATATCACATCGATCGAATCGCAAAGAATCGAATTGAAAAGACTCGAATTGAAACGAATCGATTTGAAACGAAAAGAATCGAATCGAATCGAATCGAATTGAATTGAAAGAATCGAATTGAATAGAAAAAAATCGAATAGAAAAGAATCGAACCGAAAAGAAAAGAATCAAATTGAATCAGTCGATTAAATTCTAGTCGAATCGAATCAAAAAATGAAATCGAGTCGAATCGAATCGAAAAGAATCGAATTGTATCTAATCAAAAAGAATCGAATCGTATCGACTCGAATCGAAAAGAATCCAACTGCATCATCGAATGGAAAATAATCGAATTGAATAGAATAGAAAAGAATCGAATCGAATCAAATCGAAAACAATCAAATTGAATTGATCGAAAAGAATCGAATTGAATCAAATCGAATCGAAATGCAAAGAATCGAATCAATACAAATAGAAAAGAATCGAAAAGAATCAAATCGACACGAAAAGAATCGAATCGAATCAAAAAG
Source organism: Canis aureus (assembly GCF_053574225.1). Classification (NCBI taxonomy): domain Eukaryota; kingdom Metazoa; phylum Chordata; class Mammalia; order Carnivora; family Canidae; genus Canis; species Canis aureus. The sequence goes on from NC_135648.1 coordinate 28,478,280, forward strand.
TATCGAATTGATTCGAAAACATTCGAATCGAAAAGAATCGAATTGAAATGAATCCGATCGAAATGAAAAGAATCTACTCGACTCGAATCCAAAAGAATCGAATCCAAAAGAATTGAATCGAATCCAAAAGAATCGAATTGAATTGAATCAAAAGAAATGAATTGAATTGAATCAAGAAGGAACTAATCGAATCAAATCGAAAAAAATCGAATAGAATCAAATCGAATCAAAAAGAATCGAATAGATTCGAATAAAGAAGAATCGAATTGAGGGATCCCTGGGTGGCGCAGCGGTTTAGCGCCTGCCTTTGGCCCAGGGCGCGATCCTGGAGACCCGGGATCGAATCCCACATCGCGCTCCCGCTGCATGGAGCCTGCTTCTCCTTTGCCTGTGTCTCTGCCTCTCTCACTCTCTCTGTGACTATCATAAAAAAAAGAATCGAATTGAATCGAGTTGAAAAAATCATAAAGAATCAAATCGAAAAGAATCGAGTTCCATGTAACGAAAAGATTCGAATTGAAAAGAATCGAATCGAAACAAAAGAATCGAATCGAATCGACATGAATCAAAAAGAATCGAATCAAAACGAATCAAAAAGAAACAAATCAAGTAGAATCTAAAAGAACCGAATCGAATCAAATCGAAACAATTCGAATAGAATTGAATCGAAAAGAATCAAAACGAATCGAACCGAAGAGAATCGATTCGAATCAAAATAAAAAGTATCGTATCAAATCGAATCGAAAAGAATCATATCAAATAGAATCGAAAGAATGGAATCAAATCTAAAACAATCGAATGGAATCGAAAAGAATCGAATTGAACGGAATGGAATCGAAAAGAATACAATAGAATAGAATCGAAAGACATCGAATAGAATCAAATCAAATCAAAAAGAATCGAATTGAATTGATCCTAACCAAAATAAGCGAAATGAATCGACTCGAACCGAAAAGAATCAAATCGAAAAGACTCTAATCTCAACGAAAATCATCGAAATGAATAGAATCGAAAAGAATCGAATTGAATCAAATCGAAAAGAATCGAATGGAATCCAATCGAAAAGAATCAAATTGATTCGACTCGAAACAAATTGAATCCAATCGAAAAGAATCTAATTGAATCGAATCGAAAAGAATCGAATTCAATCAAAACGAATCGATTCGAATGGAATAGAAAAGAATAGAATAGAATAGAATCGAAAAGAATCAACTCGAATCGAAAAGAATCGAATCGAAAAGAATTGAATCGAATCGAAAAGAAACGAATCGAACCGAATCAAAAAGAAAACCATCGAATCGAATCAAATACAAAAGAATCGCTTTGAATAGCATAGAATTGAAAAGAATCGAATCAATCGAATTGAAAACAATCGAATCGAAAAGAATCGAATCAAAAAAAGTCGAATCGAAACGAAAACAATCGAATCGAATCGAATCTAAAAGAATCGTATTGAATTGCATCGAGTCGAAAAGACTCGAATCAAAAAGACTCGAATCGAATTGAATCAAATCGAAAAGAATCTAATAGAAACCACTCGAACAGAATCAAATCGAAATGATTCAAAATGAATCGAATAGAATAGAATCGAAAAAAATCGAATAGAATCGAAACGAATTGAATCGAAGAGAATCGATTAGAATCGAAATGAAAAGAATCGTATTGAATCGAATCGAAAAGAATCAACTCAAATCGAATCGAAAGAATTGAATCAAATCGAAAAGAATCCAATCGAATCGAAAAGAATCGAACTGAATGGAATCAAATCGAAAAGAATCTAATCGAATTGAAAAGAATCGAATCAAATTTAATGGAATCGAAAAGAATCGAATTGATTCGAAAAGAATCGAAATGAAACAAATCAGATCAAATGGAAAAGAATCAAATCGAATTGAAAAGAATCGAATCGAATCGAAATGAATCGAATCAAAAAGAATCGAATCGAAAAGAATCGAATTGAAAAGAATCGAATCGAATCGTAAAGATTCGAATCGAATTAAAAATATCACATCGAATCGAATCGCAAAGAATCGAATTGAAAAGACTCGAATTGAAACGAATCGATTTGAAACGAAAAGAATCGAATCGAATCGAATCGAATTGAATTGAAAGAATCGAATTGAATAGAAAAAAATCGAATAGAAAAGAATCGAACCGAAAAGAAAAGAATCAAATTGAATCAGTCGATTAAATTCTAGTCGAATCGAATCAAAAAATGAAATCGAGTCGAATCGAATCGAAAAGAATCGAATTGTATCTAATCAAAAAGAATCGAATCGTATCGACTCGAATCGAAAAGAATCCAATTGCATCATCGAATGGAAAATAATCGAATTGAATAGAATAGAAAAGAATCGAATCGAATCAAATCGAAAACAATCAAATTGAATTGATCGAAAAGAATCGAATTGAATCAAATCGAATCGAAATGCAAAGAATCGAATCAATACAAATAGAAAAGAATCGAAAAGAATCAAATCGACACGAAAAGAATCGAATCGAATCAAAAAGTATCGAATTGATTCGAAAACATTCGAATCGAAAAGAATCGAATTGAAATGAATCCGATCGAAATGAAAAGAATCTACTCGACTCGAATCCAAAAGAATCGAATCCAAAAGAATTGAATCGAATCCAAAAGAATCGAATTGAATTGAATCAAAAGAAATGAATTGAATTGAATCAAGAAGGAACTAATCGAATCAAATCGAAAAAAATCGAATAGAATCAAATCGAATCAAAAAGAATCGAATAGATTCGAATAAAGAAGAATCGAACTGAGGGATCCCTGGGTGGCGCAGCGGTTTAGCGCCTGCCTTTGGCCCAGGGCGCGATCCTGGAGACCCGGGATCGAATCCCACATCGGGCTCCCGCGGCATGGAGCCTGCTTCTCCCTCTGCCTGTGTCTCTGCCTCTCTCACTCTCTCTGTGACTATCATAAAAAAAAGAATCGAATTGAATCGAGTTGAAAAAATCATAAAGAATCAAATCGAAAAGAATCGAATTCCATGTAACGAAAAGATTCGAATTGAAAAGAATCGAATGGAAACAAAAGAATCGAATCGAATCGACATGAATCAAAAAGAATCGAATCAAAACGAATCGAAAAGAAACAAATCAAGTAGAATCTAAAAGAACCGAATCGAATCAAATCGAAACAATTCGAATAGAATTGAATCGAAAAGAATCAAAACGAATCGAACCGAAGAGAATCGATTCGAATCAAAATAAAAAGTATCGTATCAAATCGAATCGAAAAGAATCATATCAAATAGAATCGAAAGAATGGAATCAAATCTAAAACAATCGAATGGAATCGAAAAGAATCGAATTGAACGGAATGGAATCGAAAAGAATACAATAGAATAGAATCGAAAGACATCGAATAGAATCAAATCAAATCAAAAATAATCGAATTGAATTGATCCTAACCAAAATAAGCGAAATGAATCGACTCGAACCGAAAAGAATCAAATCGAAAAGACTCTAATCTCAACGAAAATCATCGAAATGAATAGAATCGAAAAGAATCGAATTGAATCAAATCGAAAAGAATCGAATGGAATCCAATCGAAAAGAATCAAATTGATTCGACTCGAAACAAATTGAATCCAATCGAAAAGAATCTAATTGAATCGAATCGAAAAGAATCGAATTCAATCAAAACGAATCGATTCGAATGGAATAGAAAAGAATAGAATAGAATAGAATCGAAAAGAATCAACTCGAATCGAAAAGAATCGAATCGAAAAGAATTGAATCGAATCGAAAAGAAACGAATCGAACCGAATCAAAAAGAAAACAATCGAATCGAATCAAATACAAAAGAATCGCTTTGAATAGCATAGAATTGAAAAGAATCGAATCAATCGAATTGAAAACAATCGAATCGAAAAGAATCGAATCAAAAAAAGTCGAATCGAAACGAAAACAATCGAATCGAATCGAATCTAAAAGAATCGTATTGAATTGCATCGAGTCGAAAAGACTCGAATCAAAAAGACTCGAATCGAATTGAATCAAATCGAAAAGAATCTAATAGAAACCACTCGAACAGAATCAAATCGAAATGATTCAAAATGAATCGAATAGAATAGAATCGAAAAAAATCGAATAGAATCGAAACGAATTGAATCGAAGAGAATCGATTAGAATCGAAATGAAAAGAATCGTACTGAATCGAATCGAAAAGAATCAACTCAAATCGAATCGAAAGAATGGAATCAAATCGAAAAGAATCCAATCGAATCGAAAAGAATCGAACTGAATGGAATCAAATCGAAAAGAATCTAATCGAATTGAAAAGAATCGAATCAAATTTAATGGAATCGAAAAGAATCGAATTGATTCGAAAAGAATCGAAATGAAACAAATCAGATCAAATGGAAAAGAATCAAATCGAATTGAAAAGAATCGAATCGAATCGAAATGAATCGAATCAAAAAGAATCGAATCGAAAAGAATCGAACTGAAAAGAATCGAATCGAATCGTAAAGATTCGAATCGAATTAAAAATATCACATCGAATCGAATCGCAAAGAATCGAATTGAAAAGACTCGAATTGAAACGAATCGATTTGAAACGAAAAGAATCGAATCGAATCGAATCGAATTGAATTGAAAGAATCGAATTGAATAGAAAAAAATCGAATAGAAAAGAATCGAACCGAAAAGAAAAGAATCAAATTGAATCAGTCGATTAAATTCTAGTCGAATCGAATCAAAAAATGAAATCGAGTCGAATCGAATCGAAAAGAATCGAATTGTATCTAATCAAAAAGAATCGAATCGTATCGACTCGAATCGAAAAGAATCCAACTGCATCATCGAATGGAAAATAATCGAATTGAATAGAATAGAAAAGAATCGAATCGAATCAAATCGAAAACAATCAAATTGAATTGATCGAAAAGAATCGAATTGAATCAAATCGAATCGAAATGCAAAGAATCGAATCAATACAAATAGAAAAGAATCGAAAAGAATCAAATCGACACGAAAAGAATCGAATCGAATCAAAAAGTATCGAATTGATTCAAAAACATTCGAATCGAAAAGAATCGAATTGAAATGAATCCGATCGAAATGAAAAGAATCTACTCGACTCGAATCCAAAAGAATCGAATCCAAAAGAATTGAATCGAATCCAAAAGAATCGAATTGAATTGAATCAAAAGAAATGAATTGAATTGAATCAAGAAGGAACTAATCGAATCAAATCGAAAAAAATCGAATAGAATCAAATCGAATCAAAAAGAATCGAATAGATTCGAATAAAGAAGAATCGAACTGAGGGATCCCTGGGTGGCGCAGCGGTTTAGCGCCTGCCTTTGGCCCAGGGCGTGATCCTGGAGACCCGGGATCGAATCCCACATCGGGCTCACGCTGCATGGAGCCTGCTTCTCCCTCTGCCTGTGTCTCTGCCTCTCTCACTCTCTCTGTGACTATCATAAAAAAAAGAATCGAATTGAATCGAGTTGAAAAAATCATAAAGAATCAAATCGAAAAGAATCGAATTCCATGTAACGAAAAGATTCGAATTGAAAAGAATCGAATGGAAACAAAAGAATCGAATCGAATCGACATGAATCAAAAAGAATCGAATCAAAACGAATCGAAAAGAAACAAATCAAGTAGAATCTAAAAGAACCGAATCGAATCAAATCGAAACAATTCGAATAGAATTGAATCGAAAAGAATCAAAACGAATCGAACCGAAGAGAATCGATTCGAATCAAAATAAAAAGTATCGTATCAAATCGAATCGAAAAGAATCATATCAAATAGAATCGAAAGAATGGAATCAAATCTAAAACAATCGAATGGAATCGAAAAGAATCGAATTGAACGGAATGGAATCGAAAAGAATACAATAGAATAGAATCGAAAGACATCGAATAGAATCAAACCAAATCAAAAAGAATCGAATTGAATTGATCCTAACCAAAATAAGCGAAATGAATCGACTCGAACCGAAAAAAATCAAATCGAAAAGACTCTAATCTCAACGAAAATCATCGAAATGAATAGAATCGAAAAGAATCGAATTGAATCAAATCGAAAAGAATCGAATGGAATCCAATCGAAAAGAATCAAATTGATTCGACTCGAAACAAATTGAATCCAATCGAAAAGAATCTAATTGAATCGAATCGAAAAGAATCGAATTCAATCAAAACGAATCGATTCGAATGGAATAGAAAAGAATAGAATAGAATAGAATCGAAAAGAATCAACTCGAATCGAAAAGAATCGAATCGAAAAGAATTGAATCGAATCGAAAAGAAACGAATCGAACCGAATCAAAAAGAAAACCATCGAATCGAATCAAATACAAAAGAATCGCTTTGAATAGCATAGAATTGAAAAGAATCGAATCAATCGAATTGAAAACAATCGAATCGAAAAGAATCGAATCAAAAAAAGTCGAATCGAAACGAAAACAATCGAATCGAATCGAATCTAAAAGAATCGTATTGAATTGCATCGAGTCGAAAAGACTCGAATCAAAAAGACTCGAATCGAATTGAATCAAATCGAAAAGAATCTAATAGAAACCACTCGAACAGAATCAAATCGAAATGATTCAAAATGAATCGAATAGAATAGAATCGAAAAAAATCGAATAGAATCGAAACGAATTGAATCGAAGAGAATCGATTAGAATCGAAATGAAAAGAATCGTATTGAATCGAATCGAAAAGAATCAACTCAAATCGAATCGAAAGAATTGAATCAAATCGAAAAGAATCCAATCGAATCGAAAAGAATCGAACTGAATGGAATCAAATCGAAAAGAATCTAATCGAATTGAAAAGAATCGAATCAAATTTAATGGAATCGAAAAGAATCGAATTGATTCGAAAAGAATCGAAATGAAACAAATCAGATCAAATGGAAAAGAATCAAATCGAATTGAAAAGAATCGAATCGAATCGAAATGAATCGAATCAAAAAGAATCGAATCGAAAATAATCGAATTGAAAAGAATCGAATCGAATCGTAAAGATTCGAATCGAATTAAAAATATCACATCGAATCGAATCGCAAAGAATCGAATTGAAAAGACTCGAATTGAAACGAATCGATTTGAAACGAAAAGAATCGAATCGAATCGAATCGAATTGAATTGAAAGAATCGAATTGAATAGAAAAAAATCGAATAGAAAAGAATCGAACCGAAAAGAAAAGAATCAAATTGAATCAGTCGATTAAATTCTAGTCGAATCGAATCAAAAAATGAAATCGAGTCGAATCGAATCGAAAAGAATCGAATTGTATCTAATCAAAAAGAATCGAATCGTATCGACTCGAATCGAAAAGAATCCAACTGCATCATCGAATGGAAAATAATCGAATTGAATAGAATAGAAAAGAATCGAATCGAATCAAATCGAAAACAATCAAATTGAATTGATCGAAAAGAATCGAATTGAATCAAATCGAATCGAAATGCAAAGAATCGAATCAATACAAATAGAAAAGAATCGAAAAGAATCAAATCGACACGAAAAGAATCGAATCGAATCAAAAAGTATCGAATTGATTCGAAAACATTCGAATCGAAAAGAATCGAATTGAAATGAATCCGATCGAAATGAAAAGAATCTACTCGACTCGAATCCAAAAGAATCGAATCCAAAAGAATTGAATCGAATCCAAAAGAATCGAATTGAATTGAATCAAAAGAAATGAATTGAATTGAATCAAGAAGGAACTAATCGAATCAAATCGAAAAAAATCGAATAGAATCAAATCGAATCAAAAAGAATCGAATAGATTCGAATAAAGAAGAATCGAACTGAGGGATCCCTGGGTGGCGCAGCGGTTTAGCGCCTGCCTTTGGCCCAGGGCGCGATCCTGGAGACCCGGGATCGAATCCCACATCGGGCTCCCGCGGCATGGAGCCTGCTTCTCCCTCTGCCTGTGTCTCTGCCTCTCTCACTCTCTCTGTGACTATCATAAAAAAAAGAATCGAATTGAATCGAGTTGAAAAAATCATAAAGAATCAAATCGAAAAGAATCGAATTCCATGTAACGAAAAGATTCGAATTAAAAAGAATCGAATGGAAACAAAAGAATCGAATCGAATCGACATGAATCAAAAAGAATCGAATCAAAACGAATCGAAAAGAAACAAATCAAGTAGAATCTAAAAGAACCGAATCGAATCAAATCGAAACAATTCGAATAGAATTGAATCGAAAAGAATCAAAACGAATCGAACCGAAGAGAATCGATTCGAATCAAAATAAAAAGTATCGTATCAAATCGAATCGAAAAGAATCATATCAAATAGAATCGAAAGAATGGAATCAAATCTAAAACAATCGAATGGAATCGAAAAGAATCGAATTGAACGGAATGGAATCGAAAAGAATACAATAGAATAGAATCGAAAGACATCGAATAGAATCAAACCAAATCAAAAAGAATCGAATTGAATTGATCCTAACCAAAATAAGCGAAATGAATCGACTCGAACCGAAAAAAATCAAATCGAAAAGACTCTAATCTCAACGAAAATCATCGAAATGAATAGAATCGAAAAGAATCGAATTGAATCAAATCGAAAAGAATCGAATGGAATCCAATCGAAAAGAATCAAATTGATTCGACTCGAAACAAATTGAATCCAATCGAAAAGAATCTAATTGAATCGAATCGAAAAGAATCGAATTCAATCAAAACGAATCGATTCGAATGGAATAGAAAAGAATAGAATAGAATAGAATCGAAAAGAATCAACTCGAATCGAAAAGAATCGAATCGAAAAGAATTGAATCGAATCGAAAAGAAACGAATCGAACCGAATCAAAAAGAAAACCATCGAATCGAATCAAATACAAAAGAATCGCTTTGAATAGCATAGAATTGAAAAGAATCGAATCAATCGAATTGAAAACAATCGAATCGAAAAGAATCGAATCAAAAAAAGTCGAATCGAAACGAAAACAATCGAATCGAATCGAATCTAAAAGAATCGTATTGAATTGCATCGAGTCGAAAAGACTCGAATCAAAAAGACTCGAATCGAATTGAATCAAATCGAAAAGAATCTAATAGAAACCACTCGAACAGAATCAAATCGAAATGATTCAAAATGAATCGAATAGAATAGAATCGAAAAAAATCGAATAGAATCGAAACGAATTGAATCGAAGAGAATCGATTAGAATCGAAATGAAAAGAATCGTATTGAATCGAATCGAAAAGAATCAACTCAAATCGAATCGAAAGAATTGAATCAAATCGAAAAGAATCCAATCGAATCGAAAAGAATCGAACTGAATGGAATCAAATCGAAAAGAATCTAATCGAATTGAAAAGAATCGAATCAAATTTAATGGAATCGAAAAGAATCGAATTGATTCGAAAAGAATCGAAATGAAACAAATCAGATCAAATGGAAAAGAATCAAATCGAATTGAAAAGAATCGAATCGAATCGAAATGAATCGAATCAAAAAGAATCGAATCGAAAAGAATCGAACTGAAAAGAATCGAATCGAATCGTAAAGATTCGAATCGAATTAAAAATATCACATCGAATCGAATCGCAAAGAATCGAATTGAAAAGACTCGAATTGAAACGAATCGATTTGAAACGGAAAGAATCGAATCGAATCGAATCGAATTGAATTGAAAGAATCGAATTGAATAGAAAAAAATCGAATAGAAAAGAATCGAACCGAAAAGAAAAGAATCAAATTGAATCAGTCGATTAAATTCTAGTCGAATCGAATCAAAAAATGAAATCGAGTCGAATCGAATCGAAAAGAATCGAATTGTATCTAATCAAAAAGAATCGAATCGTATCGACTCGAATCGAAAAGAATCCAACTGCATCATCGAATGGAAAATAATCGAATTGAATAGAATAGAAAAGAATCGAATCGAATCAAATCGAAAACAATCAAATTGAATTGATCGAAAAGAATCAAATTGAATCAAATCGAATCGAAATGCAAAGAATCGAATCAATACAAATAGAAAAGAATCGAAAAGAATCAAATCGACACGAAAAGAATCGAATCGAATCAAAAAGTATCGAATTGATTCGAAAACATTCGAATCGAAAAGAATCGAATTGAAATGAATCCGATCGAAATGAAAAGAATCTACTCGACTCGAATCCAAAAGAATCGAATCCAAAAGAATTGAATCGAATCCAAAAGAATCGAATTGAATTGAATCAAAAGAAATGAATTGAATTGAATCAAGAAGGAACTAATCGAATCAAATCGAAAAAAATCGAATAGAATCAAATCGAATCAAAAAGAATCGAATAGATTCGAATAAAGAAGAATCGAACTGAGGGATCCCTGGGTGGCGCAGCGGTTTAGCGCCTGCCTTTGGCCCAGGGCGCGATCCTGGAGACCCGGGATCGAATCCCACATCGGGCTCACGCTGCATGGAGCCTGCTTCTCCCTCTGCCTGTGTCTCTGCCTCTCTCACTCTCTCTGTGACTATCATAAAAAAAAGAATCGAATTGAATCGAGTTGAAAAAATCATAAAGAATCAAATCGAAAAGAATCGAATTCCATGTAACGAAAAGATTCGAATTGAAAAGAATCGAATGGAAACAAAAGAATCGAATCGAATCGACATGAATCAAAAAGAATCGAATCAAAACGAATCGAAAAGAAACAAATCAAGTAGAATCTAAAAGAACCGAATCGAATCAAATCGAAACAATTCGAATAGAATTGAATCGAAAAGAATCAAAACGAATCGAACCGAAGAGAATCGATTCGAATCAAAATAAAAAGTATCGTATCAAATCGAATCGAAAAGAATCATATCAAATAGAATCGAAAGAATGGAATCAAATCTAAAACAATCGAATGGAATCGAAAAGAATCGAATTGAACGGAATGGAATCGAAAAGAATACAATAGAATAGAATCGAAAGACATCGAATAGAATCAAACCAAATCAAAAAGAATCGAATTGAATTGATCCTAACCAAAATAAGCGAAATGAATCGACTCGAACCGAAAAAAATCAAATCGAAAAGACTCTAATCTCAACGAAAATCATCGAAATGAATAGAATCGAAAAGAATCGAATTGAATCAAATCGAAAAGAATCGAATGGAATCCAATCGAAAAGAATCAAATTGATTCGACTCGAAACAAATTGAATCCAATCGAAAAGAATCTAATTGAATCGAATCGAAAAGAATCGAATTCAATCAAAACGAATCGATTCGAATGGAATAGAAAAGAATAGAATAGAATAGAATCGAAAAGAATCAACTCGAATCGAAAAGAATCGAATCGAAAAGAATTGAATCGAATCGAAAAGAAACGAATCGAACCGAATCAAAAAGAAAACCATCGAATCGAATCAAATACAAAAGAATCGCTTTGAATAGCATAGAATTGAAAAGAATCGAATCAATCGAATTGAAAACAATCGAATCGAAAAGAATCGAATCAAAAAAAGTCGAATCGAAACGAAAACAATCGAATCGAATCGAATCTAAAAGAATCGTATTGAATTGCATCGAGTCGAAAAGACTCGAATCAAAAAGACTCGAATCGAATTGAATCAAATCGAAAAGAATCTAATAGAAACCACTCGAACAGAATCAAATCGAAATGATTCAAAATGAATCGAATAGAATAGAATCGAAAAAAATCGAATAGAATCGAAACGAATTGAATCGAAGAGAATCGATTAGAATCGAAATGAAAAGAATCGTATTGAATCGAATCGAAAAGAATCAACTCAAATCGAATCGAAAGAATTGAATCAAATCGAAAAGAATCCAATCGAATCGAAAAGAATCGAACTGAATGGAATCAAATCGAAAAGAATCTAATCGAATTGAAAAGAATCGAATCAAATTTAATGGAATCGAAAAGAATCGAATTGATTCGAAAAGAATCGAAATGAAACAAATCAGATCAAATGGAAAAGAATCAAATCGAATTGAAAAGAATCGAATCGAATCGAAATGAATCGAATCAAAAAGAATCGAATCGAAAAGAATCGAATTGAAAAGAATCGAATCGAATCGTAAAGATTCGAATCGAATTAAAAATATCACATCGAATCGAATCGCAAAGAATCGAATTGAAAAGACTCGAATTGAAACGAATCGATTTGAAACGAAAAGAATCGAATCGAATCGAATCGAATTGAATTGAAAGAATCGAATTGAATAGAAAAAAATCGAATAGAAAAGAATCGAACCGAAAAGAAAAGAATCAAATTGAATCAGTCGATTAAATTCTAGTCGAATCGAATCAAAAAATGAAATCGAGTCGAATCGAATCGAAAAGAATCGAATTGTATCTAATCAAAAAGAATCGAATCGTATCGACTCGAATCGAAAAGAATCCAACTGCATCATCGAATGGAAAATAATCGAATTGAATAGAATAGAAAAGAATCGAATCGAATCAAATCGAAAACAATCAAATTGAATTGATCGAAAAGAATCGAATTGAATCAAATCGAATCGAAATGCAAAGAATCGAATCAATACAAATAGAAAAGAATCGAAAAGAATCAAATCGACACGAAAAGAATCGAATCGAATCAAAAAGTATCGAATTGATTCGAAAACATTCGAATCGAAAAGAATCGAATTGAAATGAATCCGATCGAAATGAAAAGAATCTACTCGACTCGAATCCAAAAGAATCGAATCCAAAAGAATTGAATCGAATCCAAAAGAATCGAATTGAATTGAATCAAAAGAAATGAATTGAATTGAATCAAGAAGGAACTAATCGAATCAAATCGAAAAAAATCGAATAGAATCAAATCGAATCAAAAAGAATCGAATAGATTCGAATAAAGAAGAATCGAACTGAGGGATCCCTGGGTGGCGCAGCGGTTTAGCGCCTGCCTTTGGCCCAGGGCGCGATCCTGGAGACCCGGGATCGAATCCCACATCGGGCTCCCGCGGCATGGAGCCTGCTTCTCCCTCTGCCTGTGTCTCTGCCTCTCTCACTCTCTCTGTGACTATCATAAAAATAAGAATCGAATTGAATCGAGTTGAAAAAATCATAAAGAATCAAATCGAAAAGAATCGAATTCCATGTAACGAAAAGATTCGAATTGAAAAGAATCGAATGGAAACAAAAGAATCGAATCGAATCGACATGAATCAAAAAGAATCGAATCAAAACGAATCGAAAAGAAACAAATCAAGTAGAATCTAAAAGAACCGAATCGAATCAAATCGAAACAATTCGAATAGAATTGAATCGAAAAGAATCAAAACGAATCGAACCGAAGAGAATCGATTCGAATCAAAATAAAAAGTATCGTATCAAATCGAATCGAAAAGAATCATATCAAATAGAATCGAAAGAATGGAATCAAATCTAAAACAATCGAATGGAATCGAAAAGAATCGAATTGAACGGAATGGAATCGAAAAGAATACAATAGAATAGAATCGAAAGACATCGAATAGAATCAAATCAAATCAAAAAGAATCGAATTGAATTGATCCTAACCAAAATAAGCGAAATGAATCGACTCGAACCGAAAAGAATCAAATCGAAAAGACTCTAATCTCAACGAAAATCATCGAAATGAATAGAATCGAAAAGAATCGAATTGAATCAAATCGAAAAGAATCGAATGGAATCCAATCGAAAAGAATCAAATTGATTCGACTCGAAACAAATTGAATCCAATCGAAAAGAATCTAATTGAATCGAATCGAAAAGAATCGAATTCAATCAAAACGAATCGATTCGAATGGAATAGAAAAGAATAGAATAGAATAGAATCGAAAAGAATCAACTCGAATCGAAAAGAATCGAATCGAAAAGAATTGAATCGAATCGAAAAGAAACGAATCGAACCGAATCAAAAAGAAAACAATCGAATCGAATCAAATACAAAAGAATCGCTTTGAATAGCATAGAATTGAAAAGAATCGAATCAATCGAATTGAAAACAATCGAATCGAAAAGAATCGAATCAAAAAAAGTCGAATCGAAACGAAAACAATCGAATCGAATCGAATCTAAAAGAATCGTATTGAATTGCATCGAGTCGAAAAGACTCGAATCAAAAAGACTCGAATCGAATTGAATCAAATCGAAAAGAATCTAATAGAAACCACTCGAACAGAATCAAATCGAAATGATTCAAAATGAATCGAATAGAATAGAATCGAAAAAAATCGAATAGAATCGAAACGAATTGAATCGAAGAGAATCGATTAGAATCGAAATGAAAAGAATCGTATTGAATCGAATCGAAAAGAATCAACTCAAATCGAATCGAAAGAATTGAATCAAATCGAAAAGAATCCAATCGAATCGAAAAGAATCGAACTGAATGGAATCAAATCGAAAAGAATCTAATCGAATTGAAAAGAATCGAATCAAATTTAATGGAATCGAAAAGAATCGAATTGATTCGAAAAGAATCGAAATGAAACAAATCAGATCAAATGGAAAAGAATCAAATCGAATTGAAAAGAATCGAATCGAATCGAAATGAATCGAATCAAAAAGAATCGAATCGAAAAGAATCGAATTGAAAAGAATCGAATCGAATCGTAAAGATTCGAATCGAATTAAAAATATCACATCGAATCGAATCGCAAAGAATCGAATTGAAAAGACTCGAATTGAAACGAATCGATTTGAAACGAAAAGAATCGAATCGAATCGAATCGAATTGAATTGAAAGAATCGAATTGAATAGAAAAAAATCGAATAGAAAAGAATCGAACCGAAAAGAAAAGAATCAAATTGAATCAGTCGATTAAATTCTAGTCGAATCGAATCAAAAAATGAAATCGAGTCGAATCGAATCGAAAAGAATCGAATTGTATCTAATCAAAAAGAATCGAATCGTATCGACTCGAATCGAAAAGAATCCAACTGCATCATCGAATGGAAAATAATCGAATTGAATAGAATAGAAAAGAATCGAATCGAATCAAATCGAAAACAATCAAATTGAATTGATCGAAAAGAATCGAATTGAATCAAATCGAATCGAAATGCAAAGAATCGAATCAATACAAATAGAAAAGAATCGAAAAGAATCAAATCGACACGAAAAGAATCGAATCGAATCAAAAAGTATCGAATTGATTCGAAAACATTCGAATCGAAAAGAATCGAATTGAAATGAATCCGATCGAAATGAAAAGAATCTACTCGACTCGAATCCAAAAGAATCGAATCCAAAAGAATTGAATCGAATCCAAAAGAATCGAATTGAATTGAATCAAAAGAAATGAATTGAATTGAATCAAGAAGGAACTAATCGAATCAAATCGAAAAAAATCGAATAGAATCAAATCGAATCAAAAAGAATCGAATAGATTCGAATAAAGAAGAATCGAACTGAGGGATCCCTGGGTGGCGCAGCGGTTTAGCGCCTGCCTTTGGCCCAGGGCGCGATCCTGGAGACCCGGGATCGAATCCCACATCGGGCTCCCGCTGCATGGAGCCTGCTTCTCCCTCTGCCTGTGTCTCTGCCTCTCTCACTCTCTCTGTGACTATCATAAAAAAAAGAATCGAATTGAATCGAGTTGAAAAAATCATAAAGAATCAAATCGAAAAGAATCGAATTCCATGTAACGAAAAGATTCGAATTGAAAAGAATCGAATCGAAACAAAAGAATCGAATCGAATCGACATGAATCAAAAAGAATCGAATCAAAACGAATCGAAAAGAAACAAATCAAGTAGAATCTAAAAGAACCGAATCGAATCAAATCGAAACAATTCGAATAGAATTGAATCGAAAAGAATCAAAACGAATCGAACCGAAGAGAATCGATTCGAATCAAAATAAAAAGTATCGTATCAAATCGAATCGAAAAGAATCATATCAAATAGAATCGAAAGAATGGAATCAAATCTAAAACAATCGAATGGAATCGAAAAGAATCGAATTGAACGGAATGGAATCGAAAAGAATACAATAGAATAGAATCGAAAGACATCGAATAGAATCAAATCAAATCAAAAAGAATCGAATTGAATTGATCCTAACCAAAATAAGCGAAATGAATCGACTCGAACCGAAAAAAATCAAATCGAAAAGACTCTAATCTCAACGAAAATCATCGAAATGAATAGAATCGAAAAGAATCGAATTGAATCAAATCGAAAAGAATCGAATGGAATCCAATCGAAAAGAATCAAATTGATTCGACTCGAAACAAATTGAATCCAATCGAAAAGAATCTAATTGAATCGAATCGAAAAGAATCGAATTCAATCAAAACGAATCGATTCGAATGGAATAGAAAAGAATAGAATAGAATAGAATCGAAAAGAATCAACTCGAATCGAAAAGAATCGAATCGAAAAGAATTGAATCGAATCGAAAAGAAACGAATCGAACCGAATCAAAAAGAAAACAATCGAATCGAATCAAATACAAAAGAATCGCTTTGAATAGCATAGAATTGAAAAGAATCGAATCAATCGAATTGAAAACAATCGAATCGAAAAGAATCGAATCAAAAAAAGTCGAATCGAAACGAAAACAATCGAATCGAATCGAATCTAAAAGAATCGTATTGAATTGCATCGAGTCGAAAAGACTCGAATCAAAAAGACTCGAATCGAATTGAATCAAATCGAAAAGAATCTAATAGAAACCACTCGAACAGAATCAAATCGAAATGATTCAAAATGAATCGAATAGAATAGAATCGAAAAAAATCGAATAGAATCGAAACGAATTGAATCGAAGAGAATCGATTAGAATCGAAATGAAAAGAATCGTATTGAATCGAATCGAAAAGAATCAACTCAAATCGAATCGAAAGAATTGAATCAAATCGAAAAGAATCCAATCGAATCGAAAAGAATCGAACTGAATGGAATCAAATCGAAAAGAATCTAATCGAATTGAAAAGAATCGAATCAAATTTAATGGAATCGAAAAGAATCGAATTGATTCGAAAAGAATCGAAATGAAACAAATCAGATCAAATGGAAAAGAATCAAATCGAATTGAAAAGAATCGAATCGAATCGAAATGAATCGAATCAAAAAGAATCGAATCGAAAAGAATCGAATTGAAAAGAATCGAATCGAATCGTAAAGATTCGAATCGAATTAAAAATATCACATCGAATCGAATCGCAAAGAATCGAATTGAAAAGACTCGAATTGAAACGAATCGATTTGAAACGAAAAGAATCGAATCGAATCGAATCGAATCGAATTGAATTGAAAGAATCGAATTGAATAGAAAAAAATCGAATAGAAAAGAATCGAACCGAAAAGAAAAGAATCAAATTGAATCAGTCGATTAAATTCTAGTCGAATCGAATCAAAAAATGAAATCGAGTCGAATCGAATCGAAAAGAATCGAATTGTATCTAATCAAAAAGAATCGAATCGTATCGACTCGAATCGAAAAGAATCCAACTGCATCATCGAATGGAAAATAATCGAATTGAATAGAATAGAAAAGAATCGAATCGAATCAAATCGAAAACAATCAAATTGAATTGATCGAAAAGAATCGAATTGAATCAAATCGAATCGAAATGCAAAGAATCGAATCAATACAAATAGAAAAGAATCGAAAAGAATCAAATCGACACGAAAAGAATCGAATCGAATCAAAAAGTATCGAATTGATTCGAAAACATTCGAATCGAAAAGAATCGAATTGAAATGAATCCGATCGAAATGAAAAGAATCTACTCGACTCGAATCCAAAAGAATCGAATCCAAAAGAATTGAATCGAATCCAAAAGAATCGAATTGAATTGAATCAAAAGAAATGAATTGAATTGAATCAAGAAGGAACTAATCGAATCAAATCGAAAAAAATCGAATAGAATCAAATCGAATCAAAAAGAATCGAATAGATTCGAATAAAGAAGAATCGAACTGAGGGATCCCTGGGTGGCGCAGCGGTTTAGCGCCTGCCTTTGGCCCAGGGCGCGATCCTGGAGACCCGGGATCGAATCCCACATCGGGCTCCCGCGGCATGGAGCCTGCTTCTCCCTCTGCCTGTGTCTCTGCCTCTCTCACTCTCTCTGTGACTATCATAAAAATAAGAATCGAATTGAATCGAGTTGAAAAAATCATAAAGAATCAAATCGAAAAGAATCGAATTCCATGTAACGAAAAGATTCGAATTGAAAAGAATCGAATCGAAACAAAAGAATCGAATCGAATCGACATGAATCAAAAAGAATCGAATCAAAACGAATCGAAAAGAAACAAATCAAGTAGAATCTAAAAGAACCGAATCGAATCAAATCGAAACAATTCGAATAGAATTGAATCGAAAAGAATCAAAACGAATCGAACCGAAGAGAATCGATTCGAATCAAAATAAAAAGTATCGTATCAAATCGAATCGAAAAGAATCATATCAAATAGAATCGAAAGAATGGAATCAAATCTAAAACAATCGAATGGAATCGAAAAGAATCGAATTGAACGGAATGGAATCGAAAAGAATACAATAGAATAGAATCGAAAGACATCGAATAGAATCAAATCAAATCAAAAAGAATCGAATTGAATTGATCCTAACCAAAATAAGCGAAATGAATCGACTCGAACCGAAAAAAATCAAATCGAAAAGACTCTAATCTCAACGAAAATCATCGAAATGAATAGAATCGAAAAGAATCGAATTGAATCAAATCGAAAAGAATCGAATGGAATCCAATCGAAAAGAATCAAATTGATTCGACTCGAAACAAATTGAATCCAATCGAAAAGAATCTAATTGAATCGAATCGAAAAGAATCGAATTCAATCAAAACGAATCGATTCGAATGGAATAGAAAAGAATAGAATAGAATAGAATCGAAAAGAATCAACTCGAATCGAAAAGAATCGAATCGAAAAGAATTGAATCGAATCGAAAAGAAACGAATCGAACCGAATCAAAAAGAAAACAATCGAATCGAATCAAATACAAAAGAATCGCTTTGAATAGCATAGAATTGAAAAGAATCGAATCAATCGAATTGAAAACAATCGAATCGAAAAGAATCGAATCAAAAAAAGTCGAATCGAAACGAAAACAATCGAATCGAATCGAATCTAAAAGAATCGTATTGAATTGCATCGAGTCGAAAAGACTCGAATCAAAAAGACTCGAATCGAATTGAATCAAATCGAAAAGAATCTAATAGAAACCACTCGAACAGAATCAAATCGAAATGATTCAAAATGAATCGAATAGAATAGAATCGAAAAAAATCGAATAGAATCGAAACGAATTGAATCGAAGAGAATCGATTAGAATCGAAATGAAAAGAATCGTACTGAATCGAATCGAAAAGAATCAACTCAAATCGAATCGAAAGAATGGAATCAAATCGAAAAGAATCCAATCGAATCGAAAAGAATCGAACTGAATGGAATCAAATCGAAAAGAATCTAATCGAATTGAAAAGAATCGAATCAAATTTAATGGAATCGAAAAGAATCGAATTGATTCGAAAAGAATCGAAATGAAACAAATCAGATCAAATGGAAAAGAATCATATCGAATTGAAAAGAATCGAATCGAATCGAAATGAATCGAATCAAAAAGAATCGAATCGAAAAGAATCGAATTGAAAAGAATCGAATCGAATCGTAAAGATTCGAATCGAATTAAAAATATCACATCGAATCGAATCGCAAAGAATCGAATTGAAAAGACTCGAATTGAAACGAATCGATTTGAAACGAAAAGAATCGAATCGAATCGAATCGAATTGAATTGAAAGAATCGAATTGAATAGAAAAAAATCGAATAGAAAAGAATCGAACCGAAAAGAAAAGAATCAAATTGAATCAGTCGATTAAATTCTAGTCGAATCGAATCAAAAAATGAAATCGAGTCGAATCGAATCGAAAAGAATCGAATTGTATCTAATCAAAAAGAATCGAATCGTATCGACTCGAATCGAAAAGAATCCAACTGCATCATCGAATGGAAAATAATCGAATTGAATAGAATAGAAAAGAATCGAATCGAATCAAATCGAAAACAATCAAATTGAATTGATCGAAAAGAATCGAATTGAATCAAATCGAATCGAAATGCAAAGAATCGAATCAATACAAATAGAAAAGAATCGAAAAGAATCAAATCGACACGAAAAGAATCGAATCGAATCAAAAAGTATCGAATTGATTCGAAAACATTCGAATCGAAAAGAATCGAATTGAAATGAATCCGATCGAAATGAAAAGAATCTACTCGACTCGAATCCAAAAGAATCGAATCCAAAAGAATTGAATCGAATCCAAAAGAATCGAATTGAATTGAATCAAAAGAAATGAATTGAATTGAATCAAGAAGGAACTAATCGAATCAAATCGAAAAAAATCGAATAGAATCAAATCGAATCAAAAAGAATCGAATAGATTCGAATAAAGAAGAATCGAACTGAGGGATCCCTGGGTGGCGCAGCGGTTTAGCGCCTGCCTTTGGCCCAGGGCGCGATCCTGGAGACCCGGGATCGAATCCCACATCGGGCTCCCGCGGCATGGAGCCTGCTTCTCCCTCTGCCTGTGTCTCTGCCTCTCTCACTCTCTCTGTGACTATCATAAAAATAAGAATCGAATTGAATCGAGTTGAAAAAATCATAAAGAATCAAATCGAAAAGAATCGAATTCCATGTAACGAAAAGATTCGAATTGAAAAGAATCGAATCGAAACAAAAGAATCGAATCGAATCGACATGAATCAAAAAGAATCGAATCAAAACGAATCGAAAAGAAACAAATCAAGTAGAATCTAAAAGAACCGAATCGAATCAAATCGAAACAATTCGAATAGAATTGAATCGAAAAGAATCAAAACGAATCGAACCGAAGAGAATCGATTCGAATCAAAATAAAAAGTATCGTATCAAATCGAATCGAAAAGAATCATATCAAATAGAATCGAAAGAATGGAATCAAATCTAAAACAATCGAATGGAATCGAAAAGAATCGAATTGAACGGAATGGAATCGAAAAGAATACAATAGAATAGAATCGAAAGACATCGAATAGAATCAAACCAAATCAAAAAGAATCGAATTGAATTGATCCTAACCAAAATAAGCGAAATGAATCGACTCGAACCGAAAAAAATCAAATCGAAAAGACTCTAATCTCAACGAAAATCATCGAAATGAATAGAATCGAAAAGAATCGAATTGAATCAAATCGAAAAGAATCGAATGGAATCCAATCGAAAAGAATCAAATTGATTCGACTCGAAACAAATTGAATCCAATCGAAAAGAATCTAATTGAATCGAATCGAAAAGAATCGAATTCAATCAAAACGAATCGATTCGAATGGAATAGAAAAGAATAGAATAGAATAGAATCGAAAAGAATCAACTCGAATCGAAAAGAATCGAATCGAAAAGAATTGAATCGAATCGAAAAGAAACGAATCGAACCGAATCAAAAAGAAAACAATCGAATCGAATCAAATACAAAAGAATCGCTTTGAATAGCATAGAATTGAAAAGAATCGAATCAATCGAATTGAAAACAATCGAATCGAAAAGAATCGAATCAAAAAAAGTCGAATCGAAACGAAAACAATCGAATCGAATCGAATCTAAAAGAATCGTATTGAATTGCATCGAGTCGAAAAGACTCGAATCAAAAAGACTCGAATCGAATTGAATCAAATCGAAAAGAATCTAATAGAAACCACTCGAACAGAATCAAATCGAAATGATTCAAAATGAATCGAATAGAATAGAATCGAAAAAAATCGAATAGAATCGAAACGAATTGAATCGAAGAGAATCGATTAGAATCGAAATGAAAAGAATCGTATTGAATCGAATCGAAAAGAATCAACTCAAATCGAATCGAAAGAATTGAATCAAATCGAAAAGAATCCAATCGAATCGAAAAGAATCGAACTGAATGGAATCAAATCGAAAAGAATCTAATCGAATTGAAAAGAATCGAATCAAATTTAATGGAATCGAAAAGAATCGAATTGATTCGAAAAGAATCGAAATGAAACAAATCAGATCAAATGGAAAAGAATCAAATCGAATTGAAAAGAATCGAATCGAATCGAAATGAATCGAATCAAAAAGAATCGAATCGAAAAGAATCGAATTGAAAAGAATCGAATCGAATCGTAAAGATTCGAATCGAATTAAAAATATCACATCGAATCGAATCGCAAAGAATCGAATTGAAAAGACTCGAATTGAAACGAATCGATTTGAAACGAAAAGAATCGAATCGAATCGAATCGAATCGAATTGAATTGAAAGAATCGAATTGAATAGAAAAAAATCGAATAGAAAAGAATCGAACCGAAAAGAAAAGAATCAAATTGAATCAGTCGATTAAATTCTAGTCGAATCGAATCAAAAAATGAAATCGAGTCGAATCGAATCGAAAAGAATCGAATTGTATCTAATCAAAAAGAATCGAATCGTATCGACTCGAATCGAAAAGAATCCAACTGCATCATCGAATGGAAAATAATCGAATTGAATAGAATAGAAAAGAATCGAATCGAATCAAATCGAAAACAATCAAATTGAATTGATCGAAAAGAATCGAATTGAATCAAATCGAATCGAAATGCAAAGAATCGAATCAATACAAATAGAAAAGAATCGAAAAGAATCAAATCGACACGAAAAGAATCGAATCGAATCAAAAAGTATCGAATTGATTCGAAAACATTCGAATCGAAAAGAATCGAATTGAAATGAATCCGATCGAAATGAAAAGAATCTACTCGACTCGAATCCAAAAGAATCGAATCCAAAAGAATTGAATCGAATCCAAAAGAATCGAATTGAATTGAATCAAAAGAAATGAATTGAATTGAATCAAGAAGGAACTAATCGAATCAAATCGAAAAAAATCGAATAGAATCAAATCGAATCAAAAAGAATCGAATAGATTCGAATAAAGAAGAATCGAACTGAGGGATCCCTGGGTGGCGCAGCGGTTTAGCGCCTGCCTTTGGCCCAGGGCGCGATCCTGGAGACCCGGGATCGAATCCCACATCGGGCTCCCGCGGCATGGAGCCTGCTTCTCCCTCTGCCTGTGTCTCTGCCTCTCTCACTCTCTCTGTGACTATCATAAAAATAAGAATCGAATTGAATCGAGTTGAAAAAATCATAAAGAATCAAATCGAAAAGAATCGAATTCCATGTAACGAAAAGATTCGAATTGAAAAGAATCGAATCGAAACAAAAGAATCGAATCGAATCGACATGAATCAAAAAGAATCGAATCAAAACGAATCGAAAAGAAACAAATCAAGTAGAATCTAAAAGAACCGAATCGAATCAAATCGAAACAATTCGAATAGAATTGAATCGAAAAGAATCAAAACGAATCGAACCGAAGAGAATCGATTCGAATCAAAATAAAAAGTATCGTATCAAATCGAATCGAAAAGAATCATATCAAATAGAATCGAAAGAATGGAATCAAATCTAAAACAATCGAATGGAATCGAAAAGAATCGAATTGAACGGAATGGAATCGAAAAGAATACAATAGAATAGAATCGAAAGACATCGAATAGAATCAAATCAAATCAAAAAGAATCGAATTGAATTGATCCTAACCAAAATAAGCGAAATGAATCGACTCGAACCGAAAAAAATCAAATCGAAAAGACTCTAATCTCAACGAAAATCATCGAAATGAATAGAATCGAAAAGAATCGAATTGAATCAAATCGAAAAGAATCGAATGGAATCCAATCGAAAAGAATCAAATTGATTCGACTCGAAACAAATTGAATCCAATCGAAAAGAATCTAATTGAATCGAATCGAAAAGAATCGAATTCAATCAAAACGAATCGATTCGAATGGAATAGAAAAGAATAGAATAGAATAGAATCGAAAAGAATCAACTCGAATCGAAAAGAATCGAATCGAAAAGAATTGAATCGAATCGAAAAGAAACGAATCGAACCGAATCAAAAAGAAAACAATCGAATCGAATCAAATACAAAAGAATCGCTTTGAATAGCATAGAATTGAAAAGAATCGAATCAATCGAATTGAAAACAATCGAATCGAAAAGAATCGAATCAAAAAAAGTCGAATCGAAACGAAAACAATCGAATCGAATCGAATCTAAAAGAATCGTATTGAATTGCATCGAGTCGAAAAGACTCGAATCAAAAAGACTCGAATCGAATTGAATCAAATCGAAAAGAATCTAATAGAAACCACTCGAACAGAATCAAATCGAAATGATTCAAAATGAATCGAATAGAATAGAATCGAAAAAAATCGAATAGAATCGAAACGAATTGAATCGAAGAGAATCGATTAGAATCGAAATGAAAAGAATCGTATTGAATCGAATCGAAAAGAATCAACTCAAATCGAATCGAAAGAATTGAATCAAATCGAAAAGAATCCAATCGAATCGAAAAGAATCGAACTGAATGGAATCAAATCGAAAAGAATCTAATCGAATTGAAAAGAATCGAATCAAATTTAATGGAATCGAAAAGAATCGAATTGATTCGAAAAGAATCGAAATGAAACAAATCAGATCAAATGGAAAAGAATCAAATCGAATTGAAAAGAATCGAATCGAATCGAAATGAATCGAATCAAAAAGAATCGAATCGAAAAGAATCGAATTGAAAAGAATCGAATCGAATCGTAAAGATTCGAATCGAATTAAAAATATCACATCGAATCGAATCGCAAAGAATCGAATTGAAAAGACTCGAATTGAAACGAATCGATTTGAAACGAAAAGAATCGAATCGAATCGAATCGAATTGAATTGAAAGAATCGAATTGAATAGAAAAAAATCGAATAGAAAAGAATCGAACCGAAAAGAAAAGAATCAAATTGAATCAGTCGATTAAATTCTAGTCGAATCGAATCAAAAAATGAAATCGAGTCGAATCGAATCGAAAAGAATCGAATTGTATCTAATCAAAAAGAATCGAATCGTATCGACTCGAATCGAAAAGAATCCAACTGCATCATCGAATGGAAAATAATCGAATTGAATAGAATAGAAAAGAATCGAATCGAATCAAATCGAAAACAATCAAATTGAATTGATCGAAAAGAATCGAATTGAATCAAATCGAATCGAAATGCAAAGAATCGAATCAATACAAATAGAAAAGAATCGAAAAGAATCAAATCGACACGAAAAGAATCGAATCGAATCAAAAAGTATCGAATTGATTCGAAAACATTCGAATCGAAAAGAATCGAATTGAAATGAATCCGATCGAAATGAAAAGAATCTACTCGACTCGAATCCAAAAGAATCGAATCCAAAAGAATTGAATCGAATCCAAAAGAATCGAATTGAATTGAATCAAAAGAAATGAATTGAATTGAATCAAGAAGGAACTAATCGAATCAAATCGAAAAAAATCGAATAGAATCAAATCGAATCAAAAAGAATCGAATAGATTCGAATAAAGAAGAATCGAACTGAGGGATCCCTGGGTGGCGCAGCGGTTTAGCGCCTGCCTTTGGCCCAGGGCGCGATCCTGGAGACCCGGGATCGAATCCCACATCGGGCTCCCGCGGCATGGAGCCTGCTTCTCCCTCTGCCTGTGTCTCTGCCTCTCTCACTCTCTCTGTGACTATCATAAAAATAAGAATCGAATTGAATCGAGTTGAAAAAATCATAAAGAATCAAATCGAAAAGAATCGAATTCCATGTAACGAAAAGATTCGAATTGAAAAGAATCGAATGGAAACAAAAGAATCGAATCGAATCGACATGAATCAAAAAGAATCGAATCAAAACGAATCGAAAAGAAACAAATCAAGTAGAATCTAAAAGAACCGAATCGAATCAAATCGAAACAATTCGAATAGAATTGAATCGAAAAGAATCAAAACGAATCGAACCGAAGAGAATCGATTCGAATCAAAATAAAAAGTATCGTATCAAATCGAATCGAAAAGAATCATATCAAATAGAATCGAAAGAATGGAATCAAATCTAAAACAATCGAATGGAATCGAAAAGAATCGAATTGAACGGAATGGAATCGAAAAGAATACAATAGAATAGAATCGAAAGACATCGAATAGAATCAAATCAAATCAAAAAGAATCGAATTGAATTGATCCTAACCAAAATAAGCGAAATGAATCGACTCGAACCGAAAAAAATCAAATCGAAAAGACTCTAATCTCAACGAAAATCATCGAAATGAATAGAATCGAAAAGAATCGAATTGAATCAAATCGAAAAGAATCGAATGGAATCCAATCGAAAAGAATCAAATTGATTCGACTCGAAACAAATTGAATCCAATCGAAAAGAATCTAATTGAATCGAATCGAAAAGAATCGAATTCAATCAAAACGAATCGATTCGAATGGAATAGAAAAGAATAGAATAGAATAGAATCGAAAAGAATCAACTCGAATCGAAAAGAATCGAATCGAAAAGAATTGAATCGAATCGAAAAGAAACGAATCGAACCGAATCAAAAAGAAAACAATCGAATCGAATCAAATACAAAAGAATCGCTTTGAATAGCATAGAATTGAAAAGAATCGAATCAATCGAATTGAAAACAATCGAATCGAAAAGAATCGAATCAAAAAAAGTCGAATCGAAACGAAAACAATCGAATCGAATCGAATCTAAAAGAATCGTATTGAATTGCATCGAGTCGAAAAGACTCGAATCAAAAAGACTCGAATCGAATTGAATCAAATCGAAAAGAATCTAATAGAAACCACTCGAACAGAATCAAATCGAAATGATTCAAAATGAATCGAATAGAATAGAATCGAAAAAAATCGAATAGAATCGAAACGAATTGAATCGAAGAGAATCGATTAGAATCGAAATGAAAAGAATCGTATTGAATCGAATCGAAAAGAATCAACTCAAATCGAATCGAAAGAATTGAATCAAATCGAAAAGAATCCAATCGAATCGAAAAGAATCGAACTGAATGGAATCAAATCGAAAAGAATCTAATCGAATTGAAAAGAATCGAATCAAATTTAATGGAATCGAAAAGAATCGAATTGATTCGAAAAGAATCGAAATGAAACAAATCAGATCAAATGGAAAAGAATCAAATCGAATTGAAAAGAATCGAATCGAATCGAAATGAATCGAATCAAAAAGAATCGAATCGAAAAGAATCGAATTGAAAAGAATCGAATCGAATCGTAAAGATTCGAATCGAATTAAAAATATCACATCGAATCGAATCGCAAAGAATCGAATTGAAAAGACTCGAATTGAAACGAATCGATTTGAAACGAAAAGAATCGAATCGAATCGAATCGAATTGAATTGAAAGAATCGAATTGAATAGAAAAAAATCGAATAGAAAAGAATCGAACCGAAAAGAAAAGAATCAAATTGAATCAGTCGATTAAATTCTAGTCGAATCGAATCAAAAAATGAAATCGAGTCGAATCGAATCGAAAAGAATCGAATTGTATCTAATCAAAAAGAATCGAATCGTATCGACTCGAATCGAAAAGAATCCAACTGCATCATCGAATGGAAAATAATCGAATTGAATAGAATAGAAAAGAATCGAATCGAATCAAATCGAAAACAATCAAATTGAATTGATCGAAAAGAATCGAATTGAATCAAATCGAATCGAAATGCAAAGAATCGAATCAATACAAATAGAAAAGAATCGAAAAGAATCAAATCGACACGAAAAGAATCGAATCGAATCAAAAAGTATCGAATTGATTCGAAAACATTCGAATCGAAAAGAATCGAATTGAAATGAATCCGATCGAAATGAAAAGAATCTACTCGACTCGAATCCAAAAGAATCGAATCCAAAAGAATTGAATCGAATCCAAAAGAATCGAATTGAATTGAATCAAAAGAAATGAATTGAATTGAATCAAGAAGGAACTAATCGAATCAAATCGAAAAAAATCGAATAGAATCAAATCGAATCAAAAAGAATCGAATAGATTCGAATAAAGAAGAATCGAACTGAGGGATCCCTGGGTGGCGCAGCGGTTTAGCGCCTGCCTTTGGCCCAGGGCGCGATCCTGGAGACCCGGGATCGAATCCCACATCGGGCTCCCGCTGCATGGAGCCTGCTTCTCCCTCTGCCTGTGTCTCTGCCTCTCTCACTCTCTCTGTGACTATCATAAAAATAAGAATCGAATTGAATCGAGTTGAAAAAATCATAAAGAATCAAATCGAAAAGAATCGAATTCCATGTAACGAAAAGATTCGAATTGAAAAGAATCGAATGGAAACAAAAGAATCGAATCGAATCGACATGAATCAAAAAGAATCGAATCAAAACGAATCGAAAAGAAACAAATCAAGTAGAATCTAAAAGAACCGAATCGAATCAAATCGAAACAATTCGAATAGAATTGAATCGAAAAGAATCAAAACGAATCGAACCGAAGAGAATCGATTCGAATCAAAATAACAAGTATCGTATCAAATCGAATCGAAAAGAATCATATCAAATAGAATCGAAAGAATGGAATCAAATCTAAAACAATCGAATGGAATCGAAAAGAATCGAATTGAACGGAATGGAATCGAAAAGAATACAATAGAATAGAATCGAAAGACATCGAATAGAATCAAACCAAATCAAAAAGAATCGAATTGAATTGATCCTAACCAAAATAAGCGAAATGAATCGACTCGAACCGAAAAAAATCAAATCGAAAAGACTCTAATCTCAACGAAAATCATCGAAATGAATAGAATCGAAAAGAATCGAATTGAATCAAATCGAAAAGAATCGAATGGAATCCAATCGAAAAGAATCAAATTGATTCGACTCGAAACAAATTGAATCCAATCGAAAAGAATCTAATTGAATCGAATCGAAAAGAATCGAATTCAATCAAAACGAATCGATTCGAATGGAATAGAAAAGAATAGAATAGAATAGAATCGAAAAGAATCAACTCGAATCGAAAAGAATCGAATCGAAAAGAATTGAATCGAATCGAAAAGAAACGAATCGAACCGAATCAAAAAGAAAACCATCGAATCGAATCAAATACAAAAGAATCGCTTTGAATAGCATAGAATTGAAAAGAATCGAATCAATCGAATTGAAAACAATCGAATCGAAAAGAATCGAATCAAAAAAAGTCGAATCGAAACGAAAACAATCGAATCGAATCGAATCTAAAAGAATCGTATTGAATTGCATCGAGTCGAAAAGACTCGAATCAAAAAGACTCGAATCGAATTGAATCAAATCGAAAAGAATCTAATAGAAACCACTCGAACAGAATCAAATCGAAATGATTCAAAATGAATCGAATAGAATAGAATCGAAAAAAATCGAATAGAATCGAAACGAATTGAATCGAAGAGAATCGATTAGAATCGAAATGAAAAGAATCGTATTGAATCGAATCGAAAAGAATCAACTCAAATCGAATCGAAAGAATTGAATCAAATCGAAAAGAATCCAATCGAATCGAAAAGAATCGAACTGAATGGAATCAAATCGAAAAGAATCTAATCGAATTGAAAAGAATCGAATCAAATTTAATGGAATCGAAAAGAATCGAATTGATTCGAAAAGAATCGAAATGAAACAAATCAGATCAAATGGAAAAGAATCAAATCGAATTGAAAAGAATCGAATCGAATCGAAATGAATCGAATCAAAAAGAATCGAATCGAAAAGAATCGAATTGAAAAGAATCGAATCGAATCGTAAAGATTCGAATCGAATTAAAAATATCACATCGAATCGAATCGCAAAGAATCGAATTGAAAAGACTCGAATTGAAACGAATCGATTTGAAACGAAAAGAATCGAATCGAATCGAATCGAATTGAATTGAAAGAATCGAATTGAATAGAAAAAAATCGAATAGAAAAGAATCGAACCGAAAAGAAAAGAATCAAATTGAATCAGTCGATTAAATTCTAGTCGAATCGAATCAAAAAATGAAATCGAGTCGAATCGAATCGAAAAGAATCGAATTGTATCTAATCAAAAAGAATCGAATCGTATCGACTCGAATCGAAAAGAATCCAACTGCATCATCGAATGGAAAATAATCGAATTGAATAGAATAGAAAAGAATCGAATCGAATCAAATCGAAAACAATCAAATTGAATTGATCGAAAAGAATCGAATTGAATCAAATCGAATCGAAATGCAAAGAATCGAATCAATACAAATAGAAAAGAATCGAAAAGAATCAAATCGACACGAAAAGAATCGAATCGAATCAAAAAGTATCGAATTGATTCGAAAACATTCGAATCGAAAAGAATCGAATTGAAATGAATCCGATCGAAATGAAAAGAATCTACTCGACTCGAATCCAAAAGAATCGAATCCAAAAGAATTGAATCGAATCCAAAAGAATCGAATTGAATTGAATCAAAAGAAATGAATTGAATTGAATCAAGAAGGAACTAATCGAATCAAATCGAAAAAAATCGAATAGAATCAAATCGAATCAAAAAGAATCGAATAGATTCGAATAAAGAAGAATCGAACTGAGGGATCCCTGGGTGGCGCAGCGGTTTAGCGCCTGCCTTTGGCCCAGGGCGCGATCCTGGAGACCCGGGATCGAATCCCACATCGGGCTCCCGCGGCATGGAGCCTGCTTCTCCCTCTGCCTGTGTCTCTGCCTCTCTCACTCTCTCTGTGACTATCATAAAAATAAGAATCGAATTGAATCGAGTTGAAAAAATCATAAAGAATCAAATCGAAAAGAATCGAATTCCATGTAACGAAAAGATTCGAATTGAAAAGAATCGAATCGAAACAAAAGAATCGAATCGAATCGACATGAATCAAAAAGAATCGAATCAAAACGAATCGAAAAGAAACAAATCAAGTAGAATCTAAAAGAACCGAATCGAATCAAATCGAAACAATTCGAATAGAATTGAATCGAAAAGAATCAAAACGAATCGAACCGAAGAGAATCGATTCGAATCAAAATAAAAAGTATCGTATCAAATCGAATCGAAAAGAATCATATCAAATAGAATCGAAAGAATGGAATCAAATCTAAAACAATCGAATGGAATCGAAAAGAATCGAATTGAACGGAATGGAATCGAAAAGAATACAATAGAATAGAATCGAAAGACATCGAATAGAATCAAATCAAATCAAAAAGAATCGAATTGAATTGATCCTAACCAAAATAAGCGAAATGAATCGACTCGAACCGAAAAAAATCAAATCGAAAAGACTCTAATCTCAACGAAAATCATCGAAATGAATAGAATCGAAAAGAATCGAATTGAATCAAATCGAAAAGAATCGAATGGAATCCAATCGAAAAGAATCAAATTGATTCGACTCGAAACAAATTGAATCCAATCGAAAAGAATCTAATTGAATCGAATCGAAAAGAATCGAATTCAATCAAAACGAATCGATTCGAATGGAATAGAAAAGAATAGAATAGAATAGAATCGAAAAGAATCAACTCGAATCGAAAAGAATCGAATCGAAAAGAATTGAATCGAATCGAAAAGAAACGAATCGAACCGAATCAAAAAGAAAACAATCGAATCGAATCAAATACAAAAGAATCGCTTTGAATAGCATAGAATTGAAAAGAATCGAATCAATCGAATTGAAAACAATCGAATCGAAAAGAATCGAATCAAAAAAAGTCGAATCGAAACGAAAACAATCGAATCGAATCGAATCTAAAAGAATCGTATTGAATTGCATCGAGTCGAAAAGACTCGAATCAAAAAGACTCGAATCGAATTGAATCAAATCGAAAAGAATCTAATAGAAACCACTCGAACAGAATCAAATCGAAATGATTCAAAATGAATCGAATAGAATAGAATCGAAAAAAATCGAATAGAATCGAAACGAATTGAATCGAAGAGAATCGATTAGAATCGAAATGAAAAGAATCGTATTGAATCGAATCGAAAAGAATCAACTCAAATCGAATCGAAAGAATTGAATCAAATCGAAAAGAATCCAATCGAATCGAAAAGAATCGAACTGAATGGAATCAAATCGAAAAGAATCTAATCGAATTGAAAAGAATCGAATCAAATTTAATGGAATCGAAAAGAATCGAATTGATTCGAAAAGAATCGAAATGAAACAAATCAGATCAAATGGAAAAGAATCAAATCGAATTGAAAAGAATCGAATCGAATCGAAATGAATCGAATCAAAAAGAATCGAATCGAAAAGAATCGAATTGAAAAGAATCGAATCGAATCGTAAAGATTCGAATCGAATTAAAAATATCACATCGAATCGAATCGCAAAGAATCGAATTGAAAAGACTCGAATTGAAACGAATCGATTTGAAACGAAAAGAATCGAATCGAATCGAATCGAATTGAATTGAAAGAATCGAATTGAATAGAAAAAAATCGAATAGAAAAGAATCGAACCGAAAAGAAAAGAATCAAATTGAATCAGTCGATTAAATTCTAGTCGAATCGAATCAAAAAATGAAATCGAGTCGAATCGAATCGAAAAGAATCGAATTGTATCTAATCAAAAAGAATCGAATCGTATCGACTCGAATCGAAAAGAATCCAACTGCATCATCGAATGGAAAATAATCGAATTGAATAGAATAGAAAAGAATCGAATCGAATCAAATCGAAAACAATCAAATTGAATTGATCGAAAAGAATCGAATTGAATCAAATCGAATCGAAATGCAAAGAATCGAATCAATACAAATAGAAAAGAATCGAAAAGAATCAAATCGACACGAAAAGAATCGAATCGAATCAAAAAGTATCGAATTGATTCGAAAACATTCGAATCGAAAAGAATCGAATTGAAATGAATCCGATCGAAATGAAAAGAATCTACTCGACTCGAATCCAAAAGAATCGAATCCAAAAGAATTGAATCGAATCCAAAAGAATCGAATTGAATTGAATCAAAAGAAATGAATTGAATTGAATCAAGAAGGAACTAATCGAATCAAATCGAAAAAAATCGAATAGAATCAAATCGAATCAAAAAGAATCGAATAGATTCGAATAAAGAAGAATCGAACTGAGGGATCCCTGGGTGGCGCAGCGGTTTAGCGCCTGCCTTTGGCCCAGGGCGCGATCCTGGAGACCCGGGATCGAATCCCACATCGGGCTCCCGCTGCATGGAGCCTGCTTCTCCCTCTGCCTGTGTCTCTGCCTCTCTCACTCTCTCTGTGACTATCATAAAAATAAGAATCGAATTGAATCGAGTTGAAAAAATCATAAAGAATCAAATCGAAAAGAATCGAATTCCATGTAACGAAAAGATTCGAATTGAAAAGAATCGAATGGAAACAAAAGAATCGAATCGAATCGACATGAATCAAAAAGAATCGAATCAAAACGAATCGAAAAGAAACAAATCAAGTAGAATCTAAAAGAACCGAATCGAATCAAATCGAAACAATTCGAATAGAATTGAATCGAAAAGAATCAAAACGAATCGAACCGAAGAGAATCGATTCGAATCAAAATAACAAGTATCGTATCAAATCGAATCGAAAAGAATCATATCAAATAGAATCGAAAGAATGGAATCAAATCTAAAACAATCGAATGGAATCGAAAAGAATCGAATTGAACGGAATGGAATCGAAAAGAATACAATAGAATAGAATCGAAAGACATCGAATAGAATCAAACCAAATCAAAAAGAATCGAATTGAATTGATCCTAACCAAAATAAGCGAAATGAATCGACTCGAACCGAAAAAAATCAAATCGAAAAGACTCTAATCTCAACGAAAATCATCGAAATGAATAGAATCGAAAAGAATCGAATTGAATCAAATCGAAAAGAATCGAATGGAATCCAATCGAAAAGAATCAAATTGATTCGACTCGAAACAAATTGAATCCAATCGAAAAGAATCTAATTGAATCGAATCGAAAAGAATCGAATTCAATCAAAACGAATCGATTCGAATGGAATAGAAAAGAATAGAATAGAATAGAATCGAAAAGAATCAACTCGAATCGAAAAGAATCGAATCGAAAAGAATTGAATCGAATCGAAAAGAAACGAATCGAACCGAATCAAAAAGAAAACAATCGAATCGAATCAAATACAAAAGAATCGCTTTGAATAGCATAGAATTGAAAAGAATCGAATCAATCGAATTGAAAACAATCGAATCGAAAAGAATCGAATCAAAAAAAGTCGAATCGAAACGAAAACAATCGAATCGAATCGAATCTAAAAGAATCGTATTGAATTGCATCGAGTCGAAAAGACTCGAATCAAAAAGACTCGAATCGAATTGAATCAAATCGAAAAGAATCTAATAGAAACCACTCGAACAGAATCAAATCGAAATGATTCAAAATGAATCGAATAGAATAGAATCGAAAAAAATCGAATAGAATCGAAACGAATTGAATCGAAGAGAATCGATTAGAATCGAAATGAAAAGAATCGTATTGAATCGAATCGAAAAGAATCAACTCAAATCGAATCGAAAGAATTGAATCAAATCGAAAAGAATCCAATCGAATCGAAAAGAATCGAACTGAATGGAATCAAATCGAAAAGAATCTAATCGAATTGAAAAGAATCGAATCAAATTTAATGGAATCGAAAAGAATCGAATTGATTCGAAAAGAATCGAAATGAAACAAATCAGATCAAATGGAAAAGAATCAAATCGAATTGAAAAGAATCGAATCGAATCGAAATGAATCGAATCAAAAAGAATCGAATCGAAAAGAATCGAATTGAAAAGAATCGAATCGAATCGTAAAGATTCGAATCGAATTAAAAATATCACATCGAATCGAATCGCAAAGAATCGAATTGAAAAGACTCGAATTGAAACGAATCGATTTGAAACGAAAAGAATCGAATCGAATCGAATCGAATTGAATTGAAAGAATCGAATTGAATAGAAAAAAATCGAATAGAAAAGAATCGAACCGAAAAGAAAAGAATCAAATTGAATCAGTCGATTAAATTCTAGTCGAATCGAATCAAAAAATGAAATCGAGTCGAATCGAATCGAAAAGAATCGAATTGTATCTAATCAAAAAGAATCGAATCGTATCGACTCGAATCGAAAAGAATCCAACTGCATCATCGAATGGAAAATAATCGAATTGAATAGAATAGAAAAGAATCGAATCGAATCAAATCGAAAACAATCAAATTGAATTGATCGAAAAGAATCGAATTGAATCAAATCGAATCGAAATGCAAAGAATCGAATCAATACAAATAGAAAAGAATCGAAAAGAATCAAATCGACACGAAAAGAATCGAATCGAATCAAAAAGTATCGAATTGATTCGAAAACATTCGAATCGAAAAGAATCGAATTGAAATGAATCCGATCGAAATGAAAAGAATCTACTCGACTCGAATCCAAAAGAATCGAATCCAAAAGAATTGAATCGAATCCAAAAGAATCGAATTGAATTGAATCAAAAGAAATGAATTGAATTGAATCAAGAAGGAACTAATCGAATCAAATCGAAAAAAATCGAATAGAATCAAATCGAATCAAAAAGAATCGAATAGATTCGAATAAAGAAGAATCGAACTGAGGGATCCCTGGGTGGCGCAGCGGTTTAGCGCCTGCCTTTGGCCCAGGGCGCGATCCTGGAGACCCGGGATCGAATCCCACATCGGGCTCCCGCTGCATGGAGCCTGCTTCTCCCTCTGCCTGTGTCTCTGCCTCTCTCACTCTCTCTGTGACTATCATAAAAATAAGAATCGAATTGAATCGAGTTGAAAAAATCATAAAGAATCAAATCGAAAAGAATCGAATTCCATGTAACGAAAAGATTCGAATTGAAAAGAATCGAATGGAAACAAAAGAATCGAATCGAATCGACATGAATCAAAAAGAATCGAATCAAAACGAATCGAAAAGAAACAAATCAAGTAGAATCTAAAAGAACCGAATCGAATCAAATCGAAACAATTCGAATAGAATTGAATCGAAAAGAATCAAAACGAATCGAACCGAAGAGAATCGATTCGAATCAAAATAACAAGTATCGTATCAAATCGAATCGAAAAGAATCATATCAAATAGAATCGAAAGAATGGAATCAAATCTAAAACAATCGAATGGAATCGAAAAGAATCGAATTGAACGGAATGGAATCGAAAAGAATACAATAGAATAGAATCGAAAGACATCGAATAGAATCAAACCAAATCAAAAAGAATCGAATTGAATTGATCCTAACCAAAATAAGCGAAATGAATCGACTCGAACCGAAAAAAATCAAATCGAAAAGACTCTAATCTCAACGAAAATCATCGAAATGAATAGAATCGAAAAGAATCGAATTGAATCAAATCGAAAAGAATCGAATGGAATCCAATCGAAAAGAATCAAATTGATTCGACTCGAAACAAATTGAATCCAATCGAAAAGAATCTAATTGAATCGAATCGAAAAGAATCGAATTCAATCAAAACGAATCGATTCGAATGGAATAGAAAAGAATAGAATAGAATAGAATCGAAAAGAATCAACTCGAATCGAAAAGAATCGAATCGAAAAGAATTGAATCGAATCGAAAAGAAACGAATCGAACCGAATCAAAAAGAAAACAATCGAATCGAATCAAATACAAAAGAATCGCTTTGAATAGCATAGAATTGAAAAGAATCGAATCAATCGAATTGAAAACAATCGAATCGAAAAGAATCGAATCAAAAAAAGTCGAATCGAAACGAAAACAATCGAATCGAATCGAATCTAAAAGAATCGTATTGAATTGCATCGAGTCGAAAAGACTCGAATCAAAAAGACTCGAATCGAATTGAATCAAATCGAAAAGAATCTAATAGAAACCACTCGAACAGAATCAAATCGAAATGATTCAAAATGAATCGAATAGAATAGAATCGAAAAAAATCGAATAGAATCGAAACGAATTGAATCGAAGAGAATCGATTAGAATCGAAATGAAAAGAATCGTATTGAATCGAATCGAAAAGAATCAACTCAAATCGAATCGAAAGAATTGAATCAAATCGAAAAGAATCCAATCGAATCGAAAAGAATCGAACTGAATGGAATCAAATCGAAAAGAATCTAATCGAATTGAAAAGAATCGAATCAAATTTAATGGAATCGAAAAGAATCGAATTGATTCGAAAAGAATCGAAATGAAACAAATCAGATCAAATGGAAAAGAATCAAATCGAATTGAAAAGAATCGAATCGAATCGAAATGAATCGAATCAAAAAGAATCGAATCGAAAAGAATCGAATTGAAAAGAATCGAATCGAATCGTAAAGATTCGAATCGAATTAAAAATATCACATCGAATCGAATCGCAAAGAATCGAATTGAAAAGACTCGAATTGAAACGAATCGATTTGAAACGAAAAGAATCGAATCGAATCGAATCGAATTGAATTGAAAGAATCGAATTGAATAGAAAAAAATCGAATAGAAAAGAATCGAACCGAAAAGAAAAGAATCAAATTGAATCAGTCGATTAAATTCTAGTCGAATCGAATCAAAAAATGAAATCGAGTCGAATCGAATCGAAAAGAATCGAATTGTATCTAATCAAAAAGAATCGAATCGTATCGACTCGAATCGAAAAGAATCCAACTGCATCATCGAATGGAAAATAATCGAATTGAATAGAATAGAAAAGAATCGAATCGAATCAAATCGAAAACAATCAAATTGAATTGATCGAAAAGAATCGAATTGAATCAAATCGAATCGAAATGCAAAGAATCGAATCAATACAAATAGAAAAGAATCGAAAAGAATCAAATCGACACGAAAAGAATCGAATCGAATCAAAAAGTATCGAATTGATTCGAAAACATTCGAATCGAAAAGAATCGAATTGAAATGAATCCGATCGAAATGAAAAGAATCTACTCGACTCGAATCCAAAAGAATCGAATCCAAAAGAATTGAATCGAATCCAAAAGAATCGAATTGAATTGAATCAAAAGAAATGAATTGAATTGAATCAAGAAGGAACTAATCGAATCAAATCGAAAAAAATCGAATAGAATCAAATCGAATCAAAAAGAATCGAATAGATTCGAATAAAGAAGAATCGAACTGAGGGATCCCTGGGTGGCGCAGCGGTTTAGCGCCTGCCTTTGGCCCAGGGCGCGATCCTGGAGACCCGGGATCGAATCCCACATCGGGCTCCCGCGGCATGGAGCCTGCTTCTCCCTCTGCCTGTGTCTCTGCCTCTCTCACTCTCTCTGTGACTATCATAAAAATAAGAATCGAATTGAATCGAGTTGAAAAAATCATAAAGAATCAAATCGAAAAGAATCGAATTCCATGTAACGAAAAGATTCGAATTGAAAAGAATCGAATGGAAACAAAAGAATCGAATCGAATCGACATGAATCAAAAAGAATCGAATCAAAACGAATCGAAAAGAAACAAATCAAGTAGAATCTAAAAGAACCGAATCGAATCAAATCGAAACAATTCGAATAGAATTGAATCGAAAAGAATCAAAACGAATCGAACCGAAGAGAATCGATTCGAATCAAAATAACAAGTATCGTATCAAATCGAATCGAAAAGAATCATATCAAATAGAATCGAAAGAATGGAATCAAATCTAAAACAATCGAATGGAATCGAAAAGAATCGAATTGAACGGAATGGAATCGAAAAGAATACAATAGAATAGAATCGAAAGACATCGAATAGAATCAAACCAAATCAAAAAGAATCGAATTGAATTGATCCTAACCAAAATAAGCGAAATGAATCGACTCGAACCGAAAAAAATCAAATCGAAAAGACTCTAATCTCAACGAAAATCATCGAAATGAATAGAATCGAAAAGAATCGAATTGAATCAAATCGAAAAGAATCGAATGGAATCCAATCGAAAAGAATCAAATTGATTCGACTCGAAACAAATTGAATCCAATCGAAAAGAATCTAATTGAATCGAATCGAAAAGAATCGAATTCAATCAAAACGAATCGATTCGAATGGAATAGAAAAGAATAGAATAGAATAGAATCGAAAAGAATCAACTCGAATCGAAAAGAATCGAATCGAAAAGAATTGAATCGAATCGAAAAGAAACGAATCGAACCGAATCAAAAAGAAAACAATCGAATCGAATCAAATACAAAAGAATCGCTTTGAATAGCATAGAATTGAAAAGAATCGAATCAATCGAATTGAAAACAATCGAATCGAAAAGAATCGAATCAAAAAAAGTCGAATCGAAACGAAAACAATCGAATCGAATCGAATCTAAAAGAATCGTATTGAATTGCATCGAGTCGAAAAGACTCGAATCAAAAAGACTCGAATCGAATTGAATCAAATCGAAAAGAATCTAATAGAAACCACTCGAACAGAATCAAATCGAAATGATTCAAAATGAATCGAATAGAATAGAATCGAAAAAAATCGAATAGAATCGAAACGAATTGAATCGAAGAGAATCGATTAGAATCGAAATGAAAAGAATCGTATTGAATCGAATCGAAAAGAATCAACTCAAATCGAATCGAAAGAATTGAATCAAATCGAAAAGAATCCAATCGAATCGAAAAGAATCGAACTGAATGGAATCAAATCGAAAAGAATCTAATCGAATTGAAAAGAATCGAATCAAATTTAATGGAATCGAAAAGAATCGAATTGATTCGAAAAGAATCGAAATGAAACAAATCAGATCAAATGGAAAAGAATCAAATCGAATTGAAAAGAATCGAATCGAATCGAAATGAATCGAATCAAAAAGAATCGAATCGAAAAGAATCGAATTGAAAAGAATCGAATCGAATCGTAAAGATTCGAATCGAATTAAAAATATCACATCGAATCGAATCGCAAAGAATCGAATTGAAAAGACTCGAATTGAAACGAATCGATTTGAAACGAAAAGAATCGAATCGAATCGAATCGAATTGAATTGAAAGAATCGAATTGAATAGAAAAAAATCGAATAGAAAAGAATCGAACCGAAAAGAAAAGAATCAAATTGAATCAGTCGATTAAATTCTAGTCGAATCGAATCAAAAAATGAAATCGAGTCGAATCGAATCGAAAAGAATCGAATTGTATCTAATCAAAAAGAATCGAATCGTATCGACTCGAATCGAAAAGAATCCAACTGCATCATCGAATGGAAAATAATCGAATTGAATAGAATAGAAAAGAATCGAATCGAATCAAATCGAAAACAATCAAATTGAATTGATCGAAAAGAATCGAATTGAATCAAATCGAATCGAAATGCAAAGAATCGAATCAATACAAATAGAAAAGAATCGAAAAGAATCAAATCGACACGAAAAGAATCGAATCGAATCAAAAAGTATCGAATTGATTCGAAAACATTCGAATCGAAAAGAATCGAATTGAAATGAATCCGATCGAAATGAAAAGAATCTACTCGACTCGAATCCAAAAGAATCGAATCCAAAAGAATTGAATCGAATCCAAAAGAATCGAATTGAATTGAATCAAAAGAAATGAATTGAATTGAATCAAGAAGGAACTAATCGAATCAAATCGAAAAAAATCGAATAGAATCAAATCGAATCAAAAAGAATCGAATAGATTCGAATAAAGAAGAATCGAACTGAGGGATCCCTGGGTGGCGCAGCGGTTTAGCGCCTGCCTTTGGCCCAGGGCGCGATCCTGGAGACCCGGGATCGAATCCCACATCGGGCTCCCGCGGCATGGAGCCTGCTTCTCCCTCTGCCTGTGTCTCTGCCTCTCTCACTCTCTCTGTGACTATCATAAAAATAAGAATCGAATTGAATCGAGTTGAAAAAATCATAAAGAATCAAATCGAAAAGAATCGAATTCCATGTAACGAAAAGATTCGAATTGAAAAGAATCGAATCGAAACAAAAGAATCGAATCGAATCGACATGAATCAAAAAGAATCGAATCAAAACGAATCGAAAAGAAACAAATCAAGTAGAATCTAAAAGAACCGAATCGAATCAAATCGAAACAATTCGAATAGAATTGAATCGAAAAGAATCAAAACGAATCGAACCGAAGAGAATCGATTCGAATCAAAATAAAAAGTATCGTATCAAATCGAATCGAAAAGAATCATATCAAATAGAATCGAAAGAATGGAATCAAATCTAAAACAATCGAATGGAATCGAAAAGAATCGAATTGAACGGAATGGAATCGAAAAGAATACAATAGAATAGAATCGAAAGACATCGAATAGAATCAAATCAAATCAAAAAGAATCGAATTGAATTGATCCTAACCAAAATAAGCGAAATGAATCGACTCGAACCGAAAAAAATCAAATCGAAAAGACTCTAATCTCAACGAAAATCATCGAAATGAATAGAATCGAAAAGAATCGAATTGAATCAAATCGAAAAGAATCGAATGGAATCCAATCGAAAAGAATCAAATTGATTCGACTCGAAACAAATTGAATCCAATCGAAAAGAATCTAATTGAATCGAATCGAAAAGAATCGAATTCAATCAAAACGAATCGATTCGAATGGAATAGAAAAGAATAGAATAGAATAGAATCGAAAAGAATCAACTCGAATCGAAAAGAATCGAATCGAAAAGAATTGAATCGAATCGAAAAGAAACGAATCGAACCGAATCAAAAAGAAAACAATCGAATCGAATCAAATACAAAAGAATCGCTTTGAATAGCATAGAATTGAAAAGAATCGAATCAATCGAATTGAAAACAATCGAATCGAAAAGAATCGAATCAAAAAAAGTCGAATCGAAACGAAAACAATCGAATCGAATCGAATCTAAAAGAATCGTATTGAATTGCATCGAGTCGAAAAGACTCGAATCAAAAAGACTCGAATCGAATTGAATCAAATCGAAAAGAATCTAATAGAAACCACTCGAACAGAATCAAATCGAAATGATTCAAAATGAATCGAATAGAATAGAATCGAAAAAAATCGAATAGAATCGAAACGAATTGAATCGAAGAGAATCGATTAGAATCGAAATGAAAAGAATCGTATTGAATCGAATCGAAAAGAATCAACTCAAATCGAATCGAAAGAATTGAATCAAATCGAAAAGAATCCAATCGAATCGAAAAGAATCGAACTGAATGGAATCAAATCGAAAAGAATCTAATCGAATTGAAAAGAATCGAATCAAATTTAATGGAATCGAAAAGAATCGAATTGATTCGAAAAGAATCGAAATGAAACAAATCAGATCAAATGGAAAAGAATCAAATCGAATTGAAAAGAATCGAATCGAATCGAAATGAATCGAATCAAAAAGAATCGAAACGAAAAGAATCGAATTGAAAAGAATCGAATCGAATCGTAAAGATTCGAATCGAATTAAAAATATCACATCGAATCGAATCGCAAAGAATCGAATTGAAAAGACTCGAATTGAAACGAATCGATTTGAAACGAAAAGAATCGAATCGAATCGAATCGAATTGAATTGAAAGAATCGAATTGAATAGAAAAAAATCGAATA
The DNA here is from genome assembly GCF_053574225.1 of Canis aureus. Classification (NCBI taxonomy): domain Eukaryota; kingdom Metazoa; phylum Chordata; class Mammalia; order Carnivora; family Canidae; genus Canis; species Canis aureus. The sequence continues at coordinate 28,520,623 of NC_135648.1, forward strand.
GAAAAGAATCGAACCGAAAAGAAAAGAATCAAATTGAATCAGTCGATTAAATTCTAGTCGAATCGAATCAAAAAATGAAATCGAGTCGAATCGAATCGAAAAGAATCGAATTGTATCTAATCAAAAAGAATCGAATCGTATCGACTCGAATCGAAAAGAATCCAACTGCATCATCGAATGGAAAATAATCGAATTGAATAGAATAGAAAAGAATCGAATCGAATCAAATCGAAAACAATCAAATTGAATTGATCGAAAAGAATCGAATTGAATCAAATCGAATCGAAATGCAAAGAATCGAATCAATACAAATAGAAAAGAATCGAAAAGAATCAAATCGACACGAAAAGAATCGAATCGAATCAAAAAGTATCGAATTGATTCGAAAACATTCGAATCGAAAAGAATCGAATTGAAATGAATCCGATCGAAATGAAAAGAATCTACTCGACTCGAATCCAAAAGAATCGAATCCAAAAGAATTGAATCGAATCCAAAAGAATCGAATTGAATTGAATCAAAAGAAATGAATTGAATTGAATCAAGAAGGAACTAATCGAATCAAATCGAAAAAAATCGAATAGAATCAAATCGAATCAAAAAGAATCGAATAGATTCGAATAAAGAAGAATCGAACTGAGGGATCCCTGGGTGGCGCAGCGGTTTAGCGCCTGCCTTTGGCCCAGGGCGCGATCCTGGAGACCCGGGATCGAATCCCACATCGGGCTCCCGCGGCATGGAGCCTGCTTCTCCCTCTGCCTGTGTCTCTGCCTCTCTCACTCTCTCTGTGACTATCATAAAAATAAGAATCGAATTGAATCGAGTTGAAAAAATCATAAAGAATCAAATCGAAAAGAATCGAATTCCATGTAACGAAAAGATTCGAATTGAAAAGAATCGAATCGAAACAAAAGAATCGAATCGAATCGACATGAATCAAAAAGAATCGAATCAAAACGAATCGAAAAGAAACAAATCAAGTAGAATCTAAAAGAACCGAATCGAATCAAATCGAAACAATTCGAATAGAATTGAATCGAAAAGAATCAAAACGAATCGAACCGAAGAGAATCGATTCGAATCAAAATAAAAAGTATCGTATCAAATCGAATCGAAAAGAATCATATCAAATAGAATCGAAAGAATGGAATCAAATCTAAAACAATCGAATGGAATCGAAAAGAATCGAATTGAACGGAATGGAATCGAAAAGAATACAATAGAATAGAATCGAAAGACATCGAATAGAATCAAATCAAATCAAAAAGAATCGAATTGAATTGATCCTAACCAAAATAAGCGAAATGAATCGACTCGAACCGAAAAAAATCAAATCGAAAAGACTCTAATCTCAACGAAAATCATCGAAATGAATAGAATCGAAAAGAATCGAATTGAATCTAATCGAAAAGAATCGAATGGAATCCAATCGAAAAGAATCAAATTGATTCGACTCGAAACAAATTGAATCCAATCGAAAAGAATCTAATTGAATCGAATCGAAAAGAATCGAATTCAATCAAAACGAATCGATTCGAATGGAATAGAAAAGAATAGAATAGAATAGAATCGAAAAGAATCAACTCGAATCGAAAAGAATCGAATCGAAAAGAATTGAATCGAATCGAAAAGAAACGAATCGAACCGAATCAAAAAGAAAACAATCGAATCGAATCAAATACAAAAGAATCGCTTTGAATAGCATAGAATTGAAAAGAATCGAATCAATCGAATTGAAAACAATCGAATCGAAAAGAATCGAATCAAAAAATGTCGAATCGAAACGAAAACAATCGAATCGAATCGAATCTAAAAGAATCGTATTGAATTGCATCGAGTCGAAAAGACTCGAATCAAAAAGACTCGAATCGAATTGAATCAAATCGAAAAGAATCTAATAGAAACCACTCGAACAGAATCAAATCGAAATGATTCAAAATGAATCGAATAGAATAGAATCGAAAAAAATCGAATAGAATCGAAACGAATTGAATCGAAGAGAATCGATTAGAATCGAAATGAAAAGAATCGTATTGAATCGAATCGAAAAGAATCAACTCAAATCGAATCGAAAGAATTGAATCAAATCGAAAAGAATCCAATCGAATCGAAAAGAATCGAACTGAATGGAATCAAATCGAAAAGAATCTAATCGAATTGAAAAGAATCGAATCAAATTTAATGGAATCGAAAAGAATCGAATTGATTCGAAAAGAATCGAAATGAAACAAATCAGATCAAATGGAAAAGAATCAAATCGAATTGAAAAGAATCGAATCGAATCGAAATGAATCGAATCAAAAAGAATCGAATCGAAAAGAATCGAATTGAAAAGAATCGAATCGAATCGTAAAGATTCGAATCGAATTAAAAATATCACATCGAATCGAATCGCAAAGAATCGAATTGAAAAGACTCGAATTGAAACGAATCGATTTGAAACGAAAAGAATCGAATCGAATCGAATCGAATTGAATTGAAAGAATCGAATTGAATAGAAAAAAATCGAATAGAAAAGAATCGAACCGAAAAGAAAAGAATCAAATTGAATCAGTCGATTAAATTCTAGTCGAATCGAATCAAAAAATGAAATCGAGTCGAATCGAATCGAAAAGAATCGAATTGTATCTAATCAAAAAGAATCGAATCGTATCGACTCGAATCGAAAAGAATCCAACTGCATCATCGAATGGAAAATAATCGAATTGAATAGAATAGAAAAGAATCGAATCGAATCAAATCGAAAACAATCAAATTGAATTGATCGAAAAGAATCGAATTGAATCAAATCGAATCGAAATGCAAAGAATCGAATCAATACAAATAGAAAAGAATCGAAAAGAATCAAATCGACACGAAAAGAATCGAATCGAATCAAAAAGTATCGAATTGATTCGAAAACATTCGAATCGAAAAGAATCGAATTGAAATGAATCCGATCGAAATGAAAAGAATCTACTCGACTCGAATCCAAAAGAATCGAATCCAAAAGAATTGAATCGAATCCAAAAGAATCGAATTGAATTGAATCAAAAGAAATGAATTGAATTGAATCAAGAAGGAACTAATCGAATCAAATCGAAAAAAATCGAATAGAATCAAATCGAATCAAAAAGAATCGAATAGATTCGAATAAAGAAGAATCGAACTGAGGGATCCCTGGGTGGCGCAGCGGTTTAGCGCCTGCCTTTGGCCCAGGGCGCGATCCTGGAGACCCGGGATCGAATCCCACATCGGGCTCCCGCTGCATGGAGCCTGCTTCTCCCTCTGCCTGTGTCTCTGCCTCTCTCACTCTCTCTGTGACTATCATAAAAATAAGAATCGAATTGAATCGAGTTGAAAAAATCATAAAGAATCAAATCGAAAAGAATCGAATTCCATGTAACGAAAAGATTCGAATTGAAAAGAATCGAATGGAAACAAAAGAATCGAATCGAATCGACATGAATCAAAAAGAATCGAATCAAAACGAATCGAAAAGAAACAAATCAAGTAGAATCTAAAAGAACCGAATCGAATCAAATCGAAACAATTCGAATAGAATTGAATCGAAAAGAATCAAAACGAATCGAACCGAAGAGAATCGATTCGAATCAAAATAAAAAGTATCGTATCAAATCGAATCGAAAAGAATCATATCAAATAGAATCGAAAGAATGGAATCAAATCTAAAACAATCGAATGGAATCGAAAAGAATCGAATTGAACGGAATGGAATCGAAAAGAATACAATAGAATAGAATCGAAAGACATCGAATAGAATCAAATCAAATCAAAAAGAATCGAATTGAATTGATCCTAACCAAAATAAGCGAAATGAATCGACTCGAACCGAAAAAAATCAAATCGAAAAGACTCTAATCTCAACGAAAATCATCGAAATGAATAGAATCGAAAAGAATCGAATTGAATCAAATCGAAAAGAATCGAATGGAATCCAATCGAAAAGAATCAAATTGATTCGACTCGAAACAAATTGAATCCAATCGAAAAGAATCTAATTGAATCGAATCGAAAAGAATCGAATTCAATCAAAACGAATCGATTCGAATGGAATAGAAAAGAATAGAATAGAATAGAATCGAAAAGAATCAACTCGAATCGAAAAGAATCGAATCGAAAAGAATTGAATCGAATCGAAAAGAAACGAATCGAACCGAATCAAAAAGAAAACAATCGAATCGAATCAAATACAAAAGAATCGCTTTGAATAGCATAGAATTGAAAAGAATCGAATCAATCGAATTGAAAACAATCGAATCGAAAAGAATCGAATCAAAAAAAGTCGAATCGAAACGAAAACAATCGAATCGAATCGAATCTAAAAGAATCGTATTGAATTGCATCGAGTCGAAAAGACTCGAATCAAAAAGACTCGAATCGAATTGAATCAAATCGAAAAGAATCTAATAGAAACCACTCGAACAGAATCAAATCGAAATGATTCAAAATGAATCGAATAGAATAGAATCGAAAAAAATCGAATAGAATCGAAACGAATTGAATCGAAGAGAATCGATTAGAATCGAAATGAAAAGAATCGTATTGAATCGAATCGAAAAGAATCAACTCAAATCGAATCGAAAGAATTGAATCAAATCGAAAAGAATCCAATCGAATCGAAAAGAATCGAACTGAATGGAATCAAATCGAAAAGAATCTAATCGAATTGAAAAGAATCGAATCAAATTTAATGGAATCGAAAAGAATCGAATTGATTCGAAAAGAATCGAAATGAAACAAATCAGATCAAATGGAAAAGAATCAAATCGAATTGAAAAGAATCGAATCGAATCGAAATGAATCGAATCAAAAAGAATCGAATCGAAAAGAATCGAATTGAAAAGAATCGAATCGAATCGTAAAGATTCGAATCGAATTAAAAATATCACATCGAATCGAATCGCAAAGAATCGAATTGAAAAGACTCGAATTGAAACGAATCGATTTGAAACGAAAAGAATCGAATCGAATCGAATCGAATTGAATTGAAAGAATCGAATTGAATAGAAAAAAATCGAATAGAAAAGAATCGAACCGAAAAGAAAAGAATCAAATTGAATCAGTCGATTAAATTCTAGTCGAATCGAATCAAAAAATGAAATCGAGTCGAATCGAATCGAAAAGAATCGAATTGTATCTAATCAAAAAGAATCGAATCGTATCGACTCGAATCGAAAAGAATCCAACTGCATCATCGAATGGAAAATAATCGAATTGAATAGAATAGAAAAGAATCGAATCGAATCAAATCGAAAACAATCAAATTGAATTGATCGAAAAGAATCGAATTGAATCAAATCGAATCGAAATGCAAAGAATCGAATCAATACAAATAGAAAAGAATCGAAAAGAATCAAATCGACACGAAAAGAATCGAATCGAATCAAAAAGTATCGAATTGATTCGAAAACATTCGAATCGAAAAGAATCGAATTGAAATGAATCCGATCGAAATGAAAAGAATCTACTCGACTCGAATCCAAAAGAATCGAATCCAAAAGAATTGAATCGAATCCAAAAGAATCGAATTGAATTGAATCAAAAGAAATGAATTGAATTGAATCAAGAAGGAACTAATCGAATCAAATCGAAAAAAATCGAATAGAATCAAATCGAATCAAAAAGAATCGAATAGATTCGAATAAAGAAGAATCGAACTGAGGGATCCCTGGGTGGCGCAGCGGTTTAGCGCCTGCCTTTGGCCCAGGGCGCGATCCTGGAGACCCGGGATCGAATCCCACATCGGGCTCCCGCGGCATGGAGCCTGCTTCTCCCTCTGCCTGTGTCTCTGCCTCTCTCACTCTCTCTGTGACTATCATAAAAATAAGAATCGAATTGAATCGAGTTGAAAAAATCATAAAGAATCAAATCGAAAAGAATCGAATTCCATGTAACGAAAAGATTCGAATTGAAAAGAATCGAATCGAAACAAAAGAATCGAATCGAATCGACATGAATCAAAAAGAATCGAATCAAAACGAATCGAAAAGAAACAAATCAAGTAGAATCTAAAAGAACCGAATCGAATCAAATCGAAACAATTCGAATAGAATTGAATCGAAAAGAATCAAAACGAATCGAACCGAAGAGAATCGATTCGAATCAAAATAAAAAGTATCGTATCAAATCGAATCGAAAAGAATCATATCAAATAGAATCGAAAGAATGGAATCAAATCTAAAACAATCGAATGGAATCGAAAAGAATCGAATTGAACGGAATGGAATCGAAAAGAATACAATAGAATAGAATCGAAAGACATCGAATAGAATCAAATCAAATCAAAAAGAATCGAATTGAATTGATCCTAACCAAAATAAGCGAAATGAATCGACTCGAACCGAAAAAAATCAAATCGAAAAGACTCTAATCTCAACGAAAATCATCGAAATGAATAGAATCGAAAAGAATCGAATTGAATCTAATCGAAAAGAATCGAATGGAATCCAATCGAAAAGAATCAAATTGATTCGACTCGAAACAAATTGAATCCAATCGAAAAGAATCTAATTGAATCGAATCGAAAAGAATCGAATTCAATCAAAACGAATCGATTCGAATGGAATAGAAAAGAATAGAATAGAATAGAATCGAAAAGAATCAACTCGAATCGAAAAGAATCGAATCGAAAAGAATTGAATCGAATCGAAAAGAAACGAATCGAACCGAATCAAAAAGAAAACCATCGAATCGAATCAAATACAAAAGAATCGCTTTGAATAGCATAGAATTGAAAAGAATCGAATCAATCGAATTGAAAACAATCGAATCGAAAAGAATCGAATCAAAAAAAGTCGAATCGAAACGAAAACAATCGAATCGAATCGAATCTAAAAGAATCGTATTGAATTGCATCGAGTCGAAAAGACTCGAATCAAAAAGACTCGAATCGAATTGAATCAAATCGAAAAGAATCTAATAGAAACCACTCGAACAGAATCAAATCGAAATGATTCAAAATGAATCGAATAGAATAGAATCGAAAAAAATCGAATAGAATCGAAACGAATTGAATCGAAGAGAATCGATTAGAATCGAAATGAAAAGAATCGTATTGAATCGAATCGAAAAGAATCAACTCAAATCGAATCGAAAGAATTGAATCAAATCGAAAAGAATCCAATCGAATCGAAAAGAATCGAACTGAATGGAATCAAATCGAAAAGAATCTAATCGAATTGAAAAGAATCGAATCAAATTTAATGGAATCGAAAAGAATCGAATTGATTCGAAAAGAATCGAAATGAAACAAATCAGATCAAATGGAAAAGAATCAAATCGAATTGAAAAGAATCGAATCGAATCGAAATGAATCGAATCAAAAAGAATCGAATCGAAAAGAATCGAATTGAAAAGAATCGAATCGAATCGTAAAGATTCGAATCGAATTAAAAATATCACATCGAATCGAATCGCAAAGAATCGAATTGAAAAGACTCGAATTGAAACGAATCGATTTGAAACGAAAAGAATCGAATCGAATCGAATCGAATTGAATTGAAAGAATCGAATTGAATAGAAAAAAATCGAATAGAAAAGAATCGAACCGAAAAGAAAAGAATCAAATTGAATCAGTCGATTAAATTCTAGTCGAATCGAATCAAAAAATGAAATTGAGTCGAATCGAATCGAAAAGAATCGAATTGTATCTAATCAAAAAGAATCGAATCGTATCGACTCGAATCGAAAAGAATCCAACTGCATCATCGAATGGAAAATAATCGAATTGAATAGAATAGAAAAGAATCGAATCGAATCAAATCGAAAACAATCAAATTGAATTGATCGAAAAGAATCGAATTGAATCAAATCGAATCGAAATGCAAAGAATCGAATCAATACAAATAGAAAAGAATCGAAAAGAATCAAATCGACACGAAAAGAATCGAATCGAATCAAAAAGTATCGAATTGATTCGAAAACATTCGAATCGAAAAGAATCGAATTGAAATGAATCCGATCGAAATGAAAAGAATCTACTCGACTCGAATCCAAAAGAATCGAATCCAAAAGAATTGAATCGAATCCAAAAGAATCGAATTGAATTGAATCAAAAGAAATGAATTGAATTGAATCAAGAAGGAACTAATCGAATCAAATCGAAAAAAATCGAATAGAATCAAATCGAATCAAAAAGAATCGAATAGATTCGAATAAAGAAGAATCGAACTGAGGGATCCCTGGGTGGCGCAGCGGTTTAGCGCCTGCCTTTGGCCCAGGGCGCGATCCTGGAGACCCGGGATCGAATCCCACATCGGGCTCCCGCGGCATGGAGCCTGCTTCTCCCTCTGCCTGTGTCTCTGCCTCTCTCACTCTCTCTGTGACTATCATAAAAATAAGAATCGAATTGAATCGAGTTGAAAAAATCATAAAGAATCAAATCGAAAAGAATCGAATTCCATGTAACGAAAAGATTCGAATTGAAAAGAATCGAATCGAAACAAAAGAATCGAATCGAATCGACATGAATCAAAAAGAATCGAATCAAAACGAATCGAAAAGAAACAAATCAAGTAGAATCTAAAAGAACCGAATCGAATCAAATCGAAACAATTCGAATAGAATTGAATCGAAAAGAATCAAAACGAATCGAACCGAAGAGAATCGATTCGAATCAAAATAAAAAGTATCGTATCAAATCGAATCGAAAAGAATCATATCAAATAGAATCGAAAGAATGGAATCAAATCTAAAACAATCGAATGGAATCGAAAAGAATCGAATTGAACGGAATGGAATCGAAAAGAATACAATAGAATAGAATCGAAAGACATCGAATAGAATCAAATCAAATCAAAAAGAATCGAATTGAATTGATCCTAACCAAAATAAGCGAAATGAATCGACTCGAACCGAAAAAAATCAAATCGAAAAGACTCTAATCTCAACGAAAATCATCGAAATGAATAGAATCGAAAAGAATCGAATTGAATCTAATCGAAAAGAATCGAATGGAATCCAATCGAAAAGAATCAAATTGATTCGACTCGAAACAAATTGAATCCAATCGAAAAGAATCTAATTGAATCGAATCGAAAAGAATCGAATTCAATCAAAACGAATCGATTCGAATGGAATAGAAAAGAATAGAATAGAATAGAATCGAAAAGAATCAACTCGAATCGAAAAGAATCGAATCGAAAAGAATTGAATCGAATCGAAAAGAAACGAATCGAACCGAATCAAAAAGAAAACCATCGAATCGAATCAAATACAAAAGAATCGCTTTGAATAGCATAGAATTGAAAAGAATCGAATCAATCGAATTGAAAACAATCGAATCGAAAAGAATCGAATCAAAAAAAGTCGAATCGAAACGAAAACAATCGAATCGAATCGAATCTAAAAGAATCGTATTGAATTGCATCGAGTCGAAAAGACTCGAATCAAAAAGACTCGAATCGAATTGAATCAAATCGAAAAGAATCTAATAGAAACCACTCGAACAGAATCAAATCGAAATGATTCAAAATGAATCGAATAGAATAGAATCGAAAAAAATCGAATAGAATCGAAACGAATTGAATCGAAGAGAATCGATTAGAATCGAAATGAAAAGAATCGTATTGAATCGAATCGAAAAGAATCAACTCAAATCGAATCGAAAGAATTGAATCAAATCGAAAAGAATCCAATCGAATCGAAAAGAATCGAACTGAATGGAATCAAATCGAAAAGAATCTAATCGAATTGAAAAGAATCGAATCAAATTTAATGGAATCGAAAAGAATCGAATTGATTCGAAAAGAATCGAAATGAAACAAATCAGATCAAATGGAAAAGAATCAAATCGAATTGAAAAGAATCGAATCGAATCGAAATGAATCGAATCAAAAAGAATCGAATCGAAAAGAATCGAATTGAAAAGAATCGAATCGAATCGTAAAGATTCGAAACGAATTAAAAATATCACATCGAATCGAATCGCAAAGAATCGAATTGAAAAGACTCGAATTGAAACGAATCGATTTGAAACGAAAAGAATCGAATCGAATCGAATCGAATCGAATTGAATTGAAAGAATCGAATTGAATAGAAAAAAATCGAATAGAAAAGAATCGAACCGAAAAGAAAAGAATCAAATTGAATCAGTCGATTAAATTCTAGTCGAATCGAATCAAAAAATGAAATCGAGTCGAATCGAATCGAAAAGAATCGAATTGTATCTAATCAAAAAGAATCGAATCGTATCGACTCGAATCGAAAAGAATCCAACTGCATCATCGAATGGAAAATAATCGAATTGAATAGAATAGAAAAGAATCGAATCGAATCAAATCGAAAACAATCAAATTGAATTGATCGAAAAGAATCGAATTGAATCAAATCGAATCGAAATGCAAAGAATCGAATCAATACAAATAGAAAAGAATCGAAAAGAATCAAATCGACACGAAAAGAATCGAATCGAATCAAAAAGTATCGAATTGATTCGAAAACATTCGAATCGAAAAGAATCGAATTGAAATGAATCCGATCGAAATGAAAAGAATCTACTCGACTCGAATCCAAAAGAATCGAATCCAAAAGAATTGAATCGAATCCAAAAGAATCGAATTGAATTGAATCAAAAGAAATGAATTGAATTGAATCAAGAAGGAACTAATCGAATCAAATCGAAAAAAATCGAATAGAATCAAATCGAATCAAAAAGAATCGAATAGATTCGAATAAAGAAGAATCGAACTGAGGGATCCCTGGGTGGCGCAGCGGTTTAGCGCCTGCCTTTGGCCCAGGGCGCGATCCTGGAGACCCGGGATCGAATCCCACATCGGGCTCCCGCGGCATGGAGCCTGCTTCTCCCTCTGCCTGTGTCTCTGCCTCTCTCACTCTCTCTGTGACTATCATAAAAATAAGAATCGAATTGAATCGAGTTGAAAAAATCATAAAGAATCAAATCGAAAAGAATCGAATTCCATGTAACGAAAAGATTCGAATTGAAAAGAATCGAATCGAAACAAAAGAATCGAATCGAATCGACATGAATCAAAAAGAATCGAATCAAAACGAATCGAAAAGAAACAAATCAAGTAGAATCTAAAAGAACCGAATCGAATCAAATCGAAACAATTTGAATAGAATTGAATCGAAAAGAATCAAAACGAATCGAACCGAAGAGAATCGATTCGAATCAAAATAAAAAGTATCGTATCAAATCGAATCGAAAAGAATCATATCAAATAGAATCGAAAGAATGGAATCAAATCTAAAACAATCGAATGGAATCGAAAAGAATCGAATTGAACGGAATGGAATCGAAAAGAATACAATAGAATAGAATCGAAAGACATCGAATAGAATCAAATCAAATCAAAAAGAATCGAATTGAATTGATCCTAACCAAAATAAGCGAAATGAATCGACTCGAACCGAAAAGAATCAAATCGAAAAGACTCTAATCTCAACGAAAATCATCGAAATGAATAGAATCGAAAAGAATCGAATTGAATCAAATCGAAAAGAATCGAATGGAATCCAATCGAAAAGAATCAAATTGATTCGACTCGAAACAAATTGAATCCAATCGAAAAGAATCTAATTGAATCGAATCGAAAAGAATCGAATTCAATCAAAACGAATCGATTCGAATGGAATAGAAAAGAATAGAATAGAATAGAATCGAAAAGAATCAACTCGAATCGAAAAGAATCGAATCGAAAAGAATTGAATCGAATCGAAAAGAAACGAATCGAACCGAATCAAAAAGAAAACAATCGAATCGAATCAAATACAAAAGAATCGCTTTGAATAGCATAGAATTGAAAAGAATCGAATCAATCGAATTGAAAACAATCGAATCGAAAAGAATCGAATCAAAAAAAGTCGAATCGAAACGAAAACAATCGAATCGAATCGAATCTAAAAGAATCGTATTGAATTGCATCGAGTCGAAAAGACTCGAATCAAAAAGACTCGAATCGAATTGAATCAAATCGAAAAGAATCTAATAGAAACCACTCGAACAGAATCAAATCGAAATGATTCAAAATGAATCGAATAGAATAGAATCGAAAAAAATCGAATAGAATCGAAACGAATTGAATCGAAGAGAATCGATTAGAATCGAAATGAAAAGAATCGTATTGAATCGAATCGAAAAGAATCAACTCAAATCGAATCGAAAGAATTGAATCAAATCGAAAAGAATCCAATCGAATCGAAAAGAATCGAACTGAATGGAATCAAATCGAAAAGAATCTAATCGAATTGAAAAGAATCGAATCAAATTTAATGGAATCGAAAAGAATCGAATTGATTCGAAAAGAATCGAAATGAAACAAATCAGATCAAATGGAAAAGAATCAAATCGAATTGAAAAGAATCGAATCGAATCGAAATGAATCGAATCAAAAAGAATCGAATCGAAAAGAATCGAATTGAAAAGAATCGAATCGAATCGTAAAGATTCGAATCGAATTAAAAATATCACATCGAATCGAATCGCAAAGAATCGAATTGAAAAGACTCGAATTGAAACGAATCGATTTGAAACGAAAAGAATCGAATCGAATCGAATCGAATTGAATTGAAAGAATCGAATTGAATAGAAAAAAATCGAATAGAAAAGAATCGAACCGAAAAGAAAAGAATCAAATTGAATCAGTCGATTAAATTCTAGTCGAATCGAATCAAAAAATGAAATCGAGTCGAATCGAATCGAAAAGAATCGAATTGTATCTAATCAAAAAGAATCGAATCGTATCGACTCGAATCGAAAAGAATCCAACTGCATCATCGAATGGAAAATAATCGAATTGAATAGAATAGAAAAGAATCGAATCGAATCAAATCGAAAACAATCAAATTGAATTGATCGAAAAGAATCGAATTGAATCAAATCGAATCGAAATGCAAAGAATCGAATCAATACAAATAGAAAAGAATCGAAAAGAATCAAATCGACACGAAAAGAATCGAATCGAATCAAAAAGTATCGAATTGATTCGAAAACATTCGAATCGAAAAGAATCGAATTGAAATGAATCCGATCGAAATGAAAAGAATCTACTCGACTCGAATCCAAAAGAATCGAATCCAAAAGAATTGAATCGAATCCAAAAGAATCGAATTGAATTGAATCAAAAGAAATGAATTGAATTGAATCAAGAAGGAACTAATCGAATCAAATCGAAAAAAATCGAATAGAATCAAATCGAATCAAAAAGAATCGAATAGATTCGAATAAAGAAGAATCGAACTGAGGGATCCCTGGGTGGCGCAGCGGTTTAGCGCCTGCCTTTGGCCCAGGGCGCGATCCTGGAGACCCGGGATCGAATCCCACATCGGGCTCCCGCTGCATGGAGCCTGCTTCTCCCTCTGCCTGTGTCTCTGCCTCTCTCACTCTCTCTGTGACTATCATAAAAATAAGAATCGAATTGAATCGAGTTGAAAAAATCATAAAGAATCAAATCGAAAAGAATCGAATTCCATGTAACGAAAAGATTCGAATTGAAAAGAATCGAATGGAAACAAAAGAATCGAATCGAATCGACATGAATCAAAAAGAATCGAATCAAAACGAATCGAAAAGAAACAAATCAAGTAGAATCTAAAAGAACCGAATCGAATCAAATCGAAACAATTCGAATAGAATTGAATCGAAAAGAATCAAAACGAATCGAACCGAAGAGAATCGATTCGAATCAAAATAAAAAGTATCGTATCAAATCGAATCGAAAAGAATCATATCAAATAGAATCGAAAGAATGGAATCAAATCTAAAACAATCGAATGGAATCGAAAAGAATCGAATTGAACGGAATGGAATCGAAAAGAATACAATAGAATAGAATCGAAAGACATCGAATAGAATCAAATCAAATCAAAAAGAATCGAATTGAATTGATCCTAACCAAAATAAGCGAAATGAATCGACTCGAACCGAAAAAAATCAAATCGAAAAGACTCTAATCTCAACGAAAATCATCGAAATGAATAGAATCGAAAAGAATCGAATTGAATCAAATCGAAAAGAATCGAATGGAATCCAATCGAAAAGAATCAAATTGATTCGACTCGAAACAAATTGAATCCAATCGAAAAGAATCTAATTGAATCGAATCGAAAAGAATCGAATTCAATCAAAACGAATCGATTCGAATGGAATAGAAAAGAATAGAATAGAATAGAATCGAAAAGAATCAACTCGAATCGAAAAGAATCGAATCGAAAAGAATTGAATCGAATCGAAAAGAAACGAATCGAACCGAATCAAAAAGAAAACCATCGAATCGAATCAAATACAAAAGAATCGCTTTGAATAGCATAGAATTGAAAAGAATCGAATCAATCGAATTGAAAACAATCGAATCGAAAAGAATCGAATCAAAAAAAGTCGAATCGAAACGAAAACAATCGAATCGAATCGAATCTAAAAGAATCGTATTGAATTGCATCGAGTCGAAAAGACTCGAATCAAAAAGACTCGAATCGAATTGAATCAAATCGAAAAGAATCTAATAGAAACCACTCGAACAGAATCAAATCGAAATGATTCAAAATGAATCGAATAGAATAGAATCGAAAAAAATCGAATAGAATCGAAACGAATTGAATCGAAGAGAATCGATTAGAATCGAAATGAAAAGAATCGTATTGAATCGAATCGAAAAGAATCAACTCAAATCGAATCGAAAGAATTGAATCAAATCGAAAAGAATCCAATCGAATCGAAAAGAATCGAACTGAATGGAATCAAATCGAAAAGAATCTAATCGAATTGAAAAGAATCGAATCAAATTTAATGGAATCGAAAAGAATCGAATTGATTCGAAAAGAATCGAAATGAAACAAATCAGATCAAATGGAAAAGAATCAAATCGAATTGAAAAGAATCGAATCGAATCGAAATGAATCGAATCAAAAAGAATCGAATCGAAAAGAATCGAATTGAAAAGAATCGAATCGAATCGTAAAGATTCGAATCGAATTAAAAATATCACATCGAATCGAATCGCAAAGAATCGAATTGAAAAGACTCGAATTGAAACGAATCGATTTGAAACGAAAAGAATCGAATCGAATCGAATCGAATTGAATTGAAAGAATCGAATTGAATAGAAAAAAATCGAATAGAAAAGAATCGAACCGAAAAGAAAAGAATCAAATTGAATCAGTCGATTAAATTCTAGTCGAATCGAATCAAAAAATGAAATCGAGTCGAATCGAATCGAAAAGAATCGAATTGTATCTAATCAAAAAGAATCGAATCGTATCGACTCGAATCGAAAAGAATCCAACTGCATCATCGAATGGAAAATAATCGAATTGAATAGAATAGAAAAGAATCGAATCGAATCAAATCGAAAACAATCAAATTGAATTGATCGAAAAGAATCGAATTGAATCAAATCGAATCGAAATGCAAAGAATCGAATCAATACAAATAGAAAAGAATCGAAAAGAATCAAATCGACACGAAAAGAATCGAATCGAATCAAAAAGTATCGAATTGATTCGAAAACATTCGAATCGAAAAGAATCGAATTGAAATGAATCCGATCGAAATGAAAAGAATCTAGTCGACTCGAATCCAAAAGAATCGAATCCAAAAGAATTGAATCGAATCCAAAAGAATCGAATTGAATTGAATCAAAAGAAATGAATTGAATTGAATCAAGAAGGAACTAATCGAATCAAATCGAAAAAAATCGAATAGAATCAAATCGAATCAAAAAGAATCGAATAGATTCGAATAAAGAAGAATCGAACTGAGGGATCCCTGGGTGGCGCAGCGGTTTAGCGCCTGCCTTTGGCCCAGGGCGCGATCCTGGAGACCCGGGATCGAATCCCACATCGGGCTCCCGCGGCATGGAGCCTGCTTCTCCCTCTGCCTGTGTCTCTGCCTCTCTCACTCTCTCTGTGACTATCATAAAAAAAAGAATCGAATTGAATCGAGTTGAAAAAATCATAAAGAATCAAATCGAAAAGAATCGAATTCCATGTAACGAAAAGATTCGAATTAAAAAGAATCGAATCGAAACAAAAGAATCGAATCGAATCGACATGAATCAAAAAGAATCGAATCAAAACGAATCGAAAAGAAACAAATCAAGTAGAATCTAAAAGAACCGAATCGAATCAAATCGAAACAATTCGAATAGAATTGAATCGAAAAGAATCAAAACGAATCGAACCGAAGAGAATCGATTCGAATCAAAATAAAAAGTATCGTATCAAATCGAATCGAAAAGAATCATATCAAATAGAATCGAAAGAATGGAATCAAATCTAAAACAATCGAATGGAATCGAAAAGAATCGAATTGAACGGAATGGAATCGAAAAGAATACAATAGAATAGAATCGAAAGACATCGAATAGAATCAAATCAAATCAAAAAGAATCGAATTGAATTGATCCTAACCAAAATAAGCGAAATGAATCGACTCGAACCGAAAAAAATCAAATCGAAAAGACTCTAATCTCAACGAAAATCATCGAAATGAATAGAATCGAAAAGAATCGAATTGAATCAAATCGAAAAGAATCGAATGGAATCCAATCGAAAAGAATCAAATTGATTCGACTCGAAACAAATTGAATCCAATCGAAAAGAATCTAATTGAATCGAATCGAAAAGAATCGAATTCAATCAAAACGAATCGATTCGAATGGAATAGAAAAGAATAGAATAGAATAGAATCGAAAAGAATCAACTCGAATCGAAAAGAATCGAATCGAAAAGAATTGAATCGAATCGAAAAGAAACGAATCGAACCGAATCAAAAAGAAAACCATCGAATCGAATCAAATACAAAAGAATCGCTTTGAATAGCATAGAATTGAAAAGAATCGAATCAATCGAATTGAAAACAATCGAATCGAAAAGAATCGAATCAAAAAAAGTCGAATCGAAACGAAAACAATCGAATCGAATCGAATCTAAAAGAATCGTATTGAATTGCATCGAGTCGAAAAGACTCGAATCAAAAAGACTCGAATCGAATTGAATCAAATCGAAAAGAATCTAATAGAAACCACTCGAACAGAATCAAATCGAAATGATTCAAAATGAATCGAATAGAATAGAATCGAAAAAAATCGAATAGAATCGAAACGAATTGAATCGAAGAGAATCGATTAGAATCGAAATGAAAAGAATCGTATTGAATCGAATCGAAAAGAATCAACTCAAATCGAATCGAAAGAATTGAATCAAATCGAAAAGAATCCAATCGAATCGAAAAGAATCGAACTGAATGGAATCAAATCGAAAAGAATCTAATCGAATTGAAAAGAATCGAATCAAATTTAATGGAATCGAAAAGAATCGAATTGATTCGAAAAGAATCGAAATGAAACAAATCAGATCAAATGGAAAAGAATCAAATCGAATTGAAAAGAATCGAATCGAATCGAAATGAATCGAATCAAAAAGAATCGAATCGAAAAGAATCGAATTGAAAAGAATCGAATCGAATCGTAAAGATTCGAATCGAATTAAAAATATCACATCGAATCGAATCGCAAAGAATCGAATTGAAAAGACTCGAATTGAAACGAATCGATTTGAAACGAAAAGAATCGAATCGAATCGAATCAAATCGAATTGAATTGAAAGAATCGAATTGAATAGAAAAAAATCGAATAGAAAAGAATCGAACCGAAAAGAAAAGAATCAAATTGAATCAGTCGATTAAATTCTAGTCGAATCGAATCAAAAAATGAAATCGAGTCGAATCGAATCGAAAAGAATCGAATTGTATCTAATCAAAAAGAATCGAATCGTATCGACTCGAATCGAAAAGAATCCAACTGCATCATCGAATGGAAAATAATCGAATTGAATAGAATAGAAAAGAATCGAATCGAATCAAATCGAAAACAATCAAATTGAATTGATCGAAAAGAATCGAATTGAATCAAATCGAATCGAAATGCAAAGAATCGAATCAATACAAATAGAAAAGAATCGAAAAGAATCAAATCGACACGAAAAGAATCGAATCGAATCAAAAAGTATCGAATTGATTCGAAAACATTCGAATCGAAAAGAATCGAATTGAAATGAATCCGATCGAAATGAAAAGAATCTACTCGACTCGAATCCAAAAGAATCGAATCCAAAAGAATTGAATCGAATCCAAAAGAATCGAATTGAATTGAATCAAAAGAAATGAATTGAATTGAATCAAGAAGGAACTAATCGAATCAAATCGAAAAAAATCGAATAGAATCAAATCGAATCAAAAAGAATCGAATAGATTCGAATAAAGAAGAATCGAACTGAGGGATCCCTGGGTGGCGCAGCGGTTTAGCGCCTGCCTTTGGCCCAGGGCGCGATCCTGGAGACCCGGGATCGAATCCCACATCGGGCTCCCGCTGCATGGAGCCTGCTTCTCCCTCTGCCTGTGTCTCTGCCTCTCTCACTCTCTCTGTGACTATCATAAAAATAAGAATCGAATTGAATCGAGTTGAAAAAATCATAAAGAATCAAATCGAAAAGAATCGAATTCCATGTAACGAAAAGATTCGAATTGAAAAGAATCGAATCGAAACAAAAGAATCGAATCGAATCGACATGAATCAAAAAGAATCGAATCAAAACGAATCGAAAAGAAACAAATCAAGTAGAATCTAAAAGAACCGAATCGAATCAAATCGAAACAATTCGAATAGAATTGAATCGAAAAGAATCAAAACGAATCGAACCGAAGAGAATCGATTCGAATCAAAATAAAAAGTATCGTATCAAATCGAATCGAAAAGAATCATATCAAATAGAATCGAAAGAATGGAATCAAATCTAAAACAATCGAATGGAATCGAAAAGAATCGAATTGAACGGAATGGAATCGAAAAGAATACAATAGAATAGAATCGAAAGACATCGAATAGAATCAAATCAAATCAAAAAGAATCGAATTGAATTGATCCTAACCAAAATAAGCGAAATGAATCGACTCGAACCGAAAAAAATCAAATCGAAAAGACTCTAATCTCAACGAAAATCATCGAAATGAATAGAATCGAAAAGAATCGAATTGAATCAAATCGAAAAGAATCCAATGGAATCCAATCGAAAAGAATCAAATTGATTCGACTCGAAACAAATTGAATCCAATCGAAAAGAATCTAATTGAATCGAATCGAAAAGAATCGAATTCAATCAAAACGAATCGATTCGAATGGAATAGAAAAGAATAGAATAGAATAGAATCGAAAAGAATCAACTCGAATCGAAAAGAATCGAATCGAAAAGAATTGAATCGAATCGAAAAGAAACGAATCGAACCGAATCAAAAAGAAAACAATCGAATCGAATCAAATACAAAAGAATCGCTTTGAATAGCATAGAATTGAAAAGAATCGAATCAATCGAATTGAAAACAATCGAATCGAAAAGAATCGAATCAAAAAAAGTCGAATCGAAACGAAAACAATCGAATCGAATCGAATCTAAAAGAATCGTATTGAATTGCATCGAGTCGAAAAGACTCGAATCAAAAAGACTCGAATCGAATTGAATCAAATCGAAAAGAATCTAATAGAAACCACTCGAACAGAATCAAATCGAAATGATTCAAAATGAATCGAATAGAATAGAATCGAAAAAAATCGAATAGAATCGAAACGAATTGAATCGAAGAGAATCGATTAGAATCGAAATGAAAAGAATCGTATTGAATCGAATCGAAAAGAATCAACTCAAATCGAATCGAAAGAATTGAATCAAATCGAAAAGAATCCAATCGAATCGAAAAGAATCGAACTGAATGGAATCAAATCGAAAAGAATCTAATCGAATTGAAAAGAATCGAATCAAATTTAATGGAATCGAAAAGAATCGAATTGATTCGAAAAGAAT
The DNA here is from genome assembly GCF_053574225.1 of Canis aureus. Taxonomy (NCBI): domain Eukaryota; kingdom Metazoa; phylum Chordata; class Mammalia; order Carnivora; family Canidae; genus Canis; species Canis aureus. The sequence continues at coordinate 28,540,435 of NC_135648.1, forward strand.
CGAAATGAAACAAATCAGATCAAATGGAAAAGAATCAAATCGAATTGAAAAGAATCGAATTGAATCGAAATGAATCGAATCAAAAAGAATCGAATCGAAAAGAATCGAACTATAAAAAAAATCGAATCGAATCGTAAAGATTCGAATCGAATTAAAAATATCACATCGAATCGAATCGTAAAGAATCGAATTGAAAAGACTCGAATTGAAACGAATCGATTTGAAACGAAAAGAATCGAATCGAATCGAATCGAATTGAATTGAAAGAATCGAATTGAATAGAAAAAAATCGAATAGAAAAGAATCGAACCGAAAAGAAAAGAATCAAATTGAATCAGTCGATTAAATTCTAGTCGAATCGAATCAAAAAATGAAATCGAGTCGAATCGAATCGAAAAGAATCGAATTGTATCTAATCAAAAAGAATCGAATCGTATCGACTCGAATCGAAAAGAATCCAATTGCATCATCGAATGGAAAATAATCGAATTGAATAGAATAGAAAAGAATCGAATCGAATCGAAAAGAATCGAAATGAAACAAATCAGATCAAATGGGAAAGCATCAAATCGAATTGAAAAGAATCGAATCGAATCAAAAATACTCGAATCGAAAAGAATCGAATTGAAAAGAATCGAATCGAATTGAAAAGACTCGAATCGAATTAAAAATATCAAATCGAATCGAATCGCAAAGAATCGAATTGAAAAGACTCGAATTGAAACGAATCGATTTGAAACGAAAAGAATCGAATCGAATCGAATTGAATAGAAAAAAATCGAATAGAAAAGAATCGAACCGAAAAGAAAAGAATCAAATTGAATCAGTCGATTAAATTCTAGTCGAATCGAATCAAAAAGCATGAAATCGAGTCGAATCGAATCGAAAAGAATCGAATCGAATCGAAAAGAATCGAATTGTATCTAATCAAAAAGAATCGTATCGTATCGACTCGAATCGAAAAGAATCCAATTGCATCATCGAATGGAAACTAATCGAATTGAATAGAATAGAAAAGAATCGAATGGAATCAAATCGAAAACAATCAAATTGAATTGATCGAAAAGAATCGAATTGAATCAAATCGAATCGAAATGAAAAGAATCGAATCGATTCAAATAGAAAAGAATCGAATCGAAAAGAATCAAATCGACACGAAAAGAATCGAATCGAATCAAAAAGTATCGAATTGATTCGAAAATATTCGATTCGAAAAGAATCGAATTGAAATGAATCCGATCGAAATGGAAAGAATCTACTCGATTCGAATCCAAAAGAATCGAATCCAAAAGAATCGAATCGAATCCAAAAGAATCGAATTGAATTGAATCAAAAGAAATGAATTGAATTGAATCAAAAAGGAACTAATCGAATCAAATCGAAAAAAATCGAATAGAATCAAAAAGAATCGAATAGATTCGAATAAAAAAGAATCGAATTGAGGGATCCCTGGGTGGCGCTGCGGTTTAGCGCCTGCCTTTGGCCCAGGGCGCGATCCTGGAGACCCGGGATCGAGTCAAATCGAAAAGAATCGAATTCCATGTAACGAAAAGATTCGAATTGAAAAGAATCGAATCGAAACAAAAGAATCGAATCGAATCGACATGAATCAAAAAGAATCGAATCAAAACGAATCGAAAAGAAACAAATCAAGTAGAATCTAAAAGAATCGAATCGAATCAAATCGAAAAAATTCGAATAGAATTGAATCGAAAAGAATCAAAACGAATCGAACCGAAGAGAATCGATTCGAATCAAAATGAAAAGTATCGTATCAAATCGAATCGAAAAGAATCATATCAAATAGAATCGAAAGAATGGAATCAAATCCAAAACAATCGAATCGAATCGAAAAGAATCGGATTGAACGGAATAGAATCGAAAAGAATACAATAGAATAGAATCGAAAGAAATCGAATAGAAACAAATCAAATCAAAAAGAATCGAATTGAATTGATCCTAACCAAAATAAGCGAAATGAATCGACTCGAACCGAAAAAAATCAAATCGAAAAGAATCTAATCTCAACGAAAATCATCGAAATGAATAGAATCGAAAAGAATCGAATTGAATCAAATCGAAAAGAATCGAATGGAATCCAATCGAAAAGAACCAAATTGATTCGAATCGAAACAAATTGAATCCAATCGAAAAGAATCTAATTGAATCGAATCGAAAAGAATCGAATTCAATCAAAACGAATCGATTCGAATGGAATAGAAAGTAATAGAATAGAATCGAAAAGAATCAAATCGAATCGAAAAGAATCGAATCGAAAAGAATTGAATCGAATCGAAAAGAAACGAATCGAACCGAATCAAAAAGAAAACAATCGAATCGAATCAAATACAAAAGAATCGCTTTGAATAGCATAGAATTGTAAAGAATCGAATCAATCGAACTGAAAACAATCGAATCGAAAAGAATCGAATCAAAAAAAGTCGAATCGAAACGAAAACAATCGAATCGAATCGAATCTAAAAGAATCGTATTGAATTGAATCGAGTCGAAAAGACTCGAATCAAAAAGACTCGAATCGAATTGAATCAAATCGAAAAGAATGTAATAGTAACCACTCGAACAGAATCAAATCGAAATGATTCAAAATGAATCGAATAGAATAGAATCGAAAAAAATCGAATAGAATCGAAACGAATCGAAACGAAATGAATCGAAGAGAATCGATTAGAAACGAAATGAAAAGAATCGTATTGAATCGAATCGAAAAGAATCAAATCAAATCGAATCGAAAGAATGGAATCAAATCGAAAAGAATCCAATCGAATCGAAAAGAATCGAACTGAATGGAATCAAATCGAAAAGAATCCAATCGAAAAGAAAAGAATCGAATCAAATTTAGTGGAATCGAAAAGAATCGAATTGAATCGAAAAGAATCGAAATGAAACAAATCAGATCAAATGGAAAAGCATCAAATCGAATTGAAAAGAATCGAATCGAATCGAAAAGACTCGAATCGAATTAAAAATATCAAATCGAATCGAATCGCAAAGAATCGAACTGAAAAGACTCGAATTGAAACGAATCGATTTGAAACGACAAGAATCGAATCGAATCGAATTGAAAGAATCGAATTGAATAGAAAAAAATCGAATAGGAAAGAATCGAACCGAAAAGAAAAGAATCAAATTGAATCAGTCGATTAAATTCTAGTGGAATCGAATCAAAAAGCATGAAATCGAGTCGAATCGAATCGAAAAGAATCGAATCGAATCGAAAAGAATCGAATTGTATCTAATCAAAAAGAATCGAATCGTATCGACTCGAATCGAAAAGAATCCAATTGCATCATCGAATGGAAACTAATCGAATTGAATAGAATCGAAAAGAATCGAATCGAATCAAATCGAAAACAAATTGAATTGATCGAAGAGAATCGAATTGAATGAAATCGAATCGAAATGAAAAGAATCGAATCGATTCAAATAGAAAAGAATCGAATCGAAAAGAATCAAATCGACACGAAAAGAATCGATTCGAATCAAAAAGTATCGAATTGATTCGAAAATATTCGATTCCAAAAGAATCGAATTGAAATGAATCCGATCGAAATGGAAAGAATCTACTCGATTCGAATCCAAAAGAATCGAATCGAATCCAAAAGAATCTAATTGAATTGAATCAAAAGAAATGAATTGAATTGAATCAAAAAGGAACTAATCGAATCAAATCGAAAAAAATCGAATAGAATCAAAAAGAATCGAATAGATTCGAATAAAAAAGAATCGAATTGAGGGATCCCTGGGTGGCGCTGCGGTTTAGCGCCTGCCTTTGGCCCAGGGCGCGATCCTGGAGACCCGGGATCGAGTCAAATCGAAAAGAATCGAATTCCATGTAACGAAAAGATTCGAATTGAAAAGAATCGAATCGAAACAAAAGAATCGAATCGAATCGACATGAATCAAAAAGAATCGAATCAAAACGAATCGAAAAGAAACAAATCAAGTAGAATCTAAAAGAATCGAATCGAATCAAATCGAAAAAATTCGAATAGAATTGAATCGAAAAGAATCAAAACGAATCGAACCGAAGAGAATCGATTCGAATCAAAATAAAAAGTATCGTATCAAATCGAATCGAAAAGAATCATATCAAATAGAATCGAAAGAATGGAATCAAATCCAAAACAATCGAATCGAATCGAAAAGAATCGAATTGAACGGAATGGAATCGAAAAGAATACAATAGAATAGAATCGAAAGAAATCGAATAGAAACAAATCAAATCAAAAAGAATCGAATTGAATTGATCCTAACCAAAATAAGCGAAATGAATCGACTCGAACCGAAAAAAATCAAATCGAAAAGAATCTAATCTCAACGAAAATAATCGAAATGAATAGAATCGAAAAGAATCGAATTGAATCAAATCGAAAAGAATCGAATGGAATCCAATCGAAAAGAACCAAATTGATTCGAAACGAAACAAATTGAATCCAATCGAAAAGAATCGAATGGAATCGAATCGAAAAGAATCGAATTCAATCAAAACGAATCGATTCGAATGGAATAGAAAGTAATAGAATAGAATCGAAAAGAATCAAATCGAATCGAAAAGAATCGAATCGAAAAGAATTGAATCGAATCGAAAAGAAACGAATCGAACCGAATCAAAAAGAAAACAATCGAATCGAATCAAATACAAAAGAATCGCTTTGAATAGCATAGAATTGTAAAGAATCGAATCAATCGAACTGAAAACAATCGAATCGAAAAGAATCGAATCAAAAAAAGTCGAATCGAAACGAAAACAATCGAATCGAATCGAATCTAAAAGAATCGTATTGAATTGAATCGAGTCGAAAAGACTCGAATCAAAAAGACTCGAATCGAATTGAATCAAATCGAAAAGAATCTAATAGAAACCACTCGAACAGAATCAAATCGAAATGATTCAAAATGAATCGAATAGAATAGAATCGAAAAAAATCGAATAGAATCGAAACGAATCGAAAAGAAATGAATCGAAGAGAATCGATTAGAAACGAAATGAAAAGAATCGTATTGAATCGAATCGAAAAGAATCAAATCAAATCGAATTGAAAGAATTGAATCAAATCGAAAAGAATCCAATCGAATCGAAAAGAATCGAACTGAATGGAATCAAATCGAAAAGAATCCAATCGAAAAGAAAAGAATCGAATCAAATTTAATGGAATCGAAAAGAATCGAATTGAATCGAAAAGAATCGAAATGAAACAAATCAGATCAAATGGAAAAGCATCAAATCGAATTGAAAAGAATCGAATCGAATCGAAATGAATCGAATCAAAAAGACTCGAATCGAAAAGAATCGAATTGAAAAGAATCGAATCGAATCGAAAAGACTCGAATCGAATTAAAAATATCAAATCGAATCGAATCGCAAAGAATCGAATTGAAAAGACTCGAATTGAAACGAATCGATTTGAAACGACAAGAATCGAATCGAATCGAATTGAAAGAATCGAATTGAATAGAAAAAAATCGAATAGAAAAGAATCGAACCGAAAAGAAAAGAATCAAATTGAATCAGTCGATTAAATTCTAGTCGAATCGAATCAAAAAGCATGAAATCGAGTCGAATCGAATCGAAAAGAATCGAATTGCATCATCGAATGGAAAATAATCGAATTGAATAGAATAGAAAAGAATCGAATCGAATCAAATCGAAAACAATCAAATTGAATTGATCGAAAAGAATCGAATTGAATCAAATCGAATCGAAATGAAAAGAATCGAATCGATTCAAATAGAAAAGAATATAATCGAAGAATCAAATCGACACGAAAAGAATCGAATCGAATCAAAAAGTATCGAATTGATTCGAAAACATTCGAATCGAAAAGAATCGAATTGAAATGATCCGATCGAAATGAAAAGAATCTACTCGATTCGAATCCAAAAGAATCGAATCCAAAAGAATCGAATCGAATCCAAAAGAATCGAATTGAATTGAATCAAAAGAAATGAATTGAATTGATTCAAAAAGGAAGTAATCGAATCAAATCGAAAAAACTCGAATAGAATCAAATCGAATCAAAAAGAATCGAATAGATTCGAATAAAAAAGAATCGAATTGAGGGATCCCTGAGTGGCGCAGCGGTTTAGCGCCTGCCTTTGGCCCAGGGCGTGATCCTGGAGACCCGGGATCGAATCCCACATCGGGCTCCTGGTGCATGGAGCCTGCTTCTCCCTCTGCCTGTGTCTCTGCCTCTCTCTCTCTCTGTGACTATCATAAAAAAAAGAATCGAATTGAATCGAGTTGAAAAAAATCATAAAGAATCAAATCGAAAAGAATCGAATTCCATGTAACGAAAAGATTCGAATTGAAAAGAATCGAATCGAAACAAAAGAATCGAATCGAATCGACATGAATCAAAAAGAATCGAATCAAAACGAATCGAAAAGAAACAAATCAAGTAGAATCTAAAAGAATCGAATCGAATCAAATCGAAAAAAATTCGAATACAATTGAATCGAAAAGAATCAAAAGGAACCGGACCGAAGAGAATCGATTCGAATCAAAATGAAAAGTATCGTATCAAATCGAATCGAAAAGAATCCTATCAAATAGAATCGAAAGAATGGAATCAAATCTAAAACAATCGAATCGAATCGAAAAGAATCGGATTGAATGGAATAGAATCGAAAAGAATAGAATAGAATCGAAAGAAATCGAATAGAATCAAATCAAATAAAAAAGAATCGAATTGAATTGATCCTAAACAAAATAAGCGAAATGAATCGACTCGAACCGAAAAAAATCAAATCGAAAAGAATCTAATCTCAACGAAAATCATCGAAATGAATAGAATCGAAAAGAATCGAATTGAATCAAATCGAAAAGAATCGAATGGAATCCAATCGAAAAGAATCAAATTGAGTCGAATCGAAACAAATTGAATCCAATCGAAAAGAATCTAATTGAATCGAATCGAAAAGAATCGAATTCAATCAAAACGAATCGATTCGAATAGAATAGAAAAGGATAGAATAGAATAGAATCGAAAAGAATCAAATCGAATCGAAAAGAATCGAATCGAAAAGAATTGAATCGAATCGAAAAGAAACGAATCGAACCGAATCAAAAAGAAAACAATCGAATCGAATCAAATACAAAAGAATCGCTTTGAATAGCATAGAATTGAAAAGAATCGAATCAATCGAATTGAAAACAATCGAATCGAAAAGAATCGAATCAAAAAAAGTCGAATCGAAACGAAAACAATCGAATCGAATCTAAAAGAACCGTATTGAATTGAATCGAGTCGAAAAGACTCGAATCAAAAAGACTCGAATCGAATTGAATCAAATCGAAAAGAATCTAATAGAAACCACTCGAACAGAATCAAATCGAAATGATTCAAAATGAATCGAATCGAATAGAATCGAAAAAAATCGAATAGAATCGAAACGAATCGAACGAAATGAATCGAAGAGAATCGATTAGAAACGAAATGAAAAGAATCGTATTGAATCGAATCGAAAAGAATCAAATCAAATCGAATCGAAAGAATTGAATCAAATCGAAAAGAATCCAATTGAATCGAAAAGAATCGAACTGAATGGAATCAAATCGAAAAGAATCGAATCAAATGTAATGGAATCGAAAAGAATCGAATTGAATCGAAAAGAATCGAAATGAAACAAATCAGATCAAATGGAAAAGCATCAAATCGAATTGAAAAGAATCGAATCGAATCGAAATGAATCGAATCAAAAAGACTCGAATCGAAAAGAATCGAACTGAAAAGAATCGAATCGAATCGAAAAGACTCGAATCGAATTAAAAATACCAAATCGAATCGAATCACAAATAATCGAATTGAAAAGACTCGAATTGAAACGAATATGATTTGAAACGAAAAGAATCGAATCGAATCGAATCGAATTGAAAGAATCGAATTGAATAGAAAAAAATCGAATAGAAAAGAATCGAACCGAAAAGAAAAGAATCAAATTGAATCAGTCGATTAAATTCTAGTGGAATCGATACAAAAAGTATGAAATCGAGTCGAATCGAATCGAAAAGAATCGAATCGAATCGAAAAGAATCGAATTGATTCGAAAACATTCGAATTGAAAAGAATCGAAATGAAATGAATCCGATCGAAATGAAAAGAATCTACTCGATTCGAATCCAAAAGAATCGAATCCAAAAGAATCGAATCGAATCCAAAAGAATCGAATTGAATTGAATCAAAAGAAATGAATTGAATTGAATCAAAAAGGAACTAATCGAATCAAATCGAAAAAACTCGAATAGAATCAAATCGAATCAAAAAGAATCGAATAGATTCGAATAAAAAAGAATCGAATTGAGGGATCCCTGGGTGGCGCTGCGGTTTAGCGCCTGCCTTTGGCCCAGGGCGCGATCCTGGAGACCCGGGATCGAATCCCACATCGGGCTCCTGGTGCATGGAGCCTGCTTCTCCCTCTGCCTGTGTCTCTGCCTCTCTCTCTCTCTGTGACTATCATAAAAAAACGAATCGAATTGAATCGCGTTGAAAAAAATCATAAGGAGTCAAATCGAAAAGAATCGAATTCCATGTAACGAAAAGATTCGAATTGAACGAATCGAATCGAAACAAAAGAATCGAATCGAATCGACATGAATCAAAAAGAATCGAATCAAAACGAATCGAAAAGAAACAAATCAAGTAGAATCTAAAAGAATCGAATCGAATCAAATCGAAAAAATTCGAATAGAATTGAATCGAAAAGAATCAAAACGAATCGAACCGAAGAGAATCGATTCGAATCAAAATAAAAAGTATCGTATCAAATCGAATCGAAAAGAAGCATATCAAATAGAATCGAAAGAATGGAATCAAATCTAAAACAATCGAATCGAATCGAAAAGAATCGGATTGAATGGAATAGAATCGAAAAGAATAGAATAGAGTCGAAAGAAATCGAATAGAATCAAATCAAATCAAAAAGAATCGAATTGAATTGATCCTAACCAAAATAAGCGAAATGAATCGACTCGAACCGAAAAAAATCAAATCGAAAAGAATCTAATCTCAACGAAAATCATCGAAATGAATAGAATCGAAAAGAATCGAATTGAATCAAATCGAAAAGAATCGAATGGAATCCAATCGAAAAGAATCAAATTGATTCGAATCGAAACAAATTGAATCCAATCGAAAAGAATCTAATTGAATCGAATCGAAAAGAATCGAATTCAATCAAATGAATCGATTCGAATGGAATAGAAAAGAATAGAATAGAATAGAATCGAAAAGAATCAAATCGAATCGAAAAGAATCGAATCGAAAAGAATTGAATCGAATCGAAAAGAAAAGAATTGAACCGAATCAAAAAGAAAATAGAATCGAATCAAATACAAAAGAATCGCTTTGAATAGCATAGAATTGAAAAGAATCGAATCAATCGAATTGAAAACAATCGAATCGAAAAGAATCGAATCAAAAAAAGTCGAATCGAAACAAAAACAATCGAATCGAATCTAAAAGAATCGTATTGAATTGAATCGAGACGAAAAGACTCGAATCAAAAAGACTCGAATCGAATTGAATCAAATCGAAAAGAATCTAATAGAAACCACTCGAACAGAATCAAATCGAAATGATTCAAAATGAATCGAATAGAATAGAATCGAAAAAAATCGAAACGAATCGAAACGAATCGAAGAGAATCGATTAGAATCGAAATGAAAAGAATCGTATTGAATCGAATCGAAAAGAATCAAATCAAATCGAATCGAAAGAATTGAATCAAATCGAAAAGAATCCAATCGAATCGAAAAGAATCGAACTAAATGGAATCAAATCGAAAAGAATCCAATCGAATCGAAAAGAATCGAATCAAATTGAATGGAATCGAAAAGAATCGAATTGAATCGAAAAGAATCGAAATGAAACAAATCAGATCAAATGGAAAAGCATCAAATCGAATTGAAAAGAATCGAATCGAATCAAAAAGACTCGAATCGAAAAGAATCGAATTGAAAAGAATCGAATCGAATCGAAAAGACTCGAATCGAATTAAAAATATCAAATCGAATCGAATCGCAAAGAATCGAATTGAAAAGACTCGAATTGAAACGAATCGATTTGAAACGAAAAGAATCGAATCGAATCGAATTGAATAGAAAAAAATCGAATAGAAAAGAATCGAACCGAAAAGAAAAGAATCAAATTGAATCAGTCGATTAAATTCTAGTGGAATCGAATCAAAAAGCATGAAATCGAGTCGAATCGAATCGAAAAGAATCGAATCGAATCGAAAAGAATCGAATTGTATCTAATCAAAAAGAATCGAATCGTATCGACTCGAATCGAAAAGAATCCAATTGCATCATCGAATGGAAACTAATCGAATTGAATAGAATAGAAAAGAATCGAATCGAATCAAATCGAAAACAATCAAATTGAATTGATCGAAAAGAATCGAATTGAATCAAATCGAATCGAAATGAAAAGAATCGAATCGATTCAAATAGAAAAGAATCGAATCGAAAAGAATCAAATCGACACGAAAAGAATCGAATCGAATCAAAAAGTATCGAATTGATTCGAAAACATTCGAATGGAAAAGAATCGAAATGAAATGAATCCGATCGAAATGAAAAGAATCTACTCGATTCGAATCCAAAAGAATCGAATCCAAAAGAATCGAATCGAATCCAAAAGAATCGAATTGAATTGAATCAAAAGAAATGAATTGAATTGAATCAAAAAGGAACTAATCGAATCAAATCGAAAAAACTCGAATAGAATCAAATCGAATCAAAAAGAATCGAATAGATTCGAATAAAAAAGAATCGAATTGAGGGATCCCTGGGTGGCGCTGCGGTTTAGCGCCTGCCTTTGGCCCAGGGCGCGATCCTGGAGACCCGGGATCGAATCCCACATCGGGCTCCCGCTGCATGGAGCCTGCTTCTCCCTCTGCCTGTGTCTCTGCCTCTCTCTCTCTCTGTGACTATCATAAAAAAACGAATCGAATTGAATCGCGTTGAAAAAAATCGTAAGGAGTCAAATCGAAAAGAATCGAATTCCATGTAACGAAAAGATTCGAATTGAACGAATCGAATCGAAACAAAAGAATCGAATCGAATCGACTGAATCAAAAAGAATCGAATCAAAACGAATCTAAAAGAAACAAATCAAGTAGAATCTAAAAGAATCGAATAGAATCAAATCGAAAAAATTCGAATAGAATTGAATCGAAAAGAATCAAAACGAATCGAACCGAAGAGAATCGATTCGAATCAAAATAAAAAGTATCGTATCAAATCGAATCGAAAAGAATCATATCAAATAGAATCGAAAGAATGGAATCAAATCTAAAACAATCGAATCGAATCGAAAAGAATCGGATTGAATGGAATAGAATCGAAAAGAATAGAATAGAGTCGAAAAGAATCGAATAGAATCAAATCAAATCAAAAAGAATCGAATTGAATTGATCCTAACCAAAATAAGCGAAATGAATCGACTCGAACCGAAAAAAATCAAATCGAAAAGAATCTAATCTCAACGAAAATAATCGAAATGAATAGAATCGAAAAGAATCGAATTGAATCAAATCGAAAAGAATCGAATGGAATCCAATCGAAAAGAATCAAATCGATTCGAATCGAAACAAATTGAATCCAATCGAAAAGAATCTAATTGAATCGAATCGAAAAGAATCGAATTCAATCAAAACGAATCGATTCGAATGGAATAGAAAAGAATAGAATAGAATAGAATCGAAAAGAATCAAATCAAATCGAAAAGAATCGAATCGAAAAGAATTGAATCGAAAAGAAACGAATCGAACCGAATCAAAAAGAAAACAATCGAATCGAATCAAATACAAAAGAATCGCTTTGAATAGCATAGAATTGAAAAGAATCGAATCAATCGAATTGAAAACAATCGAATCGAAAGAATCGAATCAAAAAAAGTCGAATCGAAACGAAAACAATCGAATCGAATCGAATCTAAAAGAATCTTATTGAATTGAATCGAGACGAAAAGACTCGAATCAAAAAGACTCGAATCGAATTGAATCAAATCGAAAAGAATCTAATAGAAACCACTCGAACAGAATCAAATCGAAATGATTCAAAATGAATCGAATAGAATAGAATCGAAAAAAATCGAAACGAATCGAAACGAATCGAAACGAAATGAATCGAAGAGAATCGATTAGAATCGAAATGAAAAGAATCGTATTGAATCGAATCGAAAAGAATCAAATCAAATCGAATCGAAAGAATTGAATCAAATCGAAAAGAATCCAATCGTATTGAAAAGAATCGAACTGAATGGAATCAAATCGAATGGATTCGAAAAGAATCGAATTGAATCGAAAAGAATCGAAATGAAACAAATCAGATCAAATGGAAAAGCATCAAATCGAATTGAAAAGAATCGAATCGAATCAAAAAGACTCGAATCGAAAAGAATCGAATTGAAAAGAATCGAATCGAATTGAAAAGACTCGAATCGAATTAAAAATATCAAATCGAATCGAATCGCAAAGAATCGAATTGAAAAGACTCGAATTGAAACGAATCGATTTGAAACGAAAAGAATCGAATCGAATCGAATTGAATAGAAAAAATCGAATAGAAAGGAATCGAACCGAAAAGAAAAGAATCAAATTGAATCAGTCGATTAAATTCTAGTCGAATCGAATCAAAAAGCATGAAATCGAGTCGAATCGAATCAAAAAGAATCGAATCGAATCGAAAAGAATCGAATTGTATCTAATCAAAAAGAATCGTATCGTATCGACTCGAATCGAAAAGAATCCAATTGCATCATCGAATGGAAACTAATCGAATTGAATAGAATAGAAAAGAATCGAATGGAATCAAATCGAAAACAAATTGATCGAAAAGAATCGAATTGAATCAAATCGAATCGAAATGAAAAGAATCGAATCGATTCAAATAGAAAAGAATCGAATCGAAAAGAATCAAATCGACACGAAAAGAATCGAATCGAATCAAAAAGTATCGAATTGATTCGAAAATATTCGATTCGAAAAGAATCGAATTGAAATGAATCCGATCGAAATGGAAAGAATCTACTCGATTCGAATCCAAAAGAATCGAATCCAAAAGAATCGAATCGAATCCAAAAGAATCGAATTGAATTGAATCAAAAGAAATGAATTGAATTGAATCAAAAAGGAACTAATCGAATCAAATCGAAAAAAATCGAATAGAATCAAAAAGAATCGAATAGATTCGAATAAAAAAGAATCGAATTGAGGGATCCCTGGGTGGCGCTGCGGTTTAGCGCCTGCCTTTGGCCCAGGGCGCGATCCTGGAGACCCGGGATCGAGTCAAATCGAAAAGAATCGAATTCCATGTAACGAAAAGATTCGAATTGAAAAGAATCGAATCGAAACAAAAGAATCGAATCGAATCGACATGAATCAAAAAGAATCGAATCAAAACGAATCGAAAAGAAACAAATCAAGTAGAATCTAAAAGAATCGAATGGAATCAAATCGAAAAAATTCGAATAGAATTGAATCGAAAAGAATCAAAACGAATCGAACCGAAGAGAATCGATTCGAATCAAAATAAAAAGTATCGTATCAAATCGAATCGAAAAGAATCATATCAAATAGAATCGAAAGAATGGAATCAAATCCAAAACAATCGAATCGAATCGAAAAGAATCGAATTGAACGGAATGGAATCGAAAAGAATACAATAGAATAGAATCGAAAGAAATCGAATAGAAACAAATCAAATCAAAAAGAATCGAATTGAATTGATCCTAACCAAAATAAGCGAAATGAATCGACTCGAACCGAAAAAAATCAAATCGAAAACAATCTAATCTCAACGAAAATCATCGAAATGAATAGAATCGAAAAGAATCGAATTGAATCAAATCGAAAAGAATCGAATGGAATCCAATCGAAAAGAACCAAATTGATTCGAATCGAAACAAATTGAATCCAATCGAAAAGAATCTAATTGAATCGAATCGAAAAGAATCGAATTCAATCAAAACGAATCGATTCGAATGGAATAGAAAGTAATAGAATAGAATCGAAAAGAATCAAATCGAATCGAAAAGAATCGAATCGAAAAGAATTGAATCGAATCGAAAAGAAACGAATCGAACCGAATCAAAAAGAAAACAATCGAATCGAATCAAATACAAAAGAATCGCTTTGAATAGCATAGAATTGTAAAGAATCGAATCAATCGAACTGAAAACAATCGAATCGAAAAGAATCGAATCAAAAAAAGTCGAATCGAAACGAAAACAATCGAATCGAATCGAATCTAAAAGAATCGTATTGAATTGAATCGAGTCGAAAAGACTCGAATCAAAAAGACTCGAATCGAATTGAATCAAATCGAAAAGAATGTAATAGAAACCACTCGAACAGAATCAAATCGAAATGATTCAAAATGAATCGAATAGAATAGAATCGAAAAAATCGAATAGAATCGAAACGAAATGAATCGAAGAGAATCGATTAGAAACGAAATGAAAAGAATCGTATTGAATCGAATCGAAAAGAATCAAATCGAATCGAAAGAATTGAATCAAATCGAAAAGAATCCAATCGAATCGAAAAGAATCGAACTGAATGGAATCAAATCGAAAAGAATCCAATCGAAAAGAAAAGAATCGAATCAAATTTAATGGAATCGAAAAGAATCGAATTGAATCGAAAAGAATCGAAATGAAACAAATCAGATCAAATGGAAAAGCATCAAATCGAATTGAAAAGAATCGAATCGAATCGAAATGAATCGAATCAAAAAGACTCGAATCGAAAAGAATCGAATTGAAAAGAATCGAATCGAATCGAAAAGACTCGAATCGAATTAAAAATATCAAATCGAATCGAATCGCAAAGAATCGAACTGAAAAGACTCGAATTGAAACGAATCGATTTGAAACGACAAGAATCGAATCGAATCGAATTGAAAGAATCGAATTGAATAGAAAAAAATCGAATAGAAAAGAATCGAACCGAAAAGAAAAGAATCAAATTGAATCAGTCGATTAAATTCTAGTCGAATCGAATCAAAAAGCATGAAATCGAGTCGAATCGAATCGAAAAGAATCGAATCGAATCGAAAAGAATCGAATTGTATCTAATCGAAAAGAATCTAATCTCAACGAAAATAATCGAAATGAATAGAATCGAAAAGAATCGAATTGAATCAAATCGAAAAGAATCGAATGGAATTCAATCGAAAAGAACCAAATTGATTCGAATCGAAACAAATTGAATCCAATCGAAAAGAATCTAATTGAATCGAATCGAAAAGAATCGAATTCAATCAAAACGAATCGATTCGAATGGAATAGAAAGTAATAGAATAGAATCGAAAAGAATCAAATCGAATCGAAAAGAATCGAATCGAAAAGAATTGAATCGAATCGAAAAGAAACGAATCGAACCGAATCAAAAAGAAAACAATCGAATCGAATCAAATACAAAAGAATCGCTTTGAATAGCATAGAATTGTAAAGAATCGAATCAATCGAACTGAAAACAATCGAATCGAAAAGAATCGAATCAAAAAAAGTCGAATCGAAACGAAAACAATCGAATCGAATCGAATCTAAAAGAATCGTATTGAATTGAATCGAGTCGAAAAGACTCGAATCAAAAAGACTCGAATCGAATTGAATCAAATCGAAAAGAATGTAATAGTAACCACTCGAACAGAATCAAATCGAAATGATTCAAAATGAATCGAATAGAATAGAATCGAAAAAAATCGAATAGAATCGAACGAATCGAAACGAAATGAATCGAAGAGAATCGATTAGAAACGAAATGAAAAGAATCGTATTGAATCGAATCGAAAAGAATCAAATCAAATCGAATCGAAAGAATTGAATCAAATCGAAAAGAATCCAATCGAATCGAAAAGAATCGAACTGAATGGAATCAAATCGAAAAGAATCCAATCGAAAAGAAAAGAATCGAATCAAATTTAATGGAATCGAAAAGAATCGAATTGAATCGAAAAGAATCGAAATGAAACAAATCAGATCAAATGGAAAAGCATCAAATCGAATTGAAAAGAATCGAATCGAATCGAAATGAATCGAATCAAAAAGACTCGAATCGAAAAGAATCGAATTGAAAAGAATCGAATCGAATCGAAAAGACTCGAATCGAATTAAAAATATCAAATCGAATCGAATCGCAAAGAATCGAACTGAAAAGACTCGAATTGAAACGAATCGATTTGAAACGACAAGAATCGAATCGAATCGAATTGAAAGAATCGAATTGAATAGAAAAAAATCGAATAGAAAAGAATCGAACCGAAAAGAAAAGAATCAAATTGAATCAGTCGATTAAATTCTAGTCGAATCGAATCAAAAAGCATGAAATCGAGTCGAATCGAATCGAAAAGAATCGAATCGAATCGAAAAGAATCGAATTGTATCTAATCGAAAAGAATCTAATCTCAACGAAAATAATCGAAATGAATAGAATCGAAAAGAATCGAATTGAATCAAATCGAAAAGAATCGAATGGAATTCAATCGAAAAGAACCAAATTGATTCGAATCGAAACAAATTGAATCCAATCGAAAAGAATCTAATTGAATCGAATCGAAAAGAATCGAATTCAATCAAAACGAATCGATTCGAATGGAATAGAAAGTAATAGAATAGAATCGAAAAGAATCAAATCGAATCGAAAAGAATCGAATCGAAAAGAATTGAATCGAATCGAAAAGAAACGAATCGAACCGAATCAAAAAGAAAACAATCGAATCGAATCAAATACAAAAGAATCGCTTTGAATAGCATAGAATTGTAAAGAATCGAATCAATCGAACTGAAAACAATCGAATCGAAAAGAATCGAATCAAAAAAAGTCGAATCGAAACGAAAACAATCGAATCGAATCGAATCTAAAAGAATCGTATTGAATTGAATCGAGTCGAAAAGACTCGAATCAAAAAGACTCGAATCGAATTGAATCAAATCGAAAAGAATGTAATAGTAACCACTCGAACAGAATCAAATCGAAATGATTCAAAATGAATCGAATAGAATAGAATCGAAAAAAATCGAATAGAATCGAACGAATCGAAACGAAATGAATCGAAGAGAATCGATTAGAAACGAAATGAAAAGAATCGTATTGAATCGAATCGAAAAGAATCAAATCAAATCGAATCGAAAGAATTGAATCAAATCGAAAAGAATCCAATCGAATCGAAAAGAATCGAACTGAATGGAATCAAATCGAAAAGAATCCAATCGAAAAGAAAAGAATCGAATCAAATTTAATGGAATCGAAAAGAATCGAATTGAATCGAAAAGAATCGAAATGAAACAAATCAGATCAAATGGAAAAGCATCAAATCGAATTGAAAAGAATCGAATCGAATCGAAATGAATCGAATCAAAAAGACTCGAATCGAAAAGAATCGAATTGAAAAGAATCGAATCGAATCGAAAAGACTCGAATCGAATTAAAAATATCAAATCGAATCGAATCGCAAAGAATCGAACTGAAAAGACTCGAATTGAAACGAATCGATTTGAAACGACAAGAATCGAATCGAATCGAATTGAAAGAATCGAATTGAATAGAAAAAAATCGAATAGAAAAGAATCGAACCGAAAAGAAAAGAATCAAATTGAATCAGTCGATTAAATTCTAGTCGAATCGAATCAAAAAGCATGAAATCGAGTCGAATCGAATCGAAAAGAATCGAATCGAATCGAAAAGAATCGAATTGTATCTAATCGAAAAGAATCTAATCTCAACGAAAATAATCGAAATGAATAGAATCGAAAAGAATCGAATTGAATCAAATCGAAAAGAATCGAATGGAATTCAATCGAAAAGAACCAAATTGATTCGAATCGAAACAAATTGAATCCAATCGAAAAGAATCTAATTGAATCGAATCGAAAAGAATCGAATTCAATCAAAACGAATCGATTCGAATGGAATAGAAAGTAATAGAATAGAATCGAAAAGAATCAAATCGAATCGAAAAGAATCGAATCGAAAAGAATTGAATCGAATCGAAAAGAAACGAATCGAACCGAATCAAAAAGAAAACAATCGAATCGAATCAAATACAAAAGAATCGCTTTGAATAGCATAGAATTGTAAAGAATCGAATCAATCGAACTGAAAACAATCGAATCGAAAAGAATCGAATCAAAAAAAGTCGAATCGAAACGAAAACAATCGAATCGAATCGAATCTAAAAGAATCGTATTGAATTGAATCGAGTCGAAAAGACTCGAATCAAAAAGACTCGAATCGAATTGAATCAAATCGAAAAGAATGTAATAGTAACCACTCGAACAGAATCAAATCGAAATGATTCAAAATGAATCGAATAGAATAGAATCGAAAAAAATCGAATAGAATCGAACGAATCGAAACGAAATGAATCGAAGAGAATCGATTAGAAACGAAATGAAAAGAATCGTATTGAATCGAATCGAAAAGAATCAAATCAAATCGAATCGAAAGAATTGAATCAAATCGAAAAGAATCCAATCGAATCGAAAAGAATCGAACTGAATGGAATCAAATCGAAAAGAATCCAATCGAAAAGAAAAGAATCGAATCAAATTTAATGGAATCGAAAAGAATCGAATTGAATCGAAAAGAATCGAAATGAAACAAATCAGATCAAATGGAAAAGCATCAAATCGAATTGAAAAGAATCGAATCGAATCGAAATGAATCGAATCAAAAAGACTCGAATCGAAAAGAATCGAATTGAAAAGAATCGAATCGAATCGAAAAGACTCGAATCGAATTAAAAATATCAAATCGAATCGAATCGCAAAGAATCGAACTGAAAAGACTCGAATTGAAACGAATCGATTTGAAACGACAAGAATCGAATCGAATCGAATTGAAAGAATCGAATTGAATAGAAAAAAATCGAATAGAAAAGAATCGAACCGAAAAGAAAAGAATCAAATTGAATCAGTCGATTAAATTCTAGTCGAATCGAATCAAAAAGCATGAAATCGAGTCGAATCGAATCGAAAAGAATCGAATCGTATCGAAAAGAATCGAATTGTATCTAATCGAAAAGAATCGTATCGTATCGACTCGAATCGAAAAGAATCCAATTGCATCATCGAATGGAAACTAATCGAATTGAATACAATAGAAAAGAATCGAATCGAATCAAATCGAAAACAATCAAATTGAATTGATCGAAAAGAATCGAATTGAATGAAATCGAATCGAAATGAAAAGAATCGAATCGATTCAAATAGAAAAGAATCGAATCGAAAAGAATCAAATCGACACGAAAAGAATCGAATCGAATCAAAAAGTATCGAATTGATTCGAAAATATTCGATTCGAAAAGAATCGAATTGAAATGAATCCGATCGAAATGGAAAGAATCTACTCGATTCGAATCCAAAAGAATCGAATCCAAAAGAATCGAATCGAATCCAAAAGAATCGAATTGAATTGAATCAAAAGAAATGAATTGAATTGAATCAAAAAGGAACTAATCGAATCAAATCGAAAAAAATCGAATAGAATCAAAAAGAATCGAATAGATTCAAATAAAAAAGAATCGAATTGAGGGATCCCTGGGTGGCGCTGCGGTTTAGCGCCTGCCTTTGGCCCAGGGCGCGATCCTGGAGACCCGGGATCGAGTCAAATCGAAAAGAATCGAATTCCATGTAACGAAAAGATTCGAATTGAAAAGAATCGAATCGAAACAAAAGAATCGAATCGAATCGACATGAATCAAAAAGAATCGAATCAAAACGAATCGAAAAGAAACAAATCAAGTAGAATCTAAAAGAATCGAATCGAATCAAATCGAAAAAATTCGAATAGAATTGAATCGAAAAGAATCAAAACGAATCGAACCGAAGAGAATCGATTCGAATCAAAATGAAAAGTATCGTATCAAATCGAATCGAAAAGAATCATATCAAATAGAATCGAAAGAATGGAATCAAATCCAAAACAATCGAATCGAATCGAAAAGAATCGGATTGAACGGAATAGAATGGAAAAGAATACAATAGAATAGAATCGAAAGAAATCGAATAGAAACAAATCAAATCAAAAAGAATCGAATTGAATTGATCCTAACCAAAATAAGCGAAATGAATCGACTCGAACCGAAAAAAATCAAATCGAAAAGAATCTAATCTCAACGAAAATCATCGAAATGAATAGAATCGAAAAGAATCGAATTGAATCAAATCGAAAAGAATCGAATGGAATCCAATCGAAAAGAACCAAATTGATTCGAATCGAAACAAATTGAATCCAATCGAAAAGAATCTAATTGAATCGAATCGAAAAGAATCGAATTCAATCAAAACGAATCGATTCGAATGGAATAGAAAGTAATAGAATAGAATCGAAAAGAATCAAATCGAATCGAAAAGAATCGAATCGAAAAGAATTGAATCGAATCGAAAAGAAACGAATCGAACCGAATCAAAAAGAAAACAATCGAATCGAATCAAATACAAAAGAATCGCTTTGAATAGCATAGAATTGTAAAGAATCGAATCAATCGAACTGAAAACAATCGAATCGAAAAGAATCGAATCAAAAAAAGTCGAATCGAAACGAAAACAATCGAATCGAATCGAATCTAAAAGAATCGTATTGAATTGAATCGAGTCGAAAAGACTCGAATCAAAAAGACTCGAATCAAATTGAATCAAATCGAAAAGAATGTAATAGAAACCACTCGAACAGAATCAAATCGAAATGATTCAAAATGAATCGAATAGAATAGAATCGAAAAAAATCGAATAGAATCGAAACGAATCGAAACGAAATGAATCGAAGAGAATCGATTAGAAACGAAATGAAAAGAATCGTATTGAATCGAATCGAAAAGAATCAAATCAAATCGAATCGAAAGAATGGAATCAAATCGAAAAGAATCCAATCGAATCGAAAAGAATCGAACTGAATGGAATCAAATCGAAAAGAATCCAATCGAAAAGAAAAGAATCGAATCAAATTTAATGGAATCGAAAAGAATCGAATTGAATCGAAAAGAATCGAAATGAAACAAATCAGATCCAATGGAAAAGCATCAAATCGAATTGAAAAGAATCGAATCGAATCGAAATGAATCGAATCAAAAAGACTCGAATCGAAAAGAATCGAATTGAAAAGAATCGAATCGAATCGAAAAGACTCGAATCGAATTAAAAATATCAAATCGAATCGAATCGCAAAGAATCGAACTGAAAAGACTCGAATTGAAACGAATCGATTTGAAACGACAAGAATCGAATCGAATCGAATTGAAAGAATCGAATTGAATAGAAAAAAATCGAATAGAAAAGAATCGAACCGAAAAGAAAAGAATCAAATTGAATCAGTCGATTAAATTCTAGTCGAATCGAATCAAAAAGCATGAAATCGAGTCGAATCGAATCGAAAAGAATCGAATCGAATCGAAAAGAATCGAATTGTATCTAATCGAAAAGAATCTAATCTCAACGAAAATAATCGAAATGAATAGAATCGAAAAGAATCGAATTGAATCAAATCGAAAAGAATCGAATGGAATTCAATCGAAAAGAACCAAATTGATTCGAATCGAAACAAATTGAATCCAATCGAAAAGAATCTAATTGAATCGAATCGAAAAGAATCGAATTCAATCAAAACGAATCGATTCGAATGGAATAGAAAGTAATAGAATAGAATCGAAAAGAATCAAATCGAATCGAAAAGAATCGAATCGAAAAGAATTGAATCGAATCGAAAAGAAACGAATCGAACCGAATCAAAAAGAAAACAATCGAATCGAATCAAATACAAAAGAATCGCTTTGAATAGCATAGAATTGTAAAGAATCGAATCAATCGAACTGAAAACAATCGAATCGAAAAGAATCGAATCAAAAAAAGTCGAATCGAAACGAAAACAATCGAATCGAATCGAATCTAAAAGAATCGTATTGAATTGAATCGAGTCGAAAAGACTCGAATCAAAAAGACTCGAATCGAATTGAATCAAATCGAAAAGAATGTAATAGTAACCACTCGAACAGAATCAAATCGAAATGATTCAAAATGAATCGAATAGAATAGAATCGAAAAAAATCGAATAGAATCGAACGAATCGAAACGAAATGAATCGAAGAGAATCGATTAGAAACGAAATGAAAAGAATCGTATTGAATCGAATCGAAAAGAATCAAATCAAATCGAATCGAAAGAATTGAATCAAATCGAAAAGAATCCAATCGAATCGAAAAGAATCGAACTGAATGGAATCAAATCGAAAAGAATCCAATCGAAAAGAAAAGAATCGAATCAAATTTAATGGAATCGAAAAGAATCGAATTGAATCGAAAAGAATCGAAATGAAACAAATCAGATCAAATGGAAAAGCATCAAATCGAATTGAAAAGAATCGAATCGAATCGAAATGAATCGAATCAAAAAGACTCGAATCGAAAAGAATCGAATTGAAAAGAATCGAATCGAATCGAAAAGACTCGAATCGAATTAAAAATATCAAATCGAATCGAATCGCAAAGAATCGAACTGAAAAGACTCGAATTGAAACGAATCGATTTGAAACGACAAGAATCGAATCGAATCGAATTGAAAGAATCGAATTGAATAGAAAAAAATCGAATAGAAAAGAATCGAACCGAAAAGAAAAGAATCAAATTGAATCAGTCGATTAAATTCTAGTCGAATCGAATCAAAAAGCATGAAATCGAGTCGAATCGAATCGAAAAGAATCGAATCGTATCGAAAAGAATCGAATTGTATCTAATCGAAAAGAATCGTATCGTATCGACTCGAATCGAAAAGAATCCAATTGCATCATCGAATGGAAACTAATCGAATTGAATACAATAGAAAAGAATCGAATCGAATCAAATCGAAAACAATCAAATTGAATTGATCGAAAAGAATCGAATTGAATGAAATCGAATCGAAATGAAAAGAATCGAATCGATTCAAATAGAAAAGAATCGAATCGAAAAGAATCAAATCGACACGAAAAGAATCGAATCGAATCAAAAAGTATCGAATTGATTCGAAAATATTCGATTCGAAAAGAATCGAATTGAAATGAATCCGATCGAAATGGAAAGAATCTACTCGATTCGAATCCAAAAGAATCGAATCCAAAAGAATCGAATCGAATCCAAAAGAATCGAATTGAATTGAATCAAAAGAAATGAATTGAATTGAATCAAAAAGGAACTAATCGAATCAAATCGAAAAAAATCGAATAGAATCAAAAAGAATCGAATAGATTCAAATAAAAAAGAATCGAATTGAGGGATCCCTGGGTGGCGCTGCGGTTTAGCGCCTGCCTTTGGCCCAGGGCGCGATCCTGGAGACCCGGGATCGAGTCAAATCGAAAAGAATCGAATTCCATGTAACGAAAAGATTCGAATTGAAAAGAATCGAATCGAAACAAAAGAATCGAATCGAATCGACATGAATCAAAAAGAATCGAATCAAAACGAATCGAAAAGAAACAAATCAAGTAGAATCTAAAAGAATCGAATCGAATCAAATCGAAAAAATTCGAATAGAATTGAATCGAAAAGAATCAAAACGAATCGAACCGAAGAGAATCGATTCGAATCAAAATGAAAAGTATCGTATCAAATCGAATCGAAAAGAATCATATCAAATAGAATCGAAAGAATGGAATCAAATCCAAAACAATCGAATCGAATCGAAAAGAATCGGATTGAACGGAATAGAATGGAAAAGAATACAATAGAATAGAATCGAAAGAAATCGAATAGAAACAAATCAAATCAAAAAGAATCGAATTGAATTGATCCTAACCAAAATAAGCGAAATGAATCGACTCGAACCGAAAAAAATCAAATCGAAAAGAATCTAATCTCAACGAAAATCATCGAAATGAATAGAATCGAAAAGAATCGAATTGAATCAAATCGAAAAGAATCGAATGGAATCCAATCGAAAAGAACCAAATTGATTCGAATCGAAACAAATTGAATCCAATCGAAAAGAATCTAATTGAATCGAATCGAAAAGAATCGAATTCAATCAAAACGAATCGATTCGAATGGAATAGAAAGTAATAGAATAGAATCGAAAAGAATCAAATCGAATCGAAAAGAATCGAATCGAAAAGAATTGAATCGAATCGAAAAGAAACGAATCGAACCGAATCAAAAAGAAAACAATCGAATCGAATCAAATACAAAAGAATCGCTTTGAATAGCATAGAATTGTAAAGAATCGAATCAATCGAACTGAAAACAATCGAATCGAAAAGAATCGAATCAAAAAAAGTCGAATCGAAACGAAAACAATCGAATCGAATCGAATCTAAAAGAATCGTATTGAATTGAATCGAGTCGAAAAGACTCGAATCAAAAAGACTCGAATCAAATTGAATCAAATCGAAAAGAATGTAATAGAAACCACTCGAACAGAATCAAATCGAAATGATTCAAAATGAATCGAATAGAATAGAATCGAAAAAAATCGAATAGAATCGAAACGAATCGAAACGAAATGAATCGAAGAGAATCGATTAGAAACGAAATGAAAAGAATCGTATTGAATCGAATCGAAAAGAATCAAATCAAATCGAATCGAAAGAATGGAATCAAATCGAAAAGAATCCAATCGAATCGAAAAGAATCGAACTGAATGGAATCAAATCGAAAAGAATCCAATCGAAAAGAAAAGAATCGAATCAAATTTAATGGAATCGAAAAGAATCGAATTGAATCGAAAAGAATCGAAATGAAACAAATCAGATCCAATGGAAAAGCATCAAATCGAATTGAAAAGAATCGAATCGAATCGAAATGAATCGAATCAAAAAGACTCGAATCGAAAAGAATCGAATTGAAAAGAATCGAATCGAATCGAAAAGACTCGAATCGAATTAAAAATATCAAATCGAATCGAATCGCAAAGAATCGAACTGAAAAGACTCGAATTGAAACGAATCGATTTGAAACGACAAGAATCGAATCGAATCGAATTGAAAGAATCGAATTGAATAGAAAAAAATCGAATAGAAAAGAATCGAACCGAAAAGAAAAGAATCAAATTGAATCAGTCGATTAAATTCTAGTCGAATCGAATCAAAAAGCATGAAATCGAGTCGAATCGAATCGAAAAGAATCGAATCGAATCGAAAAGAATCGAATTGTATCTAATCGAAAAGAATCGTATCGTATCGACTCGAATCGAAAAGAATCCAATTGCATCATCGAATGGAAACTAATCGAATTGAATACAATAGAAAAGAATCGAATCGAATCAAATCGAAAACAATCAAATTGAATTGATCGAAAAGAATCGAATTGAATGAAATCGAATCGAAATGAAAAGAATCGAATCGATTCAAATAGAAAAGAATCGAATCGAAAAGAATCAAATCGACACGAAAAGAATCGAATCGAATCAAAAAGTATCGAATTGATTCGAAAATATTCGATTCGAAAAGAATCGAATGGAAATGAATCCGATCGAAATGGAAAGAATCTACTCGATTCGAATCCAAAAGAATCGAATCCAAAAGAATCGAATCGAATCCAAAAGAATCGAATTGAATTGAATCAAAAGAAATGAATTGAATTGAATCAAAAAGGAACTAATCGAATCAAATCGAAAAAAATCGAATAGAATCAAAAAGAATCGAATAGATTCGAATAAAAAAGAATCGAATTGAGGGATCCCTGGGTGGCGCTGCGGTTTAGCGCCTGCCTTTGGCCCAGGGCGCGATCCTGGAGACCCGGGATCGAGTCAAATCGAAAAGAATCGAATTCCATGTAACGAAAAGATTCGAATTGAAAAGAATCGAATCGAAACAAAAGAATCGAATCGAATCGACATGAATCAAAAAGAATCGAATCAAAACGAATCGAAAAGAAACAAATCAAGTAGAATCTAAAAGAATCGAATCGAATCAAATCGAAAAAATTCGAATAGAATTGAATCGAAAAGAATCAAAACGAATCGAACCGAAGAGAATCGATTCGAATCAAAATGAAAAGTATCGTATCAAATCGAATCGAAAAGAATCATATCAAATAGAATCGAAAGAATGGAATCAAATCCAAAACAATCGAATCGAATCGAAAAGAATCGGATTGAACGGAATAGAATGGAAAAGAATACAATAGAATAGAATCGAAAGAAATCGAATAGAAACAAATCAAATCAAAAAGAATCGAATTGAATTGATCCTAACCAAAATAAGCGAAATGAATCGACTCGAACCGAAAAAAATCAAATCGAAAAGAATCTAATCTCAACGAAAATAATCGAAATGAATAGAATCGAAAAGAATCGAATTGAATCAAATCGAAAAGAATCGAATGGAATCCAATCGAAAAGAACCAAATTGATTCGAATCGAAACAAATTGAATCCAATCGAAAAGAATCTAATTGAATCGAATCGAAAAGAATCGAATTCAATCAAAACGAATCGATTCGAATGGAATAGAAAGTAATAGAATAGAATCGAAAAGAATCAAATCGAATCGAAAAGAATCGAATCGAAAAGAATTGAATCGAATCGAAAAGAAACGAATCGAACCGAATCAAAAAGAAAACAATCGAATCGAATCAAATACAAAAGAATCGCTTTGAATAGCATAGAATTGTAAAGAATCGAATCAATCGAACTGAAAACAATCGAATCGAAAAGAATCGAATCAAAAAAAGTCGAATCGAAACGAAAACAATCGAATCGAATCGAATCTAAAAGAATCGTATTGAATTGAATCGAGTCGAAAAGACTCGAATCAAAAAGACTCGAATCGAATTGAATCAAATCGAAAAGAATGTAATAGAAACCACTCGAACAGAATCAAATCGAAATGATTCAAAATGAATCGAATAGAATAGAATCGAAAAAATCGAATAGAATCGAAACGAAATGAATCGAAGAGAATCGATTAGAAACGAAATGAAAAGAATCGTATTGAATCGAATCGAAAAGAATCAAATCAAATCGAATCGAAAGAATGGAATCAAATCGAAAAGAATCCAATCGAATCGAAAAGAATCGAACTGAATGGAATCAAATCGAAAAGAATCCAATCGAAAAGAAAAGAATCGAATCAAATTTAATGGAATCGAAAAGAATCGAATTGAATCGAAAAGAATCGAAATGAAACAAATCAGATCAAATGGAAAAGCATCAAATCGAATTGAAAAGAATCGAATCGAATCGAAATGAATCGAATCAAAAAGACTCGAATCGAAAAGAATCGAATTGAAAAGAATCGAATCGAATCGAAAAGACTCGAATCGAATTAAAAATATCAAATCGAATCGAATCGCAAAGAATCGAACTGAAAAGACTCGAATTGAAACGAATCGATTTGAAACGACAAGAATCGAATCGAATCGAATTGAAAGAATCGAATTGAATAGAAAAAAATCGAATAGAAAAGAATCGAACCGAAAAGAAAAGAATCAAATTGAATCAGTCGATTAAATTCTAGTCGAATCGAATCAAAAAGCATGAAATCGAGTCGAATCGAATCGAAAAGAATCGAATCGAATCGAAAAGAATCGAATTGTATCTAATCGAAAAGAATCTAATCTCAACGAAAATAATCGAAATGAATAGAATCAAAAAGAATCGAATTGAATCAAATCGAAAAGAATCGAATGGAATTCAATCGAAAAGAACCAAATTGATTCGAATCGAAACAAATTGAATCCAATCGAAAAGAATCTAATTGAATCGAATCGAAAAGAATCGAATTCAATCAAAACGAATCGATTCGAATGGAATAGAAAGTAATAGAATAGAATCGAAAAGAATCAAATCGAATCGAAAAGAATCGAATCGAAAAGAATTGAATCGAATCGAAAAGAAACGAATCGAACCGAATCAAAAAGAAAACAATCGAATCGAATCAAATACAAAAGAATCGCTTTGAATAGCATAGAATTGTAAAGAATCGAATCAATCGAACTGAAAACAATCGAATCGAAAAGAATCGAATCAAAAAAAGTCGAATCGAAACGAAAACAATCGAATCGAATCGAATCTAAAAGAATCGTATTGAATTGAATCGAGTCGAAAAGACTCGAATCAAAAAGACTCGAATCGAATTGAATCAAATCGAAAAGAATGTAATAGTAACCACTCGAACAGAATCAAATCGAAATGATTCAAAATGAATCGAATAGAATAGAATCGAAAAAAATCGAATAGAATCGAAACGAATCGAAACGAAATGAATCGAAGAGAATCGATTAGAAACGAAATGAAAAGAATCGTATTGAATCGAATCGAAAAGAATCAAATCAAATCGAATCGAAAGAATTGAATCAAATCGAAAAGAATCCAATCGAATCGAAAAGAATCGAACTGAATGGAATCAAATCGAAAAGAATCCAATCGAAAAGAAAAGAATCGAATCAAATTTAATGGAATCGAAAAGAATCGAATTGAATCGAAAAGAATCGAAATGAAACAAATCAGATCAAATGGAAAAGCATCAAATCGAATTGAAAAGAATCGAATCGAATCGAAATGAATCGAATCAAAAAGACTCGAATCGAAAAGAATCGAATTGAAAAGAATCGAATCGAATCGAAAAGACTCGAATCGAATTAAAAATATCAAATCGAATCGAATCGCAAAGAATCGAACTGAAAAGACTCGAATTGAAACGAATCGATTTGAAACGACAAGAATCGAATCGAATCGAATTGAAAGAATCGAATTGAATAGAAAAAAATCGAATAGAAAAGAATCGAACCGAAAAGAAAAGAATCAAATTGAATCAGTCGATTAAATTCTAGTCGAATCGAATCAAAAAGCATGAAATCGAGTCGAATCGAATCGAAAAGAATCGAATCGAATCGAAAAGAATCGAATTGTATCTAATCGAAAAGAATCGTATCGTATCGACTCGAATCGAAAAGAATCCAATTGCATCATCGAATGGAAACTAATCGAATTGAATACAATAGAAAAGAATCGAATCGAATCAAATCGAAAACAATCAAATTGAATTGATCGAAAAGAATCGAATTGAATGAAATCGAATCGAAATGAAAAGAATCGAATCGATTCAAATAGAAAAGAATCGAATCGAAAAGAATCAAATCGACACGAAAAGAATCGAATCGAATCAAAAAGTATCGAATTGATTCGAAAATATTCGATTCGAAAAGAATCGAATTGAAATGAATCCGATCGAAATGGAAAGAATCTACTCGATTCGAATCCAAAAGAATCGAATCCAAAAGAATCGAATCGAATCCAAAAGAATCGAATTGAATTGAATCAAAAGAAATGAATTGAATTGAATCAAAAAGGAACTAATCGAATCAAATCGAAAAAAATCGAATAGAATCAAAAAGAATCGAATAGATTCGAATAAAAAAGAATCGAATTGAGGGATCCCTGGGTGGCGCTGCGGTTTAGCGCCTGCCTTTGGCCCAGGGCGCGATCCTGGAGACCCGGGATCGAGTCAAATCGAAAAGAATCGAATTCCATGTAACGAAAAGATTCGAATTGAAAAGAATCGAATCGAAACAAAAGAATCGAATCGAATCGACATGAATCAAAAAGAATCGAATCAAAACGAATCGAAAAGAAACAAATCAAGTAGAATCTAAAAGAATCGAATCGAATCAAATCGAAAAAATTCGAATAGAATTGAATCGAAAAGAATCAAAACGAATCGAACCGAAGAGAATCGATTCGAATCAAAATGAAAAGTATCGTATCAAATCGAATCGAAAAGAATCATATCAAATAGAATCGAAAGAATGGAATCAAATCCAAAACAATCGAATCAAATCGAAAAGAATCGGATTGAATGGAATAGAATCGAAAAGAATACAATAGAATAGAATCGAAAGAAATCGAATAGAAACAAATCAAATCAAAAAGAATCGAATTGAATTGATCCTAACCAAAATAAGCGAAATGAATCGACTCGAACCGAAAAAAATCAAATCGAAAAGAATCTAATCTCAACGAAAATAATCGAAATGAATAGAATCGAAAAGAATCGAATTGAATCAAATCGAAAAGAATCGAATGGAATCCAATCGAAAAGAACCAAATTGATTCGAATCGAAACAAATTGAATCCAATCGAAAAGAATCTAATTGAATCGAATCGAAAAGAATCGAATTCAATCAAAACGAATCGATTCGAATGGAATAGAAAGTAATAGAATAGAATCGAAAAGAATCAAATCGAATCGAAAAGAATCGAATCGAAAAGAATTGAATCGAATCGAAAAGAAACGAATCGAACCGAATCAAAAAGAAAACAATCGAATCGAATCAAATACAAAAGAATCGCTTTGAATAGCATAGAATTGTAAAGAATCGAATCAATCGAACTGAAAACAATCGAATCGAAAAGAATCGAATCAAAAAAAGTCGAATCGAAACGAAAACAATCGAATCGAATCGAATCTAAAAGAATCGTATTGAATTGAATCGAGTCGAAAAGACTCGAATCAAAAAGACTCGAATCGAATTGAATCAAATCGAAAAGAATGTAATAGAAACCACTCGAACAGAATCAAATCGAAATGATTCAAAATGAATCGAATAGAATAGAATCGAAAAAATCGAATAGAATCGAAATGAATCGAAACGAAATGAATCGAAGAGAATCGATTAGAAACGAAATGAAAAGAATCGTATTGAATCGAATCGAAAAGAATCAAATCAAATCGAATCGAAAGAATGGAATCAAATCGAAAAGAATCCAATCGAATCGAAAAGAATCGAACTGAATGGAATCAAATCGAAAAGAATCCAATCGAAAAGAAAAGAATCGAATCAAATTTAATGGAATCGAAAAGAATCGAATTGAATCGAAAAGAATCGAAATGAAACAAATCAGATCAAATGGAAAAGCATCAAATCGAATTGAAAAGAATCGAATCGAATCGAAATGAATCGAATCAAAAAGACTCGAATCGAAAAGAATCGAATTGAAAAGAATCGAATCGAATCGAAAAGACTCGAATCGAATTAAAAATATCAAATCGAATCGAATCGCAAAGAATCGAACTGAAAAGACTCGAATTGAAACGAATCGATTTGAAACGACAAGAATCGAATCGAATCGAATTGAAAGAATCGAATTGAATAGAAAAAAATCGAATAGAAAAGAATCGAACCGAAAAGAAAAGAATCAAATTGAATCAGTCGATTAAATTCTAGTCGAATCGAATCAAAAAGCATGAAATCGAGTCGAATCGAATCGAAAAGAATCGAATCGAATCGAAAAGAATCGAATTGTATCTAATCGGAAAGAATCGTATCGTATCGACTCGAATCGAAAAGAATCCAATTGCATCATCGAATGGAAACTAATCGAATTGAATACAATAGAAAAGAATCGAATCGAATCAAATCGAAAACAATCAAATTGAATTGATCGAAAAGAATCGAATTGAATGAAATCGAATCGAAATGAAAAGAATCGAATCGATTCAAATAGAAAAGAATCGAATCGAAAAGAATCAAATCGACACGAAAAGAATCGAATCGAATCAAAAAGTATCGAATTGATTCGAAAATATTCGATTCGAAAAGAATCGAATTGAAATGAATCCGATCGAAATGGAAAGAATCTACTCGATTCGAATCCAAAAGAATCGAATCCAAAAGAATCGAATCGAATCCAAAAGAATCGAATTGAATTGAATCAAAAGAAATGAATTGAATTGAATCAAAAAGGAACTAATCGAATCAAATCGAAAAAACTCGAATAGAATCAAAAAGAATCGAATAGATTCGAATAAAAAAGAATCGAATTGAGGGATCCCTGGGTGGCGCTGCGGTTTAGCGCCTGCCTTTGGCCCAGGGCGCGATCCTGGAGACCCGGGATCGAATCCCACATCGGGCTCCTGGTGCATGGAGCCTGCTTCTCCCTCTGCCTGTGTCTCTGCCTCTCTCTCTCTCTGTGACTATCATAAAAAAACGAATCGAATTGAATCGCGTTGAAAAAAATCGTAAGGAGTCAAATCGAAAAGAATCGAATTCCATGTAACGAAAAGATTCGAATTGAACGAATCGAATCGAAACAAAAGAATCGAATCGAATCGACTGAATCAAAAAGAATCGAATCAAAACGAATCGAAAAGAAACAAATCAAGTAGAATCTAAAAGAATCGAATCGAATCAAATCGAAAAAATTCGAATAGAATTGAATCGAAAAGAATCAAAACGAATCGAACCGAAGAGAATCGATTCGAATCAAAATAAAAAGTATCGTATCAAATCGAATCGAAAAGAATCATATCAAATAGAATCGAAAGAATGGAATCAAATCTAAAACAATCGAATCGAATCGAAAAGAATCGGATTGAATGGAATAGAATCGAAAAGAATAGAATAGAGTCGAAAGGAATCGAATAGAATCAAATCAAATCAAAAAGAATCGAATTGAATTGATCCTAACCAAAATAAGCGAAATGAATCGACTCGAACCAAAAAAAATCAAATCGAAAAGAATCTAATCTCAACGAAAATAATCGAAATGAATAGAATCGAAAAGAATCGAATTGAATCAAATCGAAAAGAATCGAATGGAATCCAATCGAAAAGAATCAAATCGATTCGAATCGAAACAAATTGAATCCAATCGAAAAGAATCTAATTGAATCGAATCGAAAAGAATCGAATTCAATCAAAACGAATCGATTCGAATGGAATAGAAATGAATAGAATAGAATAGAATCGAAAAGAATCAAATCAAATCGAAAAGAATCGAATCGAAAAGAATTGAATCGAAAAGAAACGAATCGAACCGAATCAAAAAGAAAACAATCGAATCGAATCAAATACAAAAGAATCGCTTTGAATAGCATAGAATTGAAAAGAATCGAATCAATCGAATTGAAAACAATCGAATCGAAAGAATCGAATCAAAAAAAGTCGAATCGAAACGAAAACAATCGAATCGAATCGAATCTAAAAGAATCGTATTGAATTGAATCGAGACGAAAAGACTCGAATCAAAAAGACTCGAATCGAATTGAATCAAATCGAAAAGAATCTAATAGAAACCACTCGAACAGAATCAAATCGAAATGATTCAAAATGAATCGAATAGAATAGAATCGAAAAAAATCGAAACGAATCGAAACGAATCGAAACGAAATGAATCGAAGAGAATCGATTAGAATCGAAATGAAAAGAATCGTATTGAATCGAATCGAAAAGAATCAAATCAAATCGAATCGAAAGAATTGAATCAAATTGAAAAGAATCCAATCGAATCGAAAAGAATGGAACTGAATGGAATCAAATCGAAAAGAATCGAATCGAAAAGAATCGAATCAAATTGAATGGAATCGAAAAGAATCGAATTGAATCGAAAAGAATCGAAATGAAACAAATCAGATCAAATGGAAAAGCATCAAATCGAATTGAAAAGAATCGAATCGAATCAAAAAGACTCGAATCGAAAAGAATCGAATTGAAAAGAATCGAATCGAATTGAAAAGACTCGAATCGAATTAAAAATATCAAATCGAATCGAATCGCAAAGAATCGAATTGAAAAGACTCGAATTGAAACGAATCGATTTGAAACGAAAAGAATCGAATCGAATCGAATTGAATAGAATAAAATCGAATAGAAAAGAATCGAACCGAAAAGAAAAGAATCAAATTGAATCAGTCGATTAAATTCTAGTGGAATCGAATCAAAAAGCATGAAATCGATTCGAATCGAATCGAAAAGAATCGAATCGAATCGAAAAGAATCGAATTGTATCTAATCAAAAAGAATCGAATCGTATCGACTCGAATCGAAAAGAATCCAATTGCATCATCGAATGGAAACTAATCGAATTGAATAGAATCGAAAAGAATCGAATCGAATCAAATCGAAAACAATCAAATTGAATTGATCGAAAAGAATCGAATTGAATCAAATCGAATCGAAATGAAAAGAATCGAATCGATTCAAATAGAAAAGAATCGAATCGAAAAGAATCAAATCGACACGAAAAGAATCGAATCGAATCAAAAAGTATCGAATTGATTCGAAAACATTCGAATGGAAAAGAATCGAAATGAAATGAATCCGATCGAAATGAAAAGAATCTACTCGATTCGAATCCAAAAGAATCGAATCCAAAAGAATCGAATCGAATCCAAAAGAATCGAATTGAATTGAATCAAAAGAAATGAATTGAATTGAATCAAAAAGGAACTAATCGAATCAAATCGAAAAAACTCGAATAGAATCAAATCGAATCAAAAAGAATCGAATAGATTCGAATAAAAAAGAATCGAATTGAGGGATCCCTGGGTGGCGCTGCGGTGTAGCGCCTGCCTTTGGCCCAGGGCGCGATCCTGGAGACCCGGGATCGAATCCCACATCGGGCTCCTGGTGCATGGAGCCTGCTTCTCCCTCTGCCTGTGTCTCTGCCTCTCTCTCTCTCTGTGACTATCATAAAAAAACGAATCGAATTGAATCGCGTTGAAAAAAATCTTAAAGAGTCAAATCGAAAAGAATAAAATTCCATGTAACGAAAAGATTCGAATTGAAAAGAATCGAATCGAAACAAAAGAATCGAATCGACTGAATCAAAAAGAATCGAATCAAAACGAATCGAAAAGAAACAAATCAAGTAGAATCTAAAAGAATCGAATCGAATCAAATCGAAAAAATTCGAATAGAATTGAATCGAAAAGAATCAAAACGAATCGAACCGAAGAGAATCGATTCGAATCAAAATGAAAAGTATCGTATCAAATCGAATCGAAAAGAATCATATCAAATAGAATCGAAAGAATGGAATCAAATCTAAAACAATCGAATCGAATCGAAAAGAATCGGATTGAATGGAATAGAATCGAAAAGAATAGAATAGAATCGAAAGAAATCGAATAGAATCAAATCAAATCAAAAAGAATCGAATTGAATTGATCCTAACCAAAATAAGCGAAATGAATCGACTCGAACCGAAAAAAATCAAATCGAAAAGAATCTAATCTCAACGAAAATAATCGAAATGAATAGAATCGAAAAGAATCGAATTGAATCAAATCGAAAAGAATCGAATGGAATCCAATCGAAAAGAATCAAATTGATTCGAATCGAAACAAATTGAATCCAATCGAAAAGAATCTAATTGAATCGAATCGAAAAGAATCGAATTCAATCAAAACGAATCGATTCGAATGGAATAGAAAAGAATAGAATAGAATAGAATCGAAAAGAATCAAATCGAATCGAAAAGAATCGAATCGAAAAGAATTGAATCGAATCGAAAAGAAACGAATCGAGCCGAATCAAAAAGAAAACAATCGAATCGAATCAAATACAAAAGAATCGCTTTGAATAGCATAGAATTGAAAAGAATCGAATCAATCGAATTGAAAACAATCGAATCGAAAAGAATCGAATCAAAAAAAGTCGAATCGAAACGAAAATTATCGAAGCGAATCGAATCTAAAAGAATCGTATTGAATTGAATCGAGTCGAAAAGACTCGAATCAAAAAGACTCGAATCGAATTGAATCAAATCGAAAAGAATGTAATAGAAACCACTCGAACAGAATCAAATCGAAATGATTCAAAATGAATCGAATAGAATAGAATCGAAAAAAATCGAAACGAATCGAAACGAATCGAAACGAAATGAATCGAAGAGAATCGATTAGAATCGAAATGAAAAGAATCGTATTGAATCGAATCGAAAAGAATCAAATCAAATCGAATCGAAAGAATTGAATCAAATCGAAAAGAATCCAATCGAATCGAAAAGAATCGAACTGAATGGAATCAAATCGAAAAGAATCGAATCGAATCGAAAAGAATCGAATCAAATTGAATGGAATCGAAAAGAATCGAATTGAATCGAAAAGAATCGAAATGAAACAAATCAGATCAAATGGAAAAGCATCAAATCGAATTGAAAAGAATCGAATCGAATCAAAAAGACTCGAATCGAAAAGAATCGAATTGAAAAGAATCGAATCGAATTGAAAAGACTCGAATCGAATTAAAAATATCAAATCGAATCGAATCGCAAAGAATCGAATTGAAAAGACTCGAATTGAAACGAATCGATTTGAAACGAAAAGAATCGAATCGA
This sequence comes from Canis aureus, assembly GCF_053574225.1. NCBI lineage: Eukaryota > Metazoa > Chordata > Mammalia > Carnivora > Canidae > Canis > Canis aureus. The sequence goes on from NC_135648.1 coordinate 28,576,484, forward strand.
ATCGAATTGAATAGAAAAAATCGAATAGAAAAGAATCGAACCGAAAAGAAAAGAATCAAATTGAATCAGTCGATTAAATTCTAGTCGAATCGAATCAAAAAGCATGAAATCGAGTCGAATCGAATCGAAAAGAAACGAATCGAATCGAAAAGAATCGAATTGTATCTAATCAAAAAGAATCGAATCGTATCGACTCGAATCGAAAAGAATCCAATTGCATCATCGAATGGAAACTAATCGAATTGAATAGAATAGAAAAGAATCGAATCGAATCAAATCGAAAACAAATTGATCGAAAAGAATCGAATTGAATGAAATCGAATCGAAATGAAAAGAATCGAATCGATTCAAATAGAAAAGAATCGAATCGAAAAGAATCAAATCGACATGAAAAGAATCGAATCGAATCAAAAAGTATCGAATTGATTCGAAAATATTCGATTCGAAAAGAATCGAATTGAAATGAATCCGATCGAAATGGAAAGAATCTACTCGATTCGAATCCAAAAGAATCGAATCCAAAAGAATCGAATCGAATCCAAAAGAATCGAATTGAATTGAATCAAAAGAAATGAATTGAATTGAATCAAAAAGGAACTAATCGAATCAAATCGAAAAAAATCGAATAGAATCAAAAAGAATCGAATAGATTCGAATAAAAAAGAATCGAATTGAGGGATCCCTGGGTGGCGCTGCGGTTTAGCGCCTGCCTTTGGCCCAGGGCGCGATCCTGGAGACCCGGGATCGAGTCAAATCGAAAAGAATCGAATTCCATGTAACGAAAAGATTCGAATTGAAAAGAATCGAATCGAAACAAAAGAATCGAATCGAATCGACATGAATCAAAAAGAATCGAATCAAAACGAATCGAAAAGAAACAAATCAAGTAGAATCTAAAAGAATCGAATCGAATCAAATCGAAAAAATTCGAATAGAATTGAATCGAAAAGAATCAAAACGAATCGAACCGAAGAGAATCGATTCGAATCAAAATAAAAAGTATCGTATCAAATCGAATCGAAAAGAATCATATCAAATAGAATCGAAAGAATGGAATCAAATCCAAAACAATCGAATCGAATCGAAAAGAATCGAATTGAACGGAATGGAATCGAAAAGAATACAATAGAATAGAATCGAAAGAAATCGAATAGAAACAAATCAAATCAAAAAGAATCGAATTGAATTGATCCTAACCAAAATAAGCGAAATGAATCGACTCGAACCGAAAAAAATCAAATCGAAAAGAATCTAATCTCAACGAAAATCATCGAAATGAATAGAATCGAAAAGAATCGAATTGAATCAAATCGAAAAGAATCGAATGGAATCCAATCGAAAAGAACCAAATTGATTCGAATCGAAACAAATTGAATCCAATCGAAAAGAATCTAATTGAATCGAATCGAAAAGAATCGAATTCAATCAAAACGAATCGATTCGAATGGAATAGAAAGTAATAGAATAGAATCGAAAAGAATCAAATCGAATCGAAAAGAATCGAATCCTAAAGAATTGAATCGAATCGAAAAGAAACGAATCGAACCGAATCAAAAAGAAAACAATCGAATCGAATCAAATACAAAAGAATCGCTTTGAATAGCATAGAATTGTAAAGAATCGAATCAATCGAACTGAAAACAATCGAATCGAAAAGAATCGAATCAAAAAAAGTCGAATCGAAACGAAAACAATCGAATCGAATCGAATCTAAAAGAATCGTATTGAATTGAATCGAGTCGAAAAGACTCGAATCAAAAAGACTCGAATCGAATTGAATCAAATCGAAAAGAATGTAATAGTAACCACTCGAACAGAATCAAATCGAAATGATTCAAAATGAATCGAATAGAATAGAATCGAAAAAAATCGAATAGAATCGAACGAATCGAAACGAAATGAATCGAAGAGAATCGATTAGAAACGAAATGAAAAGAATCGTATTGAATCGAATCGAAAAGAATCAAATCAAATCAAATCGAAAGAATTGAATCAAATCGAAAAGAATCCAATCGAATCGAAAAGAATCGAACTGAATGGAATCAAATCGAAAAGAATCCAATCGAAAAGAAAAGAATCGAATCAAATTTAATGGAATCGAAAAGAATCGAATTGAATCGAAAAGAATCGAAATGAAACAAATCAGATCAAATGGAAAAGCATCAAATCGAATTGAAAAGAATCGAATCGAATCGAAATGAATCGAATCAAAAAGACTCGAATCGAAAAGAATCGAATTGAAAAGAATCGAATCGAATCGAAAAGACTCGAATCGAATTAAAAATATCAAATCGAATCGAATCGCAAAGAATCGAACTGAAAAGACTCGAATTGAAACGAATCGATTTGAAACGACAAGAATCGAATCGAATCGAATTGAAAGAATCGAATTGAATAGAAAAAAATCGAATAGAAAAGAATCGAACCGAAAAGAAAAGAATCAAATTGAATCAGTCGATTAAATTCTAGTCGAATCGAATCAAAAAGCATGAAATGGAGTCGAATCGAATCGAAAAGAATCGAATCGAATCGAAAAGAATCGAATTGTATCTAATCGAAAAGAATCTAATCTCAACGAAAATAATCGAAATGAATAGAATCGAAAAGAATCGAATTGAATCAAATCGAAAAGAATCGAATGGAATTCAATCGAAAAGAACCAAATTGATTCGAATCGAAACAAATTGAATCCAATCGAAAAGAATCTAATTGAATCGAATCGAAAAGAATCGAATTCAATCAAAACGAATCGATTCGAATGGAATAGAAAGTAATAGAATAGAATCGAAAAGAATCAAATCGAATCGAAAAGAATCGAATCGAAAAGAATTGAATCGAATCGAAAAGAAACGAATCGAACCGAATCAAAAAGAAAACAATCGAATCGAATCAAATACAAAAGAATCGCTTTGAATAGCATAGAATTGTAAAGAATCGAATCAATCGAACTGAAAACAATCGAATCGAAAAGAATCGAATCAAAAAAAGTCGAATCGAAACGAAAACAATCGAATCGAATCGAATCTAAAAGAATCGTATTGAATTGAATCGAGTCGAAAAGACTCGAATCAAAAAGACTCGAATCGAATTGAATCAAATCGAAAAGAATGTAATAGTAACCACTCAAACAGAATCAAATCGAAATGATTCAAAATGAATCGAATAGAATAGAATCGAAAAAAATCGAATAGAATCGAAACGAATCGAAACGAAATGAATCGAAGAGAATCGATTAGAAACGAAATGAAAAGAATCGTATTGAATCGAATCGAAAAGAATCAAATCAAATCAAATCGAAAGAATTGAATCAAATCGAAAAGAATCCAATCGAATCGAAAAGAATCGAACTGAATGGAATCAAATCGAAAAGAATCCAATCGAAAAGAAAAGAATCGAATCAAATTTAATGGAATCGAAAAGAATCGAATTGAATCGAAAAGAATCGAAATGAAACAAATCAGATCAAATGGAAAAGCATCAAATCGAATTGAAAAGAATCGAATCGAATCGAAATGAATCGAATCAAAAAGACTCGATCGAAAAGAATCGAATTGAAAAGAATCGAATCGAATCGAAAAGACTCGAATCGAATTAAAAATATCAAATCGAATCGAATCGCAAAGAATCGAACTGAAAAGACTCGAATTGAAACGAATCGATTTGAAACGACAAGAATCGAATCGAATCGAATTGAAAGAATCGAATTGAATAGAAAAAAATCGAATAGAAAAGAATCGAACCGAAAAGAAAAGAATCAAATTGAATCAGTCGATTAAATTCTAGTCGAATCGAATCAAAAAGCATGAAATCGAGTCGAATCGAATCGAAAAGAATCGAATCGAATCGAAAAGAATCGAATTGTATCTAATCAAAAAGAATCGTATCGTATCGACTCGAATCGAAAAGAATCCAATTGCATCATCGAATGGAAACTAATCGAATTGAATACAATAGAAAAGAATCGAATCGAATCAAATCGAAAACAATCAAATTGAATTGATCGAAAAGAATCGAATTGAATGAAATCGAATCGAAATGAAAAGAATCGAATCGATTCAAATAGAAAAGAATCGAATCGAAAAGAATCAAATCGACACGAAAAGAATCGAATCGAATCAAAAAGTATCGAATTGATTCGAAAATATTCGATTCGAAAAGAATCGAATTGAAATGAATCCGATCGAAATGGAAAGAATCTACTCGATTCGAATCCAAAAGAATCGAATCCAAAAGAATCGAATCGAATCCAAAAGAATCGAATTGAATTGAATCAAAAGAAATGAATTGAATTGAATCAAGAAGGAACTAATCGAATCAAATCGAAAAAAATCGAATAGAATCAAAAAGAATCGAATAGATTCGAATAAAAAAGAATCGAATTGAGGGATCCCTGGGTGGCGCTGCGGTTTAGCGCCTGCCTTTGGCCCAGGGCGCGATCCTGGAGACCCGGGATCGAGTCAAATCGAAAAGAATCGAATTCCATGTAACGAAAAGATTCGAATTGAAAAGAATCGAATCGAAACAAAAGAATCGAATCGAATCGACATGAATCAAAAAGAATCGAATCAAAACGAATCGAAAAGAAACAAATCAAGTAGAATCTAAAAGAATCGAATCGAATCAAATCGAAAAAATTCGAATAGAATTGAATCGAAAAGAATCAAAACGAATCGAACCGAAGAGAATCGATTCGAATCAAAATGAAAAGTATCGTATCAAATCGAATCGAAAAGAATCATATCAAATAGAATCGAAAGAATGGAATCAAATCCAAAACAATCGAATCGAATCGAAAAGAATCGGATTGAATGGAATAGAATCGAAAAGAATACAATAGAATAGAATCGAAAGAAATCGAATAGAAACAAATCAAATCAAAAAGAATCGAATTGAATTGATCCTAACCAAAATAAGCGAAATGAATCGACTCGAACCGAAAAAAATCAAATCGAAAAGAATCTAATCTCAACGAAAATAATCGAAATGAATAGAATCGAAAAGAATCGAATTGAATCAAATCGAAAAGAATCGAATGGAATCCAATCGAAAAGAACCAAATTGATTCGAATCGAAACAAATTGAATCCAATCGAAAAGAATCTAATTGAATCGAATCGAAAAGAATCGAATTCAATCAAAACGAATCGATTCGAATGGAATAGAAAGTAATAGAATAGAATTGAAAAGAATCAAATCGGATCGAAAAGAATCGAATCGAAAAGAATTGAATCGAATCGAAAAGAAACGAATCGAACCGAATCAAAAAGAAAACAATCGAATCGAATCAAATACAAAAGAATCGCTTTGAATAGCATAGAATTGTAAAGAATCGAATCAATCGAACTGAAAACAATCGAATCGAAAAGAATCGAATCAAAAAAAGTCGAATCGAAACGAAAACAATCGAATCGAATCGAATCTAAAAGAATCGTATTGAATTGAATCGAGTCGAAAAGACTCGAATCAAAAAGACTCGAATCGAATTGAATCAAATCGAAAAGAATGTAATAGTAACCACTCGAACAGAATCAAATCGAAATGATTCAAAATGAATCGAATAGAATAGAATCGAAAAAAATCGAATAGAATCGAAACGAATCGAAACGAAATGAATCGAAGAGAATCGATTAGAAACGAAATGAAAAGAATCGTATTGAATCGAATCGAAAAGAATCAAATCAAATCGAATCGAAAGAATTGAATCAAATCGAAAAGAATCCAATCGAATCGAAAAGAATCGAACTGAATGGAATCAAATCGAAAAGAATCCAATCGAAAAGAAAAGAATCGAATCAAATTTAATGGAATCGAAAAGAATCGAATTGAATCGAAAAGAATCGAAATGAAACAAATCAGATCAAATGGAAAAGCATCAAATTGAATTGAAAAGAATCGAATCGAATCGAAATGAATCGAATCAAAAAGACTCGAATCGAAAAGAATCGAATTGAAAAGAATCGAATCGAATCGAAAAGACTCGAATCGAATTAAAAATATCAAATCGAATCGAATCGCAAAGAATCGAACTGAAAAGACTCGAATTGAAACGAATCGATTTGAAACGACAAGAATCGAATCGAATTGAATTGAAAGAATCGAATTGAATAGAAAAAAATCGAATAGAAAAGAATCGAACCGAAAAGAAAAGAATCAAATTGAATCAGTCGATTAAATTCTAGTCGAATCGAATCAAAAAGCATGAAATCGAGTCGAATCGAATCGAAAAGAATCGAATCGAATCGAAAAGAATCGAATTGTATCTAATCGAAAAGAATCTAATCTCAACGAAAATAATCGAAATGAATAGAATCGAAAAGAATCGAATTGAATCAAATCGAAAAGAATCGAATGGAATTCAATCGAAAAGAACCAAATTGATTCGAATCGAAACAAATTGAATCCAATCGAAAAGAATCTAATTGAATCGAATCGAAAAGAATCGAATTCAATCAAAACGAATCGATTCGAATGGAATAGAAAGTAATAGAATAGAATCGAAAAGAATCAAATCGAATCGAAAAGAATCGAATCGAAAAGAATTGAATCGAATCGAAAAGAAACGAATCGAACCGAATCAAAAAGAAAACAATCGAATCGAATCAAATACAAAAGAATCGCTTTGAATAGCATAGAATTGTAAAGAATCGAATCAATCGAACTGAAAACAATCGAATCGAAAAGAATCGAATCAAAAAAAGTCGAATCGAAACGAAAACAATCGAATCGAATCGAATCTAAAAGAATCGTATTGAATTGAATCGAGTCGAAAAGACTCGAATCAAAAAGACTCGAATCGAATTGAATCAAATCGAAAAGAATGTAATAGTAACCACTCGAACAGAATCAAATCGAAATGATTCAAAATGAATCGAATAGAATAGAATCGAAAAAAATCGAATAGAATCGAACGAATCGAAACGAAATGAATCGAAGAGAATCGATTAGAAACGAAATGAAAAGAATCGTATTGAATCGAATCGAAAAGAATCAAATCAAATCAAATCGAAAGAATTGAATCAAATCGAAAAGAATCCAATCGAATCGAAAAGAATCGAACTGAATGGAATCAAATCGAAAAGAATCCAATCGAAAAGAAAAGAATCGAATCAAATTTAATGGAATCGAAAAGAATCGAATTGAATCGAAAAGAATCGAAATGAAACAAATCAGATCAAATGGAAAAGCATCAAATCGAATTGAAAAGAATCGAATCGAATCGAAATGAATCGAATCAAAAAGACTCGAATCGAAAAGAATCGAATTGAAAAGAATCGAATCGAATCGAAAAGACTCGAATCGAATTAAAAATATCAAATCGAATCGAATCGCAAAGAATCGAACTGAAAAGACTCGAATTGAAACGAATCGATTTGAAACGACAAGAATCGAATCGAATCGAATTGAAAGAATCGAATTGAATAGAAAAAAATCGAATAGAAAAGAATCGAACCGAAAAGAAAAGAATCAAATTGAATCAGTCGATTAAATTCTAGTCGAATCGAATCAAAAAGCATGAAATCGAGTCGAATCGAATCGAAAAGAATCGAATCGAATCGAAAAGAATCGAATTGTATCTAATCGAAAAGAATCTAATCTCAACGAAAATAATCGAAATGAATAGAATCGAAAAGAATCGAATTGAATCAAATCGAAAAGAATCGAATGGAATTCAATCGAAAAGAACCAAATTGATTCGAATCGAAACAAATTGAATCCAATCGAAAAGAATCTAATTGAATCGAATCGAAAAGAATCGAATTCAATCAAAACGAATCGATTCGAATGGAATAGAAAGTAATAGAATAGAATCGAAAAGAATCAAATCGAATCGAAAAGAATCGAATCGAAAAGAATTGAATCGAATCGAAAAGAAACGAATCGAACCGAATCAAAAAGAAAACAATCGAATCGAATCAAATACAAAAGAATCGCTTTGAATAGCATAGAATTGTAAAGAATCGAATCAATCGAACTGAAAACAATCGAATCGAAAAGAATCGAATCAAAAAAAGTCGAATCGAAACGAAAACAATCGAATCGAATCGAATCTAAAAGAATCGTATTGAATTGAATCGAGTCGAAAAGACTCGAATCAAAAAGACTCGAATCGAATTGAATCAAATCGAAAAGAATGTAATAGTAACCACTCGAACAGAATCAAATCGAAATGATTCAAAATGAATCGAATAGAATAGAATCGAAAAAAATCGAATAGAATCGAACGAATCGAAACGAAATGAATCGAAGAGAATCGATTAGAAACGAAATGAAAAGAATCGTATTGAATCGAATCGAAAAGAATCAAATCAAATCAAATCGAAAGAATTGAATCAAATCGAAAAGAATCCAATCGAATCGAAAAGAATCGAACTGAATGGAATCAAATCGAAAAGAATCCAATCGAAAAGAAAAGAATCGAATCAAATTTAATGGAATCGAAAAGAATCGAATTGAATCGAAAAGAATCGAAATGAAACAAATCAGATCAAATGGAAAAGCATCAAATCGAATTGAAAAGAATCGAATCGAATCGAAATGAATCGAATCAAAAAGACTCGAATCGAAAAGAATCGAATTGAAAAGAATCGAATCGAATCGAAAAGACTCGAATCGAATTAAAAATATCAAATCGAATCGAATCGCAAAGAATCGAACTGAAAAGACTCGAATTGAAACGAATCGATTTGAAACGACAAGAATCGAATCGAATCGAATTGAAAGAATCGAATTGAATAGAAAAAAATCGAATAGAAAAGAATCGAACCGAAAAGAAAAGAATCAAATTGAATCAGTCGATTAAATTCTAGTCGAATCGAATCAAAAAGCATGAAATGGAGTCGAATCGAATCGAAAAGAATCGAATCGAATCGAAAAGAATCGAATTGTATCTAATCGAAAAGAATCTAATCTCAACGAAAATAATCGAAATGAATAGAATCGAAAAGAATCGAATTGAATCAAATCGAAAAGAATCGAATGGAATTCAATCGAAAAGAACCAAATTGATTCGAATCGAAACAAATTGAATCCAATCGAAAAGAATCTAATTGAATCGAATCGAAAAGAATCGAATTCAATCAAAACGAATCGATTCGAATGGAATAGAAAGTAATAGAATAGAATCGAAAAGAATCAAATCGAATCGAAAAGAATCGAATCGAAAAGAATTGAATCGAATCGAAAAGAAACGAATCGAACCGAATCAAAAAGAAAACAATCGAATCGAATCAAATACAAAAGAATCGCTTTGAATAGCATAGAATTGTAAAGAATCGAATCAATCGAACTGAAAACAATCGAATCGAAAAGAATCGAATCAAAAAAAGTCGAATCGAAACGAAAACAATCGAATCGAATCGAATCTAAAAGAATCGTATTGAATTGAATCGAGTCGAAAAGACTCGAATCAAAAAGACTCGAATCGAATTGAATCAAATCGAAAAGAATGTAATAGTAACCACTCGAACAGAATCAAATCGAAATGATTCAAAATGAATCGAATAGAATAGAATCGAAAAAAATCGAATAGAATCGAAACGAATCGAAACGAAATGAATCGAAGAGAATCGATTAGAAACGAAATGAAAAGAATCGTATTGAATCGAATCGAAAAGAATCAAATCAAATCAAATCGAAAGAATTGAATCAAATCGAAAAGAATCCAATCGAATCGAAAAGAATCGAACTGAATGGAATCAAATCGAAAAGAATCCAATCGAAAAGAAAAGAATCGAATCAAATTTAATGGAATCGAAAAGAATCGAATTGAATCGAAAAGAATCGAAATGAAACAAATCAGATCAAATGGAAAAGCATCAAATCGAATTGAAAAGAATCGAATCGAATCGAAATGAATCGAATCAAAAAGACTCGAATCGAAAAGAATCGAATTGAAAAGAATCGAATCGAATCGAAAAGACTCGAATCGAATTAAAAATATCAAATCGAATCGAATCACAAAGAATCGAACTGAAAAGACTCGAATTGAAACGAATCGATTTGAAACGACAAGAATCGAATCGAATCGAATTGAAAGAATCGAATTGAATAGAAAAAAATCGAATAGAAAAGAATCGAACCGAAAAGAAAAGAATCAAATTGAATCAGTCGATTAAATTCTAGTCGAATCGAATCAAAAAGCATGAAATCGAGTCGAATCGAATCGAAAAGAATCGAATCGAATCGAAAAGAATCGAATTGTATCTAATCAAAAAGAATCGTATCGTATCGACTCGAATCGAAAAGAATCCAATTGCATCATCGAATGGAAACTAATCGAATTGAATACAATAGAAAAGAATCGAATCGAATCAAATCGAAAACAATCAAATTGAATTGATCGAAAAGAATCGAATTGAATGAAATCGAATCGAAATGAAAAGAATCGAATCGATTCAAATAGAAAAGAATCGAATCGAAAAGAATCAAATCGACACGAAAAGAATCGAATCGAATCAAAAAGTATCGAATTGATTCGAAAATATTCGATTCGAAAAGAATCGAATTGAAATGAATCCGATCGAAATGGAAAGAATCTACTCGATTCGAATCCAAAAGAATCGAATCCAAAAGAATCGAATCGAATCCAAAAGAATCGAATTGAATTGAATCAAAAGAAATGAATTGAATTGAATCAAAAAGGAACTAATCGAATCAAATCGAAAAAAATCGAATAGAATCAAAAAGAATCGAATAGATTCGAATAAAAAAGAATCGAATTGAGGGATCCCTGGGTGGCGCTGCGGTTTAGCGCCTGCCTTTGGCCCAGGGCGCGATCCTGGAGACCCGGGATCGAGTCAAATCGAAAAGAATCGAATTCCATGTAACGAAAAGATTCGAATTGAACGAATCGAATCGAAACAAAAGAATCGAATCGAATCGACTGAATCAAAAAGAATCGAATCAAAACGAATCGAAAAGAAACAAATCAAGTAGAATCTAAAAGAATCGAATCGAATCAAATCGAAAAAATTCGAATAGAATTGAATCGAAAAGAATCAAAACGAATCGAACCGAAGAGAATCGATTCGAATCAAAATAAAAAGTATCGTATCAAATCGAATCGAAAAGAATCATATCAAATAGAATCGAAAGAATGCAATCAAATCTAAAACAATCGAATCGAATCGAAAAGAATCGGATTGAATGGAATCGAATCGAAAAGAATAGAATAGAATCGAAAGAAATCGAATAGAATCAAATCAAATCAAAAAGAATCGAATTGAATTGACCCAAACCAAAATAAGCGAAATGAATCGACTCGAACCGAAAAAAATCAAATAGAAAACAATCTAATCTCAACGAAAATAATCGAAATGAATAGAATCGAAAAGAATCGAATTGAATCAAATCGAAAAGAATCGAATGGAATCCAATCGAAAAGAATCAAATTGATTCGAATCGAAACAAATTGAATCCAATCGAAAAGAATCTAATTGAATCGAATCGAAAAGAATCGAATTCAATCAAAACGAATCGATTCGAATGGAATAGAAAAGAATAGAATAGAATAGAATCGAAAAGAATCAAATCGAATCGAAAAGAATCGAATCGAAAAGAATTGAATCGAATCGAAAAGAATCGAATCGAACCGAATCAAAAAGAAAACAATCGAATCGAATCAAATACAAAAGAATCGCTTTGAATAGCATAGAATTGAAAAGAATCGAAACAATCGAATTGAAAACAATCGAATCGAAAAGAATCGAATCAAAAAAAGTCGAATCGAAACAAAAACAATCGAATCGAATCTAAAAGAATCGTATATAATTGAATCGAGTCGAAAAGACTCGAATCAAAAAGACTCGAATCGAATTGAATCAAATCGAAAAGAATCTAATAGAAACCACTCGAACAGAATCAATTCGAAATGATTCAAAATGAATCGAATAGAATAGAATCGAAAAATATCGAATAGAATCGAAACGAATCGAAACGAAATGAATCGAAGAGAATCGATTAGAATCGAAATGAAAAGAATCGTATTGAATCGAATCGAAAAGAATCAAATCGAATCGAATTGAAAGAATTGAATCAAATCGAAAAGAATCCAATCGAATCGAAAAGAATCGAACTGAATGGAATCAAATCGAAAAGAATCGAATCGAATCGAAAAGAATCGAATCAATTTGAATGGAATCGAAAAGAATCGAATTGAATCGAAAAGAATCGAAATGAAACAAATCAGATCAAATGGAAAAGCATCAAATCGAATTGAAAAGAATCGAATCGAATCAAAAAGACTCGAATCGAAAAGAATCGAATTGAAAAGAATCGAATCGAATTGAAAAGACTCGAATCGAATTAAAAATATCAAATCGAATCGAATCGAAAAGAATCGAATTGAAAGGACTCGAATTGAAACGAATCGATTTGAAACGAAAAGAATCGAATCGAATCGAATTGAATAGAAAAAAATCGAATAGAAAAGAATCGAACCGAAAAGAAAAGAATCAAATTGAATCAGTCGATTAAATTCTAGTGGAATCGAATCAAAAAGCATGAAATCGAGTCGAATCGAATCGAAAAGAATCGAATCGAATCGAAAAGAATCGAATTGTATCTAATCAAAAAGAATCGAATCGTATCGACTCGAATCGAAAAGAATCCAATTGCATCATCGAATGGAAACTAATCGAATTGAATAGAATCGAAAAGAATCGAATCGAATCAAATCGAAAACAATCAAATTGAATTGATCGAAAAGAATCGAATTGAATCAAATCGAATCGAAATGAAAAGAATCGAATCGATTCAAATAGAAAAGAATCGAATCGAAAAGAATCAAATCGACACGAAAAGAATCGAATCGAATCAAAAAGTATCGAATTGATTCGAAAACATTCGAATTGAAAAGAATCGAAATGAAATGAATCCGATCGAAATGAAAAGAATCTACTCGATTCGAATCCAAAAGAATCGAATCCAAAAGAATCGAATCGAATCCACAAGAATCGAATTGAATTGAATCAAAAGAAATGAATTGAATTGAATCAAAAAGGAACTAATCGAATCAAATCGAAAAAACTCGAATAGAATCAAATCGAATCAAAAAGAATCGAATAGATTCGAATAAAAAAGAATCGAATTGAGGGATCCCTGGTTGGCGCTGCGGTTTAGCGCCTGCCTTTGGCCCAGGGCGCGATCCTGGAGACCCTGGATCGAATCCCACATCGGGCTCCTGGTGCATGGAGCCTGCTTCTCCCTCTGCCTGTGTCTCTGCCTCTCTCTCTCTCTGTGACTATCATAAAAAAACGAATCGAATTGAATCGCTTTGAAAAAAATCATAAGGAGTCAAATCGAAAAGAATCGAATTCCATGTAACGAAAAGATTCGAATTGAACGAATCGAATCGAAACAAAAGAATCGAATCGAATCGCCTGAATCAAAAATATCGAATCAAAACAAATCGAAAAGAAACAAATCAAGTAGAATCTAAAAGAATCGAATCGAATCAAATCGAAAAAATTCGAATAGAATTGAATCGAAAAGAATCAAAACGAATCGAACCGAAGAGAATCGATTCGAATCAAAATAAAAAGTATCGTATCAAATCGAATCGAAAAGAATCATATCAAATAGAATCGAAAGAATGCAATCAAATCTAAAACAATCGAATCGAATCGAAAAGAATCGGATTGAATGGAATAGAATCGAAAAGAATAGAATAGAGTCGAAAGAAATCGAATAGAATCAAATCAAATCAAAAAGAATCGAATTGAATTGATCTTAACCAAAATAAGCGAAATGAATGGACTCGAACCGAAAAAATCAAATCGAAAAGAATCTAATCTCAACGAAAATAATCGAAATGAATAGAATCAAAAAGAATCGAATTGAAATGAATCCGATCGAAATGGAAAAAAATCTACTCGATTCGAATCCAAAAGAATCGAATCCAAAAGAATCGAATCGAATCCAAAAGAATCGAATTGAATTGAATCAAAAGAAATGAATTGAATTGAATCAAAAAGGAACTAATCGAATCAAATCGAAAAAACTCGAATAGAATCAAATCGAATCAAAAAGAATCGAATAGATTCGAATAAAAAAGAATCGAATTGAGGGATCCCTGGGTGGCGCTGCGGTTTAGCGCCTGCCTTTGGCCCAGGGCGCGATCCTGGAGTCGCGGGATCGAATCCCACATCGGGCTCCTGGTGCATGGAGCCTGCTTCTCCCTCTGCCTGTGTCTCTGCCTCTCTCTCTCTCTGTGACTATCATAAAAAAACGAATCGAATTGAATCGCGTTGAAAAAAATCATAAAGAGTCAAATCGAAAAAATCGAATTCCATGTAACGAAAAGATTCGAATTGAACGAATCGAATCGAAACAAAAGAATCGAATCGAATCGACTGAATCAAAAAGAATCGAATCAAAACGAATCGAATAGAAACAAATCGAGTAGACTCTAAAAGAATCGAAACGAATCAAATCGAAAAAATTCGAATAGAATTGAATCGAAAAGAATCAAAACGAATCGAACCGAAGAGAATCGATTCGAATCAAAATAAAAAGTATCGTATCAAATCGAATCGAAAAGAATCATATCAAATAGAATCGAAAGAATGCAATAAAATCTAAAACAATCGAATCGAATCGAAAAGAATCGGATTGAATGGAATAGAATCGAAAAGAATAGAATAGAGTCGAAAGGAATCGAATAGAATCAAATCAAATCAAAAAGAATCGAATTGAATTGATCCTAACCAAAATAAGCGAAATGAATCGACTCGAACCGAAAAAAATCAAATCGAAAAGAATCTAATCTCAACGAAAATAATCGAAATGAATAGAATCGAAAAGAATCGAATTGAATCAAATCAAAAAGAATCGAATGGAATCCAATCGAAAAGAATCAAATCGATTCGAATCGAAACAAATTGAATCCAATCGAAAAGAATCTAATTGAATCGAATCGAAAAGAATCGAATTCAATCAAAACGAATCGATTCGAATGGAATAGAAAAGAATAGAATAGAATAGAATCGAAAAGAATCAAATCGAATCGAAAAGAATCGAATCGAAAGGAATTGAATCGAAAAGAAACGAATCGAACCGAGGCAAAAAGAAAAAAATCGAGTCGAATCAAATACAAAAGAATCGCTTTGAATAGCATAGAATTGAAAAGAATCGAATCAATCGAATTGAAAACAATCGAATCGAAAAGAATCGAATCAAAAAAAGTCGAATCGAAACGAAAACAATCGAATCGAATCGAATCTAAAAGAATCGTATTGAATTGCATCGAGTCGAAAAGACTCGAATCAAAAAGACTCGAATCGAATTGAATCAAATCGAAAAGAATCTAATAGAAACCACTCGAACAGAATCAAATCGAAATGATTCAAAATGAATCGAATAGAATAGAATCGAAAAAAATCGAATAGAATCGAAACGAATCGAAACGAAATGAATCGAAGAGAATCGATTAGAATCGAAATGAAAAGAATCGTATTGAATCGAATCGAAAAGAAATCAAATCGAATCGAAAGAATTGAATCAAATCGAAAAGAATCCAATCGAATCGAAAAGAATCGAACTGAATGGAATCAAATCGAAAAGAATCGAATCGAAAAGAATCGAATCAAATTGAATGGAATCGGAAAGAATCTAATTGAATCGAAAAGAATCGAAATGAAACAAATCAGATCAAATGGAAAAGCATCAAATCGAATTGAAAAGAATCGAATCGAATCAAAAAGACTCGAATCGAAAAGAATCGAATTGAAAAGAATCGAATCGAATTGAAAAGACTCGAATCGAATTAAAAATATCAAATCGAATCGAATCGCAAAGAATCGAATTGAAAAGACTCGAATTGAAACGAATCGATTTGAAACGAAAAGAATCGAATCGAATCGAATTGAATAGAAAAAAATCGAATAGAAAAGAATCGAACCGAAAAGAAAAGAATCAAATTGAATCAGTCGATTAAATTCTAGTGGAATCGAATCAAAAAGCATGAAATCGAGTCGAATCGAATCGAAAAGAATCGAATCGAATCGAAAAGAATCGAATTGTATCTAATCAAAAAGAATCGAATCGTATCGACTCGAATCGAAAAGAATCCAATTGCATCATCGAATGGAAACTAATCGAATTGAATAGAATCGAAAAGAATCGAATCGAATCAAATCGAAAACAATCAAATTGAATTGATCGAAAAGAATCGAATTGAATCAAATCGAATCGAAATGAAAAGAATCGAATCGATTCAAATAGAAAAGAATCGAATCGAAAAGAATCAAATCGACACGAAAAGAATCGAATCGAATCAAAAAGTATCGAATTGATTCGAAAACATTCGAATTGAAAAGAATCGAAATGAAATGAATCCGATCGAAATGAAAAGAATCTACTCGATTCGAATCCAAAAGAATCGAATCCAAAAGAATCGAATCGAATCCAAAAGAATCGAATTGAATTGAATCAAAAGAAATGAATTGAATTGAATAAAAAAGGAACTAATCGAATCAAATCGAAAAAACTCGAATAGAATCAAATCGAATCAAAAAGAATCGAATAGATTCGAATAAAAAAGAATCGAATTGAGGGATCCCTGGGTGGCGCTGCGGTTTAGCGCCTGCCTTTGGCCCAGGGCGCGATCCTGGAGACCCGGGATCGAATCCCACATCGGGCTCCTGGTGCATGGAGCCTGCTTCTCCCTCTGCCTGTGTCTCTGCCTATCTCTCTCTCTGTGACTATCATAAAAAAACGAATCGAATTGAATCGCGTTGAAAAAAATCATAAGGAGTCAAATCGAAAAGAATCGAATTCCATGTAACGAAAAGATTCGAATTGAACGAATCGAATCGAAACAAAAGAATCGAATCGAATCGACTGAATCAAAAAGTATCGAATCAAAACAAATCGAAAAGAAACAAATCAAGTAGAATCTAAAAGAATCGAATCGAATCAAATCGAAAAAATTCGAATAGAATTGAATCGAAAAGAATCAAAACGAATCGAACCGAAGAGAATCGATTCGAATCAAAATAAAAAGTATCGTATCAAATCGAATCGAAAAGAATCATATCAAATAGAATCGAAAGAATGCAATCAAATCTAAAACAATCGAATCGAATCGAAAAGAATCGGATTGAATGGAATAGAATCGAAAAGAATAGAATAGAGTCGAAAGAAATCGAATAGAATCAAATGAAATCAAAAAGAATCGAATTGAATTGATCTTAACCAAAATAAGCGAAATGAATGGACTCGAACCGAAAAAAATCAATTCGAAAAGAATCTAATCTCAACGAAAATAATCGAAATGAATAGAATCAAAAAGAATCGAATTGAAATGAATCCGATCGAAATGGAAAAAAATCTTCTCGATTCGAATCCAAAAGAATCGAATCCAAAAGAATCGAATCGAATCCAAAAGAATCGAATTGAATTGAATCAAAAGAAATGAATTGAATTGAATCAAAAAGGAACTAATCGAATCAAATCGAAAAAAATCGAATAGAATCAAAAAGAATCAAATAGATTCGAATAAAAAAGAATCGAATTGAGGGATCCCTGGGTGGTGCTGCGGTTTAGCGCCTGCCTTTGGCCCAGGGTTCGAACCTGGAGAACCGGGATCGAATCCCACTTCGGGCTCCTGGTGCATGGAGCCTGCTTCTCCCTCTGCCTGTGTCTCTGCCTCTCTGTCTCTCTCTGTGACTATCATAAAAAAAAGAATCGAATTGAATCGAGTTCAAAAAAATCATAAAGAATCAAATCGAAAAGAATCGGATTCCATGTAACGAAAAGATTCGAATTGAAAAGAATCGAATCGAAACAAAAGAATCGATTCGAATCGACATGAATCAAAAAGAATCGAATCAAAACGAATCGAAAAGAAACAAATCAAGTAGAATCTAAGAGAATCGAATCGAATCAAATCGAAAAAATTCGAATAGAATTGAATCGAAAAGAATCAAAACGAATCGAACCGAAGAGAATCGATTCATATCAAAATAAAAAGTATCGTATCAAATCGAATCGAAAAGAATCATATCAAATAGAATCGAAAGAATGCAATCAAATCTAAAACAATCGAATCGAATCGAAAAGAATCGGATTGAATGGAATAGAATCGAAAAGAATAGAATAGAGTCGAAAGAAATCGAATAGAATCAAATCAAATCAAAAAGAATCGAATTGAATTGATCCTAACCAAAATAAGCGAAATGAATCGACTCGAACCGAAAAAAATCAAATCGAAAAGAATCTAATCTCAACGAAAATAATCAAATGAATAGAATCGAAAAGAATCGAATTGAATCAAATCGAAAAGAATCGAATGGAATCCAATCGAAAAGAATCAAATTGATTCGAATCGAAACAAATTGAATCCAATGGAAAAGAATCTAATTGAATCGAATCGAAAAGAATCGAATTCAATCAAAACGAATCGATTCGAATGGAAGAGAAAAGAATAGAATAGAATAGAATCGAAAAGAATCAAATCGAATCGAAAAGAATCGAATCGAAAAGAATTGAATCGAATCGAAAAGAAACGAATCGAACCGAATCAAAAAGAAAACAATCGAATCGAATCAAATACAAAAGAATCGCTTTGAATAGCATAGAATTGAAAAGAATCGAATCAATCGAATTGAAAACAATCGAATCGAAAAGAATCGAATAAAAAAAGTCGAATCGAAACGAAAACAATCGAATCGAATCTAAAAGAATCGTATTGAATTGAATCGAGACGAAAAGACTCGAATCAAAAAGACTCGAATCGAATTGAAACAAATCGAAAAGAATCTAATAGAAACCACTCGAACAGAATCAAATCGAAATGATTCAAAATGAATCGAATAGAATAGAATCGAAAAAAATCGAATAGAATCGAAACGAATCGAAACGAAATGAATCGAAGAGAATCGATTAGAATCGAAATGAAAAGAATCGTATTGAATCGAATCGAAAAGAATCAAATCAAATCGAATCGAAAGAATTGAATCAAATCGAAAAGAATCCAATCGAATCGAAAAGAATCGAACTGAATGGAATCAAATCGAAAAGAATCGAATCGAATCGAAAAGAATCGAATCAAATTGAATGGAATCGAAAAGAATCGAATTGAATCGAAAAGAATCGAAATGAAACAAATCAGATCAAATGGAAAAGCATCAAATCGAATTGACAAGAATCGAATCGAATCGAAATGAATCGAATCAAAAAGACTCGAATCGAAAAGAATCGAATTGAAAAGAATCGAATCGAATTGAAAAGACTCGAATCGAATTAAAAATATCAAATCGAATCGAATCGCAAAGAATCGAATTGAAAAGACTCGAATTGAAACGAATCGATTTGAAACGAAAAGAATCGAATCGAATCGAATTGAATAGAAAAAAAACGAATAGAAAAGAATCGAACCGAAAAGAAAAGAATCAAATTGAATCAGTCGATTAAATTCTAGTGGAATCGAATCAAAAAGCATGAAATCGAGTCGAATCGAATCGAAAAGAATCGAATCGAATCGAAAAGAATCGAATTGTATCTAATCAAAAAGAATCGAATCGTATCGACTCGAATCGAAAAGAATCCAATTGCATCATCGAATGGAAACTAATCGAATTGAATAGAATCGAAAAGAATCGAATCGAATCAAATCGAAAACAATCAAATTGAATTGATCGAAAAGAATCGAATTGAATCAAATCGAATCGAAATGAAAAGAATCGAATTGATTCAAATAGAAAAGAATCGAATCGAAAAGAATCAAATCGACACGAAAAGAATCGAATCGAATCAAAAAGTATCGAATTGATTCGAAAACATTCGAATTGAAAAGAATCGAAATGAAATGAATCCGATCGAAATGAAAAGAATCTACTCGATTCGAATCCAAAAGAATCGAATCCAAAAGAATCGAATCGAATCCAAAAGAATCGAATTGAATTGAATCAAAAGAAATGAATTGAATTGAATCAAAAAGGAACTAATCGAATCAAATCGAAAAAACTCGAATAGAATCAAATCGAATCAAAAAGAATCGAATAGATTCGAATAAAAAAGAATCGAATTGAGGGATCCCTGGGTGGCGCTGCGGTTTAGCGCATGCCTTTGGCCCAGGGCGCGATCCTGGAGACGCGGGATCGAATCCCACATCGGGCTCCTGGTGCATGGAGCCTGCTTCTCCCTCTGCCTGTGTCTCTGCCTCTCTGTCTCTCTCTGTGACTATCATAAAAAAACGAATCGAATTGAATCGCGTTGAAAAAAATCATAAAGGGTCAAATCGAAAAGAATCGAATTCCATGTAACGAAAAGATTCGAATTGAACGAATCGAATCGAAACAAAAGAATCGAATCGAATCGACTGAATCAAAAAGAATCGAATCAAAACGAATCGAAAAGAAACAAATCAAGTAGAATCTAAAAGAATCGAATCGAATCAAATCGAAAAAATTCGAATAGAATTGAATCGAAAAGAATCGAAACGAATCGAACCGAAGAGAATCGATTCGAATCAAAATAAAAAGTATCGTATCAAATCGAATCGAAAAGAATCATATCAAATAGAATCGAAAGAATGGAATCAAATCTAAAACAATCGAATCGAATCGAAAAGAATCGGATTGAATGGAATAGAATCGAAAAGAATAGAATAGAGTCGAAAGAAATCGAATAGAATCAAATCAAATCAAAAAGAATCGAATTGAATTGATCCTAACCAAAATAAGCGAAATGAATCGACTCGAACCGAAAAAAATCAAATCGAAAAGAATCTAATCTCAACGAAAATAATCGAAATGAATAGAATCGAAAAGAATCGAATTGAATCAAATCGAAAAGAATCGAATGGAATCCAATCGAAAAGAATCAAATTGATTCGAATCGAAACAAATTGAATCCAATGGAAAAGAATCTAATTGAATCGAATCGAAAAGAATCGAATTCAATCAAAACGAATCGATTCGAATGGAAGAGAAAAGAATAGAATAGAATCGAATCGAAAAGAATCGAATCGAAAAGAATTGAATCGAATCGAAAAGAAACGAATCGAACCGAATCAAAAAGAAAACAATCGAATCGAATCAAATAAAAAAGAATCGCTTTGAATAGCATAGAATTGAAAAGAATCGAATCAATCGAATTGAAAACAATCGAATCGAAAAGAATCGAATCAAAAAAAGTCGAATCGAAACGAAAACAATCGAATCGAATCGAATCTAAAAGAATCGTATTGAATTGCATCGAGTCGAAAAGACTCGAATCAAAAAGACTCGAATCGAATTGAATCAAATCGAAAAGAATCTAATAGAAACCACTCGAACAGAATCAAATCGAAATGATTCAAAATGAATCGAATAGAATAGAATCGAAAAAAATCGAATAGAATCGAAACGAATCGAAACGAAATGAATCGAAGAGAATCGATTAGAATCGAAATGAAAAGAATCGTATTGAATCGAATCGAAAAGAATCAAATCAAATCGAATCGAAAGAATTGAATCAAATCGAAAAGAATCCAATCGAATCGAAAAGAATCGAACTGAATGGAATCAAATCGAAAAGAATCGAATCGAAAAGAATCGAATCAAATTGAATGGAATCGAAAAGAATCTAATTGAATCGAAAAGAATCGAAATGAAACAAATCAGATCAAATGGAAAACCATCAAATCGAATTGAAAAGAATCGAATCGAATCAAAAAGAGTCGAATCGAAAAGAATCGAATTGAAAAGAATCGAATCGAATTGAAAAGACTCGAATCGAATTAAAAATATCAAATCGAATCGAATCGCAAAGAATCGAATTGAAAAGACTCGAATTGAAACGAATCGATTTGAAACGAAAAGAATCGAATCGAATCGAATTGAATAGAATAAAATCGAATAGAAAAGAATCGAACCGAAAAGAAAAGAATCAAATTGAATCAGTCGATTAAATTCTAGTGGAATCGAATCAAAAAGCATGAAATCGAGTCGAATCGAATCGAAAAGAATCGAATCGAATCGAAAAGAATCGAATTGTATCTAATCAAAAAGAATCGAATCGTATCGACTCGAATCGAAAAGAATCCAATTGCATCATCGAATGGAAACTAATCGAATTGAATAGAATAGAAAAGAATCGAATCGAATCAAATCGAAAACAATCAAATTGAATTGATCGAAAAGAATCGAATTGAATCAAATCGAATCGAAATGAAAAGAATCGAATCGATTCAAATAGAAAAGAATCGAATCGAAAAGAATCAAATCGACACGAAAAGAATCGAATCGAATCAAAAAGTATCGAATTGATTCGAAAACATTCGAATTGAAAAGAATCGAAATGAAATGAATCCGATCGAAATGAAAAGAATCTACTCGATTCGAATCCAAAAGAATCGAATCCAAAAGAATCGAATCGAATCCAAAAGAATCGAATTGAATTGAATCAAAAGAAATGAATTGAATTGAATCAAAAAGGAACTAATCGAATCAAATCGAAAAAACTCGAATAGAATCAAATCGAATCAAAAAGAATCGAATAGATTCGAATAAAAAAGAATCGAATTGAGGGATCCCTGGGTGGCGCTGCGGTTTAGCGCCTGCCTTTGGCCCAGGGCGCGATCCTGGAGACCCGGGATCGAATCCCACATCGGGCTCCTGGTGCATGGAGCCTGCTTCTCCCTCTGCCTGTGTCTCTGCCTCTCTCTCTCTCTGTGACTATCATAAAAAAACGAATCGAATTGAATCGCGTTGAAAAAAATCATAAAGGGTCAAATCGAAAAGAATCGAATTCCATGTAACGAAAAGATTCGAATTGAACGAATCGAATCGAAACAAAAGAATCGAATCGAATCGACTGAATCAAAAAGAATCGAATCAAAACGAATCGAAAAGAAACAAATCAAGTAGAATCTAAAAGAATCGAATCGAATCAAATCGAAAAAATTCGAATAGAATTGAATCGAAAAGAATCAAAACGAATCGAACCGAAGAGAATCGATTCGAATCAAAATAAAAAGTATCGTATCAAATCGAATCGAAAAGAATCATATCAAATAGAATCGAAAGAATGCAATCAAATCTAAAACAATCGAATCGAATCGAAAAGAATCGGATTGAATGGAATCGAATCGAAAAGAATAGAATAGAATCGAAAGAAATCGAATAGAATCAAATCAAATCAAAAAGAATCGAATTGAATTGATCCTAACCAAAATAAGCGAAATGAATCGACTCGAACCGAAAAAAATCAAATCGAAAAGAATCTAATCTCAACGAAAATCATCGAAATGAATAGAATCGAAAAGAATCGAATTGAATCAAATCGAAAAGAATCGAATGGAATCCAATCGAAAAGAATCAAATTGATTCGAATCGAAACAAATTGAATCCAATCGAAAAGAATCTAATTGAATCGAATCGAAAAGAATTGAATTCAATCAAAACGAATCGATTCGAATGGAATAGAAAAGAATAGAATAGAATAGAATCGAAAAGAATCAAATCGAATCGAAAAGAATCGAATCGAAAAGAATTGAATCGAGTCGAAAAGAAACGAATCGAACCGAATCAAAAGAAAAAAATCGAATCGAATCAAATACAAAAGAATCGCTTTGAATAGCATAGAATTGAAAAGAATCGAATCAATCGAATTGAAAACAATCGAATCGAAAAGAATCGAATCAAAAAAAGTCGAATCGAATCGAAAACAATCGAATCGAATCTAAAAGAATCGTATTGAATTGAATCGAGTCGAAAAGACTCGAATCAAAAAGACTCGAATCGAATTGAATCAAATCGAAAAGAATCTAATAGAAACCACTCGAACAGAATCAAATCGAAATGATTCAAAATGAATCGAATAGAATAGAATCGAAAAAAATCGAAACGAATCGAAACGAATCGAAACGAAATGAATCGAAGAGAATCGATTAGAATCGAAATGAAAAGAATCGTATTGAATCGAATCGAAAAGAATCAAATCAAATCGAATCGAAAGAATTGAATCAAATCGAAAAGAATCCAATCGAATCGAAAAGAATCGAACTGAATGGAATCAAATCGAAAAGAATCGAATCGAATCGAAAAGAATCGAATCAAATTGAATGGAATCGAAAAGAATCTAATTGAATCGAAAAGAATCGAAATGAAACAAATCAGATCAAATGGAAAACCATCAAATCGAATTGAAAAGAATCGAATCGAATCAAAAAGAGTCGAATCGAAAAGAATCGAATTGAAAAGAATCGAATCGAATTGAAAAGACTCGAATCGAATTAAAAATATCAAATCGAATCGAATCGCAAAGAATCGAATTGAAAAGACTCGAATTGAAACGAATCGATTTGAAACGAAAAGAATCGAATCGAATCGAATTGAATAGAATAAAATCGAATAGAAAAGAATCGAACCGAAAAGAAAAGAATCAAATTGAATCAGTCGATTAAATTCTAGTGGAATCGAATCAAAAAGCATGAAATCGAGTCGAATCGAATCGAAAAGAATCGAATCGAATCGAAAAGAATCGAATTGTATCTAATCAAAAAGAATCGAATCGTATCGACTCGAATCGAAAAGAATCCAATTGCATCATCGAATGGAAACTAATCGAATTGAATAGAATAGAAAAGAATCGAATCGAATCAAATCGAAAACAATCAAATTGAATTGATCGAAAAGAATCGAATTGAATCAAATCGAATCGAAATGAAAAGAATCGAATGGATTCAAATAGAAAAGAATCGAATCGAAAAGAATCAAATCGACACGAAAAGAATCGAATCGAATCAAAAAGTATCGAATTGATTCGAAAACATTCGAATTGAAAAGAATCGAAATGAAATGAATCCGATCGAAATGAAAAGAATCTACTCGATTCGAATCCAAAAGAATCGAATCCAAAAGAATCGAATCGAATCCAAAAGAATCGAATTGAATTGAATCAAAAGAAATGAATTGAATTGAATCAAAAAGGAACTAATCGAATCAAATCGAAAAAACTCGAATAGAATCAAATCGAATCAAAAAGAATCGAATAGATTCGAATAAAAAAGAATCGAATTGAGGGATCCCTGGGTGGCGCTGCGGTTTAGCGCCTGCCTTTGGCCCAGGGCGCGATCCTGGAGACCCGGGATCGAATCCCACATCGGGCTCCTGGTGCATGGAGCCTGCTTCTCCCTCTGCCTGTGTCTCTGCCTCTCTCTCTCTCTGTGACTATCATAAAAAAACGAATCGAATTGAATCGCGTTGAAAAAAATCATAAAGGGTCAAATCGAAAAGAATCGAATTCCATGTAACGAAAAGATTCGAATTGAACGAATCGAATCGAAACAAAAGAATCGAATCGAATCGACTGAATCAAAAAGAATCGAATCAAAACGAATCGAAAAGAAACAAATCAAGTAGAATCTAAAAGAATCGAATCGAATCAAATCGAAAAAATTCGAATAGAATTGAATCGAAAAGAATCAAAACGAATCGAACCGAAGAGAATCGATTCGAATCAAAATAAAAAGTATCGTATCAAATCGAATCGAAAAGAATCATATCAAATAGAATCGAAAGAATGCAATCAAATCTAAAACAATCGAATCGAATCGAAAAGAATCGGATTGAATGGAATCGAATCGAAAAGAATAGAATAGAATCGAAAGAAATCGAATAGAATCAAATCAAATCAAAAAGAATCGAATTGAATTGATCCTAACCAAAATAAGCGAAATGAATCGACTCGAACCGAAAAAAATCAAATCGAAAAGAATCTAATCTCAACGAAAATCATCGAAATGAATAGAATCGAAAAGAATCGAATTGAATCAAATCGAAAAGAATCGAATGGAATCCAATCGAAAAGAATCAAATTGATTCGAATCGAAACAAATTGAATCCAATCGAAAAGAATCTAATTGAATCGAATCGAAAAGAATTGAATTCAATCAAAACGAATCGATTCGAATGGAATAGAAAAGAATAGAATAGAATAGAATCGAAAAGAATCAAATCGAATCGAAAAGAATCGAATCGAAAAGAATTGAATCGAGTCGAAAAGAAACGAATCGAACCGAATCAAAAGAAAAAAATCGAATCGAATCAAATACAAAAGAATCGCTTTGAATAGCATAGAATTGAAAAGAATCGAATCAATCGAATTGAAAACAATCGAATCGAAAAGAATCGAATCAAAAAAAGTCGAATCGAATCGAAAACAATCGAATCGAATCTAAAAGAATCGTATTGAATTGAATCGAGTCGAAAAGACTCGAATCAAAAAGACTCGAATCGAATTGAATCAAATCGAAAAGAATCTAATAGAAACCACTCGAACAGAATCAAATCGAAATGATTCAAAATGAATCGAATAGAATAGAATCGAAAAAAATCGAAACGAATCGAAACGAATCGAAACGAAATGAATCGAAGAGAATCGATTAGAATCGAAATGAAAAGAATCGTATTGAATCGAATCGAAAAGAATCAAATCAAATCGAATCGAAAGAATTGAATCAAATCGAAAAGAATCCAATCGAATCGAAAAGAATCGAACTGAATGGAATCAAATCGAAAAGAATCGAATCGAATCGAAAAGAATCGAATCAAATTGAATGGAATCGAAAAGAATCGAATTGAATCGAAAAGAATCGAAATGAAACAAATCAGATCAAATGGAAAAGCATCAAATCGAATTGAAAAGAATCGAATCGAATCAAAAAGAGTCGAATCGAAAAGAATCGAATTGAAAAGAATCGAATCGAATTGAAAAGACTCGAATCGAATTAAAAATATCAAATCGAATCGAATCGCAAAGAATCGAATTGAAAAGACTCGAATTGAAACGAATCGATTTGAAACGAAAAGAATCGAATCGAATCGAATTGAATAGAATAAAATCGAATAGAAAAGAATCGAACCGAAAAGAAAAGAATCAAATTGAATCAGTCGATTAAATTCTAGTGGAATCGAATCAAAAAGCATGAAATCGAGTCGAATCGAATCGAAAAGAATCGAATCGAATCGAAAAGAATCGAATTGTATCTAATCAAAAAGAATCGAATCGTATCGACTCGAATCGAAAAGAATCCAATTGCATCATCGAATGGAAACTAATCGAATTGAATAGAATAGAAAAGAATCGAATCGAATCAAATCGAAAACAATCAAATTGAATTGATCGAAAAGAATCGAATTGAATCAAATCGAATCGAAATGAAAAGAATCGAATGGATTCAAATAGAAAAGAATCGAATCGAAAAGAATCAAATCGACACGAAAAGAATCGAATCGAATCAAAAAGTATCGAATTGATTCGAAAACATTCGAATTGAAAAGAATCGAAATGAAATGAATCCGATCGAAATGAAAAGAATCTACTCGATTCGAATCCAAAAGAATCGAATCCAAAAGAATCGAATCGAATCCAAAAGAATCGAATTGAATTGAATCAAAAGAAATGAATTGAATTGAATCAAAAAGGAACTAATCGAATCAAATCGAAAAAACTCGAATAGAATCAAATCGAATCAAAAAGAATCGAATAGATTCGAATAAAAAAGAATCGAATTGAGGGATCCCTGGGTGGCGCTGCGGTTTAGCGCCTGCCTTTGGCCCAGGGCGCGATCCTGGAGACCCGGGATCGAATCCCACATCGGGCTCCTGGTGCATGGAGCCTGCTTCTCCCTCTGCCTGTGTCTCTGCCTCTCTCTCTCTCTGTGACTATCATAAAAAAACGAATCGAATTGAATCGCGTTGAAAAAAATCATAAAGGGTCAAATCGAAAAGAATCGAATTCCATGTAACGAAAAGATTCGAATTGAACGAATCGAATCGAAACAAAAGAATCGAATCGAATCGACTGAATCAAAAAGAATCGAATCAAAACGAATCGAAAAGAAACAAATCAAGTAGAATCTAAAAGAATCGAATCGAATGAAATCGAAAAAATTCGAATAGAATTGAATCGAAAAGAATCAAAACGAATCGAACCGAAGAGAATCGATTCGAATCAAAATAAAAAGTATCGTATCAAATCGAATCGAAAAGAATCATATCAAATAGAATCGAAAGAATGGAATCAAATCTAAAACAATCGAAAGGAAAAGAAGCGGATTGAATGGAATAGAATCGAAAAGAATAGAATAGAATAGAAAGAAATCGAATAGAATCAAATCAAATCAAAAAGAATCGAATTGAATTGATCCTAACCAAAATAAGCGAAATGAATCGACTCGAACCAAAAAAAAATCAAATCGAAAAGAATCTAATCTCAACGAAAATAATCGAAATGAATAGAATCGAAAAGAATCGAATTGAATCAAATCGAAAGAATCGAATGGAATCCAATCGAAAAGAATCAAATTGATTCGAATCGAAACAAACTGAATCCAATCGAAAAGAATCTAATTGAATCGAATCGAAAAGAATCGAATTCAATCAAAACGAATCGATTCGAATGGAATAGAAAAAAATAGAATAGAATAGAATAGAATCGAAAAGAATGAATTCGAATCGAAAAGAATCGAATCGAAAAGAGACGAATCGAACCGAATCAAAAAGAAAACAATCGAATCGAATCAAATACAAAAGAATCGCTTTGAATAGCATAGAATTGAAAAGAATCGAATCAATCGAATTGAAAACAATCGAATCGAAAAGAATCGAATCAAAAAAAGTCGAATCGAAACGAAAACAATCGAATCGAATCGAATCTAAAAGAATCGTATTGAATTGAATCGAGTCGAAAAGACTCGAATCAAAAAGACTCGAATCGAATTGAATCAAATCGAAAAGAATCTAATAGAAACCACTCGAACAGAATCAAATCGAAATGATTCAAAATGAATCGAATAGAATAGAATCGAAAAAAATCGAATCGAATCGAAACGAAATGAATCGAAGAGAATCGATTAGAATCGAAATGAAAAGAATCGTATTGAATCGAATCGAAAAGAATCAACTCAAATCGAATCGAAAGAATTGAATCAAATCGAAAAGAATCCAATCGAATCGAAAAGAATCGAACTGAATGGAATCAAATCGAAAAGAATCGAATCGAATCGAAAAGAATCGAATCAAATTTAATGGAATCGAAAAGAATCGAATTGAATCGAAAAGAATCGAAATGAAACAAATCAGATCAAATGGAAAAGCATCAAATCGAATTGAAAAGAATCGAATCGAATCGAAATGAATCGAATCAAAAAGACTCGAATCGAAAAGAATCGAATTGAAAAGAATCGAATCGAATCGAAAAGACTCGAATCGAATTAAAAATATCAAATCGAATCGAATCGCAAAGAATCGAATTGAAAAGACTCGAATTGAAACGAATCGATTTGAAACGAAAAGAATCGAATCGAATTGAATAGAAAAAAATCGAATAGAAAAGAATCGAACCGAAAAGAAAAGAATCAAATTGAATCAGTCGATTAAATTCTAGTCGAATCGAATCAAAAAGCATGAAATCGAGTCGAATCGAATCGAAAAGAATCGAATCGAATCGAAAAGAATCGAACTGTATCTAATCAAAAAGAATCGAATCGTATCGACTCGAATCGAAAAGAATCCAATTGCATCATCGAATGGAAACTAATCGAATTGAATAGAATAGAAAAGAATCGAATCGAATCGAAAAGAATCGATCGTATCGACTCGAATCGAAAAGAATCCAATTGCATCATCGAATGGAAACTAATCGAATTGAATAGAATAGAAAAGAATCGAATCGAATCAAATCGAAAACAATCAAATTGAATTGATCGAAAAGAATCGAATTGAAACAAATCGAATCGAAATGAAAAGAATCGAATGGATTCAAATAGAAAAGAATCGAATCGAAAAGAATCAAATCGACACGAAAAGAATCGAATCGAATCAAAAAGTATCGAATTGATTCGAAAACATTCGAATCGAAAAGAATCGAATTGAAATGAATCCGATCGAAATGAAAAGAATGTACTCGATTCGAATCCAAAAGAATCGAATTCAAAATAATCGAATCGAATCTAAAAGAATCGAATTGAATTGAATCAAAAGAAATGAATTGAATTGAATCAAAAAGGAACTAATCGAATCAAATCGAAAAAACTCGAATAGAATCAAATCGAATCAAAAAGAATCGAATAGATTCGAATAAAAAAGAATCGAATTGAGGGATCCCTGGGTGGCGCAGCGGTTTAGCGCCTGCCTTTGGCCCAGGGTGCGATCCTGGAGATCCGGGATCGAATCCCACATCGGGCTCCTGGTGCATGGAGCCTGCTTCTCCGTCTGCCTGTGTCTCTGCCTCTCTGTCTCTCTCTGTGACTATCATAAAAAAAAGAATCGAATTGAATCGCGTTGAAAAAAATCATAAAGAGTCAAATCGAAAAGAATCGAATTCCATTTAACGAAAAGATTCGAATTGAAAAGAATCGAATCGAAACAAAAGAATCGAATCGAATCGACATGAATCAAAAAGAATCGAATCAAAACGAACGCAAAGAAACAAATCAAGTAGAATCTAAAAGAATCGAATCGAATCAAATCGAAAAAATTCGAATAGAATTGAATCGAAAAGAATCAAAACGAATCGAACCGAAGAGAATCGATTCGAATCAAAATAAAAAGTATCGTATCAAATCGAATCGAAAAGAATCCTATCAAATAGAATCGAAAGAATGGAATCAAATCTAAAACAATCGAATCGAATCGAAAAGAATCGGATTGAATGGAATAGAATCGAAAGAATAGAATAGAATCGAAAGAAATCGAATAGAATCAAATCAAATCAAAAAGAATCGAATTGAATTGATCCTAACCAAAATAAGCGAAATGAATCGACTCGAAACGAAAAAAATCAAATCGAAAAGAATCTAATCTCAACGAAAATAATCGAAATGAATAGAATCGAATTGAATCAAATCGAAAAGAATCGAATGGAATCCAATCGAAAAGAATCAAATTGATTCGAATCGAAACAAATTGAATCCAATCGAAAAGAATCTAATTGAATCGAATCGAAAAGAATCGAATTCAATCAAAACGAATCGATTCGAATGGAATAGAATAGAATAGAATAGAATAGAAAAGAATCAAATCGAATCGAAAAGAATCGAATCGAAAAGAATTGAATCGAATCGAAAAGAAACGAATCGAACCAAATCAAAAAGAAAACAATCGAATCGAATCAAATACAAAAGAATCGCTTTGAATAGCATAGAATTGAAAAGAATCGAATCAATCGAATTGAAAACAATCGAATCGAAAAGAATCGAATCAAAAAAAGTCGAATCGAAACGAAAACAATCGAATCGAATCGAATCTAAAAGAATCGTATTGAATTGAATCGAGTCGAAAAGACTCGAATCAAAAAGACTCGAATCGAATTGAATCAAATCGAAAAGAATCTAATAGAAACCACTCGAACAGAATCAAATCGAAATGATTCAAAATGAATCGAATCGAATAGAATCGAAAAAATTCGAATAGAATCGAAACTAAATGAATCGAAGAGAATCGATTAGAATCGAAATTAAAAGAATCGTATTGAATCGAATCGAATAGAATCAAATCAAATCGAATCCAAAGAATTGAATCAAATCGAAAAGAATCCAATCGAAAAGAATCGAACTGAATGGAATCAAATCGAAAATAATCGAATCGAATCGAAAAGAATCGAATCAAATTTAATGGAATCGAAAAGAATCGAATTGAATCGAAAAGAATCGAAATGAAACAAATCAGATCAAATGGAAAAGCATCAAATCGAATTGAAAAGAATCGAATCGAATCGAAATGAATCGAATCAAAAAGACTCGAATCGAAAAGAATCGAATTGAAAAGAATCGAATCGAAAAGGCCCGAATCGAATTAAAAATATCAAATCGAATCGAATCGCAAAGAATCGAATTGAAAAGACTCGAATTGAAACGAATCGATTTGAAACGAAAAGAATCGAATCGAATCGAATCGAATTGAAAGAATCGAATTGAATAGAAAAAAATCGAATACAAAAGAATCGAACAGAAAAGAAAAGAATCAAATTGAATCAGTCGATTAAATTCTAGTCGAATCGAATCAAAAAGCATGAAATCGAGTCAAATCGAATCAAAAAGAATCGAATTGTATCTAATCAAAAAGAATCGAATCGTATCGACTCGAATCGAAAAGAATCCAATTGCATCATCGAATGTAAACTAATCGAATTGAATAGAATAGAAAAGAATCGAATCGAATCAAATCGAAAACAATCAAATTGAATTGATCGAAAAGAATCGAATTGAAACAAATCGAATCGAAATGAAAAGAATCGAATGGATTCAAATAGAAAAAAATCGAATCGAAAAGAATCAAATCGACACGAAAAGAATCGAATCGAATCACAAAGTATCGAATTGGTTTGAAAACATTCGAATCGAAAAGAATCGAATTGAAATGAATCCGATCGAAATGAAAAGAATGTACTCGATTCGAATCCAAAAGAATCGAATTCAAAATAATCGAATCGAATCTAAAAGAATCGAATTGAATTGAATCAAAAGAAATGAATTGAATTGAATCAAAAAGGAACTAATCGAATCAAATCGAAAAAACTCGAATAGAATCAAATCGAATCCATAAGAATCGAATCGAATCCAAAAGAATCGAATTGAATTGAATCAAAAGAAATGAATTGAATTGAATCAAAAAGGAACTAATCGCATCAAATCGAAAAAACTCGAATAGAATCAAATCGAATCAAAAAGAATCGAATAGATTCGAATAAAAAAGAATCGAATTGAGGGATCCCTGGGTGGCGCAGCGGTTTAGCGCCTGCCTTTGGCCCAGGGCGCGATCCTGGAGACCCGGGATCGAATCCCACATCGGGCTCCTGGTGCATGGAGCCTGCTTCTCCCTCTGCCTGTGTCTCTGCCTCTCTGTCTCTCTCTGTGACTATCATAAAAAAAAGAATCGAATTGAATCGCGTTGAAAAAAATCATAAAGAATCAAATCGAAAAGAATCGAATTCCATGTAACGAAAAGATTCGAATTGAAAAGAATCGAATCGAAACAAAAGAATCGAATCGAATCGACATGAATCAAAAAGAATCGAATCAAAACGAATCGCAAAGAAACAAATCAAGTAGAATCTAAAAGAATCGAATCGAATCAAATCGAAAAAATTCGAATAGAATTGAATCGAAAAGAATCAAAACGAATCGAACCGAAGAGAATCGATTCGAATCAAAATAAAAAGTATCGTATCAAATCGAATCGAAAAGAATCCTATCAAATAGAATTGAAAGAATGGAATCAAATCAAAAACAATCGAATCGAATCGAAAAGAATCGGATTGAATGGAATAGAATCGAAAGAATAGAATAGAATCGAAAGAAATCGAATAGAATCAAATCAAATCAAAAAGAATCGAATTGAATTGATCCTAACCAAAATAAGCGAAATGAATCGACTCGAAACGAAAAAAATCAAATCGAAAAGAATCTAACCTCAACGAAAATAATCGAAATGAATAGAATCGAATTGAATCAAATCGAAAAGAATCGAATGGAATCCAATCGAAAAGAATCAAATTGATTCGAATCGAAACAAATTGAATCCAATCGAAAAGAATCTAATTGAATCGAATCGAAAAGAATCGAATTCAATCAAAACGAATCGAATCGAATGGTATAGAAAAGAAAAGAATAGAATAGAATCGAAAAGAATCAAATCGAATCGAAAAGAATCGAATCGAAAAGAATTGAATCGAATCGAAAAGAAACGAATCGAACCGAATCAAAAAGAAAACAATTGAATGGAATCAAATACAAAAGAATCGCTTTGAATAGCATAGAATTGAAAAGAATCGAATCAATCGAATTGAAAACAATCGAATCGAAAAGAATCGAATAAAAAAAGTCGAATCGAAACGAAAACAATCGAATCGAATCGAATCTAAAAGAATCGTATTGAATTGAATCGAGTCGAAAAGACTTGAATCAAAAAGACTCGAATCGAATTGAATCAAATCGAAAAGAATCTAATAGAAACCACTCGAACAGAATCAAATCGAAATGATTCAAAATGAATCGAATCGAATAGAATCGAAAAAAATCGAAACGAATCGAAACGAATCGAAACGAAATGAATCGAAGAGAATCGATTAGAATCGAAATGAAAAGAATCGTATTGAATCGAATCGAAAAGAATCAAATCAAATCGAATCGAAAGAATTGAATCAAATCGAAAAGAATCCAATCGAATCGAAAAGAATCGAACTGAATGGAATCAAATCGAAAAGAATCGAATCGAATCGAAAAGAATCGAATCAAATTTAATGGAATCGAAAAGAATCGAATTGAATCGAAAAGAATCGAAATGAAACAAATCAGATCAAATGGAAAAGCATCAAATCGAATTGAAAAGAATCGAATCGAATCGAAATGAATCGAATCAAAAAGACTCGAATCGAAAAGAATCGAATTGAAAAGAATCGAATCGAATCGAAAAGACTCGAATCGAATTAAAAATATCAAATCGAATCGAATCGCAAAGAATCGAATTGAAAAGACTCGAATTGAAACGAATCGATTTGAAACGAAAAGAATCGAATCGAATCCAATCGAATTGAAAGAATCGAATTGAATAGAAAAAAATCGAATAGAAAAGAATCGAACCGAAAAGAAATGAATCAAATTGAATCAGTCGATTAAATTCTAGTCGAATCGAATCAAAAAGAATGAAATCGAGTCGAATCGAATCGAAAAGAATCGAATCGAATCGAAAAGAATCGAATCGTATCGACTCAAATCGAAAA
Organism: Canis aureus; assembly: GCF_053574225.1. Lineage (NCBI taxonomy): Eukaryota > Metazoa > Chordata > Mammalia > Carnivora > Canidae > Canis > Canis aureus. The sequence continues at coordinate 28,611,190 of NC_135648.1, forward strand.
GAATCCAATTGCATCATCGAATGGAAACTAATCGAATTGAATAGAATAGAAAAGAATCGAATCGAATCAAATCGAAAACAATCAAATTGAATTGATCGAAAAGAATCGAATTGAAACAAATCGAATCGAAATGAAAAGAATCGAATGGATTCAAATAGAAAAGAATCGAATCGAAAAGAATCAAATCGACACGAAAAGAATCGAATCGAATCAAAAAGTATCGAATTGATTCGAAAACATTCGAATCGAAAAGAATCGAATTGAAATGAATCCGATCGAAATGAAAAGAATGTACTCGATTCGAATCCAAAAGAATCGAATTCAAAATAATCGAATCGAATCTAAAAGAATCGAATTGAATTGAATCAAAAGAAATGAATTGAATTGAATCAAAAAGGAACTAATCGAATCAAATCGAAAAAACTCGAATAGAATCAAATCGAATCAAAAAGAATCGAATAGATTCGAATAAAAAAGAATCGAATTGAGGGATCCCTGGGTGGCGCAGCGGTTTAGCGCCTGCCTTTGGCCCAGGGCGCGATCCTGGAGATCCGGGATCGAATCCCACATCGGGCTCCTGGTGCATGGAGCCTGCTTCGCCCTCTGCCTGTGTCTCTGCCTCTCTGTCTCTCTCTGTGACTATCATAAAAAAAAGAATCGAATTGAATCGCGTTGAAAAAAATCATAAAGAGTCAAATCGAAAAGAATCGAATTCCATTTAACGAAAAGATTCGAATTGAAAAGAATCGAATCGAAACAAAAGAATCGAATCGAATCGACATGAATCAAAAAGAATCGAATCAAAACGAATCGCAAAGAAACAAATCAAGTAGAATCTAAAAGAATCGAATCGAATCAAATCGAAAAAATTCGAATAGAATTGAATCGAAAAGAATCAAAACGAATCGAACCGAAGAGAATCGATTCGAATCAAAATAAAAAGTATCGTATCAAATCGAATCGAAAAGAATCATATCAAATAGAATCGAAAGAATGGAATCAAATCTAAAACAATCGAATCGAATCGAAAAGAATCGGATTGAATGGAATAGAATCGAAAAGAATAGAATAGAATCGAAAGAAATCGAATAGAATCAAATCAAATCAAAAAGAATCGAATTGAATTGATCCTAACCAAAATAAGCGAAATGAATCGACTCGAACCGAAAAAAATCAAATCGAAAAGAATCTAATCTCAACGAAAATAATCGAAATGAATAGAATCGAATTGAATCAAATCGAAAAGAATCGAATGGAATCCAATCGAAAAGAATCAAATTGATTCGAATCGAAACAAATTGAATCCAATCGAAAAGAATCTAATTGAATCGAATCGAAAAGAATCGAATTCAATCAAAACGAATCGATTCGAATGGAATAGAATAGAATAGAATAGAATAGAAAAGAATCAAATCAAATCGAAAAGAATCGAATCGAAAAGAATTGAATCGAATCGAAAAGAAACGAATCGAACCAAATCAAAAAGAAAACAATCGAATCGAATCAAATACAAAAGAATCGCTTTAAATAGCATAGAATTGAAAAGAATCGAATCAATCGAATTGAAAACAATCGAATCGAAAAGAATAGAATCAAAAAAAGTCGAATCGAAACGAAAACAATCGAATCGAATCGAATCTAAAAGAATCGTATTGAATTGAATCGAGTCGAAAAGACTCGAATCAAAAAGACTCGAATCGAATTGAATGAAATCGAAAAGAATCTAATAGAAACCACTCGAACAGAATCAAATCGAAATGATTCAAAATGAATCGAATCGAATAGAATCGAAAAAATTCGAATAGAATCGAAACTAAATGAATCGAACAGAATCGATTAGAATCGAAATTAAAAGAATCGTATTGAATCGAATCGAATAGAATCAAATCAAATCGAATCCAAAGAATTGAATCAAATCGAAAAGAATCCAATCGAAAAGAATCGAACTGAATGGAATCAAATCGAAAAGAATCGAATCGAATCGAAAAGAATCGAATCAAATTTAATGGAATCGAAAAGAATCGAATTGAATCGAAAAGAATCGAAATGAAACAAATCAGATCAAATGGAAAAGCATCAAATCGAATTGAAAAGAATCGAATCGAATCGAAATGAATCGAATCAAAAAGACTCGAATCGAAAAGAATCGAAAAGAATCGAATCGAATCGAAAAGGCCCGAATCGAATTAAAAATATCAAATCGAATCGAATCGCAAAGAATCGAATTGAAAAGACTCGAATTGAAACGAATCGATTTGAAATGAAAAGAATCGAATCGATCGAATCGAATTGAAAGAATCGAATTGAATAGAAAAAAATCGAATAGAAAAGAATCGAACCGAAAAGAAAAGAATCAAATTGAATCAGTCGATTAAATTCTAGTCGAATCGAATCAAAAAGCATGAAATCGAGTCAAATCGAATCAAAAAGAATCGAATTGTATCTAATCAAAAAGAATCGAATCGTATCGACTCGAATCGAAAAGAATCCAATTGCATCATCGAATGTAAACTAATCGAATTGAATAGAATAGAAAAGAATCGAATCGAATCAAATCGAAAACAATCAAATTGAATTGATCGAAAAGAATCGAATTGAAACAAATCGAATCGAAATGAAAAGAATCGAATGGATTCAAATAGAAAAAAATCGAATCGAAAAGAATCAAATCGACACGAAAAGAATCGAATCGAATCACAAAGTATCGAATTGGTTTGAAAACATTCGAATCGAAAAGAATCGAATTGAAATGAATCCGATCGAAATGAAAAGAATCTACTCGATTCGAATCCAAAAGAATCGAATTCAAAATAATCGAATCGAATCTAAAAGAATCGAATTGAATTGAATCAAAAGAAATGAATTGAATTGAATCAAAAAGGAACTAATCGCATCAAATCGAAAAAACTCGAATAGAATCAAATCGAATCAAAAAGAATCGAATAGATTCGAATAAAAAAGAATCGAATTGAGGGATCCCTGGGTGGCGCAGCGGTTTAGCGCCTGCCTTTGGCCCAGGGCGCGATCCTGGAGACCCGGGATCGAATCCCACATCGGGCTCCTGGTGCATGGAGCCTGCTTCTCCCTCTGCCTGTGTCTCTGCCTCTCTGTCTCTCTCTGTGACTATCATAAAAAAAAGAATCGAATTGAATCGCGTTGAAAAAAATCATAAAGAATCAAATCGAAAAGAATCGAATTCCATGTAACGAAAAGATTCGAATTGAAAAGAATCGAATCGAAACAAAAGAATCGAATCGAATCGACATGAATCAAAAAGAATCGAATCAAAACGAATCGCAAAGAAACAAATCAAGTAGAATCTAAAAGAATCGAATCGAATCAAATCGAAAAAATTCGAATAGAATTGAATCGAAAAGAATCAAAACGAATCGAACCGAAGAGAATCGATTCGAATCAAAATAAAAAGTATCGTATCAAATCGAATCGAAAAGAATCCTATCAAATAGAATTGAAAGAATGGAATCAAATCAAAAACAATCGAATCGAATCGAAAAGAATCGGATTGAATGGAATAGAATCGAAAGAATAGAATAGAATCGAAAGAAATCGAATAGAATCAAATCAAATCAAAAAGAATCGAATTGAATTGATCCTAACCAAAATAAGCGAAATGAATCGACTCGAAACGAAAAAAATCAAATCGAAAAGAATCTAACCTCAACGAAAATAATCGAAATGAATAGAATCGAATTGAATCAAATCGAAAAGAATCGAATGGAATCCAATCGAAAAGAATCAAATTGATTCGAATCGAAACAAATTGAATCCAATCGAAAAGAATCTAATTGAATCGAATCGAAAAGAATCGAATTCAATCAAAACGAATCGAATCGAATGGTATAGAAAAGAAAAGAATAGAATAGAATCGAAAAGAATCAAATCGAATCGAAAAGAATCGAATCGAAAAGAATTGAATCGAATCGAAAAGAAACGAATCGAACCGAATCAAAAAGAAAACAATTGAATGGAATCAAATACAAAAGAATCGCTTTGAATAGCATAGAATTGAAAAGAATCGAATCAATCGAATTGAAAACAATCGAATCGAAAAGAATCGAATAAAAAAAGTCGAATCGAAACGAAAACAATCGAATCGAATCGAATCTAAAAGAATCGTATTGAATTGAATCGAGTCGAAAAGACTCGAATCAAAAAGACTCGAATCGAATTGAATCAAATCGAAAAGAATCTAATAGAAACCACTCGAACAGGATCAAATCGAAATGATTCAAAATGAATCGAATCGAATAGAATCGAAAAAAATCGAAACGAATCGAAACGAATCGAAACGAAATGAATCGAAGAGAATCGATTAGAATCGAAATGAAAAGAATCGTATTGAATCGAATCGAAAAGAATCAAATCAAATCGAATCGAAAGAATTGAATCAAATCGAAAAGAATCCAATCGAATCGAAAAGAATCGAACTGAATGGAATCAAATCGAAAAGAATCGAATCGAATCGAAAAGAATCGAATCAAATTTAATGGAATCGAAAAGAATCGAATTGAATCGAAAAGAATCGAAATGAAACAAATCAGATCAAATGGAAAAGCATCAAATCAAATTGAAAAGAATCGAATCGAATCGAAATGAATCGAATCAAAAAGACTCGAATCGAAAAGAATCGAAAAGAATCGAATCGAATCGAAAAGGCCCGAATCGAATTAAAAATATCAAATCGAATCGAATCGCAAAGAATCGAATTGAAAAGACTCGAATTGAAACGAATCGATTTGAAATGAAAAGAATCGAATCGAATCCAATCGAATTGAAAGAATCGAATTGAATAGAAAAAAATCGAATAGAAAAGAATCGAACCGAAAAGAAAAGAATCAAATTGAATCAGTCGATTAAATTCTAGTCGAATCGAATCAAAAAGAATGAAATCGAGTCGAATCGAATCGAAAAGAATCGAATCGAATCGAAAAGAATCGAATCGTATCGACTCGAATCGAAAAGAATCCAATTGCATCATCGAATGGAAACTAATCGAATTGAATAGAATAGAAAAGAATCGAATCGAATCAAATCGAAAACAATCAAATTGAATTGATCGAAAAGAATCGAATTGAAACAAATCGAATCGAAATGAAAAGAATCGAATGGATTCAAATAGAAAAGAATCGAATCGAAAAGAATCAAATCGACACGAAAAGAATCGAATCGAATCAAAAAGTATCGAATTGATTCGAAAACATTCGAATCGAAAAGAATCGAATTGAAATGAATCCGATCGAAATGAAAAGAATGTACTCGATTCGAATCCAAAAGAATCGAATTCAAAATAATCGAATCGAATCTAAAAGAATCGAATTGAATTGAATCAAAAGAAATGAATTGAATTGAATCAAAAAGGAACTAATCGAATCAAATCGAAAAAACTCGAATAGAATCAAATCGAATCAAAAAGAATCGAATAGATTCGAATAAAAAAGAATCGAATTGAGGGATCCCTGGGTGGCGCAGTGGTTTAGCGCCTGCCTTTGGCCCAGGGCGCGATCCTGGAGATCCGGGATCGAATCCCACATCGGGCTCCTGGTGCATGGAGCCTGCTTCGCCCTCTGCCTGTGTCTCTGCCTCTCTGTCTCTCTCTGTGACTATCATAAAAAAAAGAATCGAATTGAATCGCGTTGAAAAAAATCATAAAGAGTCAAATCGAAAAGAATCGAATTCCATTTAACGAAAAGATTCGAATTGAAAAGAATCGAATCGAAACAAAAGAATCGAATCGAATCGACATGAATCAAAAAGAATCGAATCAAAACGAATCGCAAAGAAACAAATCAAGTAGAATCTAAAAGAATCGAATCGAATCAAATCGAAAAAATTCGAATAGAATTGAATCGAAAAGAATCAAAACGAATCGAACCGAAGAGAATCGATTCGAATCAAAATAAAAAGTATCGTATCAAATCGAATCGAAAAGAATCATATCAAATAGAATCGAAAGAATGGAATCAAATCTAAAACAATCGAATCGAATCGAAAAGAATCGGATTGAATGGAATAGAATCGAAAAGAATAGAATAGAATCGAAAGAAATCGAATAGAATCAAATCAAATCAAAAAGAATCGAATTGAATTGATCCTAACCAAAATAAGCGAAATGAATCGACTCGAAACGAAAAAAATCAAATCGAAAAGAATCTAATCTCAACGAAAATAATCGAAATGAATAGAATCGAATTGAATCAAATCGAAAAGAATCGAATGGAATCCAATCGAAAAGAATCAAATTGATTCGAATCGAAACAAATTGAATCCAATCGAAAAGAATCTAATTGAATCGAATCGAAAAGAATCGAATTCAATCAAAACGAATCGATTCGAATGGAATAGAATAGAATAGAATAGAATAGAATAGAATAGAAAAGAATCAAATCGAATCGAAAAGAATCGAATCGAAAAGAATCGAATCGAAAAGAAACGAATCGAACCAAATCAAAAAGAAAACAATCGAATCGAATCAAATACAAAAGAATCGCTTTAAATAGCATAGAATTGAAAAGAATCGAATCAATCGAATTGAAAACAATCGAATCGAAAAGAATAGAATCAAAAAAAGTCGAATCGAAACGAAAACAATCGAATCTAATCGAATCTAAAAGAATCGTATTGAATTGAATCGAGTCGAAAAGACTCGAATCAAAAAGACTCGAATCGAATTGAATCAAATCGAAAAGAATCTAATAGAAACCACTCGAACAGAATCAAATCGAAATGATTCAAAATGAATCGAATCGAATAGAATCGAAAAAATTCGAATAGAATCGAAACTAAATGAATCGAACAGAATCGATTAGAATCGAAATTAAAAGAATCGTATTGAATCGAATCGAATAGAATCAAATCAAATCGAATCCAAAGAATTGAATCAAATCGAAAAGAATCCAATCGAAAAGAATCGAACTGAATGGAATCAAATCGAAAAGAATCGAATCGAATCGAAAAGAATCGAATCAAATTTAATGGAATCGAAAAGAATCGAATTGAATCGAAAAGAATCGAAATGAAACAAATCAGATCAAATGGAAAAGCATCAAATCGAATTGAAAAGAATCGAATCGAATCGAAATGAATCGAATCAAAAAGACTCGAATCGAAAAGAATCGAAAAGAATCGAATCGAATCGAAAAGGCCCGAATCGAATTAAAAATATCAAATCGAATCGAATCGCAAAGAATCGAATTGAAAAGACTCGAATTGAAACGAATCGATTTGAAATGAAAAGAATCGAATCGATCGAATCGAATTGAAAGAATCGAATTGAATAGAAAAAAATCGAATAGAAAAGAATCGAACCGAAAAGAAAAGAATCAAATTGAATCAGTCGATTAAATTCTAGTCGAATCGAATCAAAAAGCATGAAATCGAGTCAAATCGAATCAAAAAGAATCGAATTGTATCTAATCAAAAAGAATCGAATCGTATCGACTCGAATCGAAAAGAATCCAATTGCATCATCGAATGTAAACTAATCGAATTGAATAGAATAGAAAAGAATCGAATCGAATCAAATCGAAAACAATCAAATTGAATTGATCGAAAAGAATCGAATTGAAACAAATCGAATCGAAATGAAAAGAATCGAATGGATTCAAATAGAAAAAAATCGAATCGAAAAGAATCAAATCGACACGAAAAGAATCGAATCGAATCACAAAGTATCGAATTGGTTTGAAAACATTCGAATCGAAAAGAATCGAATTGAAATGAATCCGATCGAAATGAAAAGAATCTACTCGATTCGAATCCAAAAGAATCGAATTCAAAATAATCGAATCGAATCTAAAAGAATCGAATTGAATTGAATCAAAAGAAATGAATTGAATTGAATCAAAAAGGAACTAATCGAATCAAATCGAAAAAACTCGAATAGAATCAAATCGAATCAAAAAGAATCGAATAGATTCGAATAAAAAAGAATCGAATTGAGGGATCCCTGGGTGGCGCAGCGGTTTAGCGCCTGCCTTTGGCCCAGGGCGCGATCCTGGAGACCCGGGATCGAATCCCACATCGGGCTCCTGGTGCATGGAGCCTGCTTCTCTCTCTGCCTGTGTCTCTGCCTCTCTGTCTCTCTCTGTGACTATCATAAAAAAAAGAATCGAATTGAATCGCGTTGAAAAAAATCATAAAGAATCAAATCGAAAAGAATCGAATTCCATTTAACGAAAAGATTCGAATTGAAAAGAATCGAATCGAAACAAAAGAATCGAATCGAATCGACATGAATCAAAAAGAATCGAATCAAAAAGAATCGAAAAGAAACAAATCAAGTAGAATCTAAAAGAATCGAATCGAATCAAATCGAAAAAATTCGAATAGAATTGAATCGAAAAGAATCAAAACGAATCGAACCGAAGAGAATCGATTCGAATCAAAATAAAAAGTATCGTATCAAATCGAATCGAAAAGAATCCTATCAAATAGAACCGAAAGAATGGAATCAAATCTAAAACAATCGAATCTAATCGAAAAGAATCGGATTGAATGGAATCGAATCGAAAAGAATAGAATAGAATCGAAAGAAATCGAATAGAATCAAATCAAATCAAAAAGAATCGAATTGAATTGATCCTAACCAAAATAAGCGAAGTGAATCGACTCGAAACGAAAAAAATCAAATCGAAAAGAATCGAATGGAATCCAATCGAAAAGAATCAAATTGATTCGAATCGAAACAAATTGAATCCAATCGAAAAGAATCTAATTGAATTGAATCGAAAAGAATCGAATTCAATCAAAACGAATCGAATCGAATGGTATAGAAAAGAAAAGAATAGAATAGAATCGAAAAGAATCAAATCGAATCGAAAAGAATCGAATCGAAAAGAATTGAATCGAATCGAAAAGAAACGAATCGAACCGAATCAAAAAGAAAACAATCGAATCGAATCAAATACAAAAGAATCGCTTTGAATAGCATAGAATTGAAAAGAATCGAATCAATCGAATTGAAAACAATCGAATCGAAAAGAATCGAATCAAAAAAAGTCGAATCGAAACGAAAACAATCGAATCGAATCGAATCTAAAAGAATCGTATTGAATTGAATCGAGTCGAAAAGACTCGAATCAAAAAGACTCGAATCGAATTGAATCAAATCGAAAAGAATCTAATAGAAACCACTCGAACAGAATCAAATCGAAATGATTCAAAATGAATCGAATAGAATAGAATCGAAAAAAATCGAAACGAATCGAAACGAATCGAAACGAAATGAATCGAAGAGAATCGATTAGAATCGAAATGAAAAGAATCGTATTGAATCGAATCGAAAAGAATCAAATCAAATCGAATCGAAAGAATTGAATCAAATCGAAAAGAATCCAATCGAATCGAAAAGAATCGAACTGAATGGAATCAAATCGAAAAGAATCGAATCGAATCGAAAAGAATCGAATCAAATTTAATGGAATCGAAAAGAATCGAATTGAATCGAAAAGAATCGAAATGAAACAAATCAGATCAAATGGAAAAGCATCAAATCGAATTGAAAAGAATCGAATCGAATCGAAATGAATCGAATCAAAAAGACTCGAATCGAAAAGAATCGAATTGAAAAGAATCGAATCGAATCGAAAAGACTCGAATCGAATTAAAAATATAACATCGAATCGAATCGCAAAGAATCGAATTGAAAAGACTCGAATTGAAACGAATCGATTTGAAACGAAAAGAATCGAATCGAATCGAATCGAATTGAAAGAATCGAATTGAATAGAAAAAAATCGAATAGAAAAGAATCGAACCGAAAAGAAAAGAATCAAATTGAATCAGTCGATTAAATTCTAGTCGAATCGAATCAAAAAGAATGAAATCGAGTCAAATCGAATCAAAAAGAATCGAATTGTATCTAATCAAAAAGAATCGAATCGTATCGACTCGAATCGAAAAGAATCCAATTGCATCATCGAATGGAAACTAATCGAATTGAATAGAATAGAAAAGAATCGAATCGAATCAAATCGAAAACAATCAAATTGAATTGATCGAAAAGAATCGAATTGAAACAAATCGAATCGAAATGAAAAGAATCGAATGGATTCAAATAGAAAAAAATCGAATCGAAAAGAATCAAATCGACACGAAAAGAATCGAATCGAATCACAAAGTATCGAATTGGTTTGAAAACATTCGAATCGAAAAGAATCGAATTGAAATGAATCCGATCGAAATGAAAAGAATGTACTCGATTCGAATCCAAAAGAATCGAATTCAAAATAATCGAATCGAATCTAAAAGAATCGAATTGAATTGAATCAAAAGAAATGAATTGAATTGAATCAAAAAGGAACTAATCGAATCAAATCGAAAAAACTCGAATAGAATCAAATCGAATCAAAAAGAATCGAATAGATTCGAATAAAAAAGAATCGAATTGAGGGATCCCTGGGTGGCGCAGCGGTTTAGCGCCTGCCCTTGGCCCAGGGCGCGATCCTGGAGACCCGGGATCGAATCCCACATCGGGCTCCTGGTGCATGGAGCCTGCTTCTCCCTCTGCCTGTGTCTCTGCCTCTCTGTCTCTCTCTGTGACTATCATAAAAAAAAGAATCGAATTGAATCGCGTTGAAAAAAATCATAAAGAATCAAATCGAAAAGAATCGAATTCCATGTAACGAAAAGATTCGAATTGAAAAGAATCGAATCGAAACAAAAGAATCGAATCGAATCGACATGAATCAAAAAGAATCGAATCAAAACGAATCGCAAAGAAACAAATCAAGTAGAATCTAAAAGAATCGAATCGAATCAAATCGAAAAAATTCGAATAGAATTGAATCGAAAAGAATCAAAACGAATCGAACCGAAGAGAATCGATTCGAATCAAAATAAAAAGTATCGTATCAAATCGAATCGAAAAGAATCCTATCAAATAGAATTGAAAGAATGGAATCAAATCAAAAACAATCGAATCGAATCGAAAAGAATCGGATTGAATGGAATAGAATCGAAAGAATAGAATAGAATCGAAAGAAATCGAATAGAATCAAATCAAATCAAAAAGAATCGAATTGAATTGATCCTAACCAAAATAAGCGAAATGAATCGACTCGAAACGAAAAAAATCAAATCGAAAAGAATCTAACCTCAACGAAAATAATCGAAATGAATAGAATCGAATTGAATCAAATCGAAAAGAATCGAATGGAATCCAATCGAAAAGAATCAAATTGATTCGAATCGAAACAAATTGAATCCAATCGAAAAGAATCTAATTGAATCGAATCGAAAAGAATCGAATTCAATCAAAACGAATCGAATCGAATGGTATAGAAAAGAAAAGAATAGAATAGAATCGAAAAGAATCAAATCGAATCGAAAAGAATCGAATCGAAAAGAATTGAATCGAATCGAAAAGAAACGAATCGAACCGAATCAAAAAGAAAACAATTGAATGGAATCAAATACAAAAGAATCGCTTTGAATAGCATAGAATTGAAAAGAATCGAATCAATCGAATTGAAAACAATCGAATCGAAAAGAATCGAATAAAAAAAGTCGAATCGAAACGAAAACAATCGAATCGAATCGAATCTAAAAGAATCGTATTGAATTGAATCGAGTCGAAAAGACTCGAATCAAAAAGACTCGAATCGAATTGAATCAAATCGAAAAGAATCTAATAGAAACCACTCGAACAGAATCAAATCGAAATGATTCAAAATGAATCGAATCGAATAGAATCGAAAAAAATCGAAACGAATCGAAACGAATCGAAACGAAATGAATCGAAGAGAATCGATTAGAATCGAAATGAAAAGAATCGTATTGAATCGAATCGAAAAGAATCAAATCAAATCGAATCGAAAGAATTGAATCAAATCGAAAAGAATCCAATCGAATCGAAAAGAATCGAACTGAATGGAATCAAATCGAAAAGAATCGAATCGAATCGAAAAGAATCGAATCAAATTTAATGGAATCGAAAAGAATCGAATTGAATCGAAAAGAATCGAAATGAAACAAATCAGATCCAATGGAAAAGCATCAAATCGAATTGAAAAGAATCGAATCGAATCGAAATGAATCGAATCAAAAAGACTCGAATCGTAAAGAATCGAATTGAAAAGAATCGAATCGAATCGAAAAGACTCGAATCGAATTAAAAATATCACATCGAATCGAATCGCAAAGAATCGAATTGAAAAGACTCGAATTGAAACGAATCGATTTGAAACGAAAAGAATCGAATCGAATCGAATCGAATTGAAAGAATCGAATTGAATAGAAAAAATTCGAATAGAAAAGAATCGAACCGAAAAGAAAAGAATCAAATTGAATCAGTCGATTAAATTCTAGTCGAATCGAATCAAAAAGAATGAAATCGAGTCGAATCGAATCGAAAAGAATCGAGTCGAATCGAAAAGAATCGAATCGTATCGACTCGAATCGAAAAGAATCCAATTGCATCATCGAATGGAAACTAATCGAATTGAATAGAATAGAAAAGAATCGAATCGAATCAAATCGAAAACAAATTGAATTGATCGAAAAGAATCGAATTGAAACAAATCGAATCGAAATGAAAAGAATCGAATGGATTCAAATAGAAAAGAATCGAATCGAAAAGAATCAAATCGACACGAAAAGAATCGAATCGAATCAAAAAGTATCGAATTGATTCGAAAACATTCGAATCGAAAAGAATCGAATTGAAATGAATCCGATCGAAATGAAAAGAATGTACTCGATTCGAATCCAAAAGAATCGAATTCAAAATAATCGAATCGAATCTAAAAGAATCGAATTGAATTGAATCAAAAGAAATGAATTGAATTGAATCAAAAAGGAACTAATCGAATCAAATCGAAAAAACTCGAATAGAATCAAATCGAATCAAAAAGAATCGAATAGATTCGAATAAAAAAGAATCGAATTGAGGGATCCCTGGGTGGCGCAGCGGTTTAGCGCCTGCCTTTGGCCCAGGGTGCGATCCTGGAGATCCGGGATCGAATCCCACATCGGGCTCCTGGTGCATGGAGCCTGCTTCTCCGTCTGCCTGTGTCTCTGCCTCTCTGTCTCTCTCTGTGACTATCATAAAAAAAAGAATCGAATTGAATCGCGTTGAAAAAAATCATAAAGAGTCAAATCGAAAAGAATCGAATTCCATTTAACGAAAAGATTCGAATTGAAAAGAATCGAATCGAAACAAAAGAATCGAATCGAATCGACATGAATCAAAAAGAATCTAATCAAAACGAATCGCAAAGAAACAAATCAAGTAGAATCTAAAAGAATCGAATCGAATCAAATCGAAAAAATTCGAATAGAATTGAATCGAAAAGAATCAAAACGAATCGAACCGAAGAGAATCGATTCGAATCAAAATAAAAAGTATCGTATCAAATCGAATCGAAAAGAATCCTATCAAATAGAATTGAAAGAATGGAATCAAATCTAAAACAATCGAATCGAATCGAAAAGAACCGGATTGAATGGAATAGAATCGAAAGAATAGAATAGAATCGAAAGAAATCGAATAGAATCAAATCAAATCAAAAAGAATCGAATTGAATTGATCCTAACCAAAATAAGCGAAATGAATCGACTCGAAACGAAAAAAAATCAAATCGAAAAGAATCTAACCTCAACGAAAATAATCGAAATGAATAGAATCGAATTGAATCAAATCGAAAAGAATCGAATGGAATCCAATCGAAAAGAATCAAATTGATTCGAATCGAAACAAATTGAATCCAATCGAAAAGAATCTAATTGAATCGAATCGAAAAGAATCGAATTCAATCAAAACGAATCGAATCGAATGGTATAGAAAAGAAAAGAATAGAATAGAATCGAAAAGAATCAAATCGAATCGAAAAGAATCGAATCGAAAAGAATTGAATCGAATCGAAAAGAAACGAATCGAACCGAATCAAAAAGAAAACAATTGAATGGAATCAAATACAAAAGAATCGCTTTGAATAGCATAGAATTGAAAAGAATCGAATCAATCGAATTGAAAACAATCGAATCGAAAAGAATCGAATAAAAAAAGTCGAATCGAAACGAAAACAATCGAATCGAATCGAATCTAAAAGAATCGTATTGAATTGAATCGAGTCGAAAAGACTCGAATCAAAAAGACTCGAATCGAATTGAATCAAATCGAAAAGAATCTAATAGAAACCACTCGAACAGGATCAAATCGAAATGATTCAAAATGAATCGAATCGAATAGAATCGAAAAAAATCGAAACGAATCGAAACGAAATGAATCGAAGAGAATCGATTAGAATCGAAATGAAAAGAATCGTATTGAATCGAATCGAAAAGAATCAAATCAAATCGAATCGAAAGAATTGAATCAAATCGAAAAGAATCCAATCGAATCGAAAAGAATCGAACTGAATGGAATCAAATCGAAAAGAATCGAATCGAATCGAAAAGAATCGAATCAAATTTAATGGAATCGAAAAGAATCGAATTGAATCGAAAAGAATCGAAATGAAACAAATCAGATCAAATGGAAAAGCATCAAATCGAATTGAAAAGAATCGAATCGAATCGAAATGAATCGAATCAAAAAGACTCGAATCGAAAAGAATCGAATTGAAAAGAATCGAATCGAATCGAAAAGACTCGAATCGAATTAAAAATATCAAATCGAATCGAATCGCAAAGAATCGAATTGAAAAGACTCGAATTGAAACGAATCGATTTGAAACGAAAAGAATCGAATCGAATCGAATCGAATTGAAAGAATCGAATTGAATAGAAAAAAATCGAATAGAAAAGAATCGAACCGAAAAGAAAAGAATCAAATTGAATCAGTCGATTAAATTCTAGTCGAATCGAATCAAAAAGAATGAAATCGAGTCGAATCGAATCGAAAAGAATCGAGTCGAATCGAAAAGAATCGAATCGTATCGACTCGAATCGAAAAGAATCCAATTGCATCATCGAATGGAAACTAATCGAATTGAATAGAATAGAAAAGAATCGAATCGAATCAAATCGAAAACAATCAAATTGAATTGATCGAAAAGAATCGAATTGAAACAAATCGAATCGAAATGAAAAGAATCGAATGGATTCAAATAGAAAAGAATCGAATCGAAAAGAATCAAATCGACACGAAAAGAATCGAATCGAATCAAAAAGTATCGAATTGATTCGAAAACATTCGAATCGAAAAGAATCGAATTGAAATGAATCCGATCGAAATGAAAAGAATGTACTCGATTCGAATCCAAAAGAATCGAATTCAAAATAATCGAATCGAATCTAAAAGAATCGAATTGAATTGAATCAAAAGAAATGAATTGAATTGAATCAAAAAGGAACTAATCGAATCAAATCGAAAAAACTCGAATAGAATCAAATCGAATCAAAAAGAATCGAATAGATTCGAATAAAAAAGAATCGAATTGAGGGATCCCTGGGTGGCGCAGCGGTTTAGCGCCTGCCTTTGGCCCAGGGTGCGATCCTGGAGATCCGGGATCGAATCCCACATCGGGCTCCTGGTGCATGGAGCCTGCTTCTCCGTCTGCCTGTGTCTCTGCCTCTCTGTCTCTCTCTGTGACTATCATAAAAAAAAGAATCGAATTGAATCGCGTTGAAAAAAATCATAAAGAGTCAAATCGAAAAGAATCGAATTCCATTTAACGAAAAGATTCGAATTGAAAAGAATCGAATCGAAACAAAAGAATCGAATCGAATCGACATGAATCAAAAAGAATCGAATCAAAACGAACGCAAAGAAACAAATCAAGTAGAATCTAAAAGAATCGAATCGAATCAAATCGAAAAAATTCGAATAGAATTGAATCGAAAAGAATCAAAACGAATCGAACCGAAGAGAATCGATTCGAATCAAAATAAAAAGTATCGTATCAAATCGAATCGAAAAGAATCCTATCAAATAGAATCGAAAGAATGGAATCAAATCTAAAACAATCGAATCGAATCGAAAAGAATCGGATTGAATGGAATAGAATCGAAAGAATAGAATAGAATCGAAAGAAATCGAATAGAATCAAATCAAATCAAAAAGAATCGAATTGAATTGATCCTAACCAAAATAAGCGAAATGAATCGACTCGAAACGAAAAAAATCAAATCGAAAAGAATCTAATCTCAACGAAAATAATCGAAATGAATAGAATCGAAAAGAATCGAATTGAATCAAATCGAAAAGAATCGAATGGAATCCAATCGAAAAGAAACAAATTGATTCGACTCGAAACAAATTGAATCCAATCGAAAAGAATCGAATTGCATCGAATCGAAAAGAATCGAATTCAATCAAAACGAATCGAGTCGAATGGAATAGAAAAAACTAGAATGGAATAGAATAGAATCGAAAAGAATCAATTCGAATCGAAAAGAATCGAATCGAAAAGAGACGAATCGAACCGAATCAAAAAGAAAACAATCGAATCGAATCAAATACAAAAGAATCGCTTTGAATAGCATAGAATTGAAAAGAATCGAATCAATCGAATTGAAAACAATCGAATCGAAAAGAATCGAATCAAAAAAAGTCGAATCGAAACGAAAACAATCGAATCGAATCGAATCTAATAGAATCGTATTGAATTGAATCGAGTCGAAAAGACTCGAATCAAAAAGACTCGAATCGAATTGAATCAAATCGAAAAGAATCTAATACAAACCACTCGAACAGAATCAAATCGAAATGATTCAAAATGAATCGAATAGAATAGAATCGAAAAAATTCGAATAGAATCGAAACGAATCGAAACGAAATGAATCGAAGAGAATCGATTAGAATCGAAATTAAAAGAATCGTATTGAATCGAATAGAATAGAATCAAATCAAATCTAATCGAAAGAATTGAATCAAATCGAAAAGAATCCAATCGAATCGAAAAGAATCGAACTGAATGGAATCAAATCGAAAAGAATCGAATCGAATCAAAAAGAATCGAATCAAATTTAATGGAATCGAAAAGAATCGAATTGAATCGAAAAGAATCGAAATGAAACAAATCAGATCAAATGGAAAAGCATGAAATCGAATTGAAAAGAATCGAATCGAATCGAAATGAATCGAATCAAAAAGACTCGAATCGAAAAGAATCGAATTGAAAAGAATCGAATCGAATCGAAAAGACTCGAATCGAATTAAAAATATCAAATCGAATCGAATCGCAAAGATTCGAATTGAAAAGACTCGAATTGAAACGAATCGATTTGAAACGAAAAGAATCGAATCGAATCGAATCGAATTGAAAGAATCGAATTGAATAGAAAAAAATCGAATAGAAAAGAATCGAACCGAAAAGAAAAGAATCAAATTGAATCAGTCGATTAAATTCTAGTCGAATCGAATCAAAAAGAATGAAATCGAGTCGAATCGAATCGAAAAGAATCGAATCGAATCGAAAAGAATCGAATCGTATCGACTCGAATCGAAAAGAATCCAATTGCATCATCGAATGGAAACTAATCGAATTGAATAGAATAGAAAAGAATCGAATCGAATCAAATCGAAAACAATCAAATTGAATTGATCGAAAAGAATTGAATTGAATCAAATCGAATCGAAATGAAAAGAATCGAATGGATTCAAATAGAAAAGGATCGAATCGAAAAGAATCAAATCGACATGAAAAGAAACGAATCGAATCAAAAAGTATCGAATTGATTCGAAAACATTCGAATCGAAAAGAATCGAATTGAAATGAATCCGATCGAAATGAAAAGAATCTACTCGATTCGAATCCAAAAGAATCGAATTCAAAATAATCGAATCGAATCTAGAAGAATCGAATTGAATTGAATCAAAAGAAATGAATTGAATTGAATCAAAAAGGAACTAATCGAATCAAATCGAAAAAACTCGAATAGAATCAAATCGAATCAAAAAGAATCGAATAGATTCGAATAAAAAAGAATCGAATTGAGGGATCCCTGGGTGGCGCAGCGGTTTAGCGCCTGCCTTTGGCCCAGGGCGCGTTCCTGGAGACACGGGATCGAATCCCACATCGGGCTCCTGGTGCATGGAGCCTGCTTCTCCCTCTGCCTGTGTCTCTGCCTCTCTCTCTCTCTCTGTGACTATCATAAAAAAAAGAATCGAATTGAATCGCGTTGAAAAAAATCATAAAGAATCAAATCGAAAAGAATCGAATTCCATGTAACGAAAAGATTCGAATTGAAAAGAATCGAATCGAAACAAAAGAATCGAATCGAATCGACATGAATCAAAAAGAATCGAATCAAAACGAATCGCAAAGAAACAAATCAAGTAGAATCTAAAAGAATCGAATCGAATCAAATCGAAAAAATTCGAATAGAATTGAATCGAAAAGAATCAAAACGAATCGAACCGAAGAGAATCGATTCGGATCAAAATAAAAAGTATCGTATCAAATCGAATCGAAAAGAATCATATCAAATAGAATCGAAAGAATGGAATCAAATCTAAAACAATCGAATCGAAAAGAATCGGATTGAATGGAATAGAATCGAAAAGAATAGAATAGAATAGAAAGAAATCGAATAGAATCAAATCAAATCAAAAAGAATCGAATTGAATTGATCCTAACCAAAATAAGCGAAATGAATCGACTCGAACCAAAAAAAAATCAAATCGAAAAGAATCTAATCTCAACGAAAATAATCGAAATGAATAGAATCGAAAAGAATCGAATTGAATCAAATCGAAAGAATCGAATGGAATCCAATCGAAAAGAATCAAATTGATTCGAATCGAAACAAATTGAATCCAATCGAAAAGAATCTAATTGAATCGAATCGAAAAGAATCGAATTCAATCAAAACGAATCGATTCGAATGGAATAGAAAAAAATAGAATAGAATAGAATAGAATCGAAAAGAATGAATTCGAATCGAAAAGAATCGAATCGAAAAGAGACGAATCGAACCGAATCAAAAAGAAAACAATCGAATCGAATCAAATACAAAAGAATCGCTTTGAATAGCATAGAATTGAAAAGAATCGAATCAATCGAATTGAAAACAATCGAATCGAAACGAATCGAATCAAAAAAAGTCGAATCGAAACGAAAACAATCGAATCGAATCGAATCTAAAAGAATCGTATTGAATTGAATCGAGTCGAAAAGACTCGAATCAAAAAGACTCGAATCGAATTGAATCAAATCGAAAAGAATCTAATAGAAACCACTCGAACAGAATCAAATCGAAATGATTCAAAATGAATCGAATAGAATAGAATCGAAAAAAATCGAAACGAATCGAAACGAATCGAAACGAAATGAATCGAAGAGAATCGATTAGAATCGAAATGAAAAGAATCGTATTGAATCGAATCGAAAAGAATCAAATCAAATCGAATCGAAAGAATTGAATCAAATCGAAAAGAATCCAATCGAATCGAAAAGAATCGAACTGAATGGAATCAAATCGAAAAGAATCGAATCGAAAAGAATCGAATCAAATTGAATGGAATCGAAAAGAATCGAATTGAATCGAAAAGAATCGAAATGAAACAAATCAGATCAAATGGAAAAGCATCAAATCGAATTGAAAAGAATCGAATCGAATCAAAAAGAGTCGAATCGAAAAGAATCGAATTGAAAAGAATCGAATCGAATTGAAAAGACTCGAATCGAATTAAAAATATCAAATCGAATCGAATCGCAAAGAATCGAATTGAAAAGACTCGAATTGAAACGAATCGATTTGAAACGAAAAGAATCGAATCGAATTGAATAGAAAAAAATCGAATAGAAAAGAATCGAACCGAAAAGAAAAGAATCAAATTGAATCAGTCGATTAAATTCTAGTCGAATCGAATCAAAAAGAATGAAATCGAGTCGAATCGAATCGAATCGAAAAGAATCGAATCGAATCGAAAAGAATCGAATTGTATCTAATCAAAAAGAATCGAATCGTATCGACTCGAATCGAAAAGAATCGAATTGCATCATCGAATGGAAACTAATCAAATTGAATAGAATAGAAAAGAATCGAATCGAATCAAATCGAAAACAATCAAATTGAATTGATCGAAAAGAATCGAATTGAATCAAATCGAATCGAAATGAAAAGAATCTAATCGATTCAAATAGAAAAGAATCGAATCGAAAAGAATCAAATCGACACGAAAAGAATCGAATCGAATCGAAAAGTAGCGAATTGATTCGAAAACATTCGAATCGAAAAGAATCGAATTGAAATGAATCCGATCGAAATGAAAAGAATCTACTCGATTCGAATCCAAAAGAATCGAATCCAAAAGAATCGAATCGAATCCACAAGAATCGAATTGAATTGAATCAAACGAAATGAATTGAATTGAATCAAAAAGGAACTAATCGAATCAAATCGAAAAAACTCGAATAGAATCAAATCGAATCAAAAAGAATCGAATAGATTCGAATAAAAAAGAATCGAATTGAGGGATCCCTGGGTGGCGCAGCAGTTTAGCGCCTGCCTTTGGCCCAGGGCGCGATCCTGGAGACCCGGGATCGAATCCCACATCGGGCTCCTGGTGCATGGAGCCTGCTTCTCCCTCTGCCTGTGTCTCTGCCTCTCTGTCTCTCTCTGTGACTATCATAAAAAAAAGAATCGAATTGAATCGCGTTGAAAAAAATCATAAAGAATCAAATCGAAAAGAATCGAATTCCATGTAACGAAAAGATTCGAATTGAAAAGAATCGAATCGAAACAAAAGAATCGAATCG
The DNA here is from genome assembly GCF_053574225.1 of Canis aureus. Lineage (NCBI taxonomy): Eukaryota > Metazoa > Chordata > Mammalia > Carnivora > Canidae > Canis > Canis aureus. The sequence goes on from NC_135648.1 coordinate 28,631,856, forward strand.
AATCGACATGAATCAAAAAGAATCGAATCAAAACGAATCGAAAAGAAACAAATCAAGTAGAATCTAAAAGAATCGAATCGAATCAAATCGAAAAAATTCGAATAGAATTGAATCGAAAAGAATCAAAACGAATCGAACCGAAGAGAATCGATTCGAATCAAAATAAAAAGTATCGTATCAAATCGAATCGAAAAGAATCCTATCAAATAGAATCGAAAGAATGGAATCAAATCTAAAACAATCGAATCGAATCGACAAGAATCGGATTGAATGGAATAGAATCGAAAAGAATAGAATAGAATCGAAAGAAATCGAAAGAATCAAATCAAATCAAAAAGAATCGAATTGAATTGATCCTAACCAAAATAAGCGAAATGAATCGACTCGAAACGAAAAAAATCAAATCGAAAAGAATCTAATCTCAACGAAAATAATCGAAATGAATAGAATCGAAAAGAATCGAATTGAATCAAATCGAAAAGAATCGAATGGAATCCAATCGAAAAGAATCAAATTGATTCGAATCGAAACAAATTGAATCCAATCGAAAAGAATCGAATTGAATCGAATCGAAAAGAATCGAATTCAATCAAAACGAATCGATTCGAATGGAATAGAAAAAACTAGAATAGAATAGAATAGAATCGAAAATAATCAATTCGAATCAAAAATCGAATCGAAAAGAGACGAATCGAACCGAATCAAAAAGAAAACAATCGAATCGAATCAAATACAAAAGAATCGCTTTGAATAGCATAGAATTGAAAAGAATCGAATCAATCGAATTGAAAACAATCGAATCGAAAAGAATCGAATCAAAAAAAGTCGAATCGAAACGAAAACAATCGAATCGAATCGAATCTAAAAGAATCGTATTGAATTGAATCGAGTCGAAAAGACTCGAATCAAAAAGACTCGAATCGAATTGAATCAAATCGAAAAGAATCTAATAGAAACCACTCGAACAGAATCAAATCGAAATGATTCAAAATGAATCGAATCGAATAGAATCGAAAAAATTCGAATCGAATCGAAACGAATCGAAACGAAATGAATCGAAGAGAATCGATTAGAATCGAAATGAAAAGAATCGTATTGAATCGAATCGAAAAGAATCAAATCAAATCGAATCGAAAGAATTGAATCAAATCGAAAAGCATCCAATCGAATCGAAAAGAATCGAACTGAATGGAATCAAATCGAAAAGAATCGAATCGAATCGAAAAGAATCGAATCAAATTTAATGGAATCGAAAAGAATCGAATTGAATCGAAAAGAATCGAAATGAAACAAATCAGATCAAATGGAAAAGCATCAAATCGAATTGAAAAGAATCGAATCGAATCGAAATGAATCGAATCAAAAAGACTCGAATCGAAAAGAATCGAATTGAAAAGAATCGAATCGAATCGAAAAGACTCGAATCGAATTAAAAATATCAAATCGAATCGAATCGCAAAGAATCGAATTGAAAAGACTCGAATTGAAACGAATCGATTTGAAACGAAAAGAATCGAATCGAATTGAATAGAAAAAAATCGAATAGAAAAGAATCGAACCGAAAAGAAAAGAATCAAATTGAATCAGTCGATTAAATTCTAGTCGAATCGAATCAAAAAGCATGAAATCGAGTCGAATCGAATCGAAAAGAATCGAATCGAATCGAAAAGAATCGAATTGTATCTAATCAAAAAGAATCGAAACGTATCGACTCGAATCGAAAAGAATCCAATTGCATCATCGAATGGAAACTAATCGAATTGAATAGAATAGAAAAGAATCGAATCGAATCAAATCGAAAACAATCAAATTGAATTGATCGAAAAGAATCGAATTGAAACAAATCGAATCGAAATGAAAAGAATCGAATCGATTCAAATAGAAAAGAATCGAATCGAAAAGAATCAAATCGACACGAAAAGAATCGAATCGAATCAAAAAGTATCGAATTGATTCGAAAACATTCGAATCGAAAAGAATCGAATTGAAATGAATCCGATCGAAATGAAAAGAATGTACTCGATTCGAATCCAAAAGAATCGAATTCAAAATAATCGAATCGAATCTAAAAGAATCGAATTGAATTGAATCAAAAGAAATGAATTGAATTGAATCAAAAAGGAACTAATCGAATCAAATCGAAAAAACTCGAATAGAATCAAATCGAATCAAAAAGAATCGAATAGATTCGAATAAAAAAGAATCGAATTGAGGGATCCCTGGGTGGCGCAGCGGTTTAGCGCCTGCCTTTTCCCAGGGTGCGATCCTGGAGATCCGGGATCGAATCCCACATCGGGCTCCTGGTGCATGGAGCCTGCTTCTCCCTCTGCCTGTGTCTCTGCCTCTCTGTCTCTCTCTGTGACTATCATAAAAAAAAGAATCGAATTGAATCGCGTTGAAAAAAATCATAAAGAATCAAATCGAAAAGAATCGAATTCCATTTAACGAAAAGATTCGAATTGAAAAGAATCGAATCGAAACAAAAGAATCGAATCGAATCGACATGAATCAAAAAGAATCGAATCAAAACGAATCGCAAAGAAACAAATCAAGTAGAATCTAAAAGTATCGAATCGAATCAAATCGAAAAAATTCGAATAGAATTGAATCGAAAAGAATCAAAACGAATCGAACCGAAGAGAATCGATTCGAATCAAAATAAAAAGTATCATATCAAATCGAATCGAAAAGAATCCTATCAAATAGAATTGAAAGAATGGAATCAAATCTAAAACAATCGAATCGAATCGAAAAGAATCGGATTGAATGGAATAGAATCGAAAGAATAGAATAGAATCGAAAGAAATCGAATAGAATCAAATCAAATCAAAAAGAATCGAATTGAATTGATCCTAACCGAAATAAGCGAAATGAATCGACTCGAAACGAAAAAAATCAAATCGAAAAGAATCTAACCTCAACGAAAATAATCGAAATGAATAGAATCGAATTGAATCAAATCGAAAAGAATCGAATGGAATCCAATCGAAAAGAATCAAATTGATTCGAATCGAAACAAATTGAATCCAATCGAAAAGAATCTAATAGAAACCACTCGAACAGAATCAAATCGAAATGATTCAAAATGAATCGAATCGAATAGAATCGAAAAAATTCGAATAGAATCGAAACGAATCGAAATGAAATGAATCGAAGAGAATCGATTAGAATCGAAATGAAAAGAATCGTATTGAATCGAATCGAAAAGAATCAAATCAAATCGAATCGAAAGAATTGAATCAAATCGAAAAGAATCCAATCGAATCGAAAAGAATCGAACTGAATGGAATCAAATCGAAAAGAATCGAATCGAATCGAAAAGAATCGAATCAAATTTAATGGAATCGAAAAGAATCGAATTGAATCGAAAAGAATCGAAATGAAACAAATCAGATCAAATGGAAAAGCATCAAATCGAATTGAAAAGAATCGAATCGAATCGAAATGAATCGAATCAAAAAGACTCGAATCGAAAAGAATAGAATTGAAAAGAATCGAATCGAATCGAAAAGACTCGAATCGAATTAAAAATATCAAATCGAATCGAATCGCAAAGAATCGAATTGAAAAGACTCGAATTGAAACGAATCGATTTGAAACGAAAAGAATCGAATCGAATCGAATCGAATTGAAAGAATCGAATTGAATAGAAAAAATTCGAATAGAAAAGAATCGAACCGAAAAGAAAAGAATCAAATTGAATCAGTCGATTAAATTCTAGTCGAATCGAATCAAAAAGAATGAAATCGAGTCGAATCGAATCGAAAAGAATCGAATCGAATCGGAAAGAATCGAATCGTATCGACTCGAATCGAAAAGAATCCAATTGCATCATCGAATGGAAACTAATCGAATTGAATAGAATAGAAAAGAATCGAATCGAATCAAATCGAAAACAATCAAATTGAATTGATCGAAAAGAATCGAATTGAAACAAATCGAATCGAAATGAAAAGAATCGAATGGATTCAAATAGAAAAGAATCGAATCGAAAAGAATCAAATTGAATCAAATCGAAAGAATCGAATGGAATCCAATCGAAAAGAATCAAATTGATTCGAATCGAAACAAATTGAATCCAATCGAAAGGAATCTAATTGAATCGAATCGAAAAGAATCGAATTGAAATGAATCCGATCGAAATGAAAAGAATGTACTCGATTCGAATCCAAAAGAATCGAATTCAAAATAATCGAATCGAATCTAAAAGAATCGAATTGAATTGAATCAAAAGAAATGAATTGAATTGAATCAAAAAGGAACTAATCGAATCAAATCGAAAAAACTCGAATAGAATCAAATCGAATCAAAAAGAATCGAATAGATTCGAATAAAAAAGAATCGAATTGAGGGATCCCTGGGTGGCGCAGCGGTTTAGCGCCTGCCTTTGGCCCAGGGCGCGATCCTGGAGACCCGGGATCGAATCCCACATCGGGCTCCTGGTGCATGGAGCCTGCTTCTCCGTCTGCCTGTGTCTCTGCCTCTCTGTCTCTCTCTGTGACTATCATAAAAAAAAGAATCGAATTGAATCGCGTTGAAAAAAATCATAAAGAATCAAATCGAAAAGAATCGAATTCCATTTAACGAAAAGATTCGAATTGAAAAGAATCGAATCGAAACAAAAGAATCGAATCGAATCGACATGAATCAAAAAGAATCGAATCAAAACGAATCGCAAAGAAACAAATCAAGTAGAATCTAAAAGAATCGAATCGAATCAAATCGAAAAAATTCGAATAGAATTGAATCGAAAAGAATCAAAACGAATCGAACCGAAGAGAATCGATTCGAATCAAAATAAAAAGTATCATATCAAATCGAATCGAAAAGAATCCTATCAAATAGAATTGAAAGAATGGAATCAAATCTAAAACAATCGAATCGAATCGAAAAGAATCGGATTGAATGGAATAGAATCGAAAGAATAGAATAGAATCGAAAGAAATCGAATAGAATCAAATCAAATCAAAAAGAATCGAATTGAATTGATCCTAACCGAAATAAGCGAAATGAATCGACTCGAAACGAAAAAAATCAAATCGAAAAGAATCTAACCTCAACGAAAATAATCGAAATGAATAGAATCGAATTGAATCAAATCGAAAAGAATCGAATGGAATCCAATCGAAAAGAATCAAATTGATTCGAATCGAAACAAATTGAATCCAATCGAAAAGAATCTAATAGAAACCACTCGAACAGAATCAAATCGAAATGATTCAAAATGAATCGAATCGAATAGAATCGAAAAAATTCGAATAGAATCGAAACGAATCGAAACGAAATGAATCGAAGAGAATCGATTAGAATCGAAATGAAAAGAATCGTATTGAATCGAATCGAAAAGAATCAAATCAAATCGAATCGAAAGAATTGAATCAAATCGAAAAGAATCCAATCGAATCGAAAAGAATCGAACTGAATGGAATCAAATCGAAAAGAATCGAATCGAATCGAAAAGAATCGAATCAAATTTAATGGAATCGAAAAGAATCGAATTGAATCGAAAAGAATCGAAATGAAACAAATCAGATCAAATGGAAAAGCATCAAATCGAATTGAAAAGAATCGAATCGAATCGAAATGAATCGAATCAAAAAGACTCGAATCGAAAAGAATAGAATTGAAAAGAATCGAATCGAATCGAAAAGACTCGAATCGAATTAAAAATATAACATCGAATCGAATCGCAAAGAATCGAATTGAAAAGACTTGAATTGAAACGAATCGATTTGAAACGAAAAGAATCGAATCGAATCGAATCGAATTGAAAGAATCGAATTGAATAGAAAAAAATCGAATAGAAAAGAATCGAACCGAAAAGAAAAGAATCAAATTGAATCAGTCGATTAAATTCTAGTCGAATCGAATCAAAAAGAATGAAATCGAGTCGAATCGAATCGAAAAGAATCGAATCGAATCGAAAAGAATCGAATCGTATCGACTCGAATCGAAAAGAATCCAATTGCATCATCGAATGGAAACTAATCGAATTGAATAGAATAGAAAAGAATCGAATCGAATCAAATCGAAAACAATCAAATTGAATTGATCGAAAAGAATCGAATTGAAACAAATCGAATCGAAATGAAAAGAATCGAATGGATTCAAATAGAAAAGAATCGAATCGAAAAGAATCAAATTGAATCAAATCGAAAGAATCGAATGGAATCCAATCGAAAAGAATCAAATTGATTCGAATCGAAACAAATTGAATCCAATCGAAAGGAATCTAATTGAATCGAATCGAAAAGAATCGAATTGAAATGAATCCGATCGAAATGAAAAGAATGTACTCGATTCGAATCCAAAAGAATCGAATTCAAAATAATCGAATCGAATCTAAAAGAATCGAATTGAATTGAATCAAAAGAAATGAATTGAATTGAATCAAAAAGGAACTAATCGAATCAAATCGAAAAAACTCGAATAGAATCAAATCGAATCAAAAAGAATCGAATAGATTCGAATCAAAAAGAATCGAATTGAGGGATCCCTGGGTGGCGCAGCGGTTTAGCGCCTGCCTTTGGCCCAGGGCGCGATCCTGGAGACCCGGGATCGAATCCCACATCGGGCTCCTGGTGCATGGAGCCTGCTTCTCCGTCTGCCTGTGTCTCTGCCTCTCTGTCTCTCTCTGTGACTATCATAAAAAAAAGAATCGAATTGAATCGCGTTGAAAAAAATCATAAAGAATCAAATCGAAAAGAATCGAATTCCATTTAACGAAAAGATTCGAATTGAAAAGAATCGAATCGAAACAAAAGAATCGAATCGAATCGACATGAATCAAAAAGAATCGAATCAAAACGAATCGCAAAGAAACAAATCAAGTAGAATCTAAAAGAATCGAATCGAATGAAATCGAAAAAATTCGAATAGAATTGAATCGAAAAGAATCAAAACGAATCGAACCGAAGAGAATCGATTCGAATCAAAATAAAAAGTATCGTATCAAATCGAATCGAAAAGAATCCTATCAAATAGAATCGAAAGAATGGAATCAAATCTAAAACAATCGAATCGAATCGAAAAGAATCGGATTGAATGGAATAGAATCGAAAGAATAGAATAGAATCGAAAGAAATCGAATAGAATCAAATCAAATCAAAAAGAATCGAATTGAATTGATCCTAACCAAAATAAGCGAAATGAATCGACTCGAAACGAAAAAAATCAAATCGAAAAGAATCTAATCTCAACGAAAATAATCGAAATGAATAGAATCGAAAAGAATCGAATTGAATCAAATCGAAAAGAATCGAATGGAATCCAATCGAAAAGAATCAAATTGATTCGAATCGAAACAAATTGAATCCAATCGAAAAGAATCGAATTGAATCGAATCGAAAAGAATCGAATTCAATCAAAACGAATCGATTCGAATGGAATAGAAAAAACTAGAATAGAATAGAATAGAATCGAAAAGAATCAATTCGAATCGAAAAGAATCGAATCGAAAAGAGACGAATCGAACCGAATCAAAAAGAAAACAATCGAATCGAATCAAATACAAAAGAATCGCTTTGAATAGCATAGAATTGAAAAGAATCGAATCAATCGAATTGAAAACAATCGAATCGAAAAGAATCGAATCAAAAAAAGTCGAATCGAAACGAAAACAATCGAATCGAATTGAATCTAAAAGAATCGTATTGAATTGAATCGAGTCGAAAAGACTCGAATCAAAAAGACTCGAATCGAATTGAATCAAATCGAAAAGAATCTAATAGAAACCACTCGAACAGAATCAAATCGAAATGATTCAAAATGAATCGAATCGAATAGAATCGAAAAAATTCGAATCGAATCGAAACGAAATGAATCGAAGAGAATCGATTAGAATCGAAATGAAAAGAATCGTATTGAATCGAATCGAATAGAATCAAATCAAATCGAATCCAAAGAATTGAATCAAATCGAAAAGAATCCAATCGAATCGAAAAGAATCGAACTGAATGGAATCAAATCGAAAAGAATCGAATCGAATCGAAAAGAATCGAATCAAATTTAATGGAATCGAAAAGAATCGAATTGAATCGAAAAGAATCGAAATGAAACAAATCAGATCAAATGGAAAAGCATCAAATCGAATTGAAAAGAATCGAATCGAATCAAAATGAATCGAATCAAAAAGACTTGAATCGAAAAGAATCGAATTGAAAAGAATCGAATCGAATCGAAAAGACTCGAATCGAATTAAAAATATCAAATCGAATCGAATCGCAAAGAATCGAATTGAAAAGACTCGAATTGAAACGAATCGATTTGAAACGAAAAGAATCGAATCGAATTGAATAGAAAAAAATCGAATAGAAAAGAATCGAACCGAAAAGAAAAGAATCAAATTGAATCAGTCGATTAAATTCTAGTCGAATCGAATCAAAAAGCATGAAATCGAGTCGAATCGAATCGAAAAGAATCGAATCGAATCGAATTGTATCTAATCAAAAAGAATCGAATCGTATCGACTCGAATCGAAAAGAATCCAATTGCATCATCGAATGGAAACTAATCGAATTGAATAGAATAGAAAAGAATCGAATCGAATCAAATCGAAAACAATCAAATTGAATTGATCGAAAAGAATCGAATTGAATCAAATCGAATCGAAATGAAAAGAATCGAATCGATTCAAATAGAAAAGAATCGAATCGAAAAGAATCAAATCGACACGAAAAGAATCGAATCGAATCAAAACGTAACGAATTGATTCGAAAACATTCGAATCGAAAAGAATCGAATTGAAATGAATCCGATCGAAATGAAAAGAATCTACTCGATTCGAATCCAAAAGAATCGAATCCAAAAGAATCGAATCGAATCCAAAAGAATCGAATTGAATTGAATCAAAAGAAATGAATTGAATTGAATCAAAAAGGAACTAATCCATCAAATCGAAAAAACTCGAATAGAATCAAATCGAATCAAAAAGAATCGAATAGATTCGAATCAAAAAGAATCGAATTGAGGGATCCCTGGGTGGCGCAGCGGTTTAGCGCCTGCCTTTGGCCCAGGGCGCGATCCTGGAGACCCGGGATCGAATCCCACATCGGGCTCCTGGTGCATGGAGCCTGCTTCTCCCTCTGCCTGTGTCTCTGCCTCTCTGTCTCTCTCTGTGACTATCATAAAAAAAGAATCGAATTGAATCGCGTTGAAAAAAATCATAAAGAATCAAATCGAAAAGAATCGAATTCCATGTAACGAAAAGATTCGAATTGAAAAGAATCGAATCGAAACAAAAGAATCGAATCGAATCGACATGAATCAAAAAGAATCGAATCAAAACGAGTCGAAAAGAAACAAATCAAGTAGAATCTAAAAGAATCGAATCGAATCAAATCGAAAAAATTCGAATAGAATTGAATCGAAAAGAATCAAAACGAATCGAACCGAAGAGAATCGATTCGAATCAAAATAAAAAGTATCGTATCAAATCGAATCGAAAAGAATCCTATCAAATAGAATCGAAAGAATGGAATCAAATCTAAAACAATCGAATCGAATCGAAAAGAATCGGATTGAATGGAATAGAATCGAAAGAATAGAATAGAATCGAAAGAAATCGAATAGAATCAAATCAAATCAAAAAGAATCGAATTGAATTGATCCTAACCAAAATAAGCGAAATGAATCGACTCGAAACGAAAAAAATCAAATCGAAAAGAATCTAATCTCAACGAAAATAATCGAAATGAATAGAATCGAAAAGAATCGAATTGAATCAAATCGAAAAGAATCGAATGGAATCCAATCGAAAAGAATCAAATTGATTCGAATCGAAACAAATTGAATCCAATCGAAAAGAATCGAATTGAATCGAATCGAAAAGAATCGAATTCAATCAAAACGAATCGATTCGAATGGAATAGAAAAAACTAGAATAGAATAGAATAGAATCGAAAATAATCAATTCGAATCAAAAATCGAATCGAAAAGAGACGAATCGAACCGAATCAAAAAGAAAACAATCGAATCGAATCAAATACAAAAGAATCGCTTTGAATAGCATAGAATTGAAAAGAATCGAATCAATCGAATTGAAAACAATCGAATCGAAAAGAATCGAATCAAAAAAAGTCGAATCGAAACGAAAACAATCGAATCGAATCGAATCTAAAAGAATCGTATTGAATTGAATCGAGTCGAAAAGACTCGAATCAAAAAGACTCGAATCGAATTGAATCAAATCGAAAAGAATCTAATAGAAACCACTCGAACAGAATCAAATCGAAATGATTCAAAATGAATCGAATCGAATAGAATCGAAAAAATTCGAATCGAATCGAAACGAAATGAATCGAAGAGAATCGATTAGAATCGAAATGAAAAGAATCGTATTGAATCGAATCGAATAGAATCAAATCAAATCGAATCCAAAGAATTGAATCAAATCGAAAAGAATCCAATCGAATCGAAAAGAATCGAACTGAATGGAATCAAATCGAAAAGAATCGAATCGAATCGAAAAGAATCGAATCAAATTTAATGGAATCGAAAAGAATCGAATTGAATCGAAAAGAATCGAAATGAAACAAATCAGATCAAATGGAAAAGCATCAAATCGAATTGAAAAGAATCGAATCGAATCAAAATGAATCGAATCAAAAAGACTCGAATCGAAAAGAATCGAATTGAAAAGAATCGAATCGAATCGAAAAGACTCGAATCGAATTAAAAATATCAAATCGAATCGAATCGCAAAGAATCGAATTGAAAAGACTCGAATTGAAACGAATCGATTTGAAACGAAAAGAATCGAATCGAATTGAATAGAAAAAAATCGAATAGAAAAGAATCGAACCGAAAAGAAAAGAATCAAATTGAATCAGTCGATTAAATTCTAGTCGAATCGAATCAAAAAGCATGAAATCGAGTCGAATCGAATCGAAAAGAATCGAATCGAATCGAATTGTATCTAATCAAAAAGAATCGAATCGTATCGACTCGAATCGAAAAGAATCCAATTGCATCATCGAATGGAAACTAATCGAATTGAATAGAATAGAAAAGAATCGAATCGAATCAAATAGAAAACAATCAAATTGAATTGATCGAAAAGAATCGAATTGAATCAAATCGAATCGAAATGAAAAGAATCGAATGGATTCAAATAGAAAAGAATCGAATCGAAAAGAATCAAATCGACACGAAAAGAATCGAATCGAATCAAAACGTAACGAATTGATTCGAAAACATTCGAATCGAAAAGAATCGAATTGAAATGAATCCGATCGAAATGAAAAGAATCTACTCGATTCGAATCCAAAAGAATCGAATCCAAAAGAATCGAATCGAATCCAAAAGAATCGAATTGAATTGAATCAAAAGAAATGAATTGAATCAAAAAGGAACTAATCCATCAAATCGAAAAAACTCGAATAGAATCAAATCGAATCAAAAAGAATCGAATAGATTCGAATCAAAAAGAATCGAATTGAGGGATCCCTGGGTGGCGCAGCGGTTTAGCGCCTGCCTTTGGCCCAGGGCGCGATCCTGGAGACCCGGGATCGAATCCCACATCGGGCTCCTGGTGCATGGAGCCTGCTTCTCCCTCTGCCTGTGTCTCTGCCTCTCTGTCTCTCTCTGTGACTATCATAAAAAAAGAATCGAATTGAATCGCGTTGAAAAAAATCATAAAGAATCAAATCGAAAAGAATCGAATTCCATGTAACGAAAAGATTCGAATTGAAAAGAATCGAATCGAAACAAAAGAATCGAATCGAATCGACATGAATCAAAAAGAATCGAATCAAAACGAGTCGAAAAGAAACAAATCAAGTAGAATCTAAAAGAATCGAATCGAATCAAATCGAAAAAATTCGAATAGAATTGAATCGAAAAGAATCAAAACGAATCGAACCGAAGAGAATCGATTCGAATCAAAATAAAAAGTATCGTATCAAATCGAATCGAAAAGAATCCTATCAAATAGAATCGAAAGAATGGAATCAAATCTAAAACAATCGAATCGAATCGAAAAGAATCGGATTGAATGGAATCGAATCGAAAAGAATAGAATAGAATCGAAAGAAATCGAATAGAATCAAATCAAATCAAAAAGAATCGAATTGAATTGATCCTAACCAAAATAAGCGAAATGAATCGACTCGAAACGAAAAAAATCAAATCGAAAAGAATCTAATCTCAACGAAAATAATCGAAATGAATAGAATCGAAAAGAATCGAATTGAATCAAATCGAAAAGAATCGAATGTAATCCAATCGAAAAGAATCAAATTGATTCGAATCGAAACAAATTGAATCCAATCGAAAAGAATCTAATTGCATCGAATCGAAAAGAATCGAATTCAATCAAAACGAATCGATTAGAATGGAATAGAAAAAACTAGAATAGAATAGAATAGAATCGAAAAGAATGAATTCGAATCAAAAAGAATCGAATCGAAAAGAGACGAATCGAACCGAATCAAAAAGAAAACAATCGAATCGAATCAAATACAAAAGAATCGCTTTGAATAGCATAGAATTGAAAAGAATCGAATCAATCGAATTGAAAACAATCGAATCGAAAAGAATCGAATCAAAAAAAGTCGAATCGAAACGAAAACAATCGAATCGAATCTAAAAGAATCGTATTGAATTGAATCGAGTCGAAAAGACTCGAATCAAAAAGACTCGAATCGAATTGAATCAAATCGAACAGAATCTAATAGAAACCACTCGAACAGAATCAAATCGAAATGATTCAAAATGAATCGAATAGAATAGAATCGAAAAAAATCGAATCGAATCGAAACTAAATGAATCAAAGAGAATCGATTAGAATCGAAATGAAAAGAATCGTATTGAATCGAATCGAATAGAATCAAATCAAATCGAATCGAAAGAATTGAATCAAATCGAAAAGAATCCAATCGAATCGAAAAGAATCGAACTGAATGGAATCAAATCGAAAAGAATCGAATCGAATCGAAAAGAATCGAATCAAATTTAATGGAATCGAAAAGAATCGAATTGAATCGAAAAGAATCGAAATGAAACAAATCAGATCAAATGGAAAAGCATCAAATCGAATTGAAAAGAATCGAATCGAATCGAAATGAATCGAATCAAAAAGACTCGAATCGAAAAGAATCGAATTGAAAAGAATCGAATCGAATCGGAAAGACTCGAATCGAATTAAAAATATCAAATCGAATCGAATCGCAAAGATTCGAATTGAAAAGACTCGAATTGAAACGAATCGATTTGAAACGAAAAGAATCGAATCGAATCGAATCGAATTGAAAGAATCGAATTGAATAGAAAAAAATCGAATAGAAAAGAATCGAACCGAAAAGAAAAGAATCAAATTGAATCAGTCGATTAAATTCAAGTCGAATCGAATCAAAAAGAATGAAATCGAGTCGAATCGAATCGAAAAGAATCGAATCGAATCGAAAAGAATCGAATCGTATCGACTCGAATCGAAAAGAATACAATTGCATCATCGAATGGAAACTAATAGAATTGAATAGAATAGAAAAGAATCGAATCGAATCAAATCGAAAAAAATCAAATTGAATTGATCGAAAAGAATTGAATTGAATCAAATCGAATCGAAATGAAAAGAATCGAATGGATTCAAATAGAAAAGGATCGAATCGAAAAGAATCAAATCGACATGAAAAGAATCGAATCGAATCAAAAAGTATCGAATTGATTCGAAAACATTCGAATCGAAAAGAATCGAATTGAAATGAATCCGATCGAAATGAAAAGAATCTACTCGATTCGAATCCAAAAGAATCGAATTCAAAATAATCGAATCGAATCTAGAAGAATCGAATTGAATTGAATCAAAAGAAATGAATTGAATTGAATCAAAAAGGAACTAATCGAATCAAATCGAAAAAACTCGAATAGAATCAAATCGAATCAAAAAGAATCGAATAGATTCGAATAAAAAAGAATCGAATTGAGGGATCCCTGGGTGGCGCAGCGGTTTAGCGCCTGCCTTTGGCCCAGGGCGCGTTCCTGGAGACACGGGATCGAATCCCACATCGGGCTCCTGGTGCATGGAGCCTGCTTCTCCCTCTGCCTGTGTCTCTGCCTCTCTGTCTCTCTCTGTGACTATCATAAAAAAAAGAATCGAATTGAATCGCGTTGAAAAAAATCATAAAGAATCAAATCGAAAAGAATCGAATTCCATGTAACGAAAAGATTCGAATTGAAAAGAATCGAATCGAAACAAAAGAATCGAATCGAATCGACATGAATCAAAAAGAATCGAATCAAAACGAATCGAAAAGAAACAAATCAAGTAGAATCTAAAAGAATCGAATCGAATCAAATCGAAAAAATTCGAATAGAATTGAATCGAAAAGAATCAAAACGAATCGAACCGAAGAGAATCGATTCGAATCAAAATAAAAAGTATCGTATCAAATCGAATCGAAAAGAATCCTATCAAATAGAATCGAAAGAATGGAATCAAATCTAAAACAATCGAATCGAAAAGAATCGGATTGAATGGAATAGAATCGAAAAGAATAGAATAGAATCGAAAGAAATCGAATAGAATCAAATCAAATCAAAAAGAATCGAATTGAATTGATCCTAACCAAAATAAGCGAAATGAATCGACTCGAACCGAAAAAAATCAAATCGAAAAGAATCTAATCTCAACGAAAATCATCGAAATGAATAGAATCGAATTGAATCAAATCGAAAAGAATCGAATGGAATCCAATCGAAAAGAATCAAATTGATTCGAATCGAAACAAATTGAATCCAATCGAAAAGAATCTAATTGAATCGAATCGAAAAGAATCGGATTCAATCAAAACGAATCGATTCGAATGGAATAGAAAAGAATAGAATAGAATCGAATCGAAAAGAATCAAATCGAATCGAAAAGAATTGAATCGAATCGAAAAGAAACGAATCGAACCGAATCAAAAAGAAAACAATCGAATCGAATCAAATACAAAAGAATCGCTTTGAATAGCATAGAATTGAAAAGAATCGAATCAATCGAATTGAAAACAATCGAATCGAAAAGAATCGAATCAAAAAAAGTCGAATCGAAACGAAAACAATCGAATCGAATCTAAAAGAATCGTATTGAATTGAATCGAGTGAAAAGACTCGAATCAAAAAGACTCGAATCGAATTGAATCAAATCGAAAAGAATCTAATAGAAACCACTCGAACAGAATCAAATCGAAATGATTCAAAATGAATCGAATCGAATAGAATCGAAAAAAATCGAAACGAATCGAAACGAATCGAAACGAAATGAATCGAAGAGAATCGATTAGAATCGAAATGAAAAGAATCGTATTGAATCGAATCGAAAAGAATCAAATCAAATCGAATCGAAAGAATTGAATCAAATCGAAAAGCATCCAATCGAATCGAAAAGAATCGAACTGAATGGAATCAAATCGAAAAGAATCGAATCGAATCGAAAAGAATCGAATCAAATTTAATGGAATCGAAAAGAATCGAATTGAATCGAAAAGAATCGAAATGAAACAAATCAGATCAAATGGAAAAGCATCAAATCGAATTGAAAAGAATCGAATCGAATCGAAATGAATCGAATCAAAAAGACTCGAATCGAAAAGAATCGAATTGAAAAGAATCGAATCGAATCGAAAAGACTCGAATCGAATTAAAAATATCAAATCGAATCGAATCGCAAAGAATCGAATTGAAAAGACTCGAATTGAAACGAATCGATTTGAAACGAAAAGAATCGAATCGAATCCAATCGAATTGAAAGAATCGAATTGAATAGAAAAAAATCGAATAGAAAAGAATCGAACCGAAAAGAAAAGAATCAAATTGAATCAGTCGATTAAGTTCTAGTCGAATCGAATCAAAAAGAATGAAATCGAGTCGAATCGAATCGAAAAGAATCGAATCGAATCGAAAAGAATCGAATTGTATCTAATCAAAAAGAATCGAATCGTATCGACTCGAATCGAAAAGAATCCAATTGCATCATCGAATGGAAACTAATCGAATTGAATAGAATAGAAAAGAATCGAATCGAATCAAATCGAAAACAATCAAATTGAATCGATCGAAAAGAATCGAATTGAATCAAATCGAATCGAAATGAAAAGAATCTAATCGATTCAAATAGAAAAGAATCGAATCGAAAAGAATCAAATCGACACGAAAAGAATCGAATCGAATCGAAAAGTAGCGAATTGATTCGAAAACATTCGAATCGAAAAGAATCGAATTGAAATGAATCCGATCGAAATGAAAAGAATCTACTCGATTCGAATCCAAAAGAATCGAATCCAAAAGAATCGAATCGAATCCACAAGAATCGAATTGAATTCAATCAAACGAAATGAATTGAATTGAATCAAAAAGGAACTAATCGAATCAAATCGAAAAAACTCGAATAGAATCAAATCGAATCAAAAAGAATCGAATAGATTCGAATAAAAAAGAATCGAATTGAGGGATCCCTGGGTGGCGCAGCGGTTTAGCGCCTGCCTTTGGCCCAGGGTGCGATCGTGGAGACCCGGGATCGAATCCCACATCGGGCTCCTGGTGCATGGAGCCTGCTTCTCCCTCTGCCTGTGTCTCTGCCTCTCTGTCTCTCTCTGTGACTATCATAAAAAAAAGAATCGAATTGAATCGCGTTGAAAAAAATCATAAAGAATCAAATCGAAAAGAATCGAATTCCATGTAACGAAAAGATTCGAATTGAAAAGAATCGAATCGAAACAAAAGAATCGAATCGAATCGACATGAATCAAAAAGAATCGAATCAAAACGAATCGAAAAGAAACACATCAAGTAGAATCTAAAAGAATCGAATCGAATCAAATCGAAAAAATTCGAATAGAATTGAATCGAAAAGAATCAAAACGAATCGAACCGAAGAGAATCGATTCGAATCAAAATAAAAAGTATCGTATCAAATCGAATCGAAAAGAATCCTATCAAATAGAATCGAAAGAATGGAATCAAATCTAAAACAATCGAATCGAATCGAAAAGAATCGGATTGAATGGAATAGAATCGAAAAGAATAGAATAGAATCGAAAGAAATCGAATAGAATCAAATCAAATCAAAAAGAATCGAATTGAATTGATCCTAACCAAAATAAGCGAAATGAATCGACTCGAACCGAAAAAAATCAAATCGAAGAGAATCTAATCTCAACGAAAATCATCGAAATGAATAGAATCGAAAAGAATCGAATGGAATCAAATCGAAAAGAATCGAATGGAATCCAATCGAAAAGAATCAAATTGATTCGACTCGAAACAAATTGAATCCAATCGAAAAGAATCTAATTGAATCGAATCGAAAAGAATCGGATTCAATCAAAACGAATTGATTCGAATGGAATAGAATAGAATCGAATCGAAAAGAATCAAATCGAATCGAAAAGAATCGAATCGAAAAGAATTGAATCGAATCGAAAAGAAACGAATCGAACCGAATCAAAAAAAAACAATCGAATCGAATCAAATACAAAAGAATCGCTTTGAATAGCATAGAATTGAAAAGAATCGAATCAATCGAATTGAAAACAATCGAATCGAAAAGAATCGAATCAAAAAAAGTCGAATCGAAACGAAAACAATCGAATCGAATCTAAAAGAATCGTATTGAATTGAATCGAGTCGAAAAGACTCGAATCAAAAAGACTCGAATCGAATTGAATCAAATCGAAAAGAATCTAATAGAAACCACTCGAACAGAATCAAATCGAAATGATTCAAAATGAATCGAATAGAATAGAATCGAAAAAAATCGAAACGAATCGAAACGAAATGAATCGAAGAGAATCGATTAGAATCGAAATGAAAAGAATCGTATTGAATCGAATCGAAAAGAATCAAATCAAATCGAATCGAAAGAATTGAATCAAATCGAAAAGAATCCAATCGAATCGAAAAGAATCGAATCAAATTTAATGGAATCGAAAAGAATCGAATTGAATCGAAAAGAATCGAAATGAAACAAATCAGATCAAATGGAAAAGCATCAAATCGAATTGAAAAGAATCGAATCGAATCGAAATGAATCGAATCAAAAAGACTCGAATCGAAATGGGCAAAATTGGGACTCGATGACTGTGTTCCACAACTGGACCTCACCTATACCAGGTGACTCTAATCCCCGTCTGGGTCTCCCCGTGCCCTAGTGACTGTGAACCCCACTTTGGCCTGACTTGGACCTGCTGACCCTGGTTGCCACCTGTGCCTGACCTCGAAATGTTGATTCTGGTTCTTTCAAGGGCCTCCCCTGTACCTGGTCATCCTGGTCCCCACGTGGGCCTCAACTGGACGTGGTGACCCTTGTCACCACCGGGGACTCACCTGGACGTGCATACTGTGTTCCACACCTGGGTCTCATGTAGCCCTGTTGAACATGGTCCCCAAGCCGGGCTCACATGTACCTGTTGCCTCTGATCCCCACCGGAGCCTCACGTGTATCTGGTAACTCTGGTCCTCACCTGGGCCAATTTGGATATGGTGACTCTGGTCCCAACCTGGGCTTCACCTGGATCTGGTGACTCTGGTCCCCACCTGGACTTCACCTGGATCTGGTGACTCTGGTCCCCACCTGGACCTCTCCTTTACCAGGTGACTCTCTTTCCAACATGGACCTAACCTAGATCTGGTGACTCTGGTCCTCAGTTTGGACTCACCTGTTCCTGGTGTCTCTCTTCCCCACTTTGACCTAACTCAGAACTGCTGAATCTTGCCCCACCTAGGCCGCACCCAGACCAGGAGACTCTTGTTCACAGCTATGCCTCATTTCGACTTGATGAATCTGGTCCTCACGTGGGCCTCACATCACCTGGGACTCATCTGGATAGACTTGCTCTGGTTCCCACAAGGGGCTCACCTGATACTGGTGACTGTGGTCTTATTCTATGCCTCACCAGGACCTAGAGGTTCTGTTCCTGATCTGGGCCTCCATGGACCTAGTGACTCTGGTCCTCACTGAGCCATCATTGGGACCTGGATACTCTATTCCACACCTGAGCCTCACTTTGACCAGGGACCTCTGGTCCCATTCGGGGCCTCAATCTAAACTGGTTACTCTGGTTCCCCTCTGGGCCTCACCCTTACCTGGTGACTCTGGTCACCCCTTGGGCTTCACTTGGGCCTGGTGAATCTGGTCCTTAGCTGGACCGCACCTGGATCTGGTCGCCAGCTGGGCCTCACCTGGACTTGGTGAATCCTGTTGCCACCTGCGCCTCACCTGAACCTTGTGACTGTGGTCCCAACTGGACCTCACCTGGAACTGGTGGCTCTGGTTCCCATATGGGACTCTCGTCTTGTTTCCTGTGGTCTCCATCTGGCCTCACCTGGAACACAATGACTCTGATCCATATTTGGGACTCCCCTGGACCTGTTTACTCTGGTCCTTACCTGGGCATCATTGGGACCTGCATACTCTCTTATATACGTGGGCCTCACCTGGACGTGGTGACTGTGTTCCCACCTGAGCCTGACCTGGACGAGGTGACTGGTTCCTTCAGGGACCTCACCAGGACCTGGTGACTCAGGTCCTCATATGGGCATCATGGGACCTGGTTTCTCAATTCCACATAAGGGCCTCACCTGGACCTAGAGATTCTCGTCCCCCTCTGGGCCTCACCCTGACATGCTGACTCTGGTCCCCACCTGGATATCACCAGAACCGGGTGACTCTGGTATCCCTCTGGGAATCCCCTAGAGCTGGGGACACTGGCTCTCAACTGGGCCTCAACAGGACCTGGTGTATCTACTCCTCACTTAGGCCTCATCTGGACCTTTGACTCTTCCAACCTGGCATCAATGGGAAATGGTTACTCTGTTCCCCACCTGGGCATCAACTGGACATGATAACAATGCTCCACACTTTGGCCTCAACTGCTCCTGATGACACTGTTCCACCCACCTAGGCCTCAATCTGGACCTGGTGACTGTGATCCCCACCTGGGTCTCACCTGCACCTGGTGACTCTCGTTCCCACATGAACCACACCAGGACCTGGTGACTGTGGTGTTCTTGTAGACTCACATTTACCTGGTGACTCTGGTCCCCACTAGAGCCTCACCTGGATGTGGTCACTCTGGCCTGCAGGTGGCCTCACCTGGACCTGGTGAGTAGGGTTGCCACCTGGGCCTCACCCAAACCTGGCGACTCAGGTCCCCATGTGGGCCTCTTGGACCTGGTGAATCTGGTACTTACCTGTCCCTCTCCCAGACCCGGGTACTCTGGTCAACATCTGGGAGGCATCTGGACCTGTTGAATCTTGCCCCATCTGGGCCTCAACCAGTCCTGGTGATTTTGTTCCTCACCTGGACCTGATTGCTGTGGACACTTTCTTGCCCTCACCTGAAACTGGTGACTCTGATCCTATCTGCGCGTCACCAGACCTGGTGACTCTGGTCCTCACCTGGGCATCATTGGTACCTGGTGACTCTGTTCCACACCTGAGCCTCACCTGGACATGATGACTCTGGAACCTCTCTGGGCCTCACCCTTACCTGGTGACTCTGGTCCACATCTCGATGTCACCTGGACCATGTGATTCTGATACCCCTCTAGGCCTCCACCAGATCTGGTGACTCTGGCCCTCAACTGGAACTCACCTGGACCAAGTGAATATGCTCCATCTGGGCCTCATTTGGATCTGGTGACTCTGGTCCCTACATGGGCATGATCTGGACATGGTTACTCTATTCCCTACTGATCCGGGACTGAACTGATCCTGGTAACTCAGGCCTGACTTTGGCCTCTTCTGTACAAGGTGACTCTGGCTCCTCCTGGGCCTCACCTGTAACTGGTGACTCTGATCCTAAGCATGGCCTCACCAGACCTGGTGACTGTGGTTCCCATGGGACCTCACCTGGACCTCATGTCCTTGGTCCCACCTGGGCCTCACCAGTCCCTGGTGTATCTGGTACCAAACTGGGTAGCATCAGGATATGGTTACCCTGTTCACTATCAGTGACCCAACCGGACCTATTAACTCTGGTCTTCACCTGGGCCACACCTGGACATGGTGACACTGGTTCCCACCTGGGTCTCACCTGGACATGGTGAGTCGGATCCCCACATGGTCCTCACCTGTAAGTGGTGATTCTCGTTCCCACATGGACATTATGTGGACCTGGTGACTGCAATGTTTCTAGCTTCTCATGTACCTCGTGACTCTGATTCCCACCAGGGCCTCACCGTGTACTGGTGAGTGTGGTTTCACCTGCACCTCACCTGCACCTGGTGATTCTGGTCTGCACCTGAGACTACCCTGGATCTGGTGACTGTGGTCCCCACCTGGGCTTCACCTGGATTTGGGGACGCCGGTCCCCATCTGGGCCTCACCTGGCCCTGTTGACCATGGTCCTCAACTGGGAAAATTGGGACCCGGTGACTGTGTTCCACAACTGGACCTCACCTGGACCAGGTCACTCTGGTCCCCCTCTGGGACTCACGTTCCCTAGTGGCTATGAACCCCACTTTAGCCTGACTTGGACCTGCTGACCCTGGTTGCCACCTGCGCCTGACCTCGAACTGTTGACTTGGTTATTTCAAGGGCCTCCACTGTACCTGGTGATTCTGGTCCCCACCTGGGCTAAACCAGGACGTGGTGACACTTGTCACCACCGGGGACTCACCTGGACCTGCTTACTGTGTTCCATAACTGGGCCTCAATTAGACCTGTTGACTATGGTCCCCAAGCCGGCCTCACATGGACCTGTTGCCTCTGATCCCCCCCGGGGCTACACGTGTACCTGGTAACTCTGGTCCTCATCTGGGAGTCAACTGGACCTAGCGACTCTGGTCCCCACCTGGCTTCACCTGGATCTGGTGACTCTGGTCCCCACCTGGACTTCACCTGAATCTGGGGACTCTGGTCCACACCTGGACCTGACATGCATCTGGTGACTCTGGTCCTCATATTGGCCTCACCTGGACCTGGTGTCTCTCGTCCCCACTTTGACCTAACTCAGAACTGCTGAATCTTGCCCCACCTAGGCCGCATCCAGACCTGGTGACTCTTGTCCCCAGCTATGCCTCAATACGAGCTGATGAATCTGGTCCTCACGTGGGCGTCACATGGACCTGGGACTCAGCTGGATAGAGTGGCTCTGGTTCCCACAAGGGGCTCACCTGATACTGCTGAATCTGGTTTTATTCTATGCCTCACCAGGACCTAGTGATTCTGTTCCCCATCTGGGCCTGCATGGCCCTAGTGACTATGGTCCTCACCCAGGCATTTGGGACCTGGATACTCGATTCCACACCTGGGCCTCACTTTGACCAGGGACCTCTGGTCCCATTCTGGGCCTCAAACTAAACTGTTTACTCTGGTTCCCCCTCTGGGCCTCACCATTACCTGGTGACTCTGGTTACACCATGGGCTTCACTTGGGCCTGGTGGATCTGGTCCTTAGCTGGTCCGCACCTGGATCTGGTGACTGGTCACCACCTGAGCCTCAGCTGGACATGGTGAATCCTGTTGCCACCTGTGCCTCACCTGGGCCTTGTGACTGTGGTCCCACCTGGAACTCACCTGGATCTGGTGGCTCTGGTTCCCATATGGGGCTCTCCTAGACCTGGTTCCCGTGGTATCCATCTGTACTCACCTGGAACAAAATGACTCTGATCCATATTTGGGCCTCTCCTGGACCTGTTGACTCTGGTCCTAACCTGGGGATCATTGGCAACTGGATACTCTCTTATATACGTGGGCCTAACCTGGACCTGCTGACTGTGGTCCCACCTGGGCCTCACCTGCACGAGTTGACTGGTTCCAACAGGGACCTCACCTGGACCTTGTGACTCAGGTCATCATATGGGCATCATGGGACTTGGTTTCTCAGTTCCACATCGGGGCCTCACCTGGACCTAGTTATTCTCGTCCCGCTCTGGGCCTCACCCTGACGTGGTGACTCTGGTCACCACCTGGATATCACCAGAACCAGTGACTCTGGTCCCCCTCTGGGACTCACCCGGAGCTGGGGACACTGGTCCTAAACTGGGCTTCAACAGGACCTGGTGAATCTACTCCACACTTAGGCCTCGTCTGGACCTTGTCACTCTTTTCCCACCTGGCATCAATGGGACATGGTTACTCTGTTCCCCACCTGGGCCTCACCTGGACATGATAACTTTGCTCCGCACTTTGGCCTCAACTTGTCCTGATGACTCTGGTCCCCCCACCTAGGCCTCTATCTGGACCTGGTGACTGTGGTCCCCACCTGGGTCTCACCTGGACCTTGTGACTCTCGTACCGACATGAACCACACTTGGACCTGGTGACTGTGGTGTTCTTGTAGACTCACATTTACCTGGTGACTCCGGTCCCCAATAGGGCCTCACCTGGATCTGGGGACTCTGGCCTGCAGGTTGGCCTCACCTGGACCTTGTGAGTGGGGTGGCCACCTGGGCCTCACCCATACCTGGTGACTCAGGTCCCCACGTGGGCCTCTTGGACCTGGTGAATCTGGTCCTTACCTCGTCCTCTCCCAGACCCGGGGACTCTGGTCACCACCTGGGCCTCACCTGGACCTGGTGAATCTGGTCCCCATCTGGGCCTCACCCAGTCCTGGGGACTTTGTTACCCACCTGGACCTGCTTGCTTGGACATTTTCTTCGCCTCACCTAGATCTGGTGACTCTGATCCTATCTGCGCATCACCCATATCTGGTGACTCTGGTCCTCACCTGGGCATAATAGGTACCTGGTGACTCTGTTCCACACCTGAGCCTCATCTGGACATGATGACTGTGGATCCTCTCTGGGCCTCACCCTGACCTGGTGACTCTGGTCCCCATCTGGATGTCACCTGGACCAGGTGATTCTGGTACCCCTCTAGGCCTCAACAAGATCTGGTGACTCTGGTCCCACTTGGCCCTCACCAGGACCTGGTGTCTCTGGTACCCATCTGGTTAGCATCAGGATATGGTACTCTGTTAACTAACAGTGACCCAGCGGGAACTATTAACTCTGGTCTTCACCTGGGCCACACCTGGACATGATGACGCTTGTTTCCACCTTGGTCTCACCTGCCATGGGGAGTCGGATCCCCACCTGGTCCTCACCTGTAACTGGTGATTCTTGTTCCCACATGGACATCATGTGGACCTGGTGGCTGCAGTGTTTCTAGCTTCTCATGTACCTCGTGTCTCTGGTCCCCACCAGGGCCTCACCGGGATCTGGTGAGTGTGGTTTCCACCTGCACCTCACCTGGACCTGGTGATTCTGATCTGCACCTGAGACTACCCCGGATATGGTGACTGTGGTCCCCACCTGGGTTTCACCTGGATTTGGGGACTCCGGTCCCCATCTGGGAATCACCTGGCCCTGTTGACCATGGTCCTCAACTGGGCAAAATTGGGACCCGGTGACTGTGTTCCACAACTGAACCTCACCTGGACCAGGTGACTCTGGTCTCCCTCTGGGTCTCACCGTGCCCTAGTGACGGTGAACCCCACTTTGGCCTGACTTGGACCTCCTGACCCTGGTTGCCACCTGCGCTTGACTTCGACCTGTTGACTCTGGTTCTTTCAAGGGTCTCCCCTGTACCTGGTGATCCTGGTCCCCACCTGGGCCTCACCTGGACGTGGTGACTCTTGTCACCACCGGGGACTCACCGGAACCTGCTTACTGTGTTCCACACCAGGGCCTCAAGTAGACCTGTTGACCATGGTCCCCAAGCCGGCCTCACATGGACCTCTTGCCTCTGATCCCCAACGGGGCCTCACGTGTACCTGGTAACTCTGGTCCTCACCTGGACCTCATCTGGACTTAGTGACTCTGGTCCCCACCTGGGCTTCACCTGGATCTGGTGACTCTGGTCCCCACCTGGAATTCACCCGGATCTGGTGACTCTGGTCCCCACCTGGACCTCTCTTGGACCTGGTGACTCTCTTTCCAACATGGACCTCACATGGATCTGGTGACTCTGGTCCTCAGTTTGGCCTCACCTGGACCTGGCGTCTCTCGTCCCTACTTTGACCTAACTCAAAACTGCTGAATCTTGCCCCACCTAGGCCACAACCAGATCTGGTGACTCTTGTCCCCAGCTATGCCTCATTTCGACCTAATGAATCTGGTCCTCACGTGAGCCTCACATGGACCTGGGACTCAGCTGGATAGAGTGGCTCAGGTTCCCGCAAGGGGCTCAAATGATACTGCTGACTGTGGTCTTACTCTATGCCTCACCAGGACCTAGTGATTCTGTTCCCCATCTGGGCCTGCATGGCCCTAGTGACTCTGGTCCTCACAGGCATCATTGGGACCTGGATACACTATTCCACACCTGGGCTTCACTCTGACTAGGGACCTCTGGTCCCATTCTGGGCCTCAAACTAAACTGGTTACTCTGGTTCCCCCTCTGGGCCTAACCCTGACGTGGTGACTCTGGTTCCCAGCTGGATATCACCAGAACCGGGTGACTCTGGTCCCCGTCTGTGACTTACCCGGAGCTGGGGACACTGGTCCTCAACTGGGTCTCAACAGGACCTGTTGAATCTACTCCTCACTTAGGCCTCGTCTGGACCTTGTGACTCTTTTCCCACCTGGCATCAATGGGACATGGTTACTCTATTCCACAACTGGGCCTGACCTGGACATGATAACTTTGCTCCGCACTTTGGCCTCAACTGGTCTTGATGACTCTTGTCCCCCCATTAGGCCTCAATCTGGACCTGGTGACTGTGGTCCCCACCTGGGTCTCACCTGGACCTGGTGACTCCTTCCCACCTGAACCACACCTGTACCTGGTGACTGTGGTGTTCTTGTAGACTCACATTTACCTGGTGACTCCGGTCCCCACTAGAGCCTCACCTGGATCTGGTGACTCTGGCCTGCAGGTTGGCCTCACCTGGACCTGGTCAGTGCGGTTGCCACCTGGGCCTCACCCGTACCTGGTGACTCAGGTCCCTACGTGGGCCTCTTGGACCTGGTGAATCTGATCCTTATCTGGTCCTATCCCAGACCCGGGGACTCTGGTCACCACCTGGTCCTCACCTGGAACTGGTGAATCTGGTCCCCATCTGGGCCTCACCCAGTCCTTGTGACTTTGTTCCCCACCTGGACCTGATTGCTGTGGACACTTTCTTGGCCTCACCTGGAACTGGTGGCTCTGAACCTTTCTGCGCGTCACCCAGATCTGGTGACTCTGGTCCTCACCTGGGCATCATTGGTACCTGGTGACTCTGTTCCTCACCTGAGCCTCACCTGGACATGATGCCTCTGGAACCTCTCTGGGCCTTTTCGTGACCTGGTGACTCTGGTCCCCATGTGGATGTCACCTGGACCAGGTGATTCTGGTACCCCTCTAGGCATCAAGCAGATCTGGTGACTCTGGTCCTGAACTGGGCCTCACCTGGACCTAGTGAATTTGTTCCATCTGGGCCTCATTTGGACCTGGTGACTCTGGTCCCTACCTGGGCATCATCGGGACATGGTTCCACTGCATGGCCTGTAGGTTGTCATCACCTGGAACTGGTAACTCTGATGTCTACCTGGGCATCATCGAGACATGGTTCCTCTGCATGGCCTGCAGGTTGGCCTCACCTGGACCTGGTGATGGGGTGGCAACCTGGGCCTCACACATGCAATGTGACACAGGTCCCCACGTGGGTCTCACTTGGACCTGGTGAATCTCGTCCTTACCTGGTGCTCATCCGGAACTGGTAACTCTAGTCACCACCTGGGAATCACATGGACCTGGTGAATCTGTTCCCCATCTGGGCCTCACCCATTCCTGGTGACTTTGTTCCCCACATGGAACTGATTGCTGTGGACTCTTTCTTGGCCTCACCTGAAACTGGTGACTCTGATCCTATCTGTGCCTCACACAGACCTAGTGACTCTGGTCCTCACCTGGGCATTATTGGTACCTGGTGACTCTGTTCCACACCTGAGCCTCACCTGGACTTGATGACTCTGGAACGTCTCTGGGCCTCACCCTGACCTGGTGACTCTGGTCCCCATCTGGATGTCACCTAGACCAGGTGAATCTGGTACCCCTCTAGGCCTCAACTAGACTGGGGGAATCTGGTCCTCAACTGGGCCTCACCGGGACCTAGTGAATATACTCCCCACCTGCGCCTCATCTGTACGTGGTGACTCGGGTTCTACCTGGTCATCATCGGGATGTGGTTACTCTATTCCCCACTGGGACTGACCTGATTCTGGTAACTCTGGTCCTAACTTTGGCGTCTTCTCTACTTGGTGACTCTGGCTCCACCTGGGCCTCACCTGTAACTGGTGACTCTGATCCTAAGCATGGCCTCACCTGACCTGGTGACTGTGGTTCCCATCGGGACCTCACCTGGACCTCATGTCTCTGGTCCCTCCTGGGCCTCACCAGGACCTGGTGTCTCTGGTACCCACCTGGGTAGCATCAGGATATGGTTACACTCTTCACTAACAGTGACCCAGCCGGACCTATTAACTCTGGTCTTCACCTGGGCCACACCTGGACATGGTGGCACTGGTTCCCTCTTGGGTCTCACGTGGACATGGTGATTCGGATCCCTGCCTGGTCCTAGCTGTAACTGGTGATTCTCGTTCCCACATGGACATCATGTGGATCTGGTGGCTGCAGTGTTTCTAGCTTCTCATGTACCTCGTGACTCTGGTCCCCACCAGGGCCTCATCGGGACCTGTTGAGTGTGGTTGCCACCTGCACCTCACCTGGACATGGTGATTCTGGTCTGCACCTGAGACTACCCTGGATCTGGTGACTGTGGTCCGCACCTGGGCTTCACCTGGATTTTGGGCTCTGGTTCCCATCTGGGCCTCACCTGGCCCTGTTGACCATGGTCCTCAACTGGGCAAAATTGGGACCCGGTGACTGTGATCCACAACTGGAACTCACCTGGACCAGGTGACTCTGGTAGCCCTCTGGGTCTCACCGTGCCCTAGTGACTGTGAACCCCACTTTGGCCTGACTTGGACCTCCTGACCCTGGTTGCCACCTGCGCCTGACCTCGAACTGTTGACTCTGGTTCTTTCAAGGGCCTCCCCTGGACATGGTGATCCTGGTGCCCACATGGGCCTGACCTGGACCTGGTGACTCTTGTCACCCCGGGAACTCACCTGGACCTGCTTACGGTGTTCCACACCTGGGCCTCAAGTAGACCTGTTGACAATGGTCCCCAAGCCAGACTCACATGGACATGCCTCTGATCCCCACCGCGGCTTCACGTGTACCTGGTAACTCTGGTCCTCATCTGGGTCTCATTTGGACCTAGCGACTCTGGTCCCCACCTGGGCTTCACCTGTATCTGGTGACTCTGGTCCCCACCTGGACTTCACCTGGATCTGGGGACTCTGGTCCACACCTGGACCTGACCTGCATCTGGTGACTCTGGTCCTCAGTTTGGCCTCACCTGGATCTGGCATCTCTCGTCCCCACTTTGACCTAACTCAGAACTGCTGAATCTTGCCCCACCTCGGCCGCACCCAGACCTGGTGACTCTTGTCCCCAGCTATGCCTCAAATCGACCTGATGAATCTGGTCCTCACGTGGGCCTCACATGGACCTGGGACTCAGCTGGATGGAGTGGCTCTGGTTCCCACAAGGGGCTACCTGATACAGCTGACTGTGGTCTTATTCTATGCCTCACCTGGTCCTAGTGATTCTGTTCCCCATCTGGGCCTGCATGGCCCTAGTGACTCTGGTCCTCACCCAAGAAACATTAGGACCTGGATACTCTATTCCACACCTGTGCCTCACATTGACCATGGACCTCTCGTCCCATTCTGGGACTCAAACTAAACTAGTTACTGGTTCCCCTTTGGGCCTCACCCTTACCTGGTAACTCTGGTCACCCGTTTGGCTTCACTTGGGCCTGGTGAATCTGGTCCTTAGCTGGTCTCACCTGGATCTGGTGAATGGTCTGCACCTGGGCCTCACCTGGACTTGGTGAATCCAGTTACCACATGCGCCTCACCTGGACCTTGTGACTGTGGTCCCACCTGGATCTCACCTGGATCTGGTGGCTCTGGTTCCCATAAGGGGCTCTCCTGTAACTGGTTCCTGCGGTCTCCATCTGGCCTCACCTGGAACACAATGACTCTGATCCATATTTGGGCCTCTCCTACACCTGTTGACTATGGTCCTTACATGGGCATCATTGGGACCTTGATACTCTCTTATATACCTGGGCCTCACCTGGACCTGGTGACTTTGGTCCCACCGGGGCCTCAACGGGATGAGGTGACTGGTTCCCACAGGGACCTCACCTGGACCTGGTGACTCAGGTCCTCATATGGGCATCATGGGACCTGGTTTCTCAGTTCCACATCGGGGCCTCACCTGGACCTAGTGATTCTCGTCCCCCTCTGGGCCTCACCCTGACGTGGTTACTCTGGTCCCCACCTGGATATCCCCAGAACCGGGTGACTCTGGTGCCCCTCTGGGACTCACCCGTAGATGGGGACACTGGTCCTCAACTGGGCCTCAATAGGACCTGGTGAATCTACTCCTCACTTAGGCCTCGTCTGGACCTTGTGACTCTTTCCCACCTGGCATCAGTGGGACATTGTTACTCTGTTCCCCACTTGGGCCTCACCTGGACATGATAACTTTGCTCCACTCTTTGGCCTCAACTGGTCCTGATGACTCTGGTCCCCCCACCGAGGCCTCAATCTGGACCTGGTGACTGTGGTCCCCACCTGGGTCTCACCTGGACCTGGTGACTCTCGTTCCCACATGAACCACACCTGGACCTGGTGACTGTGGTGTTCTTGTATACTCAAATGTACCTGGTGACTCCAGTCCCCACTAGGGCCTCACCTGGATCTGGTGACTCTGGCCCGCCGGTTGGCCTCACCTAGAGCTGGTGAGTGGGGTTGCCACCTAGGGCTCACACATAGCTGGTGACTCAGGTCCCCACGTGAGCCTCTTGGACCTGGTGAATCTGGTCCTTACCTGGTCCTTTCCCAGACCCGGGGATTCTATCCCCATCAGGGCCTCACCTGGACCTGGTGATTCTGGTCCCCATCTGGGTCTCACCCAGGTCTGGTGACTTTCTTCCCCACCTGGACCTGATTGCTGTGAACTCTTTCTTGGCCTCACCTGCAACTGGTGACTCTGATCCTATCTGCGCCTCACCCAGATCTGGTGTCTCTGGTCCTCACTTGGGCATCAATGGTACCTGGTGACTCTCTTCCACACCTGAGCCTCACCTGGACCCGATGACTCTGGAACCACTCTGGGCCTCCCCCTGACCTGGTGACTCTGGTCCCCATCTGGATATCACCTGGACCAGGTGATTCTGGTACCCTTCTAAGACTCAAGTAGATATGGTGAAACTGGTCCTCAACTGGGCCTCGCCTGGACCTAGTGAATATGCTCCATCTGGGCCTTATTTGGACCTGGTGACTCTGGTCCTTACCTGGGCATCATCGGGACATGGTTCCACTGCATGGCCTGCAGATTGGCCTCAACTGGACCTGGTAAATCTGGTCCCTACCTGAGGATCACCGGGACATAGTTCCTCTGCATGGCCTGCAGGTTGGCCTCACCTGGACCTGGTGAGTGGTGTTGCCACCTGGGCCTCCCCCATACCTTGTGACACAGGGCCCCACGTGGGCCTCCCTTTGACCTGGTGAATCTGGTCCTTACCTGGTCCTCACTCGGAACTAGTAAGTCTGGTCACAACATGGGAATCATCTGGACTTGGTGAATCTGGTCCCCATTGGGCTTCACCCAGTCCTGGTGACTTTGTTGCCCACCTGGACCTGATTGCTGTGGACTCCTTTTGGGCCTCACCTGGAACTGGTGACTCTGATCCTAACTGGGCCTCACCCAGATCTGGTGACTCTGGTCCTCACCTGTGGACCATTATGACCTGGATACACTGTTCCACACCTGAGACTCACCTGGACATGATGACGCTGGATCCCCTCTGGGCCTCAGCCTGACATGGTGACTCTGGTCCCCATCTGGATATCACCAGAATCGGGTGACTCTGTTCCCCCTCTGGGACTTACCCGGAGCTGGGACAGTGGTCCTCAACTGGGCACAACTGGACCTGGTGAATCTACTCCTCACTTAGGTCTCGTCTGGACCTTGTGACTCTTTTCACACCTGGCATCAATGGGACATGGTTACTCTGTTCCCACTGGGCCTCACCTGGACATGATAACTTTGCTCCACACTTTGGCCTCAACTGGTCCTGATGACTCTGATCCCCCCACCTAGGCCTCAAACTGAACCTGGTGACTGTGGTCCCCACCTGGTTCACACCTGGACCTGGTGACTGTGGTCCCCACCTGGGTCTCACCTGGACCTGGTGGTCTCGTTCCTACATGAACCACGCCTGGACCTGGTGACTCTGGCGTTCTTGTAGACTCAATTTTACCTGGTGAATCCGGTCCCCACTAGGGACTCACGTGGATCTGGTGACTCTGGCCTGCAGGTTGGTCTCACCAGGACCTGGTGAGTGGGGTTATCACCTGGGCCTCACCCATACCTGGTGACTCAAGTCCCTACGTGGGCCTCTTGGACCTGGTGAATCTTGTTCTTACCCGGTCCTCTCCTTGACCCGGGGACTCTTGTCACCACCTGGGCTTCATCTGGACCTGGTGAATCTGGTCCCCATCTGGGCCTCACCCAGTCCTGGTGACATTGTTCCCCACATGGTTCTGATTGCTGTGCCCTTTCTTGGCCTCACCTGGACTGGTGAGTCTGATCCTATCTGTGCGTCACCCAGACCGGGTGACTCTTGTCCTCACCTGGGCATCATTGGTACCTGGTGACTCTGTACCACACCTGAGCCTCAGCTGGAAATGTTGACTCTGGAACCGCTCTGGGCCTCACCCTGACCTGGAGACTCTGGTCCCCATCTGGATGTCACATGGACAAGGTGATTTTGGTACCCCCTAGGCCTCAAAAAGATCTGGTGTCTCTGGACTTCAAAGGGGACTCACCTGTACCTAGTGAATATGCTACATCTGGGCCTCATTTGGACCTGGTGACTCTGGTCCATACCTGGGCATCATCGGGATATGGTACCACTGCATGGCCTGCAGGTTGGCCTCACCTGGACCTGGTAAGTCTGGTCTCTACATGGGCATCATCTGGATATGCTTCCACTGCATGGCATGCAGGTTGGCCTCACCTGGACCTGGTAACTCTTCTCCCTACCTGGGCATCATCGGGATATGGTTCCACTGCATGGCCTGCAGGTTGGCCTCACCTGGACCTGGTGAGTGTTATTGCCACCTGGGCCTCACCCATACCTGGTGACTCAGGTCCCCACGTGGGCCTCTTGGACCTGGTGAATCTGGTCCTTACCTGGTCCTTTCCCAGAACGGGGACTCTGGTCACCACCTGTGCCTCACCTGGACCCGGTGAATCTGGTACCCCTCTAGGCCTCAACAAGATCTGGTGACTCTGATCCTATCTGCGCGTCACCCAGACCTGGTGACTCTGTTCCTCACCTGGGCATCATTGGGACCTGGATACTCTGTTCCACACCTGAGCCTCTCCTGGACATGATGACTCTGGAACCTCTCGGGGCCTCACCCTGACCTGGTGACTCTGGTCCCCATCTGGATGTCACCTGGACCAGGTGATTCTGGTACCCTTCTAGGCCTCAACCAGATCTGGTGACTCTGGTCCTCAACTGGGCCTCATTTGGACCTAGTGAATATGCACCATCTGGGCCTCTTTTGGACCTGGTGACTCTGGTCCCTACCTGGGCATCATCGGGACATGGTTCCACTGCGTGGCCTGCAGGTTGGCCTCACATGGACCTGGTAAGTCTGGTCCCTACATGGTCATCATCGGGACATGGTTCCTCTGCATGGCCTGCACGTTGGCCTCACCTGGACCTGGTCAGTGGGGTTGCCACCTGGGCCTCACCTATGCCTGGTGACACAGGTCCCCACGTGGGCCTCACTTGACCTGGTGAATCTTGTCCTTACCTGGTCCTCACCCGGAACTGGTAAGTCTGGTCACCACCTGGATATCACCTGGACCTTGTGTATCTGGTCCCCATCTAGGCCTCACCCACTCCTGGTGACTTTGTTCCCCACCTGGACCTGATTTCTGTGGACTCCTTCTTGGCCTCACCTGGAACTGGTGACTCTGGTCCCCACCTGGAACACTCCCGGACCTGGTGACTTTCTTTCAAACATGGACCTCACATGGATCTGGTGACTCTGGTACTCAGTTTGGCCTCACCTGGAACTGGCGTCTCTCGTCCCCACTTTGACCTAACTCAGAACTGCTGAATTTAGCCCAACGTAGGCTGCACCCAGACCTGGTGACTCTTATCCCCAGCTATGCCTCAATTCGACCTAATGAATCTGGTCCTCACGGGAGACTCACCTGGACCTGGGACTCAGCTGGATAGAGTGGCTCTGGTTCCCGCAAGGGGCTCAGCTGATACTGCTGACTGTGGTCTTATTGTATGCCTCACCAGGACCTAGTGATTGTGTTCCCCATCTGGGCCTGCGTGACCCAGTGACTCTGGTCCTCACCCAGGCATCATTGGGTGATGGACCCAACGATCCTCAACCTGGATACTCTATTCCACACCTGGGCCTCACTTTGACCAGGGACCTCTGGTCCCATTCTGGGCCTCAACCTAACCTGGTCACTCTGGTTCCCCCTCTGGGGCTCACCCTTACCTGGTGACTCTGGTCACCCTTTGGGCTTCACTTCGGCCTGGTGAATCTGGTCCTTAGCTGGTCCGCGCCTGGATGTGGTGACCTGTTTCCACCTGGGCCTCACCTGGACTTGGTGAATCCTGTTGCCACCTGTGCCTCACCTGGACCTTGTGACTGTGGTTCCACCTGGACCTCACCTGGATCTCGTGGCTCTGGTTCCCATATGGGGCTCTCCTGGACCTGGTTCCTGTGGTCTCCATCTGGCCTCACCTGGAACACAATGACTCTGATCCGTATTTGGGCCTCTCCTGGACCTGTTGACTCTGGTCCTTACCTGGGCATCATTGGGACCTCGATGCTCTCTTATATACCTGGGCCTCACCTGGACATGGTGACTGTGGTCCCACCTGGGCCTCACCTGGACGAGGTGACTGGTTCCCAAAGGGACCTCACCTGGACCTGGTGACTCAGGTCCTCATATGGGCAACATGGGACCTGGTTTCTCAGTTCCACATCGGGCCTCACCTGGAGCTAGTGATTATCGTCCCCCTCTGGGCCTCATCCTGACGTGGTGCTCTAGTCCCCACCTGGATATCACCAGAACCGGGTGATTCTTGTCCCCCTCTGAGACTCACCGGAGCTGTGGACACTGGTCCTCAATTGGGCCTCAACAGGACCTGATGAATCTATCTTCACATAGGCCTCTTCTGGAACTTGTGACTCTTTTCCCACCTGGCATCAGTGGGACATGGTTACTCTGTTCCCCACCTGGGCCTCACCTGGACATGATAACTTTGCTCCACACTTTCGCCTCACCTGGTCCTGATGACTCTGGTCCCCCCACCTAGGCCGCAATCTGGACCTGGTGACTGTGGTCCCCACCTGGGTCTCACCTGGACCTGGTGACTCTCGTTCTCACATGAACCACACCTGGACCTGGTGACTGTGGTGTTCTTGTAGACTCACATTTCTGGTGACTGCGGTCCCCACTAGGGCCTCACCTGGATCTGGTGACTCTGGCCTGCAGGTTGGCCTCACCTGGACCTGGTGAGTGGGGTTCCCTCCTGGGCGTTACCCATACCTGGTGACTCAGGTCCCTACGTGGGCCTCTTGGACCTGGTGAATCTGGTAATTCTGGTCACCACCTTGGAATCCCCTGGACCTGGAGAATCTGGTCGCCATCTGGGCCTCACCCAGTCCTGGTGACTTTGTTCCCCACCTGGACCTGATTGCTGTGGACTCCTTTTGGGCCTCAACTGGAACTGGTGACTCTGATCCTAACTGGGCCTCACCCAGATCTGATGACTCTGGTCCTCACCTGTGGACCACTATGACCTGGATACTCTGTTCCACACCTGAGCCTCACCTGGACATGATGACTCTGGATCCTCTCTGGGCCTCACTCTGACATGGTGACTCTGGTCCCCATCTGGTTGTCACCTAGACCAGGTGAATCTGGGACCCCTGTCGGCCTCAACCAGACCTGGTGACTCTGGTCCTCAACTGGGCCTCACCTGGACCTAGTGAACATGCTCCCCACCTGCGCCTCATCTGGACGTGGTGACTCGGTTTCTACGTGGGCATCATCGGGACATGGTTACTCTATTCCCCAATGGGAATGACATGATCCTAGTAATTCTGGTACTGACTTTGGCCTCTTCTGTACCAGGTCACTCTGGCTCCACTTGGCCTCACCTTTAACTGGTGACTCTGATCCTAAGCGTGGCCTCACCTGACCTGGAGACTGTGGTTCCCATTGGGACCTCACCTGGACCTCATGTCTCTGGGCCCACCTGGGCCTCACCAGTACATGGTTTCTGTGGTGTCCACCTGCGTAGCATCAGGATATGGTTACACTGTTCACTAACAGTGACTGCTCCGACTGGCTTACTTCACTCAGCATAATACCCTCCAGTTCCATCCACGTTGAAGCAAATGGTGGGTATTTGTCATTTCTAATAGCTGAGTAATATTCCATTGTATACATAAACCACGTCTTCTTTATCCATTCATCTTTCGTTGGACACCGAGGCTCCTTCCACAGTTTGGCTATCGTGGCCATTGCTGCTATAAACATCGGGGTGCAGGTGTCCCGACGTTTCATTGCATTTGTCTCTTTGGGGAAAATCCCCAACAGTGCAATTGCTGGGTCGTAGGGCAGGTA
Source organism: Canis aureus (assembly GCF_053574225.1). Taxonomy (NCBI): domain Eukaryota; kingdom Metazoa; phylum Chordata; class Mammalia; order Carnivora; family Canidae; genus Canis; species Canis aureus. The sequence continues at coordinate 28,667,583 of NC_135648.1, forward strand.
TATTTTTAACTGTTTGAGGAACCTCCACACAGTTTTCCAGAGTGGCTGCACCAGTTCACATTCCCACCAACAGTGTATGAGGATTCCCTTTTCTCCGCATCCTCTCCAACATTGGTTGTTTCCTGTCTTGTTAATTTTCCCCATTCTCACTGGTGTGAGGTGGTATCTCATTGTGGTTTTGATTTGTATTTCCCTGATGGCAAGTGATGCAGAGCATTTTCTCATGTGCATGTTGGCCATGTCTATGTCTTCCTCTGTGAGATTTCTGTTCATGTCTTTTGCCCATTTCATGATTGGATTGTTTGTTTCTTTGGTGTTGAGTTTGATAAGTTCTTTATAGATCTTGGAAACTAGCCCTTTATCTGATATGTCATTTGCAAATATCTTCTCCCATTCTGTAGGTTGTCTTTGAGTTTTGTTGACTGTATCCTTTGCTGTGCAAAAGCTTCTTATCTTGATGAAGTCCCAATAGTTCATTTTTGCTTTTGTTTCTTTTGCCTTCGTGGATGTATCTTGCAAGAAGTTACTATGGCCGAGTTCAAAAAGGGTGTTGCCTGTGTTCTTCTCTAGGATTTTGATGGAATCTTGTCTCACATTTAGATCTTTCATCCATTTTGAGTTTATCTTTGTGTATGGTGAAAGAGAGTGGTCTAGTTTCATTCTTCTGCATGTGGATGTCCAATTTTCCCAGCACCATTTATTGAAGAGACTGTCTTTCTTCCAATGGATAGTCTTTCCTCCTTTATCGAATATTAGTTGCCCATAAAGTTCAGGGTCCACTTCTGGATGCTCTATTCTGTTTCACTGATCTATGTGTCTGTTTTTGTGCCAGTAGACTCTAGTTCTTTCAAGGGCCTCAACTGTACCTGGTGATCCTGGTCCCCACCTGGGACTCACCTGGACGTGGTGACTCTTTTCACCACCGGGGACTCACCTGGACCTGCTTACTGTGTTACACACCAGGGCCTCAAGTAGACCTGATGACCATGGTCCCCAAGCCGGCCTCACATGGACCTGTTGCCTCTGATCCCCACCGGGGCCTCACGTGTACCTGGTAACTCTGGTCCTCACCTGGGACTCATCGGGACCTAGTGACTCTGGTCCCACCTGGGCTTCACGTGGAACTGGTGACTCTGATCCTAACTGGGCCTCACCCAGATCTGGTGACTCTGGTCCTCACCTGTGGACCATTATGATCTGGATACTCTGTTCCACACCTGAGCCTCACCTGGACATGATTAATCTGGATCCCCTCTGGACCTCACCCTGACATGGTGACTCTGGTCCCCATGTGGATGTCACCTAGACCAGGTGAATCTGGTACCCCTCTAGTCCTCAACTAGACCTCGTGACTGTGGTCCTCAACTGGTCCTCACCGGGACCTAGTGGATATGCTCCCCTCCTGCGCCTCATCTATACCTGGTGACTCTGGTTCCACCTGGGCATCATTGAGACCTGGATACTCTCTTGTATACCTGGGCCTCACCTGGACCTGATGACTGTGGTCCCACCTGGGCCTCACCTGGACCTGGTGAATCTGGTCCCCATCTGGGCCTCACCCAGTCCTGGTGACTTTGTTCCCCACCTGGACCTGATTGCTGTGGACCCTTTTTGGCCTCACCTAGAACTGGTGACTCTGATCCTATCTGCGCGTCACCCAGACCTGGTGACTCTGGTCCTCACCTGGGCATCATTGGTACCTGCTGACTCTGTTGCACACCTGAGCCTCACCTGGACATGATGACTCTGGAACTCTCTGGGCCTCACCCTTACCTGGTGACTCTGGTCCCCATCTGGATGTCACCTGGACCAGGTGATTCTGGTACCCCTCTAGGCCTCAACCAGATCTGGGGACTCTGGTCCTCTACTGGGCCTCACAACGACCTAGTGAATATGCTCCATCTGGGCCTCATTTGGACCTGGTGACTCTGGTCCCTACCTGGGCATCATCGGGACATGGTTCCACTGCATGGCCTGCAGGTTGGCCTCACCTGGACCTGGTAAGTCTGGTACCTACCTGGTCATCATCGGGACATGGTTCTTCTGAATGGCCTGCAGTTTTGTTTCAGCTGGACCTGGTCAGTGGGCTTGCCACCTGGGCCTCACCCATGCCTGGTGACACAGGTCCCCACGTGGGCCTCACTTGGACCTGGTGAATCTAGTCCTTGCCTGCTCCTCACCCGGAACTGGTAACTCTTGTCAACACCTGGGAATGACCTGGACCTGGTGAATCTAGTCCCCATCTGGTCCTCACTCAGTCCTGGTGACTTTGTTCCCCCCTGGACCTGATTGCTGTGGACTCCTTCTTGGCCTCACCTGGAACTGGTGACTCTGAACATCACTGGGCCTCACCCAGATCTGGTGACTCTGGTCCTCACCTGTGGACCATTATGACCTGAATACTCTGTTCCACTCCTGAGCCTCACCTGGACATGATGACTCTGGATCCCCTCTGGGCCTCACCCTGACATGGTGACTCTGGTCCCCAACTGGACTTCACCTGGATCTGGTGACTCTGGTCCCCACCTGGACCTCTCCTCGACCTGGTGACTCTCTTTCCAACATGGATCTCACCTGGATCTTGTGACTCTCTTTCCAACATGGACATCACCTGGATCTGGTGACTTTGGTCCTCAGTTTGGCCACACCTGAACCTGGTGTCTCTCGTCCCCACTTTGACCTAACGCAGAACTGCTGAATCTTGCCCCACCTAGGCCGCACCCAGACCTGGTGACTCTTGACCCCAGCTAAGCCTCAAATCGACCTGATGAATCTGGTCCTCACGTGGGCCTCACATGAACCTGCTACTCAGCTGGATAGAGTGGCTCTTGTTCCCACATGGGGCTCACGTGATTCTGGTGACTGTGGTTTTATTCTATGCCTCACCAGGACCTAGTGATTCTGTTCCCCATCTGGGCCTGCATGGCCCTAGTGACTCTGGTCCTCAGCCAGGCATCATTGGGACCTGGATACTCTATTCCACACCTGGGACTCACTTTGACCAGGGCCCTTGGTCCCAATCTGGGCCCGAAACTAAACTGGTTACTCTGAATCCCCCTCTGGGCCTCACCCTTACCTGGTGACTCTGGTCACCCCTTGGGCTTCACTTGAGTCTGGTGAATCTGGTCCTTAATTGTCCGCACCTGGATCTGGTGACTGGTCGCCACCTGGGCCTCTCCTGGACTTGGTGAGTCTTGTTGCCACCTGTGCCTCACCTGGACCTTGTGACTGTGGTCCACCTGAACCTAACCTGGATCTGGTGGCTCTGGTTCCCATATGGGGCTCTCCTGGACCTGGTTCCTGTGGTCTCCATCTGGTCTCACCTGGAACTCAATGACTCTGATCCATATTTGTGCCTCTTCTGCACCTGTTGACTCTGGTGCTTACCTGGGCATCATAGAGACCTGGATACTCTCTTATATACCTGGGCCTCACCTTGACCTGGTCACTGTGATCACACCTGGGCCTCACCTGGACGAGGTGACTGGCTCCCACAGGGACCTCACCTGGACCTGGTGACTCAGGTCCTTATATGGGCATCATGGGACCTGGTTTCTCAGTTCCATATCGCGGCCTCACCTGGACCTAGTGATTCTCGTCCCCCTCTGGGTCTCACCCTGACGTGGTAACTCTGGTTCCCACCTGAATATCACCAGAACCGGGTGCCTCTGGTCCCCCTCTGGGACTCACCTGGAGCTGTGGACAGGGGTCCTCAACTGGGCCTCAACAGGACCTGATGATTCTACTCCTCACTTATACCTTGTCTGGACCTTCTGACTCTTTTCCCACCGGGCATCAATGGGACATGGTTACTCTGTTCCCCACCTGGGCCTCACCTGGACATGATAACTTTGCTCCACACTTTGGCATCAACTTGTCCTGATGACTCTGGTCCCCCCACCTAGGCCTCAATCTGGATCTGGTGACTGTGGTCCCCACCTGGGTCTCACCTGGACCTGGTGACTCTCGTTCCCACATGAACCACACCAGGACCTGGTGACTGTGGTGTTTTGTAGACTCACATTTACCTGGTGACTCTGGTTCCCACTAGGACCTCACCTGGATCTGGAGACTCTGGCCTGCAGGTTGGCCTCACCTGGACCTGGTGAGTGGGGTTGCCACCTGGGCCTCACCCATACCTGGTGACTCATGTCCCCACGTGGGCCTCTTGGACCTGGTGAATCTGGTCCTTACCTGGTCCTCTCCCGGAGCTGGGGACTCTGGTCACCACCTGGGACTCACCTGGACCTGGGGAATCTGGTCCCCATCTGGGTCTCACCCAGTCCTGGTGTTTTATTCCCCACCTGGACCTGATTGCTGTGGACTCTTTCTTGGCCTCACCTGGAACTGGTGACTCTGATTCTATCTGCGCATTACCGAGACCTGGTGACTCTGGTCCTCACCAGGGCATCGTTGGTACCTGGTGACTCTGTTCCACACTTGAGCCTCACCTGGACATGATGACTCTGGAAAATCTCTGGGCCTCACTCTGACCTGGTGACTCTGGTCCCCATCTGGATGTCACCTGGACCAGGTGATTCTGGTACCCCTCTAGGCCTCAACCAGATCTGGGGACTCTGGTCCTCAACTGGGCCTCACCTGGACTTAGTGAATATGCTCCATCTGGGCCTCATTTGCACCTGGTGACTCTGGTCACTTCCTGGGCATCATCGGGATATGTTTTCACTGCATGGCTTGAAGGTTGGCCTCACCAGGATCTGGTAACTCTGGTCCCAACCAGGGCATCATCGTGACATGGTTCCTCTGCATGGCCTGCAGGTTGGCCTCACCTGGACCTGGTAAGTCTGGTGCCTACGTGGGCATCATCGGGACATGGTTCCTCTGCATGGCCTGCACGTTGGCCTCACCTGGACCTGGTGAGTGGGATTTCCATCTGGGCCTCACCCATACCTGGAGACCCAAGTCCCCACGTGGGCCTCACTTGGCCCTAATGAATTTGGTCCTTACCTGGTCCTTACCTGGAACTGGTAACTCTGGTCACCACCTCGGCCTCACCTGGACCTGGTGAATCTGGTACCCATCTGGGCCTCACCCAGTCTTGCTTACTTTGTTCCCAACCTGGACCTGATTGGTGTGTACTCCTTCTTGGCCTCACCTGGAACTGGTGACTCTAATCCTAACTGGTCCTCATCCAGATCTGGTGGTTCTGGTCCTCAACTATGGACCAATACGACCTGGATACTCTGTTCCACACCTGAGCCTCACCTGGACATGATGACTCTGAATCCCCTCTGAGCCTCACCCTGACATGGTGACTCTGGTCCCCATCTGGATGTCACCTAGACCAGTTGAAATTTGTACCCCTCTAGGCCTCAACAAGACCTGGTTACTCTGGCCCTCAACTGGGCCTCACCGGTACCTAGTGAATAAGCTCCACACCTGCGCCTCATCTGTACGTGGTGACTCGGATTCTACCTGGGGATCATCGGGATATGGTTACTCTATTCCCCACTGGGACTGACCTGATCTTGTACCTCTGGTCCGGACTTTGGCTTCTTCAGAACCAGGTGACTCTGGCTCCACCTGGGCCTCACCTGTAACTGGTGACTCTGATTCTAAGCATGGCCTCACCTGACCTGGTGACTGTGGTTCCCATTGGGAACTCACCTGGAACTCATGTCTCTGGTCCCACCTGGGCCTCACCAGGACGTGGAGTCTCTGGTACCAACCTGGGTAGCATCAGGATATGGTTACACTGTTCACTAACAGTGACCCAGCCGGACCTATTAACTCTGGTCTTCACCTGGACATGGTGACACTGGTTCCCACCTGGGTCTCACCTGGACATGGTGAGTCGGATCCCCACCTGGTTAATTCTCGTTCCCACGTGGACATCATGTGGACCTGGTGGCTGCAGTGTTTCTACTCCTCATGTACCTCGTGACTCTGGTCCCCACCAGGGCCTCACCGGGACCTGGTGAGTGTGGTTGCCACCTGCACCTCACCTGGTCCTGGGATGCTCGTCTGCACCTGAGACTACCCTGGATCTGGTGACTGTGGTACCCACCTGGGCTTCACCTGGATTTGGGGACTCCGGTCCCCTCTGGGCCTCACCTGGCCCTGTTGACCATGGCACAAAACTGGGTAAAATTGGGACCCGGTGACTGTGTTCTACAACTGGACCTCACCTGGACCAGGTGACTCTGGTCCCCCTCTGTGTCTCCCCGTGCCCTAGTGACTGTGAACCCCACTTTGGCCTGACTTGGACCTGCTGACCCTGGTTGCCACCTGCGTCTGACCTCAAAATGTTGATTCTGGTTCCTTCAAGGGCCTCCCCTGTACCTGGTGATCCTGGTCCCCACCTGGGCCTCACCTGGACGTGGTGACCCTTGTCACCACCGGGGACTCACCTGGACCTGCATACTGTGTTCCACACCTGGGCCTCGAGTAGCCCTGTTGAACATGGTCCCCAAGCCGGCCTCACATGGACCTGTTGCCTCTGATCCCCACCGGGGCCTCACGTGTACCTGGTTACTCTGGTCCTCACCTGGGCCAATTTGGATATGGTGACTCTGATCCCAACCTGGACTTCCCCCGGATCTGGTGACTCTGGTCCCCCCTGGACCTCTCCTGGACCTGGTGACTCTCTTTCCAACATGGACCTCACCTGGATCTGGTGACCTTGGTCCTCAGTTTGGCCTCACCTGGACCTGGTGTCTCTCGTCCCCAGTTTGACCAGACTCAGAACTGCTGAATCTTGCCCCACCTAGGCCGCACCCAGACCTGGTGACTCTTGTCCCCAGCTATGCCTCAATACTACCTGATGAATCTGGTCCTCACGTGGGCCTCACATGGACCTGCTACTCAGCTGGATAGAGTTGCTCTGGTTCCCACAAGGGGCTCACCTGATACTGCTGACTCTGGTCTTATTCTATGCCTCACCAGGACCTAGTGATTCTGTTCCCCAACTGGGCCTGCATGGCCCTAGTGACTATGGTCCTCACCCAGGCATCATTGGGACCTGGATACTCTATTCCACACCTGGGCCGCACTTTGACCAGGGACCTCTGGTCCCATTCTGGGCCTCAAACTAAACTGGTTACTCTGGTTCCCCCTCTGGGCCTCACCATTACCTGGTGACTCTGGTCACCCCTTGGGCTTCACTTGGGCCTGGTGAATCTGGTCCATAGATGGTCCGCACCTGGATCTGGTGACTGGTCGCCACCTGGGCCTCAGCTGGACATGGTGAATCCTGTGCCACCTTTGCCTCCCCTGGACCTTGTGACTGTGGTCCCACCTGGACCTAACCTGGATCTGGTGGCTCTGGGTCCCATATGGGGCTCTCCTGGACCTGGTTTCCGTGGTATCCATCTGGACTCACCTGGAACATAATGAATCTGATCCATATTTGGGCCTCTCCTGGGCCTGTTGACTGTGCTCCTAACCTGGGGATCATTGGCAACTGGATACTCTCTTATATACGTGGGCCTCACCTGGACCTGGTGACTGTGGTCCCACCTGGGCCTCACCTGGACGAGGTGACTGGTTCCCACAGGGACCTCACCAGGACCTGGTGATTCAGGTCCTCATAAGGGCATCATGGGACCTGGTTTCAGTTCCACATTCGGGCCTCACCTGGACCTAGTGATTCTCATCCCCTTCTGGGCCTCACCCTGACGTGGTGACTCTGGTCCCCAGCTGGATATGACCAGAACCGGGGGACTCTGATCCCCCTCTGGGACTCACCCGGAGCTGGGGACACTGGTACTCAACCGGGCCTCAACAGGACCTGGTGAATCTACTCCTCACTTAGGCCTCGTCTGGACCTTGTGACTCTTTTGCCACCTGGCATCAATGGGACATGGTTACTCTGTTCCCCACCTGGGCCTCACCTGGACATGATAACTTTGCTCCACACTTTGGCCTCAAATGTTCCTCATGACTCTGGTCCCCCCACCGAGGCCTCAATCTGGACCTGGTGACTGTGGTCCCCACCTGGGTCTCACCTGGACCTGGTGACTCTCGTTCACACATGAACCACACCAGGACCTGGTGACTGTGGTGTTCTTGTAGACTCACATTTACCTGGTGACTCTGGTCCCCAAAAGGGCCTCACCTGGATCTGGTGACTCTGGCATGCAGGTTGGCCTCACCTGGACCTTGTGAGTGGGATGGCCACCTGGGCCTCACCCATACCTGGTGACTCAGGTCCCCAGTGGGCCTCTTGGACCTGGTAAATCTGGTCCTTACCTCATCCTCTCCCAGACCCGGGAACTCTGGTCACCACCTGGGCCTCACCTGGACCTGGTGAATCTGAACACCATCTGGGCCTCACCCAGTCCTGGTGACTTTGTTCCCCACCTGGACCTGCTTGCTGTGGACACTTTCTTTGCCTCACCTAGATCTGGTGACTCTGGTCCTATCTGCGCATCACCCATATCTGGTGCCTCTGGTCCTCACTTGGGCATCATAGGTACCTGGTAACTCTGTTCCACACCTGAGCCTCACCTGGACATGATGACTGTGGATCCTCTCTGGGCCTCACACTGACCTGGTGACTCAGGTCCCCATCTGGATGTCACCTGGACCAGGTGATTCTGGTACCCCTCTAGGCCTCAACCAGATCTGGTGACTCTGGTCCTACTTGGCCCTCACCAGGACCTGGTGTCTCTTGTACCCACTTGGTTAGCATCAGGATATGGTACTCTGTTAACTAACAGTGACCCAGCGGGAACTATTAACTCTGGTCTTCAACTGGGCCACACCTGGACATTGTGACACTTGTTTCCACCTGGGTCTCACCTGGACATGGGAAGTCGGATCGCCACCTGGTCCTCACCTCTAACTGGTGATTCTCGTTCCCACGTGGACATCATGTGGACTTGGTGGCTGCAGTGTTTCTAGCTTCTCATGTACCTCGTGTCTCTGGTCCCCACCAGGGCCTCACCGGGACCTGGTCAGTGTGGTTTCCACCTGCACCTCACCTGGACCTGGTGATTCTGATCTGCACCTAAGACTACCCCGGATCTGGTGACTGTGTTCCCCAACTGGGCTTCACTTGGATTTGGGGACTCCGGTCCCCATCTGGGCCTCACCTGGCCCTGTTGACCATGGTCCTCAACTGGGCAAAATTGGGACCCGGTGACTGTGTTCCACAACTGAACCTCACCTGAACCAGGTGACTCTGGTCCCCCTCTGGGTCTCACCGTTCCCTAGTGACTGTGAACCCCACTTTGGCCTGACATGGACCTGCTGACCCTGGTTGCCACCTACGCCTGACCTCGAAGTGTTGACTCTGTTTCTTTCAATGGCCTCCCGTGTACCTGGTGATCCTGGTCCCCACGTGGGTCTCACCTGGACGTGGTGACTCTTGTCACCCCCGGGGAATTCCTGGACGTGCTTACTGTGTTCCACACCTGGGCCTCAAGTAGACCTGTTGACCATGGTCCCCAAGCCGGCCTCACATGGACCTGTTGCTTCTGATCCCCACCGGGGCCTCACGTGTACCTAGTAACTCTGGTCCTCACCTGGGCCTCATCTTGACCTATTGACTTTGGTCCCCACCTGTGCTTCACCTGGATCTGGTGACTCTGGTCCCCACCTGGACTTCACCTGGATCTGGTGACTCTGGTCCCCACCTGGACCTCTCCTGGACCTGGTGACGCTCTTTGAAGATGGACCTCACATGGATCTGTTGACTCTGGTCCCCATCTAGTCCTCACCTGCATCTGGTGACTCTGGCCTGCCGGTTGGCCTCACCTGGACCTGGGGAGTGGGGTTGCCACCTAGGCCTCACACATAGCTGGTGACTCAGTTCCCCACGTGGGTCTCATTTGGACCTGTTGAATCTGGTCCTTAGCTGGTCATCTCACAGACCCGAGGACCCTGGTTACCACCTGGAATAACCTGGACCTGGTGAATCTGGTCCAAATCTGGGCCTCACCAAGTCCTGGTGACTTTCTTCACCACCTGGACCTGATTGCTGTGGACGCCTTCTTGGCGTCACCTGGAACTGGTGACTATGATCCTATCTGCGTGTACCCAGATCTGGTGACTCTGGTCCTCACCTGGGCATCATTGGTACCTGGTGATTCTGTGCCACACCTGAGCCTCACCTGGACCCGATGACTCTGGAACCACTCTGGGCCTCACCCTGACTTTGTGACTCTGGTCCCCATCTGGATATCACCTCGATCAGGTGATTCTGGTATCCTTCTAAGCCGAACCAGATATGGTGACACTGGTCCTCAACTGGGCCTCACCTGGACCACGTGATTCTGGTCCCCCTCTGGGTCTCACCATGCCCTAGTGACTGTGAACCCCACTTTGGCCTGAATTGGACATCCTGACCCTGGTTGCCACCTGCAACCTGACCTCGAACTGTTGACTCTGGTTCTTTCAAGGGACTCCCCAGGACCTGATGGTCCTGGTCCCCACTTGTGATTCACCTGGACGTGGTCACTCTTGTCACCACTGGGGACTCACCTGGACCTGCTTACTGTGTTCCACACCTGGGCGTCAAGTAGATCTGTTGACCATGGTCCCCAAGCCGGCCTCACATGGACCTGTGGCCTCTGATCCTCACCGGGGCCTCACGTGTACCTGATAACTCTAGTCCTCACCTGGACCTCATCTGGACCTAGTGACTCTGATCCCCAACTGGGCTTCACCTGGATCTAGTCCCCACCTGGACCTCTCCTGGACCTGGTGACTCTCTTTCCAACATGGACCTCAACTGGATATGGTGACTCTGGTCCTCAGTTTGGCCTCACCTGGACCTGGTGTCTCTCGTCCCCACATTGAAGTAACTCAGAACTGCTGAATCTTGCCCCACCTAGGCCGCACCCAGTCCTGGTGACTCTTGTCACCAGCTATGCCTCATTTCGACCTGATGAATATGTTACTTACGTGGGCCTCCCATGGACCTGGGACTCAGCTGGATAGAGTGGCTCTGCTTTCCACAAGGTGCTCACCTGATACTGCTGACTGTGGTCTGATTCTATGACTAATCAGGACCTAGTGATTCTGTTCTCCATCTGGGCCTGCATGGCCCTAGTGACTCTGGTCCTCACTCAGCCATCATTGGGACCTGGATACTCTATTGCACACCTGGGTCTCACTTTGACCAGGGACCTCTGGTCCCATTCTGGGCCTCAAACTAAACTAGTTACTCTTGTTCCCCCTCTGGGTCTCACCCTGACCTGGTGACTCTGGTCAACCCTTGGGCTTCACTTGGGGCTGGTGAATCTGGTCATTAGATGGTCCGAACCTGGATCTGGTGACTGGTCGCCATCTGGGCCTCTCCTGGACTTGGTGAATCCTTTTGCCACCTGCGTGTCACCGGGACCTTGTGACTGTGGTCCCACCTGGACCTCCCCTGGATCTGGTGGCTCTGGTTCCCATATGGGGCTCTCCTGGTCCTGGTTCCTGTGGTCTCCATCTGGCCTCACCTGGAACACAATGACTCTGTTCCATATTTGCCCTCTCCTGGACCTGTTGACTCTGGTACTTACCTGGGCATCATTGGGACGTGGGTACACTCTTATATACCTGGGCCTCACCTGGACCTGATGACTGTGGTCCCACCTGGGCCTCATTGGATGAGGTGACTGGTTCCCACAGGGACCTCACCTGGACCTGGTGACTCAGGTCCTCATATGGGCATCATGCGACCTGGTTTCTCCGTTCCCCATCGGGGCCTCCCCTGGACCTAGTGATTCTCTTTCCACTCTGGGCCTCACTCTTACGTGGTGACTCTGGTCCCCACCTGGATATCACCAGAACCGGGAAACTCTGGTCCCCCTCTGGGACTCACCCGGAGCTGGGGACACTGCACTCAACTGGGCATCAACAGGACCTGGTGAATCTACTCCTCACTTAGGCCTCGTCTGGACCTTGTGACTCTTTTCCCACCTGGCATCAATGGAACTTGGTTACTCTCTTCCCCACCTGGGCTTCACCTCGACATGATAACTTTGCCCCACACTTTGGCTTCAACTGGTCATGATGACTCTGGTCCCCCCACCTTTTCCTCAATCTGGACCTGGTGACCGTAATCCCCGCCTGGGTCTCACCTGGACCTGGTGACTCTCGTTCCCACATGAACCATACCTGGATCTGGTGACTGTGGTGTTCTTGTAGATTCACATTTACCTGGTGACTCTGGTCCCCACTAGGACCCCACCTGGATCTGGTGAATCTGGCCTGCAGCTTGGCCCCACGTGGACCTGTTGAGTGGGGTTGCCACATGGGCCTCACCCATTCCTTGTGACTCAGTTCCCCACCTGGGCCTCTTGGACCTGGTTAATCTAGTCCTTACCAGGTCCTCTCCCAGACCCGCAGACTCTGGTCACCACGTGGGCCTCACCTGGACCTGGTGAATCTGGTCCCCATCTGGGCCTCACCCAGTCCTGGTGACTTTGTTCCCCACCTGGACCTGATTGTTGTGGACTCTTTCTTAGCCTCACCTGGAACTGGTGACTCGGATCCTATCTGCGTGTCACCCATCCCTGGTGACTCTGGTCCTCACCAGGGCATCATTGGTACTTGGTGACTCTGTTCCACGCCTGAGACTAACCTGGACATGATGACTCTGGAACCACTCTGGGCCTCACCCTGAACTGGTGCCTCTGGTCCCCATTTGGATGTCACCTGGACCAGGTGATTGTGGTACCCCTCTAAGCCTCAAACAGAACTGGTGACAGTGGTCCCCAACTGGGCCTCACTGGACCTTGTGAATATGCTCAATCTGGGCCTCATTTGGACCTGGTGACTCTGGTCCCTACCTGGGCATCATCGGGACATTGTTCCACTGCATGGCCTGCAAGTTGGCCTCACCTGGACCTGGTAACTCTAGTCCCTACCTGGGCATCATCGGGACATGGTTCCTCTGCATGGCCTGCAGTTTGGCCTCACTTGGACCTGGAGAGTCGGGTTGCCACCTGGGCCTCACAAATGCTTGGTGACACAGGTACCACGTGGGCCTCACTTGGACCTGGTGAATCTGGTCCTTACCTTGTAATCACCCGGAACTGGTAACTCTGGTCACCACCTGGGAATCACCTGGACCTGGTGAATCTGGTCCCCATCTGGGCCTCACCCAGTCCTCGTGACTTTGTTCCCCACCTGGACCTGATTGCTGTGGACTCCTTCTTGGCCTCACCTGGAACTCGTGACTCTGATCCTAACTGGGCCTCACACAGATCTGGTGACTCTGGTCCTCATCTGTGGACCATTATGACCTGGATCTCTGTTCTACACCTGAGACTCACCTGGACATGATGACTCTGGATCCCCTCCGGGGCTCAACCTGACATGGTGACTCTGGTCTCCATCTGGATGTCACCTAGACCAGGTGAATCTGGTACCCCTCTAGGCCTCAACTAGACCTGGGTATTCTGGTCCTCATCTGGGCCTCACCGAGACCTAGTGAATATGCTCCCCACCTGCTCCTCATCTGGACCTGGTGACTCTGGTTCTACCTGGGCATCATCGGTACATGGTTACTCTATTCACCACTGGGACTGAACTGATCCTGGTAACTCTGGTCCAGACTCTGGCCTCTTCTGACCAGGTGACTCTGACTCCACCTGGGCCTCACCAGTAACTGGTGACTCTGATCCAAAGCGTGGCCTCACCAGACCTGGTGACTGTGGTTCCCATCGGGACCTCACCTGGACTCATGTCTCTGGTCCCACCTGGGCCTGACCAGGACCTGGTGACTCTGGTACCCACAAGGGTGGCATCAGGATATAGTTGCACTGTTCACTTACAGTGACCCTACTGGACCTTTAACTCTGGTCTTCACCTGGGCCACACCTGGACATGGTGACACTGGTTCCCACTTGGGTCTCACCTGGACATGCTGTGTCGGATCTCCACCTGGTCCTCACCTGTAACTGGTGATTCTCGTTCCCACATGGACATCATGTGGACCTGGTGGTTGCAGTGTTTCTATCTTCTCATGTACCTCGTGACTCTGGTCCTCACCAGGGCCTCAACGGAACCTGGTGAGTGTGGTTGCCACCTGCACCTCACCTGGACCTGGTGATTCTGGTCTGCACCTGAGACTACCCTGGATTTGGTGACTGTGGTCCCCACCTGGTCTTCACCAGGATTTGGGGACTCCGTTCCCCATTTGGGCCTCACCTGGCCATGTTGATCTAGGTCCTCACTCGGCAAAATTGGGGCCCGGTGACTGTGTTCCACAAATGGACCTCACCTGGACCAGGTGACTCTGGTCCCCCTCTGGGTGTCACCGTGCCCTAATGACTGTGAACCCCACTTTGCCCTGACTTGGACCTGCTGACCCTGGTTACCACCTGCGCTTGACTTCGACCTGTTGACTCTGGTTCTTACAAGGGCCTCCCCTGTACCTGTTGATCCTGGTCCCCACCTGGGACTCACCTGGACGTGGTGACTCTTGTCACCACCGGGGACTCACCTGGACCTGCTTACTGTGTTCCACACCAGGTCCTCAGTTAGACCTGTTGACCATGGTCCCCAAGCCGGGCTCACATGGACTTGTTGCCTCTGATCCCCACCGGGGCCTCATGTGTACCTGGTAACTCTGGTCCTCACCTGGGCCTCATCTGGACCTAGTGACTCTGGTCCCCACCTGGGCTTCACCTGGATCTGGTGACTCTGGTCCCCACCTGGACTTCACCTGGATTTGGTGACTCTGGTCCCCACCTGGACCTCTCTTGGACCTGGAGACTCTCTTTCCAACATGGATCTCAGATGGATTTGGTGACTCTGGTCCTCAGTTTGGTCTCACCTAGATCTGTCGTCTTTCGTCCCTACTTTGACCTAACTCAGAACTGCTGAATCTTGACCCACCTAGGCCGTAACCAGACCTGGTGACTCTTGTCCCCAGGTATGCCTCATTTCGACCTAATGAATCTCGTCTTCACGTGTGCCTCACATCACCTGGGACTCAGCTGGATAGAGTGGCTCTGGTTCCCGCAAGGGGCTCAAATGATACTGCTGACTGTGGTCTTATTCTATGCCTCACCAGGACCTAGTGATTCTGTTCCCCATCTGTGCCTGCATGGCCCTAGTGACTCTGGTCCTCACAGGCATCATTGGGACCTGGATACACTATTCCACACCTGTGCCTCACTCTGACTAGGGACCTCTGGTCACATTCTGGGCCTCAAACTAAACTGGTTACTGTGGTTCTCCCTCTGGGAATCACCCTTACCTGGTGACTCTGGTCACCCCTTGGGCTTCATTTGGCCTGGTGCATCTGGTCCTTAGCTTGTCCTCACTTGGATCTGGTGACTGGTCGCCACCTGGGCCTCACCTGGACTTGGTGAATCCTGTTGCCACCTGCGCCTCACCTGGACCTTGTGACTCTGGTCACACCTGGACCTCACCTGGATCTCGTGGCTCTGGTTCCCATATGGGGCTCTCCTGGACCTCGTTCCTGTGGTCTCCATCTGGCCTCACCTGGAACAAAATGACTCTGATCCATATTTGGGCCTCTGCTGGACCTGTTGACTCTGGTCCTTACCTGGGCATCATTGGGACCTGGATACTCACTTATATACCTGGGCCTCAACTGGACCTGTTGACAGTGGTCCCACCTGGGCCTCACCTGGACGAAGTGACTGGTTCCCACAGGGACCTCACCTGGACCTGGTGACTCAGGTCCTCATATGGGAATCATGGGACCTGGTTTCAATTCCACATCGGGGCCTCACCTGGACCTAGTGATTCTCGTCCCCCTCTGGGCCTAACCCTGACGTGGTGACTCTGGTCCCCTCCTGGATATCACCAGAACCGGGTGACTCTGGTCCCCCTCTGGGACTTACCCGGAGCTGGGGACACTGGTCCTCAACTGGGCCTCAACAGGACCTGTTGAATCTACTCCTCACTTAGTCCTCTCTGGACCTTGTGACTCATTTCCCACCTGGCATCAATGGGACATGGTTACTCTGTTCCCCACCTGGGCCTCACTTGGACATGATAACTTTGTTCCGCACTTTGGCATCAACTGGTCTTGATGACTCTTGTCCCCCCATTAGGCCTCAATCTGGACCTGGTGACAGTGGTACCCACCTGGACATGATGACTCTGGATCCCCTCTGGGCCTCTTCGTGACCTGGTGACTCTGGTCCCCATGTGGATGTTACATGGACCAGGTGATTCTGGTACCCCTCTACGCATCAAGCAGATCTGGTGACTCTGGTCCTGAACTGGGCCTCAACTGGACCTAGTGAATTTGCTCCATCTGGGCCTCATTTGGACCTGGGGACTCTGGTCCCTACCTGGTCATCGTTGGGAAATTGTTCCACTGCATGGCCTGCAGGTTGGCCTCACCTGGACCTGGTAACTCTGATGTCTATCTGGGCATCATCGAGACATGGTTTCTCTGCTTGGCCTGCAGGTTGGCCTCACCTGGACCTGGTGAGTGGGGTGGCAACCTGGGCCTCACACATGCAATGTGACACAGGTCCCCACGTGGGTCTCACTTGGACCTGGTGAATCTCGTCCTTACCTGGTGCTCACACGGAACTGGTATTTCTGGTCACCACCTGGGAATCACATGCACCTAGTGAATCTGGTCCCCATCTGAGCCTCACCCAGTCCTGGTGACTTTGTTCCCCACCTGGACCTGATTGCTGTGGACTATTTCTTGACCTCACCTGAAACTGGTGACTCTGATCCTATCTGCGCGTCACACAGACCTGGTGACTCTGGTCCTCACCTGGGCATCATTGGTACCTGGTGACTCTGTTCCACACCTGAGCCTCACATGGACATGATGACTCTGGAACCTCTCTGGGCCTCACCCTGACCTGGTGACTCTGGTCCCATCTGGATGTCACCTAGGCCTGGTGAATCTGGTACCACTCTACGCCTCAACTAGACTGGGGGAATCTGGTCCTCAACTGGGCCTCACCGGGACCTAGTGAAAATACTCCCCACCTGCGACTCATTTGTACGTGGTGACTCGGGTTCTACCTGGGCATCATCGGGACATGGTAACTCTATTCCCCACTGGGACTGACCTGATCCTGGTAACTCTGGACCTGACTTTGGCGTCTTCTCTACTTGGTGACTCTGGCTCCAACTGGGCCTCACCTGTTACTGGTGACTCTGATCCTAAGCATGTCCTCACCCGACCTAGTGACTGTGGTCCCCACCTGGGTCTCACCTGGACCTGGTGACTCTCGTTCCCACATGAACCACACCTGGACCTGGTGACTGTGGTGTTCTTGTATACTCACATGTACCTGCTGACTCGAGTCCCCACTAGGGCCTCACCTAGATCTGGTGACTCTGGCCCGCCGGTTGGCCTCACCTAGACCTGGTGAGTGGGGTTGCCACCTAGGCCTCACACATAGCTGGTGACTCAGGTCCCCACGTGAGCCTCTTGGACCTGGTGAATCTGGTCCTTACCTGGTCCTTTCCCAGACCCGGGGACTCTATCCCCACGTGGGACTCCCTTTGACCTGGTGAATCTGGCCCTTACCTGGTCCTCACTCGGAACTAGTAAGTGTGGTCACAACATGGGAATCATCTGGACCTGGTGAATCTGGTCCCCTTTGGGCCTCACCCAGTCCTGGTGACTTTGTTCCCCACCTGGACCTGATTGCTGTGGACTCCTTTTGGGCCTCACCTGGAACGGGTGACTCTGATCTTAACTGGGACTCACCCAGATCTGGTGACTCTGGTCCTCACCTGTGGACCATTATGACCTGGATACTCTGTTCCACACCTGAGACTCACCTGGAGATGATGACGCTGGATCCCCTCTGGGCCTCAGCCTGACATGGTGACTCTGGTCCCCATCTGGATGTCACCTAGACCAGGTGAATCTGATACCGCTCTAGGCCTCAACTAGACCTGGTGACTCTGGTCCTCAAATGGGCCTCACCGGGACCTAGTGAACATGCTCCCCACCTGCGACTTATCTGGACGTGGTGACTCGTGTTCTACCTGGGCATCATCGGGACATGGTTACTCTATTCCCCACTGGGACTGACCTGTTCCTAGTAACTCTGGTCCTGTCTTTGGCCTCTTCTGTACCAGGTCACTCTGGCTCTACCTGGGCCTCACCTGTAACTGGTGCTGTGATCCTAAGCATGGCATTACCTGACCTGTTACTGTGGTTCCCATCGGGACCTCACCTGGACCTCATGTCTCTGGACCCACCTGGGCCTCACCAGGACCTGGTGTCTCCGGTACCCACCTGGGTAGCATCAGGATATGGTTACACTGTTCCCTAACAGTGACCCAGTCGGACCTATTAACTCTGGTCTTCACCTGGGCCACACCTGGACATGGTGACACTGGATCCCTCCTGGGTCTCAACTTGACATGTTGAGTCGGATCCCCACCTGGTCCTCACGTGTAACTGCTGTGTCTCCAGCCCAGATGGACATGATGTGGACCTGGTGGCTGCAGTGTTTCTAGCTTCTCATGTACCTTTGACTCTAGTCCCCGCCAGGGACTCACTGGGTCCTGGGGAATGTGGTTGCCACCTGCACCTCACTTGGACCTGGTGATTATGGTCTGCACCTTAGACTACCCCGGATATGGTGACTGTGGTCCCCACCTGGGCTTCACCTGGATATTTGGACTCCGGTCCCCATCTGGGCCTCACTTGGCCCTGTTGACCATGGTCCTCAACTGGGCAAAATTGGGACCCGGTGACTGTGTTCCAAAACTGGACGACACCTGGACCAGGTGACTCTGGTCCCCCTCTGGGTCTCACCGTGCCTAGTGACTGTGAAACCCACTTTGGCCTGACTTCGACCTGCTGACCCTGGTGCTACCTGCGTCTAACCTCGAAGTGTTGACTCTGGTTCTCAAGGGCCTCCCCTGTAGCTGGTGATCCTGGTCCCCACCTGGGCCTCACCTGGACCTGGTGACACTTGTCACCACCGGGGACTCACCTGGACCTGCTTACTGTGTTCCACACCTGGGCCTCAAGTAGACCTGTTGACCATGGTCCCCAAGCCGGCCTCACATGGACCTGTTGCCTCTGATCCCCACCGGGGCCTCACGTGTACCTGGTAACTCCTGTCCTCACCTGGCCTCATCTGGTCCTAGAGACTCTGGTCTCCACCTGGGCTTCACCTCGATGTGGTGACTCAGGTCCCCACCTGGACTTACCTGGATCCGTTGACTCTGGTCCCCACCTGGACCTCTCCTGGACCTGGTGATTCTCTTTCCAACATGGTCCTTACCTGGATCTGCTGACTCTGGTCCACATTTTGGCCTCACCTGGACCTGGTGTCTCTCGTCCCCACTTGAACCTAACTCAGAACTGCTGAATCTTGCCCCAACCTAGGCCGCATCCATACCTGGTGACTCTTGTCCCCACCTATGCCTCAAGTCCACCTGATGAATCTGGTCCTCACGTGGGCCTCACATGGACCTGGGACTCAGCTGGATAGAGTGGCTCTGGTTCCCACAATGGGCTCACCTGATACTGCTGACTGTGGTCTTATTCTATGCCTCACCAGCACCTAGTGATTCTGTTCCCCATCTGGGCCTGCATGGCCCTAGTGACTCTGGTCTTCACCCAGGCATCATTGGGACCTGGATACTCTATTCCACACCTGGGCCTAACTTTGACCAGGGACCTCTGGTCCCATTATGGGCCTCAAACTAAACTCGTTACACTGGTTCCCCCTCTGGGCCTCACCATTACCTGGTGACTCTGGTCACCCGTTGGGCTTCACTTGGGCCTGGTGAATCTGGTCCTTTGCTTGTCCTCACTTGGATCTGGTGACTGGTCGCCACCTGGGCCTCACCTGGACATGGTGGATCCTGTTGCCACCTGTGCCTCACCTGGACCTTGTGACTGTGGTCCCACCTGTAACTCACCTGGATCTGGTGGCTCTGGTTCCCATATGGGGCTCTCCTGGACCTGGTTCTTGTGGTTTCCATCTGGACTCACCTGGAACATAATGACTCTGATCCATATTTGGGCCTCTCCTGGACCTGTTGACTCTGGTCCTAACCTGGGGATCATTGGGAACTGGATACGCTCTTATATACCTGGGCCTCACATGGACCTGGTGACTGTGGTCCCACCTGGGCCTCACCTGGACGAGTTGACTGGTTCCCACAGGGACCTCACCTGGACCTGGTGACTCAGGTCATCATATGGGCATCATGGGACCTGGTTTCAATTCCACATCGGGGCGTCACCTGGACCTAATGATTCTCATCCCACTCTGGGCTTCACCGTGACGTGGTGACTCTGGTCCCCACCTGGGTATCACCAGAACCGGGTGACTCTGATCCCCCTCTGGGACGCACCCAGAGCTGGGGACACTGGTCCTCAATTGGGCCTCAAAAGGACCTGGTGAATCTACTCCTCACTTAGGCCTCTTCTGGACCTTCTGACTCTTTTCCCACCTGGCATCAATGGGACATGGTTACTCTGTTCCCCACCTGGTCCTCACCTGTAACTGGTGATTCTCTTTCCCATATGGACATAATGTGGACCTGGTGGCTGCAGTGTTTCTAGCTTCTCATGTACCTCGTCACTCTGGTCCCCACCAGGGCCTCACCGGGACCTGGTGAGTGTGGTTGCCACCTGCACCTCACCTGGACCTGGTGATTCTGGTCTGCACCTGAGACTACCCTGCATCCGGTGTTTGTGGTCCCCACCTGGTTTTCACCTGGATTTGGGGACTCCGGTCTCCATCTGGGCTTTACCTGGCCCTGTTGACCATGGTCCTCAACTGGGCGAATTTGGGACCCGGTGACTGTGTTCCACAAGTGGACCTCACCTGGACCAGGTGACTCTGGTCCCCCTCTGGGTGTCACCGTGCCCTAGTGACTGTGAACCCCACTTTGTCTTGACTTGGACCTGCTGACCCTGGTTGCCACCAGCGCCAGACCTCGAAATGTTGACTCTGGTACTTTCAAGGGCCTACCCTGGACCTGGTGATCCTGGTCCCCAACTGGGCCTCCCCTGGACGTGGTGACTCTTGTCACCACCGGGGACTCACCAGGACCTGGTTACTGTGTTCCACACCTGGGCCTCAAGTAGAACTGTTAACCATGGTCCCCAAGCCGGCCTCACATGGACCTGTTGCCTCTGATTCTCACCAGGGCCTCAAGTGTACCTGGTAACTCTTGTCCTTAACTGGGCCTCATCTGGACCTAGTGACTCTGGTCCCCACCTGGGCTTCACCTGGATCTGGTGACTCTGGTCCCCACCTGGACTTCACCTGGATCTGGTGACTCTGGTCCCCACCTGGACCTCTCCTCGACCTGGTGACTCTCTTTCCAAAATGGATCTCACCTGGATCTGGTGACTCTCTTTCCAACATGGACCCCACCTGTATCTGGTGACTCTGGTCCTCAGTTTGGTCTCACCTGGACCTGGTGTCTCTCGTCCCCACTTTGACCTAACTCAGAATTGCTGAATTTTGCCCCAGCTAGGCCGCACCCAGACCTGGTGACTCTTGTCCCCAGCTATGCCTTAATTCGACCTGATGAATCTGGTCCTCACGTGGGCCTCACATGGACCTGGGACTCAGCTGGATAGAGTGGCTCTGGTTCCCACAAGGGGCTCACCTGATACTGCTGACTGTGGTCTTATTCTATGCCACACCAGGACGTACTACTTCTGTTCCCCAACTGGGGCTGCATGGCCCTATTGCCTCTGGTCCTCAACCAGGCATCATTGGGTGATGGACCCAAAGATCCTCACCCTGGATACTCTATTTCACAGTTGTGCCTCACTTTGAACAGGGACTTCTGGTCCCATTCTGGGCCTCAAACTAAACTGGTTACTCGGTTCCCCTCTGGGCCTCACTTTTACCTGGTGACTCTGGTCACCCCTTGGGCTTCACTAGGACCAGGTGAATCTGGTCCTTAGCTCGTCCGCACCTGGATCTGGTGACTGGTCGCCACCTGGGCCTCACCTGGACTTGGTGAATCCTGTTGCCACCTGCGCCTCACCTGGACCTTGTGACTGTGGTCCCCCCTGGAACTCAAATGGATCTTGTGGCTCTGGTTCCCATATGGGACTCTCCTGGACCTGGTTCCTGTGGGCTACAACTGGCCTCACCTGGAACACAATGACTCTGAACAATATTTGGGACTCTCCTGGACCTGTTGACTCTGGTTCTTACTTGGGCATCATTGCGAGCTGGATACTCTGTTATATACCTGGGTCTCACCTGGACCGGTAACTGTGGTTCCACCTGGGCCTCACCTGGACGAGGTGACTGGTTTCCACAGGGACCTCACCAGGACCTGGTGTCTCAGGTACTCATATGGGCATTATGGGACCTGGTTTCTCAGTTCCACATCGGGGCCTCACCTGCACCTAGTGATTCTCGTCCCGCTCTGGGCCTCACCCTGACGTGGTGACCCTGGTCCCCACCTGGATATCACCAAAACCGCGTGACTCTGGTCCCCCTCTGGGACTCACCGGAGCTGGGGACACTGGTCCTCAACTGGGCCTCAACAAGACCTGGTGAATCTACTCCTCACTCAGGCCTCGTCTGGACCTGTGACTCTTTTCCCTACTGGCATCAATGGGGCATGGTTTCACTGTTCCCCACCTGGGCCTCACCTGGACATGATAACTTTGCTCCACTCTTTGGCCTCAACTGGTCCTGATGACTCTGGTCCCGACACCTAGGCCTCAGTCTGGACCTGGTGACTGTGGTCCCACCTGGGTCTCACCTGGACATGGTGACTCTTGTTCCCACATTAACCACACCTGGACCTGGTGAATGTGGTGTTCTTGTAGACTCACATTTACCTGGTGACTCCGGTCCCCACTAGGGCCTCACCTGGATCTGGTGACTCTGGCCTGCAGGTTGGCCTCACCTGGACCTGGTGAGTGCAGTTGCCACCTGGGCCTCACGCATACCTGGTGACTCAGGTCCCCACGGGGGTATCTTGGACCTGGTGAATCTGGTCCTTACCTCTTCCTCTCCCAGACCCAGGGACTCTGGTCACCACCTGGGCCTCACCTGGATTTGGGGACTCCGGTCCCCATCTGGGCTTCACCTGGCCCTGTTGACCATGGTCCACAACTGGGCAAAATTGGGACCCGGTGACTGTGTTCCACAACTGGATCTCACCTGGACCAGGTGACTCTGGTCCCCTCTGGGTGTGACCGTGCCCTAGTGACTCTGAACCCCACTTTGGGCTGACTTGGACCTGCTGACATTGGTTTCCACCTGCGCCTGACCTCGAACTGTTTACTCTGGTTCTTTCAAGGGCCTCCCCTGTACCTGGTGATCCTGGTCGCCACGTGGGCCTCACCTGGACGTGGTGACTCTTGTCACCACCGGGGACTCACCTGGACTTGCTTACTGTGTTCCACACTGGGCCTCAAGTAGACCTGTTGACCATGGTCCCCAATCCGGCCTCACATGGACCTGTTGCCTCTGATCCCCACCGGATCCTCACGTGTACCTGTTAACTCTGGTCCTCACTTAGGCCTCATCTGGATCTAGTTACTCTGGTCCTCACCTGGGCCTCATCTGGACCTAGTGACTCTGGTCCCCACCTGGGCTTCACCTCGATCTGTTGACTCTGGTCCACCCCATGACTCTCCTGGACCTGGTGACTCCTTTCCAACATGGACCTCACCTGCATCTGGTGACTCTGGTCCTCACTTTGGCCTCACCTGGACCTGGTGTCTCTCGACCCCACTTTGACCTAACGCAGAACTGCTGAATTTGCCCCACCTAGGCCGCACCCATACCTGGTGACTCTTTCCGCAGCTATGCCTCAATTCGACCTGATGAATCTGGTCCTCACGTGGGACTCACATGTACCTGGGACTCAGCTGGATAGAGTGGCTCTGGTTCGCACAAGGGGCACACCTGATACTACTGACTGTGGTCTTATTCTATGCCTCACCAGGACGTAGTGATTCTGTTCCCCATCTGGGCCTGCATGGCCCTAGTGCATCTGGTCCTCACCCAGGCATCATTGGGACCTGGATACTCTATTCCACACCCGGCCTCACTTTGACCAGGGACCTCTGGTCCTATTCTGGGCCTCAAACTAAACTGGTTACTCTGGTTCCTCTCTGGGCCTCAGCCTTACCTGGTGACTCTGGTCACCCATTGGGCTTCACTAGGGTCTGGTGAATCTGGTCCTTAGCTGGTCCGGACCTGGATCTGGTGACTGGTCGCCACCTGGGCCTCACCTGGACTTGGTGAATCCTGTTGCCACCTGCGCCTCACCTGGACCTTGTGACTCTGGTCCCACCTGGACCTCACCTGAATCTGGTGGCTCTGGTTCCCATATGGGGCTCTCCTGGACCTGGTTCCTGTGGTCTCCATCTGGCCTCACTTGGAACACAATGACTCTGAACAGTATTTGGGCCTCTCCTGTACCTGTTGACTCTGGTCCTAACCTGGGGATCATTGCGAACTGGATACTCTGTCATAATTGGGCCTCACCTGGACCGGTGACTGTGGTCCCACCTGAGCCTCACCTGGACGAGGTGACTGGTTCCCACAGGGAGCTCACCTGGACCTGGAGACTCAGGTCCTCATATGGGCATCATAGGACCTGGTTTCTCACTTCCACATCGGGGCCTCACTTGGACCTAGTGATTCTCGTCCCACTCTGGGCCTCACCCTGAGGTGGTGAGTCTGGTCCCCACCTGGATATCACCAGAACCGCGTGAATCTGGTCCCCTTCTGGAATCACCTGGAGCTGGGGACACTGGTCCACAACTGGGCCTCAACAAGACCTGGTGAATCTACTCCTCACTCAGGCCTCGTCTGGACCTGTGACTCTTTTCCCACCTGGCATCAATGGGACATGGTTACACTGTTCCGCACCTGGGCCTCACCTGGACATGATAACTTTGCTCCACACTTTGGCCTCAACTCATACTGCTGACTGTGGTCTTATTCTATACCTCACCAGGACCTAGTGATTCTGTTCCCCATCTGGGCCTGCATGGCCCTAGTGACTCTGGTCCTCACCCAGGCATCATTGGGACCTGGATACTCTATTCCACACCTGGGACTCACTCTGACCAGGGACCTCTGGTCCCATTCTGGGCCTCAAACTAAACTGGTTACTCTGGTTCCCCCTCTGGGCCTCACCCTTACCTGGTGACTCTGTTCACCTCTTGGGCTTCACTTGGGACTGGTGAATCTGGTGCTTAGCTGGTCCTCACCTGGATCTGATGACTGGTCGCCACATGAGCCTCACCTGGACCTGGTGAATCCTGTTGCCACCTGCGCCTCACCTGGTCCTTGTGACTGTTGTCCTACCTGGACCTCACCTGGATTGGTGGTTCTGGTTCCCATATTGGGCTCTCCTGGACCTGGTTCCTGTGGTCTCCATCAGGCATCACCTGGAACAAAATGACTGTGATCCATATTTCGGCCTCTCCTGGACCTGTTGACTCTGGTCCTTACCTGGCCATCATTGGGACCTGGATACTCTCTTATATACCTGGGCCTCACCTGGACCTGGTGACTGTGGTCCCACCTGGGCCTCACCGGGACGAGGTGAATGGTTCCCACAGGGACCTCACCAGGACCTGGTGACTCAGGTCCTCATATGGGCATCACGGGACCTGGTTTCTCAGTTCCACATCGGGGCCAAACCTGGACCTAGTGATTCTCGTCCCGCTCTGGGCCTCACCCTGACGTGGTGACTCTCGTCCCCACCTGGATATCACCAGAACTGGGTGACACAGGTCCCCTTCTGGGACTTACCCGGAGCTGGGGACCCTGCTCCTCAACTGGGCCTCAACAGGACCTGATGAATCTAATCTTCACTTAGGCCTCGTCTGGACCTTCTGACTCTTTCCCAACGGGCATCAATGGGACATGGTTACTCTGTTCCCCACCTGGGCCTCACCTGGACATGATAACTTTGCTCCACACTTTGGCATCAACTTGTCCTGATGACTCTGGTCCCCCCAACTAGACCTCAATCTGGACCTGGTGACTGTGGTCCCCACCTGGGCCTCACCTGGACCTGGTGACTCTCGTTCCCACATGAACCACACCAGGACCTGGTGACTGTGGTGTTCTTGTAGACTCACATTTACCTGGTGACTCCGGTTCCCACTAGGGCCTCACCTGGATCTGGAGACTCTGGCCTGCAGGTTGGCCTCTCCTGGACTTGGTGTGTGGGGTTGACACCTGGGCGTCACCCATACCTGGTGACTCAGGTCCCCACGTGGGCCTCTTGGACCTGGTGAATCTGGTCCTTACCTGGTCTTCTCCCGGACCTGGGGACTCTGGTCACCACCTGGGCCTCACCTGGACCTGGTGATTCTGGTCCCCATCTGGGCCTCACCCAGTCCTGGTGACTTTGTTCCCCAAATGGACCTGATTGCTGTGCACTCTTTCTTGGCCTCACCTGGAACTGGTGACTCTGATTCTATCTGCGCATCACCCAGACCTGGTGACTCTGGTCCTCACCTGGGCATCGTTGGTACCTGGTGCCTCTGTTCCACACCTGAGCCTCACCAGGACATGATGACTCTGGAACCTCTCTGAACCTCAGCCTGACCTGGTGACTCTGGTCACCATCTGGATGTCACCTGGACCAGGTGATTCTGGTACCCCTCTAGGCCTCAACCAGATCTGGGGACTCTGGTCCTCACCTGGGCCTCACCTGGACCTAGTGAATATGCTCCATCTGGGCCTCATTTGGACCTGGGGATTCTGGTCCCTACCTGGGCATCATCGGGACATGGTTCCACTGCATAGCCTGAAGGTTGGCCTCACCTGGATCTGGTAACTCTGGTCTCAACCAGGGCATCATCGTGACATGGTTCCTCTGCATGGCCTGCAGGTTGGCCTCACCTGGACCTGGTGAGTGGGGTGGCCACCTGGGCCTCCCCCATACCTTGTGACTAGGGCCCCACGTGGGCCTCCCTTTGACCTGGTGAATCTGGTCCTTACCTGGTCCTCACTCGGAACTAGTAAGTGTGGTCACCACCTGGGAATCACATGGGCCTGGTGAATCTGGTCCCCATTGGGCCTCACCCAGTCCTGGTGACTTTGTTCCCACCTGGAACTGATTGCTGTGGACTCCTTTTGGGCCTCACCTGGAACGTTTGACTCTGATCCTAACTGGGACTCACCCAGATCTGGTGACTCTGGTCCTCACCTGTGGACCATTATGACCTGGATACTCTTTTCCACACCTGAGACTCACCTGGACATGATGACGCTGGATCCCCTCTGGGCCTCAGCCTGACATGGTGACTCTGGTCCCCATATGGATATCACCAGAATCGGGTGACTCTGTTCCCCATCTGGGACTCACCTGGAGCTGGGATACCGGTCCTCAACTGGGCACAACTGGACCTGGTGAATCTACTCCTCACTTAGGTCTCGTCTGCACCTTGTGACTCTTTTCCCACCTGGCATCAATGGGACATGGTTACTCTGTTCCCTCTGGGCCTCACCTGGACATGATAACTTTGCTCCACACTTTGGCCTCAACTGTTCTCGATGACTCTGATCCCCCCACCTAGGCCTCAAACTGAACCTGGTGACTGTGGTCCCCACCTGAGTCACACCTGGACCTGGTGACTGTGGTCCCCACCTGGGTCTCACCTGGACCTGGTGGTCTCGTTCCTACATGAACCACGCCTGGACCTGGTGACTCTGGCGTTCTTGTAGACTCACTTTTACCTGGTGAATCCGGTCCCCACTAGGGACTCACCTGGATCTGGTAACTCTGGTCTCAACCAGGGCATCATCGTGACATGGTTCCTCTGCATGGCCTGCAGGTTGGCCTCACCAGGACCTGGTGAGTGGGGTTGCCACCTGGGCCTCACCCATACCTGGTGACTCAAGTCCCTACGTGGGCCTCTTGGACCTGGTGAATCTTGTCCTTACCCGGTCCTCTCCTAGACCCCGGGACTCTTGTCACCACCTGGGCCTCACCTGGACCTGTTGAATCTGGTCCCCATATGGGCCTCACCCAATCCTGGTGACTTTGTTCCCCACCTGGACCTGATTGCTGTGACCTTTCTTGGCCTCACCTGGACTGGTGAGTCTGATCCTATCTGTGCGACACCCAGACCGGGTGACTCTTGTCCTCACCTGGGCATCATTGGTACCTGGTGACTCTGTTCCACACCTGAGCTTCACCTGGAAATGTTGACTCTGGAAACGCTCTGGGCCTCACCCTGACCTAGTGACTCTGGTCCCCATGTGGATGTCACATGAACAAGGTGATTCTGGTACCCCCTAGGCCTCAAACAGATCTGGTGACTCTGGTCTTCAAAGGGGACTCACCTGTACCTAGTGAATATGTTCCATCTGGGCCTCATTTGGACCTGGTGACTCTGGTCCATACCTGGGCATCATCGGGATATGGTTCCACTGTATGGCCTGCAGGTTGGCCTCACCTGGACCTGGTAAGTCTGTCTCTACCTGGGCATCATCCGGATATGTTTCCTCTGCATGGCATGCAGGTTGGCCTCACCTGGACCTGGTAACTCTTCTCCCTACCTGGGCATCATCGGGATATGGTTCCACTGCAAGGCCTGCAGGTTGGCCTCACCTGGACCTGGTGAGTGTTATTGCCACCTGGGCCTCACCCATACCTGGTGACTCAGGTCCCCACGTGGGCCTCTTGGACCTGGTGAATCTGGTCCTTACCTGGTCCTCACCCGGAACTGGTAAGTCTGGTCACCACCTGGATATCACCTTGACCTTGTGTATCTGGTCCCCATCTAGGCCTCACCCAGTCCTGGTGACTTTGTTCCCCACCTGGACCTGATTTCTGTGGACTCCTTCTTGGCCTCACCTGGAACTGGTGACTCTGGTCCCCACCTGGACCTCTCCCGGACCTGGTGACTTTCTTTCAAACATGGACCTCACATGGATCTGGTGTCTCTGGTTCCCATATGGGGCTCTCCTGGACCTGGTTGCTGTGGTGTCCATCTGGCCTCACCTGGAACACAATGACTCTGATCCATATTTGGGCTTCTCCTGGACCTGTTGACTCTGGTCCATACCTGGGCATCATTGCGACCTGGATATTCTCTTATGTACCTGGGCCTCACATGGACCTGGTGACTGGTCCCACCTGGGCCTCACCTGGATGAGGTGCCTGGTACCTCACCTGCACCTGGTGACTCAGGTCCTCATATGGGCATCACGGGACCTGGTTTCTCAGTTCCATATCGGGGCCTCACCTGGACCTGGTAACTCAGGTCCCTACATGGGCACCATCGGGACACGGTTCCTCAGCAGGTCCCAAAGGTTGGCCTCACGTGGACCTGGTAAGTCTGGTCCCTACGTGGGCATCATTGGGACATGGTTACTCTGCATGCCCTGCACGTTGGCCTCACCTGGACCTGGTGATTGGGATTTCCACCTGGGCCTCACCCATACCTGGAGACACAAGTCCCCACGTGGGCCTCACTTGGACCTGGTGAATCTGGTCCTTACCTGGTCCTCACCCGGAACTGGTAACTCTGGTCACCACCTGGGAATCACCTGGAACTTGTGAATCTGGCCCCCATCTGGGCCTCACCCAGTCCTCGTGACTTTGTTCCCCACCTGGACCTGATTGCTGTGGTCTCCTTCTTGGCCTCACCTGGAACTGGTGACTCTGATCCTAACTGGGCCTCACCCAGATCTTGTGACTCTGGTCCTCACCTGTGGACCATTATGATCTGGATCTCTGTTCCACACCTGAATCTCACCTGTACATGATGACTCTGGGACCCCTCTGGGCCTCACCCTGACATGGTGACTCTGCTCCCCATCTGGATGTCACCTAGACCAGGTGAATCTGGTACCCCTCTAGGCCTCAACTAGACCTGGGGATTCTGGTCCTCAAGTGCGCCTCACCGAGACCTAGAGAATATGCTTCCCACCTGCTCCTCATCTGGACCTGGTGACTCTGGTTCTACCTGCGCATCATCGGGACATGGTTACTCTATTCCCCACTGGGACTGACCTGATCCTGGTTACTCTGGTCCTGACTTTGGCCTCTTCTGTACCAGGTGACTCTGGCTCCTCCTGGGCCTCACCAGTAACTGGTGACTCTGATCCTCAGCATGGCCTCACCAGACCTGGTGACTGTGGTTCCCATCGGGACCTCACCTGGACCTCATATCTCTGGTCCCACCTGGGCCTCACCAGGACCTGGTGTCTCTGGTACCCACCAGGGTAGCATCAGGATATGGTTACACTGTTCACTAACAGTGACCCAGCCGGACATATTAACTCTGGTCTTCACCTGGGCCACACCTGGACATGGTGACACTCGTTCCCACCTGGGTCTCACCTGGACATGGTGAGTCGGATCCCCACCTGGTCATCACCTGTAACTGGTGATTCTCGTTCCCACATGGACATCCTGTGGACCTAGTGGATGCAGTGTTTCTAGCTTCTCATGTACCTCGTGACTCTGGTCCCCACCAGGGCCTCACCGGGACCTGGTGAGTGTGGTTGCCACCTGCACCTCACCTGGACTTGGTGATTCTGGTCTGCACCTGTGACTACCCTGGATCTGGTGACTGTGGTCCCCACCTGGTCTTCACCTGGACTTGGGGACTCCGGTCCCCATCTGTGCCTCACCTGGCCCTGTTGACCATGGTCCTCAACTGGGCACAATTGGGGCCCGGTGACTGTGTTCCACAACTGGACCTCACCTGGACCAGGTGACTCTGGTCCCCCTCTGGGTCTCACCGTGCCCTAATGACTGTGAACCCCACTTTCGCCTGACTTGGACCTGCTGACCCTGGTTGCCACCTGCGCTTGACTTCGACCTGTTGACTCTGGTTCTTTCTTTTTCTTTTGTTTTTAAATTTATTTTTTATTATTGGTGTTCTATTTACTAACATAGAGAATAACCCCAGTGTCCGTCAGACATTCACTCCCACCCCCCGCCCTCCTTCCCTTCTACCACCCCTAGTTCATTTCCCAGAGTTAGCAGTCTTTACGTTCTGTCTCCCTTTCTGATATTTCCCACACATTTCTTCACCCTTCCCTTATATTCCCTTTCACTATTATTCATATTCCCCAAATGAATGAGAACATATGATGTTTGTCTTTCTCCGACTGGCTTACTTCACTCAGCATAATACCCTCCAGTTCCATCCACGTTGAAGCAAATGGGGGGTATTTGTCATTTCTAATAGCTGAGTAATATTCCATTGTATACATAAACCACATCTTCTTTATCCATTCATCTTTCGTTGGACACCAAGGCTCCTTCCACAGTTTGGCTATCGTGGCCCTTGCTGCTATAAACATCGGGGTGCAGGTGTCCCGGCGTTTCATTGCATTTGTCTCTTTGGGTAAAATCCCCAACAGTGCAATTGCTGGGTCGTAGGGCAGGTATATTTTTAACTGTTTGAGGAACCTCCACACAGTTTTCCAGAGTGGCTGCACCAGTTCACATTCCCACCAATAGTGTATGAGGATTCCCTTTTCTCCGCATCCTCTCCAACATTGGTTGTTTCCTGTCTTGTTAATTTTCCCCATTCTCACTGGTGTGAGGTGGTATCTCATTGTGGCTTTGATTTGTATTTCCCTGATGGCAAGTGATGCAGAGCATTTTCTCATGTGCATGTTGGCCATGTCTATGTCTTCCTCTGTGAGATTTCTGTTCATGTCTTTTGCCCATTTCATGATTGGATTGTTTGTTTCTTTGGTGTTGAGTTTGATAAGTTCTTTATAGATCTTGGAAACTAGTCCTTTATCTGATATGTCAGTTGCAAATATCTTCTCCCATTCTGTAGGTTGTCTTTGAGTTTTGTTGACTGCATCCTTTGCTGTGCAAAAGCTTCTTATCTTGATGAAGTCCCAATAGTTCATTTTTGCTTTTGTTTCTTTTGCCTTCGTGGACGTATCTTGGAAGAAGTTACTATGGCCGAGTTCAAAAAGGGTGTTGCCTGTGTTCTTCTCTAGGATTTTGATGGAATCTTGTCTCACATTTAGATCTTTCATCCATTTTGAGTTTATCTTTGTGTATGGTGAAAGAGAGTGGTCTAGTTTCATTCTTCTGCATGTGGATGTCCAATTTTCCCAGCACCATTTATTGAAGAGACTGTCTTTCTTCCAATGGATAGTCTTTCCTCCTTTATCGAATATTAGTTGCCCATAAAGTTCAGGGTCCACTTCTGGATGCTCTATTCTGTTTCACTGATCTATGTGTCTGTTTTTGTGCCAGTAGACTCTAGTTCTTTCAAGGGCCTCAACTGTACCTGGTGATCCTGGTCCCCACCTGGGCCTCACCTGGACGTGGTGACTCTTGTCACCACCGGGGACTCACATGGACCTGCTTACTCTGTTCCACACCTGAGCCTCAAGTAGACCTGTTGACCATGGTCCCCAAGACGGCCTCACATAGACATGTTGCCTCTGATCCCCACCGGGGCCTCACGTGTACCTGGTAATTCTGGTCATCACCTGGACCTCATCTGGACCTAGTGACTCTGGTCCCCACCTGGACTTCACCTGGATCTGGTGACTCTGGTCCCCACCTGGAGCTCTCCTGCAGATGGTGACTCCTTACCAACATGGACCTCACCTGAATCTGGTGACTCTGGTCCTCAGTTTGGCCTCACCTGGACCTGGTGTCTCTCTTCCCCACTTTGACCTAACTCAGAACTGCTGAATCTTGTCCCACCTAGACCGCATCCAGACCTGGTGACTCTTGCCCCAGCTATGCCTCAATTCGACCTGATGAATCTGGTTTTCACGTGGGCCTCACATGGACCTGGGACTCAGCTGGATAGAGTGGCTCTGGTTCCCACAAGGGGCTCACCGGATACTGCTGACTGTGGTCTTATTCTATGCCTCACCAGCACCTAGTGATTCTGTTCCCCATCTGGGCCTGCATGGCCCTAGTGACTCTGGTCCTCACCCAGGCATCATTGGGACCTGGATACTCTATTCCACACCTGGGCCTCACTTTGACCAGGCACCTCTGGTCCCATTCTGGGCCTCAAACTAATCTGGTTACTCTGGTTACCACTCTGGGTCTCACCCTTACCTGGTGATTCTGGTCACTGCTTGGGCTTCACTTGGGCCTGGTGAATCTGGTCCTTAGCTGGTCGGCACCTGGATCTCGTGACTGCTCGCCACCTGGGCCTCACCGGGACTTGGTCAATCCTGTTGCCACCTGCGCTTCACCTGGTCGTTGTGACTGTGGTCCCACCTGGACCTCACCTGTATCTGGTGACTCTGGTTCCCATATGGGGCTCTCCTGGAACTGGTTCCTGTGGTTTCCAGCTGGCCTCACCTGGAACACAATTACTCTGATCCATATTTGGGCCTCTCCTGGACCTGTTGACTCTGGTCCATACCTGGGCATCATTGAGACCTGGATAATCTCTTATATACCTGGGCCTCACCTGGATCTGGTGACTGTGGTCCCACCTGGGCCTCACCTGGATGAGGTGACTGGTTCCCACAGGGACCTCACCTGGACCTGGTGACTCAGGTCCTCATATGGGCATCATGGGACCTGGCTTCTCAGTTCCACATCGGGGCCTCACCTGCACCTAGTGATTCTCGTCCCCTTCTGGGCCTCACCCTGACGTTGTGACTCTGGTCCCCACCTCGATATCACCAGAACCGGGTGACTCTGGTCCCCGTTGGGGACTCACCCGGAGCTGGGGACACTGGTCCTCAAGTAGGCCTCAGCAGGACCTGGTGAATCTACTCCTCAATTAGGCTTCGACTGGACCTGTGACTTCTTTCCCACCTGGCATCAATGGGACATGGTTACTCTGTTCCCCACGTGGGCCTCACCTGGACATGATAACTTTGCTCCACACTTTGGCCTCAACTGGTCCTGATGACTCTGGACCCACCACCTAGTCCTCAATCTAGACCTGGTGACTGTGGTCCCCACCTGGGTCTCACCTGGACCTGGTGACTCTCGTTCCCACATGAACCTCACCTGGACCTGGTGACTGTGGTGTTCTTGTAGACTCACTTTTACCTGGTGACTCTGGTCCTCACTAGGGCCTCTCCTGTATTTGGTGACTCTGGCCTGCTGGTTGGCCTCACCTGGACCTGGTGAGTGGGGTTGCCACCTAGGCCTCACCCATACCTGGTGACTCAGGTCCCCACGTGGGCCTCTTGGACCTGGTGAATCTGGTCCTTACCTGGTCCTCTCCCAGACCCGGGGACTCTGGTCACCACCTGGGCCTCACCTGGACCTGGTGAATCTGGTCCCCACCTGGGCCACACCCAGTCCTGGTAACTTTGTTCCCCACCTGGACCTGATTGCTGTGGACTTTTTCTTGGCCTCACCTGGAAGTGGTGACTCTGATCCTATCTGGGCGTCACCCACCTGGTGACTCTGGTCCTCACCTGGGCATCCTTGGTACCTGGTGACTCTGTTCCACACCTGAGCCTCTCCTGAACTTGATGACTCTTGAACCACTCTGGGCCTAACCCTGACCTGGTGACTCTGCTCCCCATCTGGATGTCACCTGGACCAGGTGATTCTGGTATCCCTCTAGGGCTCAACCAGATCTGGTGATTCTGGTCCTCAACTGGGCCTCACCTGGACCTAGTGAATATGCTCCATCTGGGCCTCATTTTGACCTGGTGACTCTGGTCCCTCTCTGGGCATCACCGGGACATGGTTCCACAGCATGACCTGCAGTTTGGCCTTACCTGGACCTGGTGAGTGGGGTTGCCACCTGGGCCTCACCCATACGTGATGACACAGCTCCCCACGTGGGCTTCACTTGGACCTGGTGAATCTGGTCTTACCTGGTCCTCAACCGGAACTGGTATGTCTGGTCACCACCTGGGAATCACATGGGCCTGGTGAATCTGGTCCCAATCTGGGCCTCACCCTGTCCTCGTGACTTTGTTCCCCACCTGGACCTGATTGCTGTGGACTCCTTCTTGGCCTCACCTGGAACTGGTGTCTCTGATCCTAAGTGGTCCTCCCCCAGATCTGGTGACTCTGATCCTCACCTGTGGACCATTATGACCTGGATACTTTGTTCCAAACCTCAGCCTCACCTCGACATGATGACTCTGGAACCCCTCTGGCCCTCACCCTGACATGGTGACTCTGGTCCACATCTGGATGTCACCTAGACCAGGTGAATCTGGTACGACTCTAGGCCCCAACTTGACCTGGTGACTCTGGTCCTCAACTGGGCCTCACCGGGATCTAGTGAACATGCTCCCCACCTGCGCCTCATCTGGACCTGGTGACTCTGGTTCTACCTGGGCATCATCAGGACATAGTTCCTCTATTCCCCACTGGGACTGACCTGATCCTGGTAACTCTGGTCCTGACTTTGGCCTCTTCTGTACCATGTGACTCTGTCTCCACCTGGGCTTCACCTGTAACTGGTGACTCTGATCCTAAGCATGGCCTCACCTGTCCTGGTGCCTGGGGATCCCATCGGGACCTCACCTGGACCTCATGTCTCCGGTCCCACCTGGGCCTCAACAGGACCTTGTGTCTCTGGTACCCACCTGGATAGCATCAGGAAATGGTTACACTGTTCACTAACAGTGACCCAGCCGGACCTATTAACTCTGCTCTTCACATGGGCCACACCTAGACATGGTGATTCTGGTCTGCACCTGAGACTACCCTGGATCTGTTGACTGTGGTCCCCACCTGGGCTTCATCTGGATATTTTGACTCCGGACCCCATCTGGGCCTCACCTGGTCCTGTTGACCATGGTCCTCAACTGGGCAAAATTGGGACTCGGTGACTGTGTTCCACAACTGGACCTCACCTCGACCAGGTTACTCTGGTCCCCCTCTGGGTCTCACCGTGCCCTAGTGACTGTGAACCCCACTTTGGCCTGACTTGGACCTGCTGATCCTGTTTGCCACCTGCGCCTGACCTCGAACTGTTGACTCTGGTTCTTTCAAGGCCCTCCCCTGTACCTGGTGATCCTGGCCCCACCTGGGTCTCACCTGGACGTATTGACTCTTGTCACCACCGGGGACTCACCTGGACCTGCTTACTGTGTTCCATACCTGCGCCTCAAGTAGACCTGTTGACCATGGTCCCCAAGCCGGCCTCACATGGAACTGTTGCCTCTGAACCCCACCGGGGCGTCACGTGTACCTGGTAACTCTGGTCCTCACCTGGGGCTCATCTGGACCTAGTGACTCTGGTACCCACCTGGGCTTCACCTGGATCTGGTGACTCTGGTCCCCACCTGGACTTCACCTGGATCTGGTGACTCTGGTCCCCACCTGGAACTCTCTTGGACCTGGTGACTCTCTTTACAACATGGACCTCACCTGGATCTGGTGACGCTGGTCCTCAGTTTGGCCTCACCTGGACCTAGTGTCTCTCGTCCCCACTCTGACCTAACTCAGAACTGCTGAATCTTGCCCCACCTATGCCCCACCCAGACTTGGTGACTCTTGACCCCAGCTATGCCTCAATTCGACCTGATAAATCTGGTCCTCACGTGGGCCTCACATGACCCTGGGACTCAGCTGGATAGAGTGCCTCTGGTTCCCACAAGTGGCTCACCTGATACTGCTGACTGTGGTCTTATTCTATGCCTCACCAGGACCTAGTGATTGTGTTCCGCATCTGGGCCTGCATGGCCCTAGTGACTCTGGTCCTCACCCAGGAATATTTGGGACCTGGATACTCTATTCCACACCTGGGCCTCACTTTGACCAGGGACCTCTGGTCTCATTCTGGGCCTCAAACTAAACTGGTTACTCTGGTTCCCCCTCTGGGCCTCACCCTTACCTGGTGACTCTGGTCAACCCTTGGGGTTCACTTGGGCCTGGTGAATCTGGTCCTTAGCAGGTCCGCACCTGGATGTGGTGACTGTTCGCCCCCTGGGCCTCACCCTGACGTGGTGACTCTGGTCCCCGCCTGGATATCACCAGAACCGTGTGACTCTGGTCCCCTTCTGGGACTCACCGGGAGCTGGGGCACTGTTGCTCAACTGGGCCTCAACAGGACCTGGTGATTCTACTCCTCACTTAGGCCTCTTCTGGACTTTCTGACTCTTTTACCACCTGGCATCAATGGGACATGGTTACTCTGTTCCCCACCTGGGACTCACCTGGACATGATAACTTTGCTCCACACTTTGGCCTCCACTGATCCTGATGATTCTGGTCCCACCACCTAGGCCTCAATCTGGACCTGGTGACTGTGGTCCCCACCTGGGTCTGACCTGGACCTGTGACTCTCATTCCCACATGAACCACACGTGTACCTGATGACTGTGGTGTTTTTGTAGTCTCACATTTACCTGGTGTCTCCGGTCCCACTAGGGCCTCACCTGGATCTGGTGACTCTGATCCTATCTGCCCGTCACTCAGACCTGGTGACTCTGGTCCTAACCTGGGCATCATTGGTACCTGGTGACTCTGTTCGACACCTGAGCCTCACCTGGACATGATGACTCTGGAACCTGGCTGGGACTCACCCTGACCTGGTGACTCTGGTCTCCATCTGGATGTCACCTGGACCAGGTGATTCTGGTACCCCTCTAGGCCTCAACAAGTTCTGGTGCCTCGGGTCCTCAACTTGGCCTCACTTGGACCTAGTTAATATGCTCCATCTGGGACTCATTTGGACCTGGTGACTCTGGTCCCTACCTGGGCACAATCGGGACATGGTTCCACTGCATGGCCTGCAGGTCGGCCTCACATGAACCTGGTAACTCTGGTCCCTACCTGGGCATCATCGGGTCATGGTTCCTCGGCATGGCCTGCAGGTTGGCCTCACCTTGATTTGGTGAGAGGGGTTGCCACCTGGGCCTCACCCATACCTGGTGACTCAGGTCCCCACGTGGGCCTCTTGGACCTGGTGAATCTGGTCCTTACCTGGTCCTATTTCAGACCCAGGGACTCTGGTCACCACCTGGGCCACACCTGGATCTGGTGAATCTGGTCCCCATCTGGGCCTCACCCAGTCCTGGTGACTTTGTTCCCCACCTGGACCTGATTGCTGTGGACTCTTTCTTGGCCTCACCTGTAACTGGTGACTCTGAACCTATCTGCGTGTCACCCAGATCTGCTGACTCTGGTCCTCACCTGGGCATCATGGTACCTGGTGACACTGTTACTCACCTGAGCCTCACCTGGACATGATGACTCTGGAACCTCTCTGGGACTCTCCCTGACCTGGTGACTCTGGTCCCCATCTGCATGTCACCTGGACCAGGTGATTCTGGTACCCCTCTAGGCATCAACCAAATCTGGTGACTCTGGTCCTCAACTGGGCCTCACCTGGACCTAGTGAATTTGCTCCATCTGGGCCTCATTTGGACCTGGTGTCTCTGGTACCTACCTGGGCATCATCGGGACATGGTTACCCTATTCCCCACTGGGACTCACCTGATCCTGGTAACTCTGGTCCTGACTTTGGCCTCTTCAGAACCAGGTGACCCTGGCTCCAACTGGGCCTCACCTGTAACTGGTGACTCTGATCCTAAGCATGGCCTCACCTGACCTGGTGACTGTGGTTCCCATTGGACCTCACCTGGAACTCATGTCTCTGGTCCCACCTGGGCCTTACCAGGACCTGGTGTCTCTGGTACCCACCTGGGTAGCATCAGGATATGGTTACACTGTTCACTAACAGTGTCCCAGCCGGACCTATTAACTCTG
The DNA here is from genome assembly GCF_053574225.1 of Canis aureus. Taxonomy (NCBI): domain Eukaryota; kingdom Metazoa; phylum Chordata; class Mammalia; order Carnivora; family Canidae; genus Canis; species Canis aureus. The sequence goes on from NC_135648.1 coordinate 28,706,085, forward strand.
GTCTTCACCAGGACATGGTGACACTGGTTCCCACGTGGGTCTCACCTGGACATGGTGAGTCGGATCCCCACTTGGTCCTCACCTGTAACTGGTGATTCTCGTTCCAACGTGGACATCATGTGGACCTGGTGGCTGCAGTGTTTCTACTTCTCATGTACCTCGTGATTCTGGTCCCCACCAGGGCTTCACCGGGACCTGGTGAGTGTGGTTGCCACCTGCACCTCACCTGGTCCTGGGATTCTCGTCTGCACCTGAGATTACCCTGCCTCTGGTGACTGTGGTACCCACCTGGGCTTCACCTGGATTTGGGGACTCCGGTCCCCTCTGGGACTCACCTGGCCCTGTTGACCATGGTCCTCAACTGGGCAAATTGGGACCCGGTGACTGTGTTCCACAACTGGACCTCACCTGGACCAGGTGACTCTAATCCCCCTCTGGGTCTCCCCGTGCCCTAGTGACTGTGAACCCCACTTTAGCCTGACTTGGACCTGCTGACCCTGGTTGCCACCTGCGCCTGACCTCGAAATGTTGATTCTGGTTCTTTCATGGGCCTCCCCTGTACGTGATGATCCTGGTCCCCACCTGGGCCTCACCTGGACGTGGTGACACTTGTCACTACCAGGGACTCACCTGGACCTGCATACTGTGTTCCACACCTGGGCCTCAAGTAGCCCTGTTGAACATGGTCCCCAAGCCGGCCTCACATGGACCTGTTGTCTCTGATCCGCACCGGGGCCTCACGTGTACCTGGTAACTCTGGTCCTCACCTGGGCCAATATTGATATGGTGACTCTGGTCCCGACCCGGACTTCACCCCGATCTGGTGACTCTGGTTCTCCGTGGACCTCCCTGGACCTGGTGACTCTCTTTCCAACATTGTCCTCACCTGGATCTGGTGACCTTGGTCCTCAGTTTGGCCTCACCTGGACCTGGTGTCTCTCGTCCCCACTTTGACCAAACTCAGAACTGCTGAATCTTGCCCCACCTAGGCCGCACTCAGACCTGGTGACTCTTGTCCCCAGCTATGCCTCAATTCGACCTGATGAATCTGGCCCTCACGTGGGCCTCACATGGACCTGGGACTCAGCTGGATAGAGTGGCTCTGGTTCCCACAAGGGGCTCACCTGATACTGGTGACTGTGTTTTTATTCTATGTCTCACCAGCACCTAGTGATTCTGTTCCCCATCTGGGCCTGCATGGCCCTAGTGACTCTGTTCCTCACCCAGGCGTCATTGGGAGCTGGATACTCTATTCCACACCTGGGCCTCACTTTGACCAGGGACCTCTGGTCCCATTCTGGGCCTCAAACAAAACTGGTTACTCTGGTTCCCCCTATGGACCTCACCCTTACCTGGTGACTCTGGTCACCCCTTGGGCTTCCTTGGGCCTGGTGAATCTGGTCCTTAGCTGCTCTGCACCTGGATGTGGTGAGGGGTCGCCACCTGGGCCTCACCTGGACTTGGTGAATCCTGTTGCCACCTGCACCTCACCTGGACCTTGTGACTGTGGTCCCACCTGGACCTCACCTGGATCTGGTGGCTCTGGTTCCCATATGGGACTCTCCTGGACCTGGTTCCTGTGGTCTCCATCTGGCCTCACCTGGAACACAATGACACTGATCCATATTTGGGACTCTCCTGGACCTGTTGACTCTGGTCCTTACCTGGGCATCTTTGGGACCTCTATACTCTCTTATATAGCTGGGCCTCACCTGGACCTGGTGACCGTGGTCCCACCTGGGCCTCACCCGGACGAGGTGACTGGTTCCCACAGGGAACTCACCTGGACCTAGTGACTCAGGTCCTCATATGGGCATCATGGGACCTGGTTTCTCAGTTCTTCATCGGGGCCTCACCTGGACGTAGTGATTCTCGCCCCACTCTAGGCCTCACCCTGATGTGGTGACTCTGGTCCCCACCTGGATATCAACAGAACCGGGTGATTGTGGTCCCCCTCTTGGGCTCACCCGGAGCTGGAGACACTGGTCCTAAACCGGGCCTCAACAGGACATGGTGGATCTACTCTTCACGTAGGCCTCGTCTGAATTTTGTGACTCTTTTCCCACCTGGCATCACTGCGACATGGTTACTCTGTTCCCCACCTGGGCCTCACCTGGACATGATAACTTTGCTCCGGACTTTGGCCTCAACTGGTCCTGATGACTCTGGACCCACCACCTAGGCCTCAATCTGGACCTGGTGACTGTGGTCCCCACCTGGGTCCACCGGGACCTGGTGACTCCGGTTCCCACATGAACCACACCTGGACCTGGTGACTGTGGTGTTCTTGTAGACTCACATTTACCTGGTGTCCAGGCCCCACTAGGGCCTCACCTGGATCTGGTGACTCTGGCCGGCAGGTTGGCCTCACCTGGACCTGGTGAGTGGGGTTGCCTCCTGGGCCTCACAAATACCTGGTGACTCAGGTCCCCACATGGGCCTCTTGGACCTGTTGAATCTGGTCCTTACCTGGTCCTCTCCCGAACTAGGGACTCTGGTCACCACCAGGGACTCACCTGTAACTGGTGAATCTGGTCCCGATCTGGGTCTCACCCATTCCTGGTGATTTGTTCCCTACGTGCACCTGATTGCTATAGACTCTTTCTTGGCCTCACCTGGAACTGGTGACTCTGATCCTAAGCATGGCCTCACCTGACCTGGTGACTGTGGTTCCCATCGGGACCTCACCTGGACCTCATATCTCTGGTCCCACCTGGGCCTCACCAGGACCTGGTGTCTCTGGTACCCACCTGGGTAGCATCAGGATATGGTTACATTCTTCACTAACAGTGACCCAGCCGGACCTATTAACTCTGGTCTTCACCTGGGCCACACCTGGACATGGTGACACTGGTACCCACTTGGGTCTGACCTGAACATGGTGAGTCGGATCCCCGACTGTTCCTCACTTGTAACTGGTGATTCTCGTTCCCACATGGACATCATGTGGACCTGGTGGCTGCAGTGTTTCTAGATTCTCATGTACCTCGTGTCTCTGGTCCCCACCAGGGCCTCACCGGGACCTGGTGAGTGTGGTTGCCACCTGCACCTCACCTGGACCTGGTGATTCTGGCCTGCACCTGAGACTACCCTGGATCTGGTGACTGTAGTCCCTACCTGGGCTTCACCTGGATTTGGGGACTCCGGTCTCCATCTGTGCCTCACCTGGCCCTGTTGACTATGGTCCTCAACTGGGCAAAATTGGGACCCGGTGACTGTGTTCCACAACTGGACCTCCCCTGGACCAGGTGACACTGGTCCCCCTCTGGGTCTCACCGTGCCCTAGTGACTGTGAACCCCGCTTTGGCCTGACTTGGACTTGTTGACCCTGGTTGCCACCTACGCCTGATATCGAACTGATGACTCTGGTTCTTTCAAGGGCGTCCCCTGGACGTGGTGATCCTGGTGCCCACATGGGCCTCACCTGGACCTGGTGACTCTTGTCACCACCGGGACCTCACCTGGATCTGCTTACTGTGTTCCACACCTGGGCCTCAAGTAGACCTGTTGACCATGGTCCCTAAGCCGGCCTCACATGGACCTGTTGCCTCTGATCCCCACCGGGGCTTCACGTGTACCTGGCAACTCTGGTCCTCACCTTCGCCTCATCTGGACCTAGTGACTCTGGTCCCCACCTGGGCTTCACCTGGATCTGTTGACTCTGGTCCCCACCTGGACTTCACCTGGATCTGGTGACTCTGGTACCCACCTGGACCTGACCTGCATCTGGTGACTCTCGTCCTCAGTTTGGGTCACCTGGACCTGTCGTCTCTCGACCCCACTTTGACCTACCTCAGCACTGCTGAATCTTGCCCCACCTAGGCCGCACCCAGACGTGGTGCCTCTTGTCCCCAGCTATGCCTCAATTCGACCTGATGAATCTGGTCCTCAAGTGGGCCTCACATGGACCTGCTACTCAGCTGGATAGAGTGGCTCTTATTCCCACATGGGGCTCACCTGATTCTGGTGACTGTGGTTTTATTCTATGCCTCACCAGGACCTAGTAATTCTGTTTCCCATCTGGGCCTGCATGGCCCTAGTGACTCTGGTCCTCACCCAGGCATCATTGGGACCGGGATACTCAATTCCACACCTGGGATTCACTCTGACCAAGGACCTATGGTCCCATTCTGTGCCTCAAACTAAACTGGTTACTCTGGTACCCACTCTGGGCCTCACCCTAACCTGGTGTCTCTGGTCACCCCTTTGGCTTCACTTTGGCCTGGAAAATCTGGTCCATAGGTGGTTCTCACCTGGATCTGGTGGCTCCGGTTCCCATATGGGGCTCTCCTGAACCTTGTTCCTGTGGTCTCCATCTGGCCTCACCTGGAACACAATGACTCTGATCCATATTTTGTCCTCTCCTGGACCTGTTGACTCTCGTCCTTACATGGACATCATTGGGACCTCGATACTCTCTTATATAACTCGGCCTCAACTAGACCTGGTGACTTTGGTCCCACCCGGGCCTCACCTGGATGAGGTGAGTGGTGCCCACAGGGACCTCGCCTGGACCTGGTGACTCAGGTCCTCATATGGCCATCATGGGACCTGGTTCTCAGTTCCTCATCGGGGCCTCACCTGGACCTAGTGATTCTCGTCCCCCTCTGGGCCTCACCCTGACGTGGTGACTCTGGTCCCCACCTGGATATCACCAGACCGGTGACTCTGGTCCCCCTCTGGGACTCACCCGGACCTGGGGACACTGGTCCTCAACTGGGCCTCAATAGGACCTGGTGAATCTACTCCTCACTTAGGCCTCGTCTGGACCTTGTGACATTTTCCCACCTGGCATCAATGGGACATTGTTACTCTGTTCCCCACCTGGGCCTCACCTGGATATGGTAACTTTGCTCCATTCTTTGGCCTCAACTGGTCCTGATGACTCTGTTCCCCCCACCTAGGCCTCAGTCTGGACCTGGTGACTGTGGTGCCCACCTGGGTCTCACCTGTACCTGGTGATTCTCGTTCCCACATGAACCACACCTGGACCTGGTGACTGTGGTGTTCTTGTAGACTCACATTTACCTGGTGACACTGGTCCCCACTAGGGACTCACCTGGATCTGGTGACTCTGTCCTGCCGGTTGGTCTCACCTTGAGCTGGTGAGTGGGGTTGCCACCTGGTCCTCACACATAGCTGGTGACTCAATTCCCCTCGTGGGCCTCTTGGACCTGGTGAATCTGGTCCTTACCAGGTCCTGTCCCAGACCAGGGGACTCTGGTCACCACCTGGGCCTCACCTGGACCTGGTGAATCTGGACCACAAGTGGCCTCACCCAGTCCTAGTGACTTTGTTCCCCACCTGGACCTGATTGCTGTGGACTCTTTCTTGGCCTCACCTGGAACTGCTGACTCTGATCCTATCTGCGCGTCACCCAGATCTGGTGACTCTGGGCCTCACCTGGGCATCATTGGTACCTGGTGAGTCTGTTCCACTCCTGAGTCTAACCTGGACATGATGACTCTAGAACCACTCTGGGCCTCTCCCTGACCTGATGCCTCTCGTCCTCATCTGGATGTCACCAGGACGAGGTGATTCTGGTACCCCTCTAAGCCTCAACCAGATCTGGTGACAGTGCTCCTAAACTGGGCCTCACTGTACAAAGTGAATATGCTCCATCAGGGCCTCATTTGGACCTGGTGACTCTGGTCCCTACCTGGGCATCATCGGGACATGGTTCCACTGCATGGCCTGCATATTGGCCTCACCTGGACCTGGTAACTCTAGTCCCTACCTGGGCATCATCGGGACATGGTTCCTCTGCATGGCCTGCAGGTTGGCCTCACCTGGACCTGGGGAGTGGGGTTGCCACCTGGGCCTCACCAATGCATGTTGACACAGGTACCCACGTGGGCCTCACTTGGACCTGGTGAATCTGGTCCTTACCTGGTCCTCACCCGGAACTGGTAACTCTGGTCACACCCTGGGAATCATCTGGACCTGGTGAATCTGGTCCCCATCTGGGCCTCACCCAGTCCTCGTGACTTTGTTCCCCACCTGGAACTGATTCCTGTGGACTCCTTCTTGGCCTCACCTGGAACTGGTGACTCTGATCCTAACTGGGCCTCACCCAGATCTGGTGACTCTGGTCCTCACCTGTGGACCATTATGACCTGGATCTCTGTTCCACACCTGAGCCTCACCTGGAAATGATTACTCTGGATCCCCTCTGGACCTCACCCTGACATGGTGACTCTGGTCCACATGTGGATGTCACCTAGACCAGGTGAATCTGGTACCCCTCTAGGCCTCTACTAGACCTGATGACTCTGGTTCCACCTGGGCATCATTGGGACCTGGATACTCTCTTATATACCTGGGCCTCACCTGGACCTGATGTCTGTGGTCCCACCTGGGCCTCACCTGGACCTGGTGAATCTGGTCCCCATCTGGGCCTCACCCAGTCCTGGTGACTTTGTTCCCCACCTGGACCTTATTGCTGTGGACCCTTTCTTGGCCTCACCTGAAACTGGTGTCTCTGATCCTATATGCGCGTCTCCCAGATCTGGTGACTCTGGTCCTCACCTGGGAGGTATTGGTACCTGGTGACTCTGTTCCACACCTGAACCTCACTTGGACATGATGACTCTGGAACCTCTCTCGGTCTCACCCTGACCTGGTGACTCTGGTCCCCATCTGGATGTCACCTGGATCAGGTGATTCTGGTACTCCTCTAGGACTCAACCAGATCTGGTGACTCTGGTCCTCAACTGGGCCTCACCTGGACCTAGTGAATATGCTCCATCTGGGCCTCATTTGGACCTGGTAACTCTGGTCACTACATCGGCATCATCGGGTCATGGTTCCACTGCATGGCCTGCAGGTTGCACTCACCTGGACCTGGTAACTCTGGTCCCTACCTGGGCATCATCCGGACATGGTTCCTCTGCATGGCCTGCAGGTTGGCCTCACTTGGACCTGGTGAGTGTGGATGCCACCTGGGCCTCACCCATACCTTGTGACTCAGATCCCCACGTGGGGCTCTTGGACCTGGTGAATCTGATCCTTTCCTGGTCCTCTCCTAGACTAGGAGACTCTGGTCACTCCCTGGGCCTCCCCTGGACCTGGTGAATCTAGTCCCCATCTGAGACTCACCCAGTCCTGGTGACTTTGTTCCCAACATGGACCTGATTGCTGTGGACTTCTTCTTGGCCTCACCTAGAACTGGTGACTCTGATCCTATCTGCGCGTCACCCAGACCTGGTGACTCTGGTCCTCACCTGGGCATCATTGGTACCTGCTGACTCTGTTGCACACCTGAGCCTCACCTGGACATGATGACTCTGGAACTCCCTTGGCCTCACCCTGACCTGTTGCCTCTGGTACCCATATGGATGTCACCTGGACAAGGTGATTCTGGTACCCCTCTAGGCCTCAACCAAATCTGGTGACTCTGGTCCTCAACTGGGCCTCACCTGGACCTAGTGAATAAGCTCCATCTGGGCCTCATTTGGACCTGGTGACTCTGGTCCCTACCTGGGCATCATCGGGACATGGTTCCACTGCATGGCCTGCAGGTTGGCCTCACATGGACCTGGTAAGTCTGGTCCCTACCTGGTCATCATTGGGACATGGTTCCTCTGAATGGCCTGTAGGTTGGCTTCAGCTGGACCTGGTCAGTGGGCTTGCCACTTGGGTCTCACCCATGCCTGGTGACACAGGTCCCCACGTGGGCCTCACTTGCACCTGGTGAATCTAGTCCTTGCCTGGTCCTCACCCGGAACTGGTAACTCTGGTCACCACCTGGGAATGACCTGGACCTGGTGAATCTGGTCCCCATCTGGGCCTCACCCAGTCCTGGTGACTTTGTTCCCCACCTGGACCTGATTGCTGTGGACTCCTTCTTGTCCTCACCTGGAACTGGTGACTCTGATCCTAACTGGGCCTCACCCAGATCTGGTGACTCTGGTCCTCACTTGTCTACCATTATGACCTGGATACTCTGTTCCACACCTGAGACTCACCTGGACATGATGACTCCGGATCACCTCTGAGCCTCACCCTGACATGTTGACTCTGGTCCCCATCTGGATGTCACGTAGACCAGGTGAATCTGGTACCCCTCTAGGCCTCAAATATACCTGGTGACACTGGTCCTCAAGTGGGACTCAACGGGACCTAGTAAATATGTTCCCCACCTGAGCCTCATGTGGACCTGGTGACTCTGGTCCCTACCTGGGCATCATCGGGACATGGTTACTCTATTCCCCACTGGGACTGACCTGATCCTGGTAACTCTGGTCCTGACTTTGGCCTCTTCTGTACCAGGTGATTCTGTCTCCACCTGGGCTTCACCTGTACATGGTGACTCTGATACTAAGCATGGCCTCACCTGACCTGGTAACTGTGGTTCCCATCGGGACCTCCCCTGGACCTCATGTCTCTGGTCCCACCTGGGCCTCACCAGGACCTGGTGTTCCTGGTACCCACCAGGGTAGCATCAGGATATGGTTACACTGTTCACTAACAGTGACCCTGCCGGACCTATTAACTGTGGTCTTTACCTGGGCCACACCTGGACATGGTGACACTGGTTCCCACCTGGGTCTCACCTGGAAATGGTGAGTCGGATCCCCACCTGGTCCTCACCTGTAACTGGTGATTCTCATTCCCACATGCACATCATGTGGACCTGGTGGCTGCAGTGTTTCTAGCTTCTCATGTAGCTCGTCACTCTGGTCCCCACCAAGGCCTCACGGGGAACTGGTGAGTGTGGTTGCCACCTGCACCTCACCTGGACCTGGTGATTCTGGTCTGCACCTGAGACTACCCTGCATCTGGTGTTTGTGGTCCCCACCTGGTCTTCACCTGGATTTGGGGACTCCGGTCCCCATCTGTGCTTTACCTGGCTCTGTAGACCATGGTCTTCAACTGGGCAAAATTGGGACCCGGTGACTGTGTTCCACAAATGGACCTCACCTGGACCAGGTGACTCTGGTCCCCCTCTGGGTGTCACCGTGCCCTAGTGACTGTGAACCCCACTGTGGCCTGACTTGGACCTGCTGACCCTGGTTGCCACCTGCGCCTGACGTCGAACTGTTGACTCTGGTTCTTTCAAGGGCCTACCCTGGACCTGGTGATCCTGGTCCCCAACTAGGCCTCACCTGGACGTGGTGACACTTGTCACCACCGGGGACTCACCTGGACCTCGTTACTGTGTTCCACACCTGGTCCTCAAGTATATATGTTGACCATGGTCCCCAAGCCGGCCTCACATGGACCTGTTGCCTCTGATCCTCACCAGGGCCTCACGTGTACCTGGTAACTCTGGTGCTCACCTGGGCCTCATTTGGACCTATTGACTCTGGTCCCCACCTGGGCTTCACCTGGATCTGGTGACTCTGGTCCCCACCTGGACTTCACCTGGATCTGGTGACTCTGGTCCCCACCTGGACCTCTCCTCGACCTGGTGACTCTCTTTCCAACATGGATCTCACCTGGATCTGGTGACTCTCTTTCCAACATGGACATCACCTGGATCTGGTGACTCTGGTCCTCAGTTTGGCCACACCTGAACCTGGTGTCTCTCGTCCCCACTTTGACCTAACGCAGAACTGCTGAATCTTGCCCCACCTAGGCCGCACCCAGACCTGGTGACTCTTGACGCCAGCTATGCCTCAATTCGACCTCATGAATCTGGTTCTTACGTGGGCCTCACATGGACCTGGGACTCAGCTGGATAGAGTGGCTCTGGTTCCCACAAGGGGCTCACCTGGTACTGCTGACTGTGGTCTTATTCTATGCCTCACCAGGACCTAGTGATTCTGTTCCCCATCTGGGCCTGCATGGCCCTAGTGACTCTGGTCCTCACCCAGGCATCATGGGACCTGTATACTCTATTCCACGTCTGGGCCTCACTCTGACCAGGGACCTCTGGTCCCATTCTGGGCCTGAAACTGAACTGGTTACTCTTGTTCCCCCTCTGGGTCTCACCCTTACTTGGTGACTCTCGTCAACCCTTGGGCTTCACTTGGGCATGGTGAATCTGGTCCTTACCTGGTCCTCTCCCAGACCCGGAACTCTGGTCAACACCTGGGCCTCACCTGGACATGATGACTCTGGATCCACTCTGGGGCTCACCCTGACCTGGTGACTCTGGTCCCCATCTAGATGTCACCTGGACCAGGTGATTCTGGTACCCCTCTAGGTCTCAACAATATCTGGTGACTCTGGTCCTCAACTGGGCCTCACCTGGACCTAGTGAATATGCTCCATCTGGGCCTCATTTGGACCTGGTGACTCTGGTCGCTACCTGGGCAACATCGGGTCATGATTCCACTGCATGACCTGCAGGTTGGACTCACCTAGACCTGGAAACTCTGGACCCTCCCTGGGCATCATCGGGACACGGTTCTTCTGCATGGCCTGCACGTATGCCTCACCTGGCCCTGGTGAGTGGGTTTTCCACCTGGGCCTCACCCATACCTGGTGACACAGGTCTCGACGTGGGCCTCACTTGGACCTGGTGAATCTTGTACTTACCTGATCCTCACCGGAACTGGTAACTCTGGTCACCATTTGGGAATCACCTGGACCAGTGAATCTGGTCCCCATCTGGGCCTCACCCAGTCCTGGTGACTTTGTTCCCCACCTGGACCTCATTGCTGTGGACTCTTACTTGGCCTCACCTGGAACTGGTTACTCTGATCTAATCTGCGCGTCACACAGATCTGGTGACTCTGGTCCTCACCTGGGCATCATTGGTACCTGGTTATTCTGTTCCACACCTGAGCCTCACCTGGACATGATGACTCTGGAACCTATCTGGGCCTCACTCTGACCTGGAGACTCTGGTTCCCATCTCGATGTCACCTGGACCAGGTGATACTGGTACCCCTCTAGGCCTCAACCAGATCTGGTTACCCTTGTCCTCAAATGGGCCTCACCTGGACCTAGTGAATATGCTCCATCTGGGCCTCATTTGGACCTGGTGACTCTGGTCCCTACCTGGGCATCATTGAGACATGGTTCCACTACATGGCCTGCAGGTTGGCCTCACCTGGACCTGGTAAATCTAGTCCCTACCTGGATATCATCGGGACATGGTTCCTCTGCATGGCCTGTAGGTTGGCCTCACCTGGACCTGGGGAGTGGGGTTGCCACCTGGGCCTCACATATGCATAGTGACTTAGGTCCCCACGTTGGCCTCACTTGGACCTGGTGAATCTTGTCCTTTCCTGATCCTCACCCAGAACTGGTAACTCTGGTCACAACCTGGGAATCACCAGGACCTGGTGTATCTGTTCCCCATCTGGGTCTCACCCAGTCCTTCTGACTTTGTTCCCCACCTGGATCTGATTGCTGTGGACTCCTTCTTGGCCTCACCTGGAACTGGTGACTCTGATCATAACTGGGCCTCACCCAGATCTGGTGACTCTGGTCCTCACCTGTGGACCATTATGTCCTGGATACTCTGTTCCACACCTGAGACTCACCTGGACATGATGACTCTGGAACCTCTCTGGGCCTCACCCTGACATGGTGACTCTGGTCCACATGTGGATGTCACCTATACCAGGTGAATCTGGTACCCCTCGAGGCCTCAACTATACCTGGTGACTCTGGTCCTCAACTGGGCCTCACCGGGACCTAGTGAATATGCTCCCCACCTGCGCCTCATCTCGACCTGGTGACTCTGGTCCCTACCTGGGCATCATCGGGACATGGTTACACTGCATGGCCTACAGGTTGGACTCACCAGGACCTGGTAACTCTGGTCCCTACATGGGCATCATCGGGACACGGTTCCTCTGCATGGCCCAAGGGTTGGCCTCACCTGGACCTGGTGATTGGGGTTTCCACCTGAGCCAACTAGGCCGCACCCAGATCTGGTGACTCTTGTCCCCAGCTATGCCTCCCCTGTACCTGGTGACCCATGCACCCACGTGGGCCTCACTTGGACCTGGTGAATCTGGTCCTACCTGGTCCTCACCTGGAACGGTTAACTCTGGTCACCACTTGGGAATCATCTGGACCTGGTGAATCTGTCCCCATCTGGGCCTCACCCTATCCTGGTGACTTTGTTCCCCACCTGGACCTGATTGCTGTGGACACCTTCTTGGCCTCACCTGGAAGTGGTGAGTGTGATCCTAACTTGGCCTCACCCAGATCTGGTGTTCTGGTCCTCACCTGTGGACCATTATGATCTGGATACTCCGTTCCACACCTGAGCCTTACTTGGACATGATGACTCTGGATCCCCTCTGGGCCTCTCCCTGACATGGTGACTCTGGTCCCCATCTGGATGTCACCTAGACCAGGTGAATCTGGTACCCCTCTAGTCCTCAAATAGACCTGGTGACTCTGGTCCGCAACTGGGCCTCACCGGGACCGAGTGAATGTGCTCCCCACCTGCGCCTCATCTGGACCTGGTGACTCTGGTTCTACCTGGGCATCCTCGGGGCATAGTTACTGTATTCCCCACTGGGACTGACCTGATCCTGGTAACTCTCGTCCTGACTTTGGCCTCTTCTGTTCCAGGTGACTCTGGCTCAACATGGGCCTCACCTGTAACTGGTGACTCTGATCCTAAGCATGGCCTCACCTGACCTGGTGACTGTGGGTCACATCGGGACCTCTTCTGGACATCATGTCTCTGGGCCGACCTGGGCCTCACCAGATCCTGGTTTCTGTGGTTCCCACCTGGGTAGCATCAGGATATGGTGACCCTGTTCACTAACAGTGACCCACCCGGACCTATTAACTCTGGTCTTCACCTGGGCCACACCTGGACATGGTGACACTGGTTCCCACCTGGGACTCACCTGGACATGGTGAGTCAGATCTCCACCTGGTCCTCACCTGTAACTGGTGATTTTCTTTCCCACATGGACATAATGTGGACCTTGTGGCTGCAGTGTTTCTAGCTTCTCATATACCTCGTGGATCTCGTCCCCACCAGGGCCTCAACGGGAACTGGTCAGTGTGGTTGCCACCTGCACCTCACCTGGACCTGGTGATTCTGGTCTACACCTGAGACTACCCTGGATCTGGTGACTGTAGTCCCCACCTGGGCTTCACCTGGATTTGGGGACTCCGGGCTCCATCTGGTCCTCACCTGGCCCTGTTGACCATGGTCCTCAACTGGGCAAAATTGGGACCCGGTGACTGTGTTCCACAAATGGACCTCACCTGGACTAGGTGACTGTCGTCACCCTCTGGGTCTCACCGTGCCCTAATGACTGTGAACCTCACTTTGGCCTGACTTGGACCTGCTGATACTGGTTGCCACCTGCGCCTGACCTCAAACTGTAGACTCTGGTTTTTCAAAGGCCTCCCCTCGACCTGGTGATCCTGTTCCCCACCTGGGTCTCACTTAGACGTGGTGACACTTGTCACCACCGGTGACTCTCCTGGACCTGCTTACTGTGTTCCACACCTGGGCCTCAAGTAGACCTGTTGACCATGGTCTTCAGGACGGCCTCACATGGATCTGTTGCCACAGCTCCACACCGGGGTCTCACTTGTACCTGGTATCTCTGGTCCCCACTTTGACCTCATCTGGACTTAGTGACTCTGGTCCCCACCTGGGCTTCACCTGGATCTGGTGACTCTGGTCCCCACTTGGACTTCACCTGGATCTGGTGACTCTGGTCCACACCTGGACCTCTCCTGGACCTGGTGACTCTCTTTCCAACATGGACATCACCTGGATCTGGTGACTCTGGTCTTCAGTTTGGACTCACCTGTTCCTGGTGTCTCTCTTCCCCACTTGGACCTAACTCAGAACTGCTGAATCTTGCCCCACCTAGGCCGCACCCAGACCAGGTGATTCTTGTCCACAGCTATGCCTCAATTCGACTTGATGAATCTGGTCCTCACGTGGGCCTCACATCACCTGGGACTCATCTGGATAGACTGACTCTGGTTCCCACAAGGGGCTCACCTGATACTGGTGACTGTGGTCTTATTCTATGCCTCACCAGGACCTAGAGGTTTTGTTCCTGCTCTGGGCCTGCATGGCCCTAGTGACTCTGGTCCTCACCCAGGCATCATTGGGACCTGGATACTCTATTCCACACCTGGGCCTCACTTTGACCAGGAACCTCAGGCCCAATTCGGGGCCTCAAACTAAACTGGTTACTCTGGTTCCCCTCTGGGTCTCACCCTTACCTGGTGACTCTGGTCACCCCTTGGGCTTCACTTGGGCCTGGTGAATCTGGTCCATAGATGGTCCGCACTTGGATCTGGTGACTGGTCGCCACCTGGGGCTCAGCTGGACATGGTGAATCCTGTTGCCACCTGTGCCTCACCTGGACCTTGTGACTGTGGTCCCACCTGGAACTCACCTGGATCTGGTGGCTCTGGGTCCCATATGGGGCTCTCCTGGACCTGGTTCGCGTGGTATCCATCTGGACTCACCTGGAACATAATGAATCTGATCCATATTTGGGCCTCTCCTGGGCCTGTTGACTCTGGTCCTAACCTGGGGATCATTGGCAACTGGATACTCTCTTATATACCTGGGCCTCACCTGGACCTGGTGATTGTGGTCCCACCTGGGCCTCACCTGGACGAGTTGATTGGTTCCAACAGGGACCTCACCAGGACCTGGTGATTCAGGTCCTCATACGGGCATCATGGGACCTGGTTTCAGTTCCACATCGGGGCCTCACCTGGACCTAGTGATTCTCATCCCCTTCTGGGCCTCACCCTGACGTGGTGACTCTGGTCCCCAGCTGGATATGCACAGAACCGGGTGACTCTGATCCCCCTCTGGGACTCACCCGGAGCTGGGGACACTGGTACTCAACCGGGCCTCAACAGGACCTGGTGAATCTACTCCTCACTTAGGCCTCGTCTGGACCTTCTGACTCTTTTCCCACCTGGCATCAATGGGACATGGTTACTCTGTTCCCCACCTGGGCCTCATCTGGACATGATAACTTTGCTCCACACTTTGGCCTCAAATGTTCCTCATGACTCTGGTCCCCCCACCTAGGCCTCAATCTGGACCTGGTGACTGTGGTCCCCACCTGGGTCTCACCTGGACCTGGTGACTCTCGTTCACACATGAACCACACCAGGACCTGGTGACTGTGGTGTTCTTGTAGACTCACATTTACCTGGTGATTCCGGTCCCCACTAGGGCCTCACCTGGATCTGGTGACTCTGGCATGCAAGTTGGCCTCACCTGGAATTAGGAGTGGGATGGCCACCTGGGCCTGACCCATACCTGGTGACTCAGGTCCCCCCGTGGGCCTCTTGGACCTGGTAAATCTGGTCCTTACCTCGTCCTCTCCCAGACCCGGGAACTCTGGTCACCACCTGGGCCTCACCTGGACCTGGTGAATCTGAACCCCATCTGGGCCTCACCCAGTCCTGGTGACTTTGTTCCCCACCTGGACCTGCTTGCTGTGGACACTTTCTTTGCCTCACCTAGATCTGGTGACTCTGATCCTATCTGCGCATCACCCATATCTGGTGACTCTGGTCCTCACTTGGGCATCATAGGTACCTGGTGACTCTGTTCCACACCTGAGCCTCACCTGGACATGATGACTGTGGATCCTCTCTGGGCCTCACCCTGACCTGGTGACTCTGGTCCCCATCTGGATGTCACCTGGACCAGGTGATTCTGGTACCCCTCTAGGCCTCAACCAGATCTGGTGACTCTGGTCCCACTTGGCCCTCACCAGGACCTGGTGTCTCTTGTACCCACCTGGTTAGCATCAGGATATGGTACTCTGTTAACTAACAGTGACCCAGCAGGAAATATTAACTCTGGTCTTCAACTGGGCAACACCTGGACATGGAGACGCTTGTTTCCACCTGGGTCTCACGTGGACATGGGGAGTCGGATCGCCACCTGGTCCTCACCTCTAACTGGTGATTCTCGTTCCCACGTGGACATCATGTGGACCTGGTGGCTGCAGTGTTCCTAGCTTCTCATGTACCTCGTGTCTCTGGTCCCCACCAGGGCCTCACCGGGACCTGGTCAGTGTGGTTTCCACCTGCACCTCACCTGGACCTGGTGATTCTGATCTGCACCTGAGACTACCCCGGATCTGGTGACTGTGTTCCCCAACTGGGCTTCACCTGGATTTGGGGACTCCGGTCCCCATCTGGGCCTCACCTGGCCCTGTTAACCATGGTCCTCAACTGGGCAAAATTGGGACCCGGTGACTGTGTTCCACAACTGAACCTCACCTGAACCAGGTGACTCTGGTCCCCCTCTGGGTCTCACCGTGCCCTAGTGACTGTGAACCCCACTTTGGCCTGACATGGACCTGCTGATCCTAGTTGCCACCTACGCCTGACCTCGAAGTGTTGACTCTGGTTCTTTCAATGGCCTCCCGTGTACCTTGTGATCCTGGTCCCCACGTGGGTCTCACCTGGACGTGGTGACTCTTGTCACCCCCGGGGACTACCTGGACCTGCTTACTGTGTTCCACACCTGGGCCTCAAGTAGACCTGTTGACCATGGTCCCCAAGCCGGCCTCACATGGACCTGTTGCTTCTGATCCCCACCGGGGCCTCACGTGTACCTAGTAACTCTGGGCCTCACCTGGGCCTCATCTTGACCTATTGACTTTGGTCCCCACCTGTGCTTCACCAGGATCTGGTGACTCTGGTCCCCACCTGGACTTCACCTGGATCTGGTGACTCTGGTCCCCACCTGGACCTCTCCTGGACCTGGTGACTCTCTTTGAAGATGGACCTCACCTGGATCTGTTGACTCTGGTCCCCATCTGGACCTCACCTGCATCTGGTGACTCTGGCCTGCAGGTTGGCCTCACCTGGACCTGGGGAGTGGGGTTGCCACCTAGGCCTCACACAGAGCTGGTGACTCAGGTCCCCACATGGGCCTCATTTGGACCTGTTGTATCTGGTCCTTAGCTGGTCTTCTCCCAGACCCGAGGACCCTGGTCACCACCTGGAATAACCTGGACCTGGTGAATCTGGTCCAAATCTTGGTCTCACCAAGTCCTGGTGACTTTCTTCACCACCTGGACCTGATTGCTGTGGACGCCTTCTTGGCGTCACCTGGAACTGGTGACTCTGATCCTATCTGCGTGTCACCCAGATCTGGTGACTCTGGTCCTCACCTGGGCATCATTGGTACCTGGTGATTCTGTTCCACATCTGAGCCTCACCTGGACCCGATGACTCTGGAACCACTCTGGGCCTCACCCTGACCTGGTGACTCTGGTCCCCATCTGGATATCACCTCGATCAGGTGATTCTGGTACCCTTCTAAGCCGAGCCAGATATGGTGAAACAGGTCCTCAACTGGGCCTCACCTGGACCAGGTGATTCTGGTCCCCCTCTGGGTCTCACCATACCCTAGTGACTGTGAACCCCACTTTGGCCTGAATTGGACCTCCTGACCCTGGTTGCCACCTGCACCTGACCTCGAACTGTTGACTCTGGTCCTTTCAAAGGACTCCCCGGGACCTGATGATCCTGGTCCCCACCTGGGTCTCACCTGGACGTGGTCACTCTTGTCACCACTGGGGACTCACCTGGATCTGCTTACTGTGTTCCACACCTGGGCCTCAAGTAGATCTGTTGACCATGGTCCCCAATCCGGCCTCACATGGACCTGTGGCCTCTGATACCCACCGGGGCCTCACGTGTACCTGATAACTCTAGTCCTAACCTGGGCCTCATCTGGACCTAGTGACTATGATCCCCACCTGGGCTTCACCTGGATCTGGTGACTCTAGTCCCCACCTGGACCTCTCCTGGACCTGGTGACTCTCTTTCCAACATGGACCTCAACTGGATATGGTGACTCTGGTCCTCAGTTTGGCCTCACCTGGACCTGGCGTCTCTCGTCCCCACATTGACCTAACTCAGAACTGCTGAATCTTGCCCCACCTAGGCCGCACCCAGTCCTGGTGACTCTTGTCCCCAGCTATGCCTCATTTCGACCTGATGAATATGTTACTCACGTGGGCCTCCCATGGACCTGGGACTCAGCTGGATAGAGTGGCTCTGCTTTCCACAAGGGGCTCACCTGATACTGCTGAATGTGGTCTTATTCTATGACTCATCAGGACCTAGTGATTCTGTTCCCCATCTGGGCCTGCATGGCCCTAGTGACTCTGGTCCTCACTCAGCCATCATTGGGACCTGGATACTCTATTCCACACCTGGGTCTCACTTTGACCAGGCACCTCTGGTCCAATTCGGGGCCTCAAACTAAACAGGTTACTCTTGTTCCCCCTCTGGGTCTCACCCTTACCTGGTGACTCTGGTCAACCCTTGGGCTTCACTTGGGCCTGGTGAATCTGGTCCTTAGATGGTCCGGACCTGGATCTGGTGACTGGTCGCCACCTGGGCCTCTCCTGGACTTGGTGAATCCTGTTGCCACCTGCGCGTCACCTGGACCTTGTGACTGTGGTCCCACCTGGACCTCACCTGGATCTGGTGGCTCTGGTTCCCATATGCGGCTCTCCTGGTCCTGGTTCCTGTGGTCTCCATCTGGCCTCACCTGGAACACAATGACTCTGTTCCATATTTGCCCTCTCCTGGACCTGTTGACTCTGGTACTTACCTGGGCATCATTGGGACGTGGGTACACTCTTATATACCTGGGCCTCACCTAGACCTGGTGACTGTGATCCCACCTGGGCCTCACCTGGATGAGGTGACTGGTTCCCACAGGGACCTCACCTGGACCTGGTGACTCAGGTCCTCATATGGACGTTATGGGACCTGGTTTCTCAGTTCCCCATCGGGGCCTCCCCTGGACCTAGTGATTCTCCTTCCACTCTGGGCCTCACTCTGACGTGGTGACTCTGGTCCCCACCTGGATATCACCAGAACCGGGAAACTCTGGTCCCCCTCTGGGACTCACCCTGAGCTGGGGACACTGGCACTCAACTGGGCATCAACAGGACCTGGTGAATCTACTCCTCACTTAGGCCTCGTCTGGACCTTGTGACTCTTTTCCCACGTGGCATCAATGGGACTTGGTTACTCTCTTCCCCACCTGGGCTTCACCTCGACATGATAACTTTGCCCCACACTTTGGCTTCAACTGGTCATGATGACTCTGGTCCCCCCACCTTGGCCTCAATCTGGACCTGGTGACCGTAGTCCCCGCCTGGGTCTCACCTGGACCTGGTGACTCTCGTTCCCACATGAACCCCACCTGGATCTGGTGACTGTGGTGTTCTTGTAGATTCATATTTACCTGGTGACTCTGGTCCCCACTAGGACCTCACCTGGATCTGGTGAATCTGGCCTGCAGCTTGGCCTCACGTGGACCTGTTGAGTGGGGTTGCCACATGGGCCTCGCCCATTCCTTGTGACTCAGGTCCCCACCTGGGCCTCTTGGACCTGGTGAATCTGGTCCTTTCCTGGTCCTCTCCCAGACCCGCAGACTCTGGTCACCACCTGGGCCTCACCTGGACCTGGTGAATCTGGTCCCCATCTGGGTCTCACCCAGTCCTGGTGACTTTGTTCCCCACCTGGACCTGATTGCTGTGGACTCTTTCTTAGCCTCACCTGGAACTGGTGACTCGGATCCTATCTGCGTGTCACCCATACCTGGTGACTCTGGTCCTCACCAGGGCATCATTGGTACTTGGTGACTCTGTTCCACCCCTGAGCCTCACCTGGACATGATGACTCTAGAACCACTCTGGGCCTCACCCTGACCTGGTGCCTCTGGTCCCCATTTGGATGTCACCTGGACCAGGTGATTGTGGTACCCCTCTAAGCCTCAACCAGTACTGGTGAAAGTGGTCCCCAACTGGGCCTCACTGGACCTAGTGAATATGCTCCATCTGGGCCTCATTTGGACCTGGTGACTCTGGTCCCTACCTGGGCATCATCGGGACATGGTTCCACTGCATGGCCCTAAGGTTGGCCTCCCCTGGACCTGTTAACTCTAGTCCCTACCTGGGCATCATCGGGACATGGTTCCTCTGCATGGCCTGCAGTTTGGCCTCACTTGGACCTGGAGAATCGGGTTGACACCTGGGCCTCACAAATGCTTGGTGACACAGGTACCACGTGGGCCTCACTTGGACCTGGTGAATCTGGTCCTTACCTTGTAATCACCCGGAACTGGTAACTCTGGTCACCACCTGGGAATCACCTGGACCTGGTGAATCTGGTCCCCATCTGGGCCTCACCCAGTCCTCGTGACTTTGTTCCCCACCTGGACCTGATTTTTGTGGACTCCTTCTTGGCCTCACCTGGAGCTCGTGACTCTGATCCTAACTGGGCCTCACACAGATCTGGTGACTCTGGTCCTCACCTGTGGACCATTTTGACCTGGATCTCTGTTCTACACCTGAGCCTCACCTGGACATGATGACTCTGGATCCCCTCCGGGGCTCAACCTGACATGGTGACTCTGGTCCCCATCTGGATGTCACCTAGACCAGGTGAATCTGGTACACCTCTAGCCCTCAACTAGACATGGGTATTCTGGTCCTCATCTGGGCCTCACCGAGACCTAGTGAATATGCTCCCCACCTGCTCCTCATCTGGACCTGGTGACTCTGGTTCTACCTGGGCATCATCGGTACATGGTTACTCTATTCACCACTGGGACTGAACTGATCCTGGTAACTCTGGTCCAGACTCTGGCCTCTTTTGACCAGGTGACTCTGGCTCCACCTGGGCCTCACCAGTAACTGGTGACTCTGATCCAAAGCGTGGCCTCACCAGACCTGGTGACTGTGGTTCCTATCGGGACCTCACCTGGACCTCATGACTCTGGTCCCACCTGGGCCTGACCAGGACCTTGTGACTCTGGTACCCACCAGGGTAGCATCAGGATATAGTTGCACTGTTCACTAACAGTGACCCTGCTGGACCTATTAACTCTGGTCTTCACCTGGGCCACACCTGGACATGGTGACACTGGTTCCCACTTGGGTCTCACCTGGACATGCTGTGTTGGATCCCCACCTGGTCCTCACCTGTAACTGGTGATTCTCGTTCCCACATGGACATCATGTGGACCTGGTGCTGCAGTGTTTCTAGCTTCTCATGTACCTCGTGACTCTGGTCCCCACCAGGGCCTCAATGGTAGATGGTGAGTGTGGTTGCCACCTGCACAACACCTGGACCTGGTGATTCTGGTCTGAACCTGAGACTACCCTGGATCTGGTGACTGTGGTCCCCACCTGGTCTTTTCCAGAATTTGGGGACTCCGGTCCCCATTTGGGCCTCACCTGGCCATGTTGATCATGGTCCTCACTCGGCAAAATTGGGGCCCGGTGACAGTGTTCCACAAATGGACCTCACCTGGACCAGGTGACTCTGGTCCCCCTCTGGGTCTCACCGTGCCCTAATGACTGTGAACCCCATTTTGGCCTGACTTGGACCTGCTGACCCTGGTTGCCACCTGCGCTTGACTTCGAACTGTTGACTCTGGTTCTTTCAAGGGCCTCCCCTGTACTTGGTGATCCTGGTCCCCACCTGGGACTCACCTGGACGTGATGACACTTGTCACCACCGGGGACTCACCTGGACCTGCTTACTGTGTTCCACACCAGGTCCTCACGTAGACCTGTTGACCATGGTCCCCAAACCGGCCTCACATGGACCTGTTGCCTCTGATCCCCACCGGGGCCTCATGTGTACCTGGTAACTCTGGTCCTCACCTGGGTCTCATCTGGACCTAGTGACTCTGGTCCCCACCTGGGCTTCACCTGGATCTGGTGACTCTGGTCCCCACCTGGACTTCACCTGGATCTGGTGACTCTGGTCCCCACCTGGACTTCACCTGAATCCGTTGACTCTGGTCCCCACCTGGACCTCTCCTGGACCTGGTGACTCTTTTTCCAATATGGACCTCACCTGGATCTGGTGACTCTGGTCCACATTTTGGCCTCACCTGGACCTGGTGTCTCTCGTCCCCACTTGAACCTAACTCAGAACTGCTGAATCTTGCCCCAACCTAGGCCGCATCCATACCTGGTGACTCTTGTCCCCACCTAAGCCTCAAGTCCACCTGATGAATCTGGTCCTCACGTGGGCCTCACATGGACCTGGGACTCAGCTGGATAGAGTGGCTCTGGTTCCCACAAGGGGCTCACCTGATACTGTTGAGTGTGGTCTTATTCTATGCCTCACCAGCACCTAGTGATTCTGTTCCCCATCTGGGCCTGCATGGCCCTAGTGACTCTGGTCTTCACCCAGGCATCATTGGGACCTGGATACTCTATTCCACACCTGGGCCTAACTTTGACCAGGGACCTCTGGTCCCATTATGGGCCTCAAACTAAACTCGTTACACTGGTTCCCCCTCTGGGCCTCACCATTACCTGGTGACTCTGGTCACCCGTTGGGCTTCACTTGGACCTGGTGAATCTGGTCCTTAGCTTGTCCTCACTTGGATCTGGTGAGGTCGCCACCT
This sequence comes from Canis aureus, assembly GCF_053574225.1. Lineage (NCBI taxonomy): Eukaryota > Metazoa > Chordata > Mammalia > Carnivora > Canidae > Canis > Canis aureus. The sequence goes on from NC_135648.1 coordinate 28,728,415, forward strand.
GGGCCTCACCTGGACATGGTGGATCCTGTTGCCACCTGTGCCTCACCTGGACCTTGTGACTGTGGTCCCACCTGTAACTCACCTGGATCTGGTGGCTCTGGTTCACATATGGAGCTCTCCTGGACCTGGTTCTTGTGGTTTCCATCTGGACTCACCTGGAATATAATGACTCTGATCCATATTTGGGCCTCTCCTGGACCTGTTAACTCTGGTCCTAACCTGGGGTTCATTGGGAACTGGATGCGCTCTTATATAACTGGGCCTCACATGGACCTGGTGACTGTGGTCCCACCTGGGCCTCACCTGGACGAGTTGACTGGTTCCAACAGGGACCTCACCTGGACCTGGTGACTCAGGTCATCATATGGGCATCATGGGACCTGGTTTCAATTCCACATCGGGGCGTCAACTGGACCTAATGATTCTCATCCCGCTCTGGGCTTCACCCTGACGTGGTGACTCTGGTCCCCACCTGGATATCACCAGAACCGGGTGACTCTGATCCCCCTCTGGGACTCACCCAGAGCTGGGGACACTGGTCCTCAACGGGGCCTCAACAGGACCTGGTGAATCTACTCCTCACTTAGGCCTCTTCTGGACCTTCTGACTCTTTTCCCACCTGGCATCAATGGGACATGGTTACTCTGTTCCCCACCTGGTCCTCACCTGTAACTGGTGATTCTCGTTCCCACATGGACATCATGTGGACATGGTGGATGCAGTGTTTATAGCTTCTCATGTACCTCGTCACTCTGGTCCCCACCAGGGCTTCACCGGGACCTGGTGAGTGTGGTTGCCACCTGCACCTCACCTGGACCTGGTGATTCTGGTCTGCACCTGAGACTACCCTGCATCTGGTGTTTGTGGTTCCCACCTGGTCTTCACCTGGATTTGGGGACTCCGGTCCCCATCTGGGCTTTACCTGGCCCTGTTGACCATGGTCCTCAACTGGGCAAAATTGGGACCTGGTGACTGTGTTCCACAAGTGGACCTCACCTGGACCAGGTGACTCTGTTCCCCTCTGGGTGTCACCGTGCCCTAGTGACTGTGAACCCTCCTTTGGCCTGACTTGGACCTGCTGACCCTGGTTGCCACCTGCGCCAGACCTCGAACTGTTGACTCTGGTACTTTCAAGGGCCTACCCTGGACCTGGTGATCCTGGTCCCCAACTGGGCCTCCCCTGGACGTGGTGACTCTTGTCAACACCGGGGAATCACCAGGACCTAGTTACTGTGTTCCACACCTGGGCCTCAAGTACACCTGTTAACCATGGTCCCCAAGCCGGCCTCATTGGACCTGTTGCCTCTGTTTCTCACCAGGGCCTCAAGTGTACCTGGTAACTCTTGTCCTTAACTGGGCCTCATCTGGACCTAGTGACTCTGGTCCCCACCTGCGCTTCACCTGGATCTGGTTACTCTGGTCCCCACCTGGACTTCACCTGGATCTGGTGACTCTGGTCCCCACCTGGACCTCTCCTCGACCTGGTGACTCTCTTTCCAACATGGACCCCACCTGGATCTGGTGACTCTGTTCCTCAGTTTGGTCTCACCTGGACCTCGTGTCTCTCGTCCCCACTTTGACCTAACTCAGAACTGCTGAATTTTGCCACACCTAGGCCGCACCCAGACCTGGTGACTCTTGTCCCCAGCTATGCCTTAATTCGACCTGATGAATCTGGTCCTCACGTGGGCCTCACATGGACCTGGGACTCAGCTGGATAGAGTGGCTCTGGTTCCCACAAGGGGCTCACCTGATACTGCTGACTGTGGTCTTATTCTATGCCACACCAGGACGTACTACTTCTGTTCCCCAACTGGGCCTGCATGGCCCTATTGCCTCTGGTCCTCACCCAGGCATCATTGGGTGATGGACCCAAAGATCCTCACCCTGGATACTCTATTTCACAGCTGTGCCTCACTTTGAACAGGGACTTCTGGTCCCATTCTGGACCTCAAACTAACTGGTTACTTGGTTCAACTCTGGGTCTCACTTTTACCTGGTGACTCTGGTCACCCCTTGGGCTTCACTAGGACCAGGTGAATCTGGTCCTTAGCTGGTCCGCACCTGGATCTGGTGACTGGTCGCCACCTGGGCCTCACCTGGACTTGGTGAATCCTGTTGCCACCTGCGCCTCACCTGGACCTTGTGACTGTGGTACCACCTGGACCTCACCTGGATCGGGTGGCTCTGGTTCCCATATGGGACTATCCTGGACCTGGTTCCTGTGGGCTACAACTGGCCTCACCTGGAACACAATGACTCTGAACAATATTTGGGCCTCTCCTGGACCTGTTGACTCTGGTCCTTACTTGGGCATCATTGCGAGCTGGATACTCTGTTATATACCTGGGCCTCACCTGGACCGGTGACTGTGGTCCCACCTGGGCCTCACCTGGATGAGGTGACTGGTTCCCACAGGGACCTCACCTGGACCTGGTGACTCAGGTACTCATATGGGCATTATGGGACCTGGTTTCTCAGTTCCACATCGGGGCCTCACCAGCACCTAGTGATTCTCGTCCCCCTCTGGGCCTCACCCTGACGTGGTGACCCTGGTCCCCACCTGCGTATCACCAAAACCGCGTGACTCTGGTCCCCCTCTGGGTCTCACCCGGAGCTGGGGACACTGGTCCTCAACTGGGCCTCAACAAGACCTGGTGAATCTACTCCTCACTCAGGCCTCATCTGGACCTGTGACTCTTTTCCCACCTGGCATCAATGGGGCATGGTTTCTCTGTTCCCCACCTGGGCCTCACCTGGACATGATAACTTTGCTCCACTCTTTGGCCTCAACTAGTCCTGATGACACTGGTCCCGACACCTAGGCCTCAATCTGGACCTGGAGACTGTGGTCCCCACCTGGGTCTCACCTGGACATGGTGACTCTTGTTCCCACATGAACCACACCTGGACCTTTGAATGTGGTGTTCTTGTAGAGTCACATTTACCTGGTGACTCCGGTCCCCACTAGGGCCTAACCAGGATCTGGTGACTCTGGCCTGCAGGTTGGCCTCACCTGGACCTGGTGAGTGCAGTTGCCACCTGGGCCTCACGCATACCTGGTGACTCAGTTCCCCACGGGGGTATCTTGGACCTGGTGAATCTGGTCCTTACCTGGTCCTCACCCAGACCAAGGGACTCTGGTCACCACCTGGGCCTCACCTGGATTTGGGGACTCCGGTCCCCTTCTGGGCTTCACCTGGCTCTGTTGACCATGGTCCACAACTGGGCAAAATTGGGACCGGGTGACTGTGTTCCACAACTGGATCTCACCTGGACCAGGTGACTCTGGTCCCCTCTCGGTGTGACCGTTCCCTAGTGACTCTGAACCCCACTTTGGCCTGACTTGAACCTGCTGACATTGGTTTCCAGCTGCGCCTGACCTCGAATTGTTTACTCTGGTTCTTTCAAGGGCCTCCCCTGTACCTGGTGATCCTGGTCCCCACGTGGGCCTCACCTGGACGTGGTGACTCTTGTCACCACCGGGGACTCACCTGGACTTGCTTACTGTGTTCCACACTGGGCCTCAAGTAGACCTGTTGACCATGGTACCCAATCCGGCCTCACATGGACCTGTTGCCTCTGATCCCCACCGGGTCCTCACGTGTACCTGTTAACTCTGGTCCTCACTTAGGCCTCATCTGGACCTAGTTACTCTGGTCCTCACCTGGGCCTCATCTGGACCTAGTGACTCATGTCCCCACCTGGGCTTCACCTGGATCTGGTGACTCTGGTCCACCCATGACTTCTCCTGGACCTGGTGACTCCTTCCAACATGGACCTCACCTGGATCTGGTGACTCTGGTCCTCACTTTGGCCTCACCTGGATCTGGTGTCTCTGGTCCCCACTTTGACCTAACGCAGAACTGCTGAATTTGCCCCACCTAGGCCGCACCCAGACCTGGTGACTCTTGTCCACAGCTATGCCTCAATTCGACCTGATGAATCTGGTCCTCACGTGGGCCTCACATGGACCTGGGACTCAGATGGATAGAGTGGCTCTGGTTCCCACAAGGGGCTCACCTGATACTGCTGACTGTGGTCTTATTCTATGCCTCACCAGGACCTAGTGATTCTGTTCCCCATCTGGGCCTGCCTGGCCCTAGTGCCTCTGGTCCTAAACCAGGCATCATTGGGACCTGGATACTCTATTCCACACCCGGCCTCACTTTGACCAGGGACCTCTGGTCCCATTCTGGGCCTCAAACTAAACTGGTTACTCTGGTTCCCCTCTGGGCCTCAGCCTTACCTGGTGACTCTGGTCACCCCTTGGGCTTCACTAGGGTCTGGTGAATCTGGTCCTTAGCTGGTCCGCACCTGGATCTGGTGACTGGTCGCCACCTGGGCTTCACCTGGACTTGGTGAATCCTGTTGCTACCTGTGCCTCACCTGGACCTTGTGACTGTGGTACCACCTGGACCTCACCTGGATCGGGTGGCTCTGGTTCCCATATGGGGCTCTCCGGGACCTGGTTCCTGTGGTCTCCAACTGGCCTCACTTGGAACACAATGACTCTGAACAATATTTGGGCCTCTCCTGTACCTGTTCACTCTGGTACTTACCTGGGGATCATTGCGAACTGGATACTCTGTTATAATTGGGCCTCACCTGGACCGGTGACTGTGGTCCCACCTGAGCCTCACCTGGACGAGGTGACTGGTTCCCACAGGGAGCTCACCTGGACCTGGTGACTCAGGTCCTCATATGGGCATCATGGGACCTGGTTTCTCAGTTCCACATCGGGGCCTCACTTGGACCTAGTGATTCTCGTCCCACTCTGGGCCTCATCCTGAGGTGGTGAGTCTGGTCCTCACCCGGATATCACCAGAACCGCGTGACTCTGGTCCCCTTCTGGGACTCACCCGGAGCTGGGGACACTGGTCCTCAACTGGGCCTAAACAAGACCTGGTGAATCTACTCCTCACTCAGGTCTCGTCTGGACCTGTGACTCTTTTCCCACCTGGCATCAATGGGACATGGTTACACTGTTCCCCACCTGGGCCTCACCTGGGCATGATAACTTTGCTCCACACTTTGGCCTCAACTGATACTCCTGACTGTGGTCTTATTCTATGCCTCACCAGGACCTAGTGATTCTGTTTCCCATCTGGGCCTGCATGGCCCTAGTGACTCTGGTCCTAAACCAGGCATCATTGGGACCTGGATACTCTATTCCACACCTGGGACTCACTCTGACCACGGACCTCTGGTCCCATTCTGGGCGTCAAACTAAACTGGTTACTCTGGTTCCCCCTCTGGGCTTCACCCTTACCTGGTGACTCTGGTCACCTCTTGGGCTTCACTTGGGACTGGTGAATCTGGTGCTTAGCTGGTCCTCATCTGGATCTGGTGACTGGTCGCCACCTGGGCCTCACATGGACCTGGTGAATCCTGTTGCCACGTGCGCCTCACCTGGACCTTGTGACTGTTGTCCTACCTGGACCTCACCTGGATTGGTGGTTCTGGTTCCCATATTTGGCTCTCCTGGACCTGGTTCCTGTGGTATCCATCAGGCATCACTTGGAACAAAATGACTGTGATCCGTATTTCGGCCTCTCCTGGACCTGTTGCCTCTGGTCCTTACCTGGCCATCATTGGGACCTGGATACTCTCTTATATACCTGGGCTTCACCTGGACCTGGTGACTGTCGTCCCACCTGGGCCTCACCTGGACGAGGTGACTGGTTCCCACAGGGACATCACCTGGACCTGGTGACTCAGGTCCTCATATGGGCATCATGGGACCTGGTTTCTCAGTTCCACATCGGGGCCAAACCTGGACCTAGTGATTCTCGTCCCGCTCTGGGCCTCACCCTGACGTGGTGACTCTGGTCCCCACCTGGATATCACCAGAACTGGGTGACACTTTGGCCTCAACTGGTCCTGATGACTCTGGTCCCCCCACCTTGGCCTCAATCAGGACCTGGAGACTGTGGTCCCCACCTGGGTCTCACCTGGACCTGGTGACTCTCGTTCCCACATGAACCACACCAGGACCTGGTGACTGTGGTGTTCTTGTAGACTCATATTTACCTGGTGACTCTGGTCCCCACTAGGGCCTCACCTGGATCTGGAGACTCTGGTTTTCAGGTTGGCCTCACCTGGACTTGGTGAATGGGGTTGACACCTGGGCGTCACCCATACCTGGTGACTCAGGTCCCCACGTGGGCCTCTTGGACCTGGTGAATCTGTTCCTTACCTGGTCTTCTCCCGGAGCTGGGAACTCTGGTCACCACCTGGGCCTCACCTGGACCTGGTGATTCTGGTCCCCATCTGGGCCTCACCCAGTCCTGGTGACTTTGTTCCCGACCTGGACCTGATTGCTGTGCACTCTTTCTTGGCCTCACCTGGAACTGGTGACTCTGATTCTATCTGCGCATCACCCAGACCGGGTGACTCTGGTCCTCACCTGGGCATCGTTGGTACCTGGTGCCTCTGGTCCACACCTGAGCCTCACCAGGACATGATGACTCTGGAACCTCTCTGAACCTCAGCCTGACAAGGTGACTGTGGTCCCCATCTGGATGTCACCTGGACCAGGTGATTCTGGTACCCCTCTAGGCCTCAACCAGATCTGTGGACTCTGGTCCTCAACTGGACCTCACCTGGACCTAGTGAATATGCTCCATCTGGGCCTCATTTGGACCTGGTGACTCTGGTCCCTACCTGGGCATCATCGGGACATGGTTCCACTGCATGGCCTGAAGGTTGGCCTCACCTGGATCTGGTAACTCTGGTCCCAACCAGGGCATCATCGTGACATGGTTCCTCTGCATGGCCTGCAGGTTGGCCTCACCTGGACCTGGTGAGTGGGGTGGCCACCTGGGCCTCACCCATACCTGGTGACTCAGGTTCCCACGTGGGCCTCACGTGGACCTGTTGAATCTTGTCCTTACCTGGTCCTCTCCCAGAACCGGGAATCAGGTCCGCACCTGAACCTCACATGGACCTGGTGAATCAGGTACCCCTCCACGCCTCACCCAGTCCTGGTGACTTTGTTCCCCCCTGGACCTGATTGCTGTGGACTCCTTCATGGCCTCAGCTGGAACTGGTGACTCTGAACATCACTGGGCCTCACCCAGATCTGGTGACTCTGGTCCTCACCTGTGGACCATTATGACCTGAATACTCTATTCCACTCCTGAGCCTCACCTGGACATGATGACTCTGGATCCCCTCTGGGCCTCACCCTGACATGGTGACTCTGGTCCCCATCTGGATGTCACCTAGACCAGGTGAATCTGGTACCCCTCTAGGCCTCAACTAGACCTGGTGACTCTGGTCCTCAACTGGGCCTCACCGGGACCTCGTGAATATGCTCCCCACCTGCGCCTCCTCTGGACCTGGGGACTCTGGTTCTACCAGGGCATCATCGGGACATGGTTACTATATTCCCCATTGGGACTGACCTGATTCTGGTAACTCTGGTCCTGGCTTTGGCCTCTTCTGTACCATGTGACTCTGGCTCCACCTGGGCCTCACCTGTAACTGGTGACTCTGATCCAAACATGGCCTCACCTGACCTGGTGACTGTGGTTCCCATCGGGACCTCACCTGGACGTCATGTCTCTGGTCCCACCTAGGCCTCACCAGGACCTGGTGTCTCTGGTACCCACCTGGGTAGCATCAGGATATGCTTACAGTGTTCACTAACAGTGACCCTGCCGGAACTATTAACTCTGTTCTTCACCTGGGACACACTTGGACATGGTGATTCTGGTCTGCACATGAGACTATCCTGGACATGGTGACTGTGGTCCCCACCAGAGTTTCACCTGGATTTGGGGACTCCAGTCCCCATTGGGCCTCACCTGGCCCTGTTGACCATGGTCCTAAACTGGGAAAAATTGGGACCCGGTGACTGTGTTCCACAACTGGACCTCACCTGGACCAGGTGACTCTGGTCCCCCTCTGGGTCTCAGCGTGCCCTAGTGACTGTGAACCCCACTTTGGCCTAACTGGGACCTGCTGATCCTGTTTGCCACCTGCGCCTGACCTCGAACTGTTGACTCTGGTTCTTGCAAAGTCCTCCCCTGTACCTGGTGATCCTGATCCCCACCTGGGCCTCAACTGGACGTGGTGACTGTTGTCACCACCTGGGACTCACCTGGAGCTGGTTACTGTGTTCCACACCTGTGCCTCAAGTAGACCTGTTTTCCATTGGCCCCAAGCCGGCCACACAGGGACCTGTTGCCTCTGATCAAAACCGGAGCTCACGTGTACCTGGTTACTCTGGTCCTCACCTGGGACTCATCTGGACCTAGTGACTCTGGTCCCCACCTGGACTTCACCTGGATATCGTGACTCTGGTCCCCACCTGGACTTCACCTGGATCTGATGACACTGGTCCCCACCTGGACCTCACCTGAACGTGGTGACTCTCGTCCTCAGTTTGGCCTCACCTGGACCTGTTGACTCTTGTCCCCACTTTGACCACACTCAGAACTGCTGAATCTTGCCCCACCTAGGCGGCACCCAGACCTGTTGACACTTGTCCCCAGCTATGCCTCAATTCGATCTGATGAATCTGGTCCTCACGTGGGCCTCACCTGGACCTAGTGATTCACCTTCCCCTCTAGGCCTCACCCTGACGTGGTGACTCTGGTCTCCAGCTGGATATCACCAGAACCGGGTGACTCTAGTCCCCCTCTGGGACTCACCCGGATCTGGGGACACTGGTCCTCAACTGGGCCTCAACAGGACCTGGTGAATCTACTCCTCACTTAGGCCTCGTCTGTACCTTGAGACTCTTTTCCCACCTGGCATCAATGGGACATGGTTACTCTGTTCCCCACCTGGGCCTCACCTGCACATGATAAGTTTGCTCCACATTTTGGCCTCAACTGGTCCTGATGACTCTGTTCCCCCCACCTAGGCCTCAGTCTGGACCTGGTGACTGTGGTGCCCACCTGGGTCTCACCTGTACCTGGTGATTCTCGTTCCCACATGAACCACACCTGGCCCCGGTGACTGTGGTGTTCTTGTAGACTCACATTTACCTGGTGACTCCGGTCCCCACTAGGGCCTCACCTGGATCTGGTGACTCTGGCTTGCCGGTTGGCCTCACCTTGACCTGGTGAGTGGGATTGCCACCTGGGCCTCACACATAGCTGGTGACTCAATTCCCCTCGTGGGCCTCTTGGACCAGGTGAATCTGGTCCTTACCTGGTCCTGTCCCAGACCCGGGGACTCTGGTCACCACCTGGGTCTCAACTGAACCTGGTGAATCTGGACCCCGTCTGGGCCTCACCCAGTAGTGGTGACTTTGTTCCCCACCTGGACCTGATTGCTGTGGACTCTTTCTTGGCCTCACCTGCAACTGGTGACTCTGATCCTATCTGCGCGTCATCCAGTTCTGGTGACTCTGCGCCTCACCTGGGCATCATTGGTACCTGGTGACTCTGTTCCACGCCTGAGCCTAACCTGGACTTGATGACTCTGGATCCCCTCTGGGCCTCACTTTGACATGGTGACTCTGCTCCACATCTGGATGTCACCTAGACCAGGTGAATCTGGTACCCCTCTAGGCCTCAACTAGACCTGGGGATTCTGGTCCTCAAGTGCGCCTCACCGAGACCTAGAGAATATGCTCCCCACCTGCTCCTCATCTGGACCTGGTGACTCTGGTTCTACCTGCGCATCATCGGGACATGGTTACTCTATTCCCCACTGGGACTGAAATGATCCTGGTAACTCTGGTCCTGACTTTGGCCTCTTCTGTACCAGGTGACTCTGGCTCCACCTGGGCCTCACCTCTAACTGGTGACTCTGATCCTCAGCATGGCCTCACCTGACCTGGTGACTCTGGTTCCCATCGGTACCTCCGCTGGACCTCATATCTCTGGTCCCACCTGGGCCTCACCAGGACCTGGTGTCTCTGGTACCCACCTGGGTAGCATTAGGATATGGTTACACTGTTCACTAACAGTGACCTAGCCGGACCTATTAACTCTGGTCTTCACCTGGGCCACACCTGGACATGGTGACACTCGTTCCCACCTGGGTCTCACCTGGACATGGTGAGTCGGATCCCCACCTGGTCCTCACCTGTAACTGGTGATTCTCGTTCCCACATGGACATCCTGTGGACCAAGTGGCTGCAGTGTTTCTAGCTTCTCACGTACCTCGTGACTCTGGTCCCCAACAGGGCCTCACCGGGACCTGGTGAGTGTGGTTGCCACCTGCACCTCACCTGGACTTGTTGATTCTGGTCTGCACCTGAGAGTACCCTGGATCTGGTGACTGTGGTCCCCACCTGGTCTTCACCTGGATTTGGGGACTCCGGTCCCCATGTGGGCCTTACCTGGCCCTGTTGACCATGGTCCTCAACTGGGCACAATTGGGGCCCGGTGAATGTGTTCCACAACTGGACCTCATCTGGACCAGTTGACTCTGGTCCCCCTCTGGTTCTCACTGTGCGCTAATGACTGTGAACCGCACTTTGGCCTGACTTGGACCTGCTGACCCTGGTTGCCACCTGCGCTTGATTTCGACCTGTTGACTCTGGTTCTTTCTTTTTCTTTTTTTTTTAATTTATTATTTATTATTGGTGTTCTATTTGCTAACATACAGAATAACCCCCAGTGCCCGTCACCCATTCACTCCCACCCACCGCCCTCCTCCCCTTCTACCACCCCTAGTTCGTTTCCCAGAGTTAGCAGTCTTTCCGTTCTCTCTCCCTTTCTGATATTTCCCACACATTTCTTCCCCCTTCCCTTATATTCCCTTTCACTATTATTTATATTCTCCAAATGAATGAGAACATATAATGTTTGTCTTTCTCCGACTGGCTTACTTCACTCAGCATAATACCCTCCAGTTCCATCCACGTTGAAGCAAATGGGGGGTATTTGTCATTTCTGATAGCTGAGTAATATTCCATTGTATACATAAACCACATCTTCTTTATCCATTCATCTTTCGTTGGACACCGAGGCTCCTTCCACAGTTTGGCTATCGTGGCCCTTGCTGCTATAAACATCGGGGTGCAGGTGTCCCGGCGTTTCATTGCATTTGTCTCTTTGGGGAAAATCCCCAACAGTGCAATTGCTGGGTCGTAGGGCAGGTATAGTTTTAACTGTTTGAGGAACCTCCACACAGTTTTCCAGAGTGGCTGCACCAGTTCACATTCCCACCAACAGTGTATGAGGATTCCCTTTTCTCCGCATCCTCTCCAACATTGGTTGTTTCCTGTCTTGTTAATTTTCCCCATTCTCACTGGTGTGAGGTGGTATCTCATTGTGGCTTTGATTTGTATTTCCCTGATGGCAAGTGATGCAGAGCATTTTCTCATGTGCATGTTGGCCATGTCTATGTCTTCCTCTGTGAGATTTCTGTTCATGTCTTTTGCCCATTTCATGATTGGATTGTTTGTTTCTTTGGTGTTGAGTTTGATAAGTTCTTTATAGATCTTGGAAACTAGTCCTTTATCTGATATGTCATTTGCAAATATCGTCTCCCATTCTGTAGGTTGTCTTTGAGTTTTGTTGACTGTATCCTTTGCTGTGCAAAAGCTTCTTATCTTGATGAAGTCCCAATAGTTCATTTTTGCTTTTGTTTCTTTTGCCTTCGTGGATGTATCTTGCAAGAAGTTACTATGGCCGAGTTCAAAAAGGGTGTTGCCTGTGTTCTTCTCTAGGATTTTGATGGAATCTTGTCTCACATTTAGATCTTTCATGCATTTTGAGTTTATCTTTGTGTATGGTGAAAGAGAGTGGTCTAGTTTCATTCTTCTGCATGTGGATGTCCAATTTTCCCAGCACCATTTATTGAAGAGACTGTCTTTCTTCCAATGGATAGTCTTTCCTCCTTTATCGAATATTAGTTGCCCATAAAGTTCAGGGTCCACTTCTGGATTCTCTATTCTGTTTCACTGATCTATGTGTCTGTATTTGTGCCAGTAGACTCTAGTTCTTTCAAGGGCCTCAACTGTACCTGGTGATCCTGGTCCCCACCTGGGCCTCACCTGGACGTGGTGACTCTTTTCACCACCTGGGTCTCACCTGGACCTTGTGACTCTCGTTCCCACATGAACCCCACCTGGACCTGTTGACTGTGGTGTTCTTGTAGACTCACATTTACCTGGTGTCTCCGGTCCCCAGTAGGGCCTCACCTGGATCTGGTGACTCTGATCCTATCTGCGCGTCACCCAGACCTGGTGACTCTGCTCCTAACCTGGGCATCATTGGTACCTGGTTACTCTGTTCGACACCTGAACCTCACCTGGACATGATGACTCTGGAACCTGGCTGGGCCTCACCCTGACCTGGTGACTCTGTTCCCCATCTGGCTGTCACCTGGTCCAGGTGACTCTGGTACCCCTCTAGGCCTCAACCAGTTCTGGTGCCTCTCGTCCTCAACTGGGCCTCACCTGGACCTAGTGAATAAGCTCCATCTGGGCCTCATTTGGACCTGGTGACTCTGGTCCCTACCTGGGCATCATCGGGACATGGTTCTACTGCATGGCCTGCAGGTTGGCCTCACATGAACCTGGTAACTCTGGTCCCTACCTGGGCATTATCGGTTCACGGTTCCTCGGCATGGCCTGCAGGTTTGCCTCACCTTGAACTGGTGAGAGGGTTTGCCACCTGGGCCTCACCCATACATGGTGACACAGGACCCCATGTGGGCCTTACTTGGACCTGGTGAATCTGGTCCTTACCTGATCCTCACCTGGAACTGGTAGCTCTGGTCACCACCTGGGCCTCACTTGGACCTGGTGAATCTGGTCCCCATCTGGGCCTCACCCAGTCCTGGTGACTATGTTCCCCACCTGGACCTGTTTGCTGTGGACATTTTCTTGGCCACACCTGAAACTGGTGACTCTGATCCTATCTGCGCGTCACACAGACCTGGTGACTCTGGTCCTAACCTGGGTATGATTGGTACCTGGTGACTCTGTTCCACACCTGAGCCTCACCTGGACTTGATGACTCTGGAACCTCTCTGGGCCTCACACTGACATGGTGACTCTGGTCCCCATCTGGATGTCACCTAGACCAGGTGTATCTGGTACTCCCCTAGGCCTCAACTAGACCGGGGGAATCTGGTCCTCAACTGGGCCTCACCGGGACCTAGTGAATACACTCCCCACCTGCGCCTCATCTGGACGTGGCGACTCTGGTTCTACCTGGGCGTCATCGGGACATGGTTACTCTATTACCCACTGGGACTGACCTGATCCTGGTAACTCTGGTCCTGACTTTGGTGTCTTCTCTACCAGGTGACTCTGGCTCCACCTGGGCCTCACCTGTAACTGGTGACTCTGATCCTAAGCATGGCCTCACCTGACATGGTGACTGTGGTTCCTTTCGGGACCTCACCTGGACCTCATGTCTCTGGTCCCACCTGGGCCTCACCAGGAGCTGTTGTCTCTGGTTCCCACCTGCGTAGCATCAGGATATGGTTACACTGTTCACTAACAGTGACCCAGCCGAACCTATTATCTCTGGTCTTCACCTGGGCCACACCTGGACATGCTGACACTGGTCCCCACCTGGGTCTCACCTGGACATGGTGAGTCGGATCCCCACGTGGTCCTCACCTGTAACTGGTGATTCTCGTTCCCACATGGACATCATGTGGACCTGGTGGCTGCAGTGTTTCTAGCTTCTCATGTACCTCGTGACTCTGGTTCCCACCAGTGCCTCACCGGAACCTGGTGAGTGTGGTTGCCACCTGCACCTAACCTGGACCTGTGGTCCTGGTCTGCACCTGAGACTACCCTGGATCTTTTGACTCTGGTCCCCACCTGGGCTTCACCTGGATTTGGGTGTTCTGGTCCCCATATTGGCCTCCCCTGGTCCTGTTGACCATGGTCCTCAACTGAGCAAATTTGGGACCCGGTGACTGTGTTCCACAACTGGACTTCACCTGCACCAGTTGACTCTGGTCCTCCTCTGGTTCTCACCGTGCCCTAGTGACTGTGAACCCCACTTTGGCCTGACTTGGACCTGCTGACCCTGGTTGCCACCTGCGCCTGACCTCGAACTGTTGTTCTGGTACTTTCAAGGGCCTCCACTATACCTGGTGATCCTGGTCCACACCTGGGCCTCACCAGGACGTGGTGAGTCTTGTCACCACCGGCGACTCAGCTGGACCTGGTGACTCTCGTTCCCACCTGAACCACACCTGGACCTGGTGACTGTGGTGTTCTTGTAGACTCACATTTACCTGGTGACTCCGGTCCCCACTAGGGCCTCACCTAGATCTGGTATCTCTGGCCTGCAGGTTGGCCTCACCTGGACCTCTTGAATGGGGTTGCCACCTGGGCCTCAACCATACATGGTGGCTCAGGTCCCCACGTGAGCCTCTTGGACCTGGTGAATCTGGTCCTTACCTGGTCCTCTCCCAGACCCGGAGACTCTGGTCAACACCTGGGCCTCACCTGGACCTGGTGAATCTGTTCCCCATCTGGGCCTCACCCAGTCCAGGTGACTTTGATCCTCTCCTGGACCTGTTTGTTGTGGACCCTTTCTTGGCCTCATCTGGAACTGGTGACTCTGATCCTATCAGCGCGTCTCCCAGATCTGGTGACTCTGGTCCTCACCTGGGCATCATTGGTACCTGGTGACTCTGTTCCTCACCTGAGCCTCACCTGGACATGATGACTCTGGAACCTCTCTGGACCTCTCCCTGACCTGGTGACTCTGGTCCCCATCTGCATGTCACCTGGACGAGGTGATTCTGGTATCCCTGTAGGCATCAACTAAATCTGGTGACTCTGGTCCTCAACTGGGCCTCAGCTGGACCTAGTGAATTTGCTCCATCTGGGCCTCATTTGGACCTGGTGTCTCTGTTCCCTACCTGGGCTTCATCGGGACGTGGTTCCACTGCATGGTCTGCAGGTTGTCCTCACCTGGACCTGGTAACTCTGTTCCTTACCTGGGCATCATCGGGACATGGTTCCTCTGCATGGCCTGCAGGTTGGCCTCACCTGGACCTGGTGAGTGGGGCGGCAAACTGGGCCTCACACATGCATTGTGACACAAGTCCCCACGTGGGTCTCACTTGGACCTGGTGAATCTCGTCCTTACCTGGTCCTCACCCAGAACTGGTAACTCTGGTCACCACCTGGGAATAACCTGGATCTTGTTAATCTGGTCCCCATCTTGTCCTCACCCAGTCCGGGTGACTTTGTTCCCCACTTGGACCTGATTGCTGTGGACACCTTCTTGGCCTCACCTGGAACTGGTGACTCTGATCCTAACTGGGTCTCACCCAGATCTGGTGACTCAGGTCCTCACCTGAGGACCATTATGACCTGGATACTCTGTTCCACACCTGAGCCTCACCTGGACATGATGACTCTGGATCCCCTATGGGCCTCAGCCTGACATGGTGACACTGGTCCCCATCTGGATGTCACCTGGACCAGGTGAATCTGGTACGACTCTAGGCCTCAACTTGACCTGATGACTCTGGTCCTCAACTGGGCCTCACCGGGCCCTAGTGAACATGCTCCCTACCTGCGCCTCATCTGGACCTGGTGACTCTGGTTCTACCTGGGCATCATCGGGACATAGTTACTCTATTCCCCACTGGGACTGACCTGATCCTGGTAACTCTGTTCCTGACTTTGGCCTCTTCTGTACCAGGTGACTCTGGCTCCACCTGGGCCTCACCTGTACCTGGTGACTCTGATCCTAAGCATGGCCTCACCTGACCTGGTGACTGGGGAACCCATCGGGTCCTCACCTGGACCTCATGTCTCCGCTCCCACCTGGGCCTCACCAAGACCTTGTGTCTCTGGTACTCACCGGGATAGCATCAGGATATGGTTACACTCTTCACTAACAGTGACCCAGCCGGACCTATTAACTCTGCTCTTCACCTGGGCCACACCTAGACATGGTGATTCTGGTCTGCACCTGAGACTACCCTGAATCTGGTGACTGTGGTCCCCACCTGGACTTCACCTGGATATTTTGACTCCGGTCCGCATCTGGGCCTCACCTGGACGAGGTGACTCGTACCTCACCTGGACCTGGTGACTCAGGTCCTCATATGGGCATCACGGGACCTGGTTTCTCAGTTCCATATCGGGGCCTCACCTGGACCTGGTAACTCAGGTCCCTATATGGGCATCATCGGGACATGGTTCCTCAGCAGGTCCCAAAGGTTGGCCTCTCCTGGACCTGGTAAGTCTGGTCCCTACGTGGGCATCATTGGGATATGGTTCCTCTGCATGGCCTGCACGTTGGCCTCACCTGGACCTGGTGATTGGGATTTCCACCTGGGCCTCACACATACCTGGAGACACAAGTCCCCACGTGGGCCTCACTTGGACCTGGTGAATCTGGTCCTTACCTGGTCCTTCCCTGGAACTGGTAACTCTGGTCACCACCTGGGAATCACCTGGACTTGGTGAATCTGGTCCCCATCTGGGCCTCACCCAGTCTTGGTGACTTTGTTCCCAACCTGGACCTGATTGCTGTGGACTCCTTCTTGGCCTCACCTGGAACTGGTGACTCTGATCCTAACTGGACCTCACCCAGATCTGCTGACTCTGGTATTCACCTGTGGAACTTTATGACCTGGATACTCTGTTCCACACCGGAGCCTCACCTGGAGTTGATGACTCTGGATCCACTCTGGGCCTCACCCTTACAAGGTGACTCTGGTCCCCATCTGGATGTCACCTAGACCAGGTGAATCTGGTACCCCTCTAGGCCTCAACTTGACCTGGTGACTCTAGCCCTCATCTGTGCCTCACTGGGACATAGTGAACATACTCCCCACCTGCGCCTCATCTGGACCTGGTGACTCTGGTTTTACCAGGGCATCATCAGGAAATGGTTCCTCTATTCCCCACTGGGACTAAACTGATCGTGGTAACTCAGGTCCTGACTTTGGCCTCTTCTGTACAAGGTGACTCTGGCTCCTCCTGGGCCTCACCTGTAACTGGTGACTCTGATCCTAAGCATGGCCTCACCTGACCTGGTGACTGTGGTTCCCATGGGACCTCACCTGGACCTCATGTCTCTGGTCCCACCTGGGCCTCACCAGGACCTGGTGTATCTGGTACCCACCTGGGTAGCATCAGGATATGGTTACCCTGTTCACTATCAGTGACTCACCCAGACCTATTAACTCTGGTCTTCACCTGGGTCACACGTGGACATGGTGACACTGGTTCCCAACTGGGTCTCACCTGGACATGGTGAGTCGGATCCCCACATGTTCCTCACCTGTAAGTGGTGATTCTCGTTCCCACATGGACATAATGTGGACCTGGTGGCTGCAGTGTTTCTAGCTTCTCATGTACCTCGTGACTCTGATCCCCACCAGGGCCTCACCGTGTACTGGTGAGTGTGGTTTCACCTGCACCTCACCTGGACCTGGTGATTCTGGTCTGCACCTGAGACTACCCTGGATCTGGTGACTGTGGTCCACACCTGGGATTCACCTGGATTTGCGGACTCCGGTCCGCATCTGGGCCTCACCTGGCCCTGTTGACCATGGTCCACAACTGGGTAAAATTGGGACCCGGTGACTGTGTTCCACAACTGGACCTCTCCTGGACCAGGTGACTCTGGTCCCCCATTGGGTCTCACCGTGCCCTAGTGACTGTGAACCCCAATTTGGCCTGACTTCGACCTGTTGACCCTGGTTGCCACCTGCGCCTGACCTTGAACTGTTGACTCTGGTTCTTTCAAGGGCGTCCCGTGGACATGGTAATCCTGGTGCCCACATGGACCTCACCTGGACCTGGTGACTCTTGTCAACACCGGGAACTCACCTGGACCTGCTTACTGTGTTCCACACCTGGGCCTCAAGTAGACCTGTTGACCATGGTCCCCAAGCCGGCCTCACATGGACATGTTCCCTCTGATCCCCACCGGGGCTTCACGTGTACCTGGGAACTCTGGTCCTCACCTGGGCCTCATCTGGACCTAGTGACTCTGGTCACCTCCTGGGCTTCACCTGAATCTGTGGACTCTGGTCCCCACCTGGACTTCACCTGTATCTGGTGACTCTGGTCCCCACCTGGACCTCTCCTAGACCTGGTGACTCTCTTTCCAACATGGACCTCACCTGGATCTGGTGACTCTCATCCTCAGTTTGGCCTCACCTGGACCTGGTGTCTCTCGTCCCCACTTTGAAATAACTCAGAACACTGAATCTGGCCCCATATAGGCCGCACCAAGACCTGGTGACTCTTGTCCCCAGCTCTCTCAATTCGACCTGATGAACCTGGTCCTCACGTGGGCCTCACATGGACCTGGGTCTCAGCAGTGTAGAGTGGCTCTGGTTCCCACAATGGGCTCACCTGATACTGCTGAATGTGATCTTATTTTATGCCTCACCAGGACCTAGTGATTCTGTTCCCCATCTGGGACTGCATGGCCCTAGTGACTCTGGTCCTCACCCAGGCATCATTGGGACATGGATACTCTATTACATACCTGGGCCTCACTTTGACCAGCGACCTCTGGTCCCATTCTGGGCCCCAAACTAAACTGGTTAATCTGGTTCCCCCTCTGGGCCTCACCCTTACCTGGTGACTGTGGTCACCCCCTGGGCTCTACTTGGCCCTGGTGAATCTGGACCTTAGGTGGTCCACACCTGTATCTCGTGACTGCTCGCCACCTGGGCCTCACCTGGACCTGGTCAGTGGGCGTTCCACCTGGTCCTCACCCATGCCTGGTGACACAGGTCCCCACGTGGGCCTCACTTGGACCTGGTGAATCTAGTCCTTGCCTGGTCCCCCCCCGGAACTGGTAACTCTGGTCACCACCTGGGAATCACCTGGACCTGGTGAATTTGGTCCCCATCTTGTCCTCACTCAGTCCTGGTGACTTTGTTCCCGACCTGGACCTGATTGCTGTGGACAACTTCTTGGCCTCACCTAGAACTGGTGACTCTGATCCTTACTGGGCCCCACTCAGATCTGGTGACTCTGGCCCTCACCTGTGGACCATTATGATCTGGATACTCTGTTCCACACCTGAGCCTCATCTGGACATGAGGACTCTGGATCCTCTCTGGGCCTCACCCTGACATGGTGACTCTGGTCCCCACCTGGATATCACCAGATACGGGTGACTCTGGTCCCCGTCTGGGACTCAACCAGAGCTGGGGACACTGGTCCTCAACTTGGCCTCAACAAGACCTGGTGAATCCACTCCTCACTTAGGCCTCGTCTGGACCTTGTGACTCTTTTCCCACCTGGCATCAATGGGACATGGTTACTCTGTTCCCCACCTGGGCCTCACCTGGACAAGATAACTGTGCTCCGCACTTCGGCCTCAAAGTGTCCAGATGACTCTGGTCCCCCGACCAGGCCTCAATCTGGACCTGGTGACTGTGGTCCCCACATGGGTCTCACCTGTACCTGGGGAATCTCGTTCCAACATGATCCACACCTGGACCTTGTGACTGTGGTGTTCTTGTAGACTCACCTTTACCTGGTGACTGCAGTCCCCACTAGGGCCTCACCTGGATCTGGTGACTCTGGCCTGCAGGTTGGCCTCACCTGGACCTGGTGAGTGGGGTTGCCACCTGGGCCTCACCCATACCTGGTGACTCAGGTCCCCACGTGGGCCTCTTGGACCTGGTGAATCTGGTCCTTACCTGGTCCTCTCCCATACCCGGGGACTCTGGTCACCACCTGGGACTCACCTGGACCTGGTGAATCTGGTCCCCATCTGGGCCTCTCCCAGTCCTGTTGACTTTGTTCCCACCCGGACCTGATTGCTGTGGACCCCTTCTTGGCCTCACCTGGAACTGGTGACTCTGGTCCTCACCTGTGGACCATTATGACCTGGATACTCTGTTCCACAACTGAGCCTCAGCTGGACATGATGACTCTGGATCCCCTCTGGGCCTCACCCTGACATGGTGACTCTGGTCCCCATCTGGATGTCACCTAGACCAAGTGAGTCTGATACCACTCTAGGCCTCAACTAGACCTGGTGACTCTGGTCCTCAAATGGGCCTCACCGGGACCTAGTGAACATGCTCCCCAACTGCACCTCATCTATAACTGGTGACTCTGTTTCTACCTGGGCATCATCGGGAAATGCTTCCTCTATTCCTCTCTGGGACTAACCTCATCGTGGTAATTCTGGTCCTGACTTTGGCCTCTTCTGTACCAGGTGACTCTGGCTCCACCTGGGCCTCACCTGTAACTGGTGACTCTGATCCTAAGCATGGCCTCACCTGACCTGGTGACTGTGGTTCCCATCGGGACCTCACCTGGACCTCATGTCTCTGGTCCCACCTGGGCCTCACCAGGACCTGGTGTCTCCGGTACCCACCTGGGTAGCATTAGGATATGGTTACACTGTTCACTAACAGTGACCCAGCCGGACCTATTAACTCTTGTCTTCACCTGGGCCACACCTGGACATGGTGACACTGGTCCCACCTGGGTCTCACCTGGACATGGTGAGTCGGATCCCCACGTGGTCCTCACCTGAAACTGGTGATTTTCGTTCCCACATGGACATCATGTGGACCTGGTGGCTGCAATGTTTCTAGCTACTCATGTACCTCGTGACTCTGGTCCCCACCAGGGCCTCACCGCGACCTGGTGAGTGTGGTTGCCACCTGCACCTCACCTGGACATGGTGATTCTGGTCTGCACCTGAGACTACCCTGGATCTGGTGACTGTGGTCCCCACCTTGGCTTCACCTAAATTTGGGGACTCCGGTCCCGATCTGGACCTCACATGGCCCTGTTGACCTTGGTCCTCAACTGGACAAAATTGGGACTCGGTGACTGTGTTCCACAACTGGACATCTCTACCAGGTTACTCTGGTCCCCCTCTGGGTCTCACCGTGCCCTAGTGACTGTGAACCCCACTTTGGCCTGACTTGGACCTGCTGATCCTGTTTGCCACCTGTGCCTGACCTCGAACTGTTGACTCTGGTACTTTCATGGCCCTCCCCTGTACCTGGTGATCCTGGTCCCCACCTGGGCCTCACCTGGACGTGGTGACTCTTGTCACCACCGGGGACTCACCTGGACCTGCTTACTGTGTTCCATACCTGGGCCTCAGGTAGACCTGTTGACCATTTTCCCTAAGCCGGCCTCACATGAACCTATTGCCTCTGATCAAAACCGGAGCTCACGTGTACCTGGTTACTCTGGTCCTCACCTGGGACTCATCTGGACCTAGTGAGTCTGGTCCAAATCTGGGCTTCACGTGGATCTGGTGACTCTGGTCCCCAACTGGACTTCACCTGAATCTGGTGACTCTGGTCCCCACCTGGACCTCTCCTGGAACTGGTGACTCTCTTTCCAACATGGACCTCACCTGGATCTGGTGACTCTGGTCCTCAGTTTGGCCTCACATGGACCTGATGTCTCTCGTCCCCACTTTGACCTAACTCAGAACTGCTGAATCTTACCCCACCTAGGCCGCACCCAGACCTGGTGACTCTTGTCCCCAGCTATGCCTCAATTCGACCTGATGAATCTGGTCCTCACGTGGGCCTCACATGGACCTGGGATTCAGCTGGATAGAGTGGCTCTGTTTCCCACAACGGGCTCACCTGATACTGGTGACTGTGCTCTTATTCTATGCCTCACCAGGACCTATTGATTCTGTTTCCCATCTGGGCCTGCATGGCCCTACTGACTCTGGTCCACACCCAGGCATCATTGGGACCCTGATACTCTATTCCACCCCTGTGCCTCACTTTGACCAGGGACCTCTGTTCCCATTCTGGGCCCAAAACTAAACTGGTTACTCTGGATCCCGCTCTGGGCCTCACGCTTACCTGGTGACTCTGGTCAACCCTTGGGCTTTCATGGGCCTGGTGAATCTGTTCCTTAATTGTGCGCACCTGGATCTGGTGACTGGTCGCCACCTGGGACTCTCCTGGACTTGGTGAGTCTTGTTGCCACCTGCGCCTCAACTGGACCTTGTGACAGTGGTCCCACCTGAACCTATCCTGGATCTGGTGGCTCTGATTCCCATATGGGGCTCTCCTGGACCTGGTTCCTGTGGTCTCCATCTGGCCTCACCTGGAACTCAATGACTCTATTCCATATTTGGGCCTCTCCTGCACCTGTTGACTCTGGTGCTTAACTGGGCATCATTGAGACTTGGATACTCTCTTATATACCTGGGCCTCACGTGGACCTGGTGACTGTGATCCCACCTTCGCCTCACCTGGATGAGGTGACTGGTTCCCACAGGGACCTCACCTGGTCCTGGTGACTCAAGTCCTCATATGGGCATCTTGGGACCTGGTTTCTCAGTTCCACATAGGGGCCTCACCTGGAACTATTGATTCACCTTCCACTCTGGGCCTCACCCTGACGTGGTGACTCTGGTACCCACCTGGATATCACCAGAACCGGGTGACTCTGGTCCCCACTGAGACTCACCCGGAGCTGTGGAAACTGGTTCTCAACTAGGCCTCAACAGGACCTGATGAATCTACTCTTCACTTAGGCATCGTCTGGTCCTTGTGACTCTTTTCCCACCTGGCATCAATGGGACATTGTTACTCTGTTCCCCACCTGGGCCTCACCTGGGCATGATAACTTTGCTCCATTCTTTGGCCTCAACTGGTCCTGATGACTCTCGTCCCCCACCTAGGCCTCAATCAGGACCTGGTGACTGTTGTTCCCACCTGGGTCTCCCCTGGACCTGGTGACTCTCGTTCCCACATGAACCACACCTGGACTTGGTGACTAGGTGTTCTTGTAGACTCACATTTCCCTGGTGACTCCGGTCCCAACTAGGGCCTCACCTGGATCTGGTGACCCTGGCCTGCAGGTGGCCTCACCTGGACTTGGTGAGTGGGGTTGACACCTGGGCGTCATCCATACCTGGTGACTCAGGTCCCCACGTGGGCCTCTTGGACCTGGTGAATCTGGTCCTTACCTGGCCTCTCCCAGACCCAGGGACTCTGGTCACCACCTGGGCCTCACCTCGACCTGGTGATTCTGGTCCCCATCTGGGCCTCCCCCAGTCCTGGTGACTTTGTTTCCCACCTGGACCTGATTGCTGTGGACTCTTTCTTGGCCGCACCTGGAACTGGTGACTCTGATCCTAACTGGGCCTCACCCAGATCTGGTGACTCTGGTCCTCACCTGTGGACCATTATGACCTGGATACTCTGTTCCACACCTGAGACTCACCTGGACATGATGACTCTGGATCCCCTCTGGGCCTCACCCTGACATGGTGACACTTGTCTCTATCTGGATGTCACCTAGACCAGGTGAATCTGGTACCCCTCTAGGCCTCAACTAGACCTTGTGACTCTTGTCCTCAACTGGGCCTCACCGGGACCCAGTGATTAGCTCCGCACCTGGGCCTTATCAGGAACTGGTGACTCTGGTTCTACCTGGGCATCATCGAGACATGGTTACTCTATTCCCCACTGGGACTGACCTGATACTGGTATCTCTGGTGTGACTTTGGCCTATTCTGTTCCAGGTGACTCTGATCCAGGTGCGGACCAGCAAAGGACCAGAATCATCAGGCCCAAGTGAAGCCCAAGGGTTGACCAGCGTCAGCAGGTAAGGGTGAGGCCCAGAGGGGAACCAGAGTAACTAGGTTAGTTTGAGGCCCCGAATAGGACCAGAGGTCCCTGCTCAAAGTGAGGCCCAGGTGTGGTTAGAGTATCCAGGTCCCAATGATGGCTGAGTGAGGACCAGAGTCACTAGGGCCATGCAGGCCCAGATCAGGAACAGAACCTCTAGGTCCTGCTGAGGCATAGAATAAGACCACAGTCACCAGTATCAGGTGAGCCTCTTGTGGGAACCAGAGTCAGTCTATCCAGATGAGTTCCAGGTGATGTGAGGCCCACGTGAGGACCAGATTCATCAAGTCGAATTGAGGCATAGCTGTGGACAAGAGTCACCTGGTCTGGGTGCGGCCTAGGTGGGGCAAGATTCAGCAGTTCTGAGTTAGGTCAAAGTGGGGACGAGAGACACCAGGTCCATGTGAGGCCAAACTGAGGACCAGAGTCACCAGATCCAGGTGAGGTCCATGTTGGAAAGAGAGTCACCTGGTCCAGGAGAGGTCCAGGTGGGGACCAGAGTCACCAGATCCAGGTGAAGCCCATGTGGGGACCAGAGTCACTAAGTCCAGATGAGGTCAAGGTGGGGACCAGAGATACCAGGTACAAGTGAGGCCCCAGTGGGGAGCAGTGGCATCAGGTCCATGTGAGTCCGTCCTGGGGACCATGGTCAACATGTCTACTTGAGGTCCAGGTGTGGAACACAGTAACCAGGTCCAGGAGAGTCCCCGGTGGTGACAAGTGTCCCCACGTCCAAGTGAGACCCAGGTGGGGACCAGGATGACGAGGTCGAGGGGAGGCCTTTGAAAAACCAGAGTCTACAGTTTGAGGTCAGGCGCAGGTGGCAACCAGTATCAGCAGGTACAAGTCAGGCCAAAGAGAGGTTCACAGTCACTAGGGCACGGTGAGACCCAGATGGGACCAGAGTCACCTGGTCCAGTTGAGGTCCAGTTTTGGAACACAGTCACCGGGACCCAATATTGCCCAGTTGAGGACCATGGTCAACAGGGCCAGGTGAGGCCCAGATGGCGACCGGAGTCCAAATATCCAGGTGAAGCCCAGGTGGGGACCCCAGTCACCAGATCCAGGGTAGTCTCAGGTGCAGACCATAATCACCAGGTCCAAGTGAGGTGCAGGTGGCAACCACATTCCCCAGGACCCAATGAGGCCCTGGCGGGGACCAGAGTCACAAGGTACTTGAGAAGCTATAAACACTGCATCCACCAGGTCCATATGATGTCCATGTGTACCAGAGAATCAACAGTTACACTTGAGGACCAGGTGGAGATCCGACTCACCATGTCATGTTGAGACCCAGGTGGGATCCAGTGTCACCATGTCCAGGTGTGGCCCAGGTGAAGACCAGAGTTAATAGGTCCGACTGGGTCACTGTTACTGAACAGTGTAACCATATCCTGATGCTACCCAGGTGGGTACCGGAGACACCGGGTCCTGGTGAGGCCCAGCTGGGACCAGAGACATGAGGTCCAGGTAAGATCCCGATGGGAACCACAGTCACCAGGTCAGGTGAGGCCATGCTTAGGATCACAGTCACCAGTTACAGGTGAGGCCCAGGTGGAGACAGAGTGACCTGGTACATAAGAGGCCAAAGTCAGGACCAGAGTTACTAGGGTCAGGTCAGTCCCATTGGGGAATAGAGTAACCATGTCCCGATGATGCCCAGGAAGAACCCGAGTCACCATGTTCAGATGAGGCGCAGGTGTGGAGCATGTTCACTATGTCCAGGTGAGGCCCAGTTGAGGACCAGAGTCACCAGGTCTGGTTGAGGCCGACAGGGGTCCCAGATTCACCTGGTTTAGGTGACATCCAGATGGGGACCAGAGTCAACATGTCAGTGTGAGTCCCAGAGAGGATCCAGAGTCATCATGTCCAGGTGAGGCTCAGGTGTGGAACAGAGTATCCAGGTCATAGTGGTCCACAGGTGAGGACCAGAGTCACCAGATCTGGGTGAGGCCCAGTTAGGATCAGAGTCACCAGTTCCAGGTGAGGCCAAGAAGGAGTCCACAGCAATCAGGTCCAGGTGGGGAACAAAGTCACCAGGACTGGGTGAGGCCCAGATGGCGACCAGATTCTCCAGGTCCAGGGGATTCCCAGGTGGTGACCAGAATTACCAGATTCACCAGGTCCAAGACCCACGTGAGAACCTGAGTCACCAGGTATGGGTGACGCCCAGGTGGCAACCCCACTCACCAGGTCCAGGTGAGGCAAACCTGCAGTCCATGCAGAGGAACCATGTCCCGATGATGCCCAGGTAAGGACCAGAGTCACCAGGTCCAAAAGAGGCCCAGATGGTGCATATTAACTAGGTCCAAGTGAGGCCCATTTGAGGACCAGAGTCACCAGATCTGGATGAGGCCTAGAAGGGTACAGAATCACCTGGTCCAGGTGACATCCAGATGGGGACCAGAGTCACCAGGTCAGGGTGAGGCCCAGAGAGGTTCCAGAGTCATCATGTTCAGGTGAGGCTCAGGTGTGGAACAGAGTCACCAGGTCCCAATGATGCCCAGGTGAGGAACAGAGTCACCAGGTCTGGGTGATGCGCAGATAGGATCAGAGTCACCAGATCTTGTTGAGGCCTAGAGGGGTACCAGATTCACCAGGTCCAGGTGAGGCACAGGTGGTGACCAGTGTCCCCGTTCTGGGATAGGACCAGTTAAGGACCAGATTCCCCAGGTCGAAGAGGCCCACGTGGGGACCTGAGTCACCAGGTATGGGTGAGGCCCAGGTGGCAATAACACTCACCAGGTCGAGGTGAGGCCAACCTGCATGTCATGCAGTGGAAACATATCCCGATGATGCCCAGGTAGGGAGAAGATTACCAGGTCCAGGTTAGGCCAACCTGCATGCCATGCAGTGGAAACATATCCAGATGATGCCCAGGTAGAGACCAGACTTACCAGGTCCAGGTGAGGCCAACCTGCAGACCATGCAGTGGAACCATATCCCGATGATGCCCAGGTATGGACAAGAGTCACCGGGTCCAAATGAGGCCCAGATGGAGCATATTCACTAGGTACAGGTGAGTCCACTTTGAAGACCAGGGTCACCAGATCTGTTAGAGGCCTAGGGGTACCAGAATCACCTTGTCCATGTGACATCCAGATGGGGACCAGAGTCACTAGGTCAGGGTGAGGCCCAGAGCGGTTCCAGAGTCAACATTTCCAGGTGAGGCTCAGGTGTGGTACAGAGTCACCAGATACCAATGATGCCCAGGTGAGGAAAAGAGTCACCCGGTCTGGGTGACGCACAGATAGGATCAGATTCAGCAGTCCAGGTGAGGCCAAGAAAGGGCACAGCAATCAGGTCCAGGTGGGGAACAAAGTCACCAGGACTGGGTGAGGCCCAGATGGGGACCAGATTCAACAGGTCCAGGTGAGGCCCAGGTGGTGACAAGAGTCCCCGGGTCTAGGAGAGGATCGGGTAAGGACAAGATTCACCAGGTCCAAGAGGCCCACGTAGGGACTTGAGTCACCAGGTATGGGTGAGGCCCAGGTGGCAACCCCACTAACCAGGTCCCTGTGAGACCAACCTGCAGGCCAGAGTCACCAGATCCACGTGAGTCCCTAGTGGGGACCGGATTCACCAGGTAAAAGTGAGTCTACAAGAACGCCAGAGTCACCAGGTCCAGGCGTGGTTCATGTAGGAAGGAGACCACCAGGTCCAGGTGAGACCCAGGTGGGGACCACAGTCACCAGGTCCAGGTGTGACCCAGGTGGGGACCACAGTCACCAGGATCAGTTTGAGGCCTAGGTGGGGGGATCAGAGTCATCAGGACCAGTTGAGGCCAAAGTGTGGGGCAAAGTTATCATGTCCAGGTGAGGCCCAGTGGGAACAGAGTAACCATGTCCCATTGATGCCAGGTGGGAAAAGAGTCAGAAGGTCCAGATGAGACCTAAGTGAGGAGTAGATTCACCAGGTCCAGTTGTGCCCAGTTGAGGACCAGTGTCCCAGCTCCGGGTGAGTCCCAGAGGGGGAACAGAGTCACCCGATTCTGGTGATATCCAGATGGGGACCAGAGTCACCATGTCAGACTGAGGCCCAGAGGGGATTCAGCGTCATCATGTCCAGGTGAGTCTCAGGTGTGGAACAGAGTATCCAGGTCATAATGGTCCACAGGTGAGGACCAGAGTCACCAGAACTGGGTGAGGCCCAGTTAGGATCAGAGTCACCCGTTCAAAGTGAGGCCCAAAAGGAGTCCACAGCAATCAGGTCCAGGTGGGGAATAAAGTCACCAGGACTGGGTGAGGCCCAATGGGGACCAGATTCACCAGGTCCAGATGATTCCCATGTTGTGACCAGACATACTAGTTCCGAGTGAGGACCAGGTAAGGACCAGATTCACCAGGTCAAAGGGAGGCCCACGTGGGGCCCTGTGTAAAAAGGTATGGGGGAGGCCCAGGTGGCAACCCCACTCACCAGGTCCAGGTGACGCCGTCCTGAAGGCCATGCAGAGGAACCATGTCCCGGTGATGCTCAGGTAGGGACCAGATTTACCAGGTCCAGTTGAGGTCAATCTGCAGGCCATGCAGTGGAACCATGTCCCGATGATGCCCAGGTAGGGACCAGAGTCACCAGGTCCAAATAAGGCCCAGATGGAGCATATTCACTAGGTCCAGGTGAGGCCCAGTTGAGGACCAGTTTCACCATATCTACTTGAGGCTTAGAAGGGTACCAGAATCACCTGGTCCAGGAGATATCCAAATGGGGACCAGTGTCACCAGGTCAAGGGGAGGCCGCGAGTGGTTCCAGTGTCATCGGGTCCAGGTGAGGCTCAGGTGTGGAAGAGAGTCACCAGGTACCAATGATGCCCAAGTGAGGACCAGAGTCACCAGATCTGGGTGAGGCGCAGATAGGATCAGAGTCACCAGTTGCAGGTGAGGCCAAGAAAGAGTTCACAGCAATCAGGTCCAGGTGGGGAACAAAGTCACCAGACCTGGGTGAGACCCAGATAGGGATCAGATTCACCAGGTCCAGGTGAGGCCCAGGTGGGGATAGAGTCCCCGGGTCTCGGAAAGGACCAGGTAAGGACCAGATTCACCAGGTCCAAGAGGCTCACGTGGGGACCTGAGTCACCAGCTATGTGTGAGGCCTAGGTGGCAACCAAACTCACCAGGTCTAGGTGAGGCCAACCGGCGGGCCAGAGTCACCAGATCCAGGTGAGGCCCTAGTGGTTACTGCAGTCACCAGGTAAATGTGAGTCTACAAGAACACCACAGTCCCCAGGTCCAGGTGGGGTTCATGTGGCAAGGAGAGTCAACAGGTCCAGGTGAAACCCAGGTGGGGACCACAGTCACCAGGTCCATATTGAGGCCTAGGTGGGGCGACGAGGGTCATCAGGACCAGTTGAGGACAAAGTGTGGAGCAAAGTTATCATGTCCATGTGAGGTCCAGGTGGGGACCAGAGTAACCTTGTCCCATTGATGCCAGGTGGGAAAAGAGTCACAAGGTCCACACGAGGCCTAAGTGAGGAGTAGATTCACCAGGTCCTGTTGAGGCACAGTTGAGGACCAGTGTCGCCAGCTCCGCGTGAGACCCAGAGGGGGACGAGAGTCACCGGTTCTTGTGATATCCAGGTGGTGACCAGAGTCACCACGTCAGGGTGAGTCCCAGAGGGGGACGAGAATCACTAGGTGCAGGAGAGGCCCCGATGTGGAACTGAGAAACCAGGTCCCATGATGCCCATATGAGGACCTGAGTCACCAGGTCCAGGTGAGGTCCCTGTGGGAACCAGTCACCTCGTCCAGGTGAGGCCCAGGTGGGACCACAGTCACCAGGTCCAGGTGAGGCCCAGGTATATAAGAGAGTATCCAGCTCCCAATGATGCCCAAGTAAGGACCAGAGTCAACAGGTTCAGGAGAGGCCCAAATATGGATCAGAGTCATTTTGTTCCAGTTGAGGCCAGTTGTAGCCCACAGGAACCAGGTCCAGGAGAGTCCCATATGGGAACCAGAGCCAACAGATCCAGGTGTGGTCCAGGTGGGTCCACAGTCACAAGGCCCAGGTGACGCACAGGTGATATCAGGATTCACCAAGTCCAGGTGAGGTCCAGGTGGCGAACAGTCACCAGATCCAAGTGAGGACAAGCTAAGGACCAGATTCACCAGGCCCAAGTGAAGCCCAAGGGGTGACCAGAGTCACCAGGTAAGGGTGAGGCCCAGAGGGGGAACCAGAGTAACCAGTTTAGTTTGAGGCCCAGAATGGGACCAGAGGTCCATGTTCTGAGTAAGGCCCAGGTGTGGAATAGAGTATCCAGGTCCCAATGATGCCTGGGTGAGGACCAGAGTCACTAGGGCCATGCAGGCCCAGATGGGGAACAGAATCACTAGGTCCTGATGAGGCATAGAATAAGACCAGAGTCACCAGTATCAGGTGAGCTCCTTGTGGGAACCAGATCAATCAATCCAGCTGAGTCCCAGGTCCATGTGAGGCCCACGTGAGGAGCAGATTCATCAAGTCGAATTGAGGCATAGCTGGGGACAAGAGCACCAGGTCTGGGTGCGGCCTAGTTGGGGCAAGATTCAGCAGTTCTGAGTTAGGTCAAAGTGGGGACGAGAGACACCAGATCCAGGTTAGGCCAAACTGAGGACCAGAGTCACGAGATCCAGGTAAGGTCCATGTTGGAAAGAGAGTCAGCAGGACCAGGAGAGGTCCAGGTTGGGACCAGAGTCACCAGATCCAAGTGAAGTCCAGGTGGGGACCAGAGTCATCAGATCCAGATGAAGCCCAGGTAGGGACCAGAGTCACTAGGTCCAGATGAGGCCCAGGTGAGGACCAGAGTTGCCAGGTTCACGTGAGGCCCCGGTGAGGATCAGAGGCAACTGGTCGATGTGCGGCCGGCTTGGGGACCATGGTCAACAAATCTATTTGAGGCCCAGGTGTGGAACACAGTAACCAGGTCCAGGTGAGTCCCCGGTTGTGAAAAGTGTCACCACGTCCTGGTTTGGCACAGGTGGGGACCAGAATTTCCAGGTACAGTGGAGGCCCTTGAAAGAACCAAGTCAACAGTTCGAGGTCAAGCGCAGGGGGCAACCAGGGTCAGCAGGTCCAAGTCAGGCTAAAGTGGGGTTCACAATCACTAGGGCACGTGAGTCCCAGAGGGGGACCAGAGTGAACTGGTCCAGGTGAGGTTCAGTTGTGGAACACAGTCACCGGGTCCCAATTTTGCCCAGTTGAGGACCATGGTCAACAGGGCCATGTGAGGCCCAGATGGGGACCGGCGTCCCCAAATCCAGGTGAAGCCCAGGTGGGGACCACAGTCACCAGATCCAGGGTAGTCTCAGGTGCAGACCAGAATCACCAGGTCCAGGTGAGGTGCAGGTGAAACCACACTCACCAGTTAACGGTGAGGCCCTGGTGGGAATCAGAGTCACGAGGTACCTGAGAAGCTAGAAACACTGCAGTCACCAGGTCCACATGATGTCCATGTGGGAATGAGAATCACCACTTATAGGTGGGGACCAGGTGGGGATCCGACTCACCATGTCCAGGTGAGACCCAGGTGGGAACCAGTGTCACCATGTCCAGGTGTGGCCCAGGTGAAGACCAGAGTTAATAGCTCCGGCTGGGTCACTGATAGTGAACAGGGCAACCATATCCTGATGCTATCCAGGTGGGCACCAGATACACCAGGTACTGGTGAGGCCCAGGTGGGACCAGAGACATGAGGTCCAGGTGAGGTCCCATGGGAATCATAGTCACCAGGTCTGGTGAGGCCATGCTTAGGATCAGAGTCACCAGTTACAGGTGAGGCCCAGGAGGAGCCAGAGTCACCTTGTACAGAAGAGGTCAAAGTCAGGACCTGAGTTACCAGGATCAGTTCAGTCCCGGATCAGTAGGGAATAGAGTAACCATGTCCTGATGATGCCCTGGTAAAACCAGAGTCACCAGGTCCAGATGATGCGCAGTGGGGAGTATGTTCACTATGTCCCAGTGAGGCCCAGA
Source organism: Canis aureus (assembly GCF_053574225.1). NCBI lineage: Eukaryota > Metazoa > Chordata > Mammalia > Carnivora > Canidae > Canis > Canis aureus. The sequence goes on from NC_135648.1 coordinate 28,759,864, forward strand.
TGAGGACTAGAGTCACCAGTTCAAGTTGAGGCCGAGAGGGGTACCAGATTCACCTGGTCTAGGTGACATCCAGATGGGGACCAGAGTCACCATGTCAGGGTGAGGACCAGAGGGGATCCAGAGTCATCAAGTTCAGGTGAGGCTCAGGTGTGGAACTAGTATCCAGGTCATATTGGTCCACAGGTGACGACCAGAGTCACCAGATCTGGGTGAGGCCCAGATGGGGACCAGATTCACTAGGTCCAGGTGATTCCCAGGTGGTGACCAGAGTTACCAGTGCTGGGTGAGGACCAGGTAAGGACCAGATTCACCAGGTCCAAGTTAGTTCCATGTGGGGACCTGTGTCACCAGATATGGGTGAGGCCCAGGTGGCAACCCCACTCACCAGGTCCAGGTGAGGCCAAAATGCAGGCCATGGAGAGGAACCATATCACGATGATGCCCAGGTAGGGACCAGAGTTACCAGGTCCAGGTGAGGCCAAACTGTAGGCCATGCAGTTGAACCATGTCCGGATGATGCCCATGTAGGGACAAGAGTCACCAGGTCCAAATGAGGCCCAGATGGAGCATATTCACTTGGTCCAGGTGAGGTCCAGTTGAGGGCCAGTGTCCCCAGCTCTAGGGGATTCCCAGAGGGGTACCAGAGTCACCCGGTTCTGGTGATATCCAGGTGGGGACCAGAGTCACCACGTCAGGGTGAGGCCCAGAGGGGGACGAGAATCTCTAGGTCCAGGTGAGGCCAATATGTGGAACTGAGAAACCAGGTCCCATGAAGCCCATATGAGGACATGAGTCACCAGGTCCTGGTGAGGTCCCTGAAGAAACCAGTCACCTCGTCCTGGTGAGGCCCAGGTGGGAACACAGTAACCACGTCCAGGTGAGGCCCAGGTATATAAGAGAGTATGCAGGTCCCAATGATGCCCAGGTAAGGACCAGAGTAAACAGGTCCAGGAGAGTCCCAAATATGTTTCAGAGTCATTGTGTTCCAGGTGAGGCCAGATGGAGACCACAGGAACCAGGTCCAAGAGAGTCCCATATGGGAACCAGAGCCACAAGTTCCAGGTGAGGTCCAGGTGGGACCACAGTCACAAGGTTCAGGTGAGGCGCAGGTGCCAACAGGATTCACCAAGTCCAGGTGAGGCACAGCTGGCGACCAGATCCAGGTGCGGACCAGCTAAGGACCAGATTCACCAGGCCCAAGTGAAGCCCAAGGGGTGACCAGAGTCACCAGGTAAGGGTGAGGCCCAGAGGGGAACCAGAGTAACCAGTTTAGTTTGAGGCCCCGAATTGGACCATAGGTCCCTGGTCAAAGTGAGGTCCAGGTGTTGAATAGAGTATCCAGGTCCCAATGATGGCTGAGTGAGGACCAGAGTTACTAGGGCCATGCAGACCCAGATAAGGAACAGAACCTCTAGGTCCTGGTGAGGCATAGAATAAGACCACAGTCACCAGTATCAGGTGAGCCCCTTGTGGGAACCAGAGACAGTCTATCCAGATGAGTCCCAGGTGATGTGAGGCCCACGTGAGGACCAGATTCATCAAGTCGAAATGAGGCATAGCTGTGGACAAGAGTCACCTAGTCTGGGTGCGGCCTAGGTGGGGCAAGATTCAGCAGTTCTGAGTTAGGTCAAAGTGGGGAAGAGAGACACCAGGAACAGGTGAGTCCAAACTGAGGACCAGAGTCACCAGATCCAGGTGAGGTCCATGTTGGAAAGAGAGTCACCTGGTAAAGGAGAGGTCCAGGTGGGGACAAGAGTCACCAGATCCAGGTGAAGTCCAGGTGGGGACCAGAGTCACCAGATCCAGGTGAAGCCCAGGTGGGGACCAGAGTAAATAAGTCCAGATGAGGTAAAGGTGGGGACCAGAGATACCAGGTACAAGTGAGGCCCCGGTGGGGAGAAGTGGCAACAGGTCCATGTGAGACCGTCCTGGGGACCATGGTCAACAGGTCTACTTGAGACCCAGGTGTGGAACACAGTAAGCAGGTCCAGGAGAATCCCCGGTGGTGACAAGTTCACCACGTCCAAGTGAGACCCAGGTGGGGACCAGGAACACCAGGTCGAGGGGAGGCCTTTGAAAAACCAGATTCTACAGTTTGAGGTCAGGCGCAGGTGGCAACCAGTATCAGCAGGTCCAAGTCAGGCCAAAGAGGGGTTCACAGTCACTAAGGCACGGTGAGACCCAGAGGGGGACCAGAGTCACCTGGTGCAGATGAGGTCAAGTTGTGGAACACAGTCACCGGGTCCCAATTTTACCCAGTTGAGGACCATGGTCAACAGGGCCAGGTGAGGCCCAGATGGAGACCGGAGTCCCCAAATCCAGGTGAAGCCCAGGTGGGGACCACAGTCACCAGATCCAGGGTAGTCTCAGTTGTAGACCAGAATCAACAGGTCCAGGTGAGGTGCAGGTGGTAACCACACTCACCAGGTCCTGGTGAGGCCCTGGTGGGGACCAGAGTCACGAGGTATATGAGAAGCTAGAAACACTGCAGCCACAAGGTCCACATTATGTCTATGTGGGAATGAAAATCACCAGTTACAGGTGAGGACCAGGTGGGGATCCGACTCACTATGTCCAGGGGAGTCCCAGGTGGGGATCCGACTCTCCATGTCTAGGTGAGTCCCAGGTGGGAACCAGTGTCACCATGTCCAGGTGTGGCCCAGGTGAAGACCAGAGTTAATATGTCCGGCTGGGTCACTGTTAGTGAACAGTGTAACCATATCCTGATGCTACGCAGGTGGGAACCACAGAATCCAGGTCCTGGTGAGGCCCAGGTGGGCCCAGGGACATGAGGTCCAGAAGAGGTCCAGATGGGAACCACAGTCACCAGGTCAGGTGAGGCCAATCTTAGGATCAGAGTCACCAGTCAGGTGAGGGCCATGTTGAGCCAGAGTCACCTGGTAAGGAAGAGGCCAAAGTCAGGACCAGAGTTACCAGGATCAGGTCAGTCCCTGTGGGCAATAGAGTAACCATGCCCCGATGATGCCCAGGTAGAACTAGAGGCACCGGTTCCGAATGAGGCCCAGATGGATCATATTCACTAGGTCCAGGTGAGGCCCAGTTGAGGACCAGAGTCACCAGATCTGGTTGAGCACTAGAGGGGTACCAGAATCACCTGGTCAAGGTGACATCCAGATGGGGACCAGAGTCTCCAGGTCAGGGTGAGGCCCAGAGAGGTTCCAGAGTCATCATGTCCAGGTGAGGCTCAGGTGTGGAAAAGAGTCACCAGGTACCAATGATGCCCAGGTGAGGACCAGAGTCACCAGTTCTTGTTGAGGCCTAGAGGGGTACCAGAATCACGTGGTCCAGGAGACTTCCAGATGGGGACCAGAGTCACCAGGTCAGGGTGAGACCCAGAGATTTTCCAGAGTCATCATGTCCAGGTGAGGCTCAGGTGTGGAACAGAGTCAACAGGTACGAACGATGCCCAAGTGAGGACCAGAGTCACCGGGTCTGCGTGAAGCGAAGATAGAATCACAGTCACTAGTTCCAATTGAGGCCAAGAAAGAGTCAACATCAATCAGGTCCAGGTGGGGAACAAATCACCAGGACTGGGTGAGACCCAGATGGGGACAAGATTCACCAGGTCCAGGTGAGTCCCAGGTGGTGACCAGAGTCCCCGGGTCCGGGAAGGACCAGGTAAGGACCAGATTCACCAGGTCCAAGAGGCCCACGTGGGGACCTGATTCACCAGGTATGGGTGAGGCCCAGGTGGCAACCCCACTCACCAGGTCCAGGTGAGGCCAACCTGCAGGCCAGAGTCACCAGATCCAGGGTAGGCCCTAGTGGGGACCGGAGTCACCAGGTAAATGTGAGTATACAAGAACACCACAGTCACCAGGTCCTGGTGTGGTTCATGTGGGAACGAGAGTCACCAGGTCCAGGTGAGACCCAGGTGGGAACCACAGTCACCAGGTCCAGATTGAGGCCTAGGTGGGGGGACCTGAGTCATCAGGACCAGTTGAGAACAAAGTGCGGAGCAAAGTTATCATGTCCAGGTGAGGCCCAGGTGGGGAACAGAGTAATCGTGTCCCATTGAGGTCAGGTGGGAAAAGAGTCACAAGGTCCAGACGTGGCCTAACTGAGGAGTAGATTCACCAGGTCCTGTTGAGGCCCAGATTAGGACCACTGTCCCCAGCTCCGTGGGAGTCCCAGAGGGGGACCAGAGTCACTGGTTCTGGTGATATCCAGGTGGTGACCAGAGTCACCACGTCAGGGTGAGGCCCAGAGCGGGACGAGAATCACTAGGTCCAGGTGAGGTCCCGATGTGGAACTGAGAAACCAGGTCCCATGATGCCCATATGAGGACCTGAGTCACCAGGTCCAGGTGAGGTCCCTGTGGGAACCAATCACCTCATCCTGGTGAGGCCCAGGTGGGACCATAGCCACCAGGTCCACGTGAGGCCCAGGTATATAAGAGAGTATCCAGGTCCCAATGATGCCCAGGTAAGGACCAGAGTCAACAGGTCCAGGAGAGGCCCAAATATGGATCAGAGTCATTGTGTTCCAGGTGAGGCCAGATGGAGACCACAGGATCGAGTTACAGGAGAGCCCCATATGGGAACCAGAGCCACCAGATCCAGGTGAGAACCAGGTGGGACCACAGTCACAAGGTCCAGGTGAAGCGCAGGTGGAAACAAGAATCACCGAGTCCAGGTGAGGCCCAGGTGGCGACCAGTCACCAGATCCAAGGGAGGACAATCTAAGACCAGATCCACCAAGCCCAATGAAGCCCAAGGGGTGACCAGAGTCACCAGGTAAGGGTGAGGCCCAGAGGGGAAACCAGAGTAAAAAGTTTAGTTTGAGGCCAAGAATGGGACCAGAGTTCCCTGGTCAGAGTGAGTCCCAGATTTGGAATAGAGTATCCAGGTCCCAATGATGCCTGGGTGAGGACCAGAGTCACTAGGGCCATGGAGGCCCAGATGGGGAACAGAATCACTAGGTCCTGATGAGTCATAGAATAAGACGACACTCACCTGTATCAGGTGAGCCCCTTGTGGGAACCAGAGCCACTCTATCCAGCTGAGTCCCACGTCCATGTGAGGCCCACGTGAGGACCAGATTCATCAGGTCGAATGGAGTCATAGCTGGGTACAAGAGTCACCAGGTCTGTGTGCGGTCTAGGTGGGGCATGATTCAGCAGTTCTGAGTTAGGTCAAAGTGGGGACTAGAGACACCAGGTCCAGGTGAGGCCAAACTGAGGACCAGAGTTACCAGATCCAGGTGAGGTCCATGTTGGAAAGAGAGTCACCAGGTCCGGGAGAGGTCCAGGTGGGGACCAGAGTCACTAGATCCAGGTGAAGTCGAGGTGGGGACCAGAGTCACCAGATCCAGGTGAAGCCCAGGTGGGGACCAGAGTCTCTAAGTCCAGATGAGGCCCAGGTTAGGACCAGAGTTCCCAGGTACACATGAAGCCCCGGTGGGGATCAGAGGGAACAGGTCCATGTGAGGCCGGCTTGGGGACCATGGTCAACAGATCTACTTGAGGCCCTGGTGTGGAACACAGTAAGCAGGTCCAGGTGAGTCCCCGGTGGGGACAAGAGTCACCAGGTCCAGGTCAGGCCCATGTGGGCACCAGGATCACCATGTCCAGGGGAGGCTCTTGAAAGAACCAGAGTCAACAGTTCGAGGTCAGGCGCAGGTGGCAACCAGGGTCAGCGGGTCCAAGTCAGGCCAAAGAGGGGTTCACAGTCACTAGGGCACGGTGAGACCCAGAGGGGGACCAGAGTCACATGGTCCAGGTGAGTTCCATGTGGATCACAGTCACCGGGTCCCAATTTTGCCCAGTTGAGGACCATGGTCAACAGGGCCAGGTGAGGCCCAGATGGGAACCAGAGCCCAAAATCCAGGTGAAGCCCAGGTGGGGACCAGAGTCACCAGATATAGGGTTGCTTCAGGTGCAGACCAGAATCACCAGGTCCAGGTGAGGTGTAGGTGGCAACCACACTCAACAGGTCCCGGTGAGGCCCTGGTGGGGAACAGAGTCACGAGGTACATAAGAAGTTAGAAACACTGCAGCCACCAGATCCACATGATGTCCATGTGGGAACGAGAATCACCAGTTACAGGTGAGGACCAGGCAGGGATCCGAATCACCATGTCCACGTGAGACCCAAGAGGGAACCAGAGCCACCATGTCCAGGTGTGGCCCAGGTGAAGACCAGAGTTAATAGGTCCGGCTGGGTCACTGTTAGTGAAGAGTGTAACCATATCCTGATGCTACCCAGGTGGATACTAGAGACACCAGGGTCTGGTGAGTCCCAGGTGGGATCAGAGACATGAGGTCCAGGTGAGGTCCCGATGGGAACCACAGTCTACAGGTCAGGTGAGGCCATGCTTAGGATCAGAGTCACCAGTTACAGGTGAGGCCCAGGTGGAGCCAGAGTCACCAAGTAGAAAAGACGCCAAAGTCAGGACCAGAGTTACCAGGATCAGGTCAGTCCCAATGGGGAATAGAGTAACCATGTCCCAATCATGCCCAGGTAGAACCCGAGTCACCACGTATAGATGAGGCGCAGGTGGGGAGTATATTCACGAGGTCCCGGTGAGGCCCAGTTGAGGACCAGATTCCCCCAGTCTAGTTGAGGCCTAGAGGGGTACCAGATTCACCTGGTCTAGGTGACATCCAGATGGGGACCAGAGTCACCATGTCAGGGTGAGGCCAGAGGGGATCCAGAGTCATCATGTCCAGGTGAGGCTGAGGTGTGGAGCAGAGTATCCAGGTCATAATGTTCACAGATGAGGACCAGAGTCACCAGATCTGGGTGAGGCCCAGTTAGGATCAGAGTCACCAGTTCCAGGTGAGGCCAAGAAGGAGTCCACAGCAATCAGGTCCAGGTGGGGAACAAAGTCACCAGGACTGGGTGAGGACCAGATGGGGACCAGATACACCAGCTCCAGGTGATATCCAGGTCGTGGCCAGACTTACCAGTTCCGGGTGAGGACCAGGTAAGGACCAGATTCACCAGGTCCAAGTGAGGCCCACGTGGGGACCTGTGTCACCAGGCATGGGTGAGGCCCAGGTGGCAACCTCACTGACCAGGTCCAGGTGAGGCCAACCAGCAGGCCATGCAGAGGAACAATGTCCCGATGATGACCAGGTAGTGACCAGAGTCACCAGGTCCAAATGAGGCCCAGATGAGAATATCCACTAGGTCAAGGTGAGGTCCAGTTGAAGGCCAGAGTCACCAGATCTGGTGGAGGCCTAGAGGGGTATCAGAATCACATGGTCCAGGTGACATCCAGATGGGGACCAGAGTCACCAGGTCTGGGTGTGGCTTATGTGGGGTAAGATTCAGCAGTTCTGAGTTAGGTCAAAGTGGGGACGAGAGACACCAGGTCCAGATGAGGCAAAACTGAGGACAAGAGTCACCAGATCCAGGTGTGGTCCATGTTGGAAGAGAGTCACCAGGTCCAGGAGAGGTCCAGGTGGGGACCAGAGTCACCAGATCCAGGTGAAGCCCAGGTGGGGAACAAAATCACTAGGTCCAGATGAGGCCCAGGTGAGGAACAGAGTTACCAGGTACACATGAGGCCCCGGTGGGGATCAGAGGCAACAGGTCCATGTGAGGCCGGCTTGAGGACCATGGTCAACAGGTCTACTTGAGGCCCAAGTGTGGAACACAGTAAGAAGATCCAGGTGAGTTCCCGGTGGTTACAAGAGTCACCACGTCGAGGTGAGGCCGAGGTGGGGACCAGGATCACCAGGTCGATGGGAAGCCCTTGAAAGGACCGGAGTCAACAGTTCGAGGTCAGGCGCAGGTGGCAACCAGGGACAGCAGGTCCAAGTCAGGGCAAAGTGGGTTTCACAGTCACTAGGGCACGGTGAGACCCAGAGGGGGACCAGAGTCACCTGGTCCAGGTGAGGTCCAGTTGTGGAACACAGTCACCGGGTCCCAATTTTGCCCAGTTGAGGACCATGGTCAATAGGACCAGGTGAGGCCCACATGCGGATTGGAGTCCCCAAATCCAGGTGAAGACCAGGTGGGGACCACAGTATACAGATCCAGGATAGTCTCATGTGCAGACCAGAATCACCAGGTCCAGGTGAGTTGCAGGTGGCAACCACACTCACCACATCCCGGTGAGGCCCTGGTGGGGACCAGAGTCACGAGGTACATGAGAAGCTAGAAACAATACAGCCACCAGTTCCACGTGATGTTCGCGTGGGAATGAGAATCACCAGGTACACGAGAGGACCTGGTGGGGATCCGACTCACCATGTCCAGTTGAGACCCAGGTGGGAACCAGTGTCACCATGTCCAGGTGTGGCCCAGGTGAAGATCAGAGTTAATATTTCCGGCAGGGTCACTGTTAGTGAACAGTGTAACCATATCCTGATGCTACCCAGGTGGGTACCAGAGACACAAGGTCCTGGTGAGGCCCAGGTGGGACCAGAGACATGAGGTCCAGGTGAGGTCCCGATGGGAACCACAGTCACCAGGTCAGGTGAGGCCATGTTTAGGATCAGAGTCACCAGTTACAGGTGAGGCCCAGGTGGAGCCAGAGTCACGTGGTACAGAAGAGGCCAAAGTCAGGACCAGAGTTACCAGAATCAGGTCAGTCCCAGTGGGGAATAGAGTAACCATGTCCCGATGATGCCCAGGTAGAACCAGAGTCACCAGGTCCAGAGGAGGCGCAGGTGGGGAGCAATTCACCAGGTCCCGGTGAGGCCCAGTTGAGGACCAGAGTCACCAGGTCTAGTTGAAGCCTAGAGGGGTTCCAGATTCACCTGGTCTAGGTGACATCCAGATGGGGACCAGAGTCACCATGTCAGGGTGAGGCCCAGAGGGGATCCAGAGTCATCATGTCCAGGTGAGGCTCAGGAGTGGAACAGAGTATTCAGGTCATAATGGTCCACAGGTGAGGACCAGAGTCAGCAGATCTGGGTGAGGCCCAGTGATGTTCAGAGTCACCAGTTCCAGGTGAGGCCAAGAAGGAGTCCACAGCAATCAGGTCCAGGGGGGAACAAAGACACAAGGACTGGATGAGGCCTAGAGGGGTACCTGATTCACCAGGTCCATGTGAGGCCCAGGTGCGGACCTGATTACCCGTTCTGGGAGAGGACAAGGTAAGGACAAGATTCAACAGGTCCACGTGAGGCCCACGTGGGAACCTGAGTCACCAGGTATGGGTGAGGCCCAGGTGGCCACACCACTCACCAGGTCCAGGTGAGGCCAACATGCAGGCCATGCAGAGGAACAATGTCACTATGATGCCCTGGTTGGGACCAGAGTTACCAGATCCAGGTGAGGCCAACCTTCAGGCCATGCAGTGGAACCATGTCCCGATGAGGCCCAGGGAGGGGCCAGAGTCACCAGATCCAAATGATGCCCAGATGGAGCATATTCACTAGGTCCTTGTGAGGCCCAGTTGAGGACCATAGTCACCAGACCTGGTTGAGGCCTAGAGGGGTACCAGAATCACCTGTCCAGGTGACATCCAGATGGGGACCAGAGTCACCAGGTCAGGGTGAGGCCAAGAGAGGTTACAGAGTCATCATGTCCAGCTAAGGCTCAGGTGTGGAACAGAGTCACCAGGTACCAATGATGCCCAGGTGAGGACCAGGGTCACCAGGTTTGGGTGACGCGCAGATAGGATCAGTCACCAGTTCCAGGTGAGGCCATGAAAGAGTCCACAGCAATCAGGTCCAGGTGGGGAACAAAGTCACCAGGACTTGGTGAGGCCCAGTGGGCACGAGATTCACCAGGACCAAGTGAGGCCCAGGTGGTGACCAGAGTCCCCGGGTCTGGGAGAGGACCAAGTAAGGACCAGATTCACCAGGTCCAAGAGGCCCACGTGGGGAACTGAGTCACAAGGTTGGGTGAGGTCCAGGTGGAAACCCCACTCAACAGGTCCAGGTGAGGCCAACCTGCAGGACAGAGTCACCAGGTCCAGGTTAGGCCCTAGTGGGGAACGGAGTCACCATGTAAAATGAGTCTACAAGAACACCACAGTCACCATGTCCAGGGTTTGTTCATGTGGGAACGAGAGTCACCAGGTCCATTTGAGACCCAGGTGGGGACCACAGTCACCAGGTCCTGATTTAGGCCTAGGTGGGAGGACCAGAGTCATCAGGACCAGTTGAGGCCAAAGAATGGAGCAAAGTTATCATGTCCAGGTGAGGCCCAGGTGGGGAACAGAGTAACCATGTCCCATTGATGCCAGGTGGGAAAAGAGTCACAAGGTCTAGACGAGGCCTAAGTGAGGAGTAGATTCACCAGGTCCTGTTGAGGCCCAGTTGAGGAATACTGTCCCCAGCTCCGGGTGAGTCCCAGTGAGGGAACAGAGTCACCCGGTTCTGGTGATATCCAGGTGGTGACCAGAGTCACCACGTCAGGGTGATGCCCATAAGAGGACCTGAGTCACCAGGTCCAGGTGAGGTCCCTGTGGGAACCAGTCACCTCGTCCAGGTGAGGCCCAGGTGGGACCACAGTCACCAGGTCCAGGTGAGGCCCAGGTATATAATAGAGTACCCAGGTCCCAATGATGCCCAGGTAAGCACCAGAGTTAACAGGTCCAGGAGAGGCCCAGATATGGATCAGAGTCATTGATTTCCAGTTGAGGCCAGATGGAGACCACAGGAACACGGACCAGGAGAGCCCCATATGGGAACCAGAGCCACCAGATCCAGGTTAGTTTCAGGTGGGACCACAGTCACAAGGTCCAGGTGAGGCGCAGGTTGCAACAGGATTCACCAAGTCCAGGAGAGGCCCAGGTGGCGACCAGTCGCAGATCCAGAGGAGGACCATCCAAGGACCAGATTCAGCAGGCCCAAGTGAAGCCCAAGGGTTGACCAGAGTCACCAGGTAAGGGTGAGGCCCAGAGGGGGATCCAGAGTAACCAGTTTAGTTTGGGGCCCAGAATGGGACCAGAGGTACCTGGTCAAAGTGAGGCCCAGGTGTGGATAGAGTATCCAGGTCCCAGTGATGCCTGGGTGTGGACCAGAGTCACTAGGGCCATGCAGGCCCAGATGGGGAACAGAATCACAAGGTCATGGTGAGGCATAGAATACGAACAGAGTCACCAGTGTCAGGTGAGCCCCTTGTGGGAAACAGAGCCACTCTATCCAGCTGAGTCCCAGGTACATGTGAGGCCCACGTGAGGACCAGATTCAACAGGTCGAATTGAGGTATAGCTGGGGACAAGAGTCACCAAGTCTGGGTGCGGTCTAGGTGGGGCAAGATTCAGCAGTTCTGAGTTAGGTCAAAGTGGGGACGAGAGACATCATGTACAGGGGAGGCCAAACTGAGGACCAGAGTCACCAGATCCACGTGAGATCCATGTTGGAAAGGAGTCACCAGGTCCAGGAGAGGTCCTGGGGTGGACCAGAGTCACCAGATCCAGGTGAAATCCAGGTGGGGACCAGAGTCACTAGGTCCAGATGAGGCCCAGGTGAGGACCAGAGTTACCAGGTACACGTGAGCTCCGGTTTTGATCAAAGGCAACATGTCCATGTGAGGCTGGCTTGGGGACCATGGTCAACAGGTCTACTTGAGGCCCAGGTGTGGAACACAGTAAGCAGGTCCCGGTGAGTCCCCGGTGGTGACAAGAGTCACCACGTCCAGGTGAGGCCCAGGTGGGGACCAGGATCACCAGGTCCAGGGGAGGCCCTTGAAAGAACCAGAGTCAACAGTTCGAGGTCAGGCACAGGTGGCAACCAGGGACAGCAGGTCCAAGTCAGGCCAAAGTGGGGTTCACAGGCACTAGGACACGGTGACACCCAGAGGGGGACCAGAGTCACTTGGTCCAGGTGAGGCCACTTGTGGAACACAGTCTCCGGGTCCCAATTTTGCCCAGTTGAGGACAACACCACTCAGCAGGTCCAGGTGAGGCCAACCTGCAGGCCATGCCGTGATACCATATCCCGATGATGTCCAGGTAGGGACTAGCGTCACCAGGTCCAAATGAGGCCCAGATGGGGTACATTCACTAGGTCCAGGTGAGGCCCAGTTGAGGACCAGAGTCACCAGATCACCTTGAGCCCTAGAGGGGTACCAGAATCACCTGGTCCAGGTGACATCCAGATGGGAACCAGAGTCACCAGGTCAGAGTGAGTCCCAGAGAGGTTCCAGAGTCATCATGTCCCGGTGAGGCTCAGGTGTGGAACAGAGTTACCAGGTATCAATGATGCCCAGGTGAAGACCAGACTCACCAGATCTGGGAGACGCACAATAGGATCAGAGTCACCAGTTCCAGGTGAGGCCAAGAAAGCGTCCACAGCAATCAGGTCCAGGTGGGGAACAAAGTCACCAGGACTGGGTGAGCCCAGATGGGGACCAAATTCACCAGGTCCAGGTGATTCCCAGGTGGTGACCAGAGTTACCAGTTCCGGGTGAGCAACAGGTAAGGACCAGATTCACAAGGTCCAAGTGAGGCCCACGTGGGAGTCTGAGTCACCAGGTATGGGTGAGGCCCAGGTGGCAACCCCACTCAACAGGTCCAGGTGAGGCCACCTGCAGGCCATGCAGAGGAACTATGTCCCGATGATGCCCAGGTAAGGACAGGCCTTACCATGTCCAGGTGAGGTCGACCTGCAGGCCATGCTGTGGAACCATGTCCCGATGATGCCCAGGTAGGGACTAGAGTCACCAGGTGCAAATGAGGCCCAGATGGACCATATTCACTAGGTCCAGGTGAGGCCCGGTTGAAGACCAGAGTCACCAGATCTGGATGAGGCCTATCGGGGTACAGAATCACCTGGTCCAGGTGACATCCAGATGGGGACCAGCCTCACCAGGTCAGGGAGAGGCCCAGAGAGGTTCCAGAGTCATCTTGTCCAGGTGAGACTCAGGTGTGGAACAGAGTCACCAGGTACCAATGATGCCCAGGTTAGAGTCAGAGTCACCAGGTCTGGGTGACGCGCAGATAGGATCAGAGTCACCTGTTCCAGGTGAGGACAAGAAAGAGTCCATAGCAATCAGGTCCACGTGTGGAACGAAGTCACCAGGACTGGGTGAGGCCCAGATGGGGACCAGATTCACCAGGTCCAGGTGAGGCCCAGGTGGTGACCAGAGTCCCTGGGTCTGGGAGAGGACCAGGTAAGGACCAGATTCACCAGGTCCAAGATACCCCCTTGGGGACCTGAGTCACCAGGTATGGGTGAGGCACAGGTGGCAACTGCACTCACCAGGTCCAGGTGAGGCCAATCTGCATGCCAGAGTCACCAGATCCAGGTGAGGCCCTAGTGGGGACCGGAGTCACCAGGTAAATGTGAGTCTACAAGAACACCACATTCACCAGGTCCAGGTGTGGTTCATGTGGGACAAGAGTCACCATGTCCAGGTGAGACCCAGGTGGGGACCACAGTCACCAGGTCCAGATTGTTGCCTAGGTGTCGGGACCAGACTCATCAGGACCAGTTGAGGCCAAAGAGTGGAGCAAAGTTATCATGTCCAGGTGAGGCCCAGGTGGGGAACAGTGAAACCATGCCCCATTGATGCCAGGTGGGAAAAGAGTCACAGGTCCAGACGAGGCCTGAGTGAGGAGTAGATTCACCAGGTCTTGTTGAGGCCCAGTTGAGGACCAGTGTCCCCAGCTCCGGATGAGTCCCAGAGGGGGACCAGAGTCACCCGGTTCTGGTGATATCCAGGTGGGGACCAGGGTCACCACGTCAGGGTGAGGCCCAGAGGGGGACGAGAATCACTAGGTGCAGGTGAGGTCCCGATGTGGAACTGAGAAACCAGGTCCCATGATGCCCATATGAGGACCTGAGTCACCAGGTCCAGGTGAGTTCCCTGTGGGAACCACTCACCTCGTCCAGGTGAGGCCCAGGTGGGACCACAGTCACCGGTCCAGGTGAGGCCCAGGTATATAACAGAGTATCCAGCTCCCAATGATGCCCAAGTAAGGACCAGAGTCAACAGGTTCAGGAGAGGCCCAAATATTGTCAGAGTCATTGTGTTCCAGTTGAGGCCAGTTGTAGCCCACAGGAACCAGGTCCAGGAGAGTCCCATATGGGAACCAGAGCCACCAGATCCAGGTGAGGTCCAGGTGGGAACACAGTCACAAGGTCCAGGTGAGGTGCAGGTGGCAACAGGATTCACCAAGTCCAGGTGAGGTCCAGGTGGCGACAAGTCACCAGATCCAGGTGCGGACCAGCTAAGGACCAGATTCACCAGGTCCTAGTGAAGCCCAAGGGGTGACCAGAGTCACCAGGTAAAAGAGGCCCAGAGGGGAACCGAGTAACCAGTTTAGATTGAGGCCCAGAATGGGACCAGAAGTCCCTGTTCAAAGTGAGGCACAGCTGTGAAATAGAGTATCCAGGGTGAGGATCTTTGGGTCCATCACCCAATGATGCCTGGGTGAGGACCAGAGGCAATAGGGCCATGCAGGCGCAGTTGGGGAACAGAAGTACTAAGTCCTGGTGTGGCATAGAATAAGACCACAGTCAGCAGTATCAGGTGAGCCCCTTGTGGGAACCAGAGCCACTCTATCCAGCTGAGTCCCAGGTTCATGTGAGGTCCACGTGAGGACCAGATTCATCAGGTCGAATTAAGGCATAGCTGGTGACAAGAGTCACCAGGTTGGGTGCGTCCTAGGTGGGGCAAAATTCTGCAGTTCTGAGTTAGGTCAAAGTGGGGACGAGAGACACCAGGTCCAGGTGAGACCAAACTGAGGACCAGAGTCACCAGATCCAGGTGGGGTCCATGTTGGAAAGAGAGTCACCAGATCCAGGTGAGATCCATTTTGGAAAGAGAGTCACCAGGTTGAGGAGAGGTCCAGGTGGGGACCAGAGTCACCAGATCCAGGTGAAGTCCAGGTGGGGACCAGAGTCACCAGATCCAGGTGAAGCCCAGGTGGGGACCAGAGTCACTAGGTCCAGATGAGGCCCAGTTAAGGACAAGAGTTACCAGGTACACTTGAGGCCCTGGTGAGAATCAGAGGCAACAGGTCCATGTGAGGCCGGCTTGGGGACCATGGTCAACAGGTCTACTTGAGGCCCAGGTGAGTAACAAAGTAACCAGGTCCTGGTGAGTCCCCAGTGGTGACAAGAGTCACCAAGTCCAGGTGAGGCCCAGTTGGTGACCAGGATCACCAGGTCCAGGGGAGGCCTTTGAAAGTACCAGAGTCAACAGTTCGAGGTCTGGCGCAGGTGGCAACCAGGGTCAGCAGGTCCAAGTCAAGCCAAAGTGGGGTTCACAGTCACTAGGGCACGGTGACACCCAGAGGGGGACCAGAGTCACCTGGTCCATGTGAGGTCCACTTGTGGAACACAGTCACCGGGTCCCAATTTTGCCCAGTTGAGGACCATGGTCAACAGGGCCAGGTAAAGCCCAGATGGGGACCGGAGTCGCCAAATCCAGGTAAAGACCAGGTGGGGACCACAAACACCAGATGCAGGGTAGTCTCAGGTGCAGACCAGAATCACCAGGTCCAGGTGAGGTGCAGGTGGCAACCACACTCACCAGGTCCCGGTGAGGCCCTGGTGGGGACCAGAGTGACGAGGTACATGAGAAGCTAGAAACACTGCTGCCACCAGGTCCACATTATGTCCATATGGGAACGAGAATCACCAGTTACAGGTGAGGACCAGGTGGGGAACAGAGTAACCATGTCCCATTGATGCCAGGTGGGAAAAGAGTCAGAAGGTCCAGAAGAGGCCTAAGTGAGGAGTAGGTTCACCAGGTCCTGTTGAGGCCCAGTTGAGGACCAGTGTCCCCTGCTCCGGGTGAGTCCCAGAGGGGGATCAGAGTCACCCGATTCTGGTGATATCCAGGTGGGGACCAGAGTCACCACGTCAGGGTGAAGCCCAGAGTGGGATGAGAATCATTAGGTCCAGGTGAGGCCCCTATGTGGAATTGAAACCAGGTCCCATGATGCCCATATGATGACCTGTGTCACCAGGTCCAGGTGAGGTCCCTGTTGGAACCAGTCAACTCGTCCAGGTGAGGCCCAGGTGGGACTACAGTCACCAGGTACATGTGAGGCCCAGGTATATAAGAGCGTAACCAGTTCCCAATGATCCCCAGGTTAGGACCAGGGTCAACAGGTCCAGGAGAGGCCCAAATATGGATCAGAGTCATTATGTTCCAGGTGAGTCCAGATGGAAACCACAAGAACCAGGTCCAGGAGAGCCCCATAAGGGAACCAGAGCCACCAGATCCAGGTGAGTTACAGGTGGGACCACAGTCACAAGGTCCAGGTGAGGCACAGGTGGCAACAGGATCCACCATGTCCAGGTGAGCCCCAGGTGGCAACCAGTCACCAGATCCAAGTGAGGACAAGCTAAGGACCAGATTCACCAGGCCCAAGTGAAGCCCAAGGGGTGACCACAGTCACCAGGTAATGGTGAGGCCCAGAGGGGGAACCAGAGTAATGAGTTTAGTTTGAGGCCAAGAATGGGACCAGAGGTCCCTGGTCAAAGTGAGGACCAGGTGTGGAATAGAGTATCCAGGTCCCAATGATGCCTGGGTGAAGACCAGAGTCACTACGGCCATGCAGGCCCAGATGGGGATCAGAATCACTAGGTCCTGGTGAGGCCTAGAATAAGACCACAGTCAGCAGTATAGGTGAGCCCATTGTGGGAACCAGAGCCACTCTATCCAGCTGAGTCCCAGGTCCATGTGAGGCCCACGTTAGGACCAGATTCATCAGGTGGACTTGAGGCATAGGTGGGGACAAGAGTCACCAGGTATGGATGCGGCCTAGGTTGGGGCAAGATTCAGCAGTTCTGAGTTAGGTCAAATTGGGGACGAGAGACACCAGGTCCAGGTGAGGCCAAAATGAGGATCAGAGTCACCAGATCCAGGTGAGGTCCATTTTGGAAAGAGAGTCACCAGGTCCAGGAGAGGTCCAGGTGGGGACCAGAGTCAACGGATCCAGGTAAGTCCAGGTGGGGACCTGAGTCACCAGATCCAGGTGAAGCCCAGGTGGAGACCAGAGTCTCTAGGACCAGATGAGGCCCAGGTGAGGACAGGAGTTACCAGGTACACGTGAGGCCCCGGTGGGGATCAGAGGCAACAGGTCCATGTGAGGCCGGCTTGGAGACCATGGTCAACAGGTCTACTTGAGGCCCAGGTGTGGAACACAGTAAGCAGGTCCAGGTGAGTCCCCGGTGGTGACAAGGGTCACCAGGTCCAGCTGAGGCCCAGGTGGTGTCCAGGATCACCAGGTACAGTTGAGGCCCTTGAAAGAACTAGAGTCTACTGGCACAAAAACAGACACATAGATCAGGGAAACAGAATAGAGAATCCAGAAGTGGACCCTGAACTTTATGGGCAACTAACATTCGATAAAGGAGGAAAGACTATCCATTGGAAGAAAGACAGTCTCTTCAATAAATGGTGCTGGGAAAATTGGACATCCACATGCAGAAGAATGAAACTAGACCACTCTCTTTCACCATACACAAAGATAAACTCAAAATGGATGAAAGATCTAAATGTGAGACAAGATTCCATCAAAATCCTAGAGAAGAACACAGGCAACACCCTTTTTGAACTCGGCCATAGTAACTTCTTACAAGATACATCCACGAAGGCAAAAGAAACAAAAGCAAAAATGAACTATTGGGACTTCATCAAGATAAGAAGCTTTTGCACAGCAAAGATTACAGTCAACAAAACTCAAAGACAACCTACAGAATGGGAGACTATATTTGCAAATGACATATCAGATAAAGGACTAGTTTCCAAGATCTATAAAGAACTTATCAAACTCAACACCAAAGAAACAAACAATCCAATCATGAAATGGGCAAAAGACATGAACAGAAATCTCACAGAGGAAGACATAGACATGGCCAACATGCATATGAGAAAATGCTCTGCATCACTTGCCATCAGGGAAATACAAATCAAAACCACAATGAGATACCACCTCACACCAGTGAGAATGGGGAAAATTAACAAGAAAGGAAACAACCAATGTTGGAGAGGATGCGGAGAAAAGGGAATCCTCATACACTGTTGGTGGGAATGTGAACTGGTGCAGCCACTCTGGAAAACTGTGTGGAGGTTCCTCAAACAGTTAAAAATATACCTGCCCTACGACCCAGCAATTGCACTGTTGGGGATTTTCCCCAAAGAGACAAATGCAATGAAACGCCGGGACACCTGCACCCCGATGTTTATAGCAGCAAGGGCCACGATAGCCAAACTGTGGAAGGAGCCTCGGTGTCCAACGAAAGATGAATGGATAAAGAAGATGTGGTTTATGTATACAATGGAATATTACTCAGCTATCAGAAATGACAAATACCCACCATTTGCTTCAACGTGGATGGAACTGGAGGGTATTATGCTGAGTGAAGTAAGCCAGACGGAGAAAGACAAACATTATATGTTCTCATTCATTTGGGGAATATAAATAATAGTGAAAGGGAATATAAGGGAAGGGGGAAGAAATGTGTGGGAAATATCAGAAAGGGAGACAGAACGTAAAGACTGCTAACTCTGGGAAACGAACTAGGGGTGGTAGAAGGGGAGGAGGGCGGGGGGGTGCGAGTGAATGGGTGACGGGCACTGGGGGTTATTCTGTATGTTAGTAAATAGAACACCAATAATAAAAAATAAATTTAAAAAAAAAAAAGAAAAAAGAAAAACCAGAGTCAACAGTCGAAGTCAAGCGCAGGTGGCAACCAGGGTCAGCAGATACAAGTCAGGCCAAAGTGGGGTTCACAGTCATTAGGGCACGGTGAGACCTAGAGGGGGACCAGAGTCACCTGGTCCAGGTGAGGTCCATTTGTGGAACACAGTCACTGGGCCCCAATTGTGCCCAGTAGAGGACCATAGTCAACTGGGCCAGGTGAGGCCCAGATGGGGACCGGAGTCCCCAAATCCAGGTGAAGACCAGGTGGGGACCACAGTCACCAGATCCAGGGTAGTCTCAGGTGCAGACCAGAGTCACCAAGTCCAGGTGAGGTGCAGGTGGCAACCACACTAACCAGATCCCGGTGAGGCCCTAGTGGGGTCCAGAGTCACGAGGTACATGAGAAGCTAGAAACACTGCAGCCACCAGGTCCACATGATGTCCATGTGGGAACGAGAATGACCAGTTACAGTTGAGGACCAGGTGGGGATCCGACTCACCATGTTCAGGTCTGACCCAAGTGGGTACCTGAGTCACCATGTCCAGGTGTGGCCCAGGTGAAGACCAGAGTTAATAGGTCCGGCTGGGTCACTGTTAGTGAACAGTGTAACCATGTCCTGATGCTACCCTGGTGGGTACCAGAGACACCAGGTCCTGATGAGGCCCAGGTGGGACCAGAGATATGAGGTCCAGGTGAGGTCCCGATGGGAACCACAGTCACCAGGTCTGGTGAGGCCATGCTTAGGATCAGAGTCACCAGTTACTGGTGTGGCCCAGGTGGAGCCAGAGTCACCTGGTAGAGAAGACGCCAAAGTCAGGACCAGAGTTACCAGGATCAGGTCAGTCCCAGTGGGGAATAGATTAACCATGTCCCGATGATGCGCAGGTTGAACCAGAGTCACCAGGTCCAGATGAGGAGCAGGTGGGGAGCATATTCTCTAGGTCTCGGTGAGGCGCACCTGAGGACCAGAATCCCCAAGTCTAGTTGAGGCCTAGAGGGGTACCAGATTCACCTGGTCTAGGTGACATCCAGATGGGGAGCAGAGTCACCATGTCAGGGTGAGGCCCAGCGGGGATCCAGAGTCATCATGTCCAGGTGAGGCTCAGGTGTGGAACAGAGATCCAGGTCATAATGGTCCACAGGTGAGGACCAGAGTCACCAGATCTGGGTGAGGCCCAGTTAGGATCAGAGGCACCAGTTCCAGGTGAGGCCAAGAAGGTGTCCACAGCAATCAGATCCAGGTGGGAAAGAAAGTCACCAGGACTGGGTGAGGCCCAGATGGGGACCAGATTCACCAGGTGCAGGTGATTCCCAGGTGGTGACCAGAGTTACCAGTTCCGGGTGAGGACCATGTAAGGACCAGATTCACCAGGTCCAAGTGATGCCCACGTGGGTACCTGTGTCACCAAGCATGGGTGAGGCCCAGGTGGCAATCCCACTCCCCAGGTCCAGGTGAGGCCAAACTGCAGGCCATGCAGAGGAACCATGTCCCGATGATGCCCAGGTAGGGACCAGAGTCACAAGGTCCAAATGAGGCACAGATGGAGCATATTCACTAGGTCCAGTGAGGCCCAGTTGAGGACCACTTTCACCAGATATGGTTGAGGCTTAGAGTGGTACCAGAATCACATCGTCCAGGTGACATGTAGATGGGGACCAGAGTCACCAGGTCAGGGAGAGGCCCAGAGAGGTTCCAGAGTCATCATGTCCAGGTGAGGCTCAGGTGAGGAACAGTGTCACAAGGTACCATGATGCCCAGGTGAGGACCAGAGTCACCACATCTGAGTGACGCGCAGATAGGATCAGAGTCACCAGTTCCAGTTGAAGCCAAGAAAGAGTCCAGAGCAATCAGGTCCAGGTGGGCAACAAGTCACCAGGACTGGGTGAGGCCCAGATGGGGACCAGATTCACCAGATCCAGGTGAGGCACAGGTGGTGACCAGAGTCCCTGGGTCTGGGATAGGACCAGGTAAGGACCAGATTCACCAGGTCCAAGAGGCCCACGTGGGGACCTGAGTCACCAGGTATGGGTGAGGCCCAGGTAGCAACCCCTCTCACCATTTCAAGGTGAGGCCAACTTGCAGGCCATGCCGAGGAACCGTGACCCGATGATGCCCAGGTAGGGACCAGAGTTACCAGGTTCATGTGAGGCCAACCTGCAGGCCATGCAGTGGAACCATGTCCCGATGATGCCCAGGTAGGGACCAGAGTCACCAGGTCCAAATTAGGCCCAGATGGAGCATATTCACTAGGTCCAGGTGACGCCCAGTTGAGGACCAGAGGCACCAGAACTGGTTGAGGCCTAGAGGGGTACCGAATCACCTGGTCCAGGTGACATCCAGATGGGGACCAGAGTCACCAGGTCAGCGTGAGGCCCAGCCAGGTTCCAGAGTCATCATGTCCAGGTGAGGCTCAAGTGTCGAACAGAGTCACCAGGTACCAATGATGCCCAGGTTAGGACCAGAGTCACCAGGTCTGAGTGACGCGCAGATAGGATCAGAGTCACCAGATCCAGGTGAGGCCCTAGTGGGGACCGGAGTCACCAGGTAAATGTGAGACTACAAGAACACCACAGTCATCAGGTCCAGGTGTGGTTCACGTGGGAATGAGAGTCACAGGTCCAGGTGAGTTACAGGTGGGACCACAGTCACAAGGTCTAGGTGAGGCACAGGTGGCAACAGGATCCACCATGTCCAGGTGAGGCCCAGGTGGCGACCAGTCACCAGATCCAAGTGAGGACAAGCTAAGGACCAGATTCACCAGGCCCAAGTGAATCCCAAGCGGTGACCAGAGTCACCAGGTAATGGTGAGGCCCAGAGGGGGAACCAGAGTAACCAGTTTAGTTTGAGGCCCATAATGGAACCAGAGGTCCCTGGTCAAAGTGAGGCCCAGGTGTGGAATAGAGTATTCAGGTCCCAGTGATGCCTGGGTGAAGACCAGAGTCACTAGGGCCATGCAGGCCCAGATGGGGAACAAAATCACTAGGTGCTGGTGAGGCATAGAATAAGACCACAGTCAGCACTATCAGGTGAGCCCATTGTGGGAACCAGAGCCACTCTATCCAGCTGAGTCCCAGGTCCATGTGAGGCCTACGTGAGGAACAGATTCATCAGGTCGAATTGAGGCATAGCTGGGGACAAGAGTCACCATGTCTGGGTGCGGCCTAGGTGGGGCAAGATTCAGCAGTC
Source organism: Canis aureus (assembly GCF_053574225.1). NCBI lineage: Eukaryota > Metazoa > Chordata > Mammalia > Carnivora > Canidae > Canis > Canis aureus. The sequence goes on from NC_135648.1 coordinate 28,781,583, forward strand.
TGAGTTAGGTCAAAGTGGGGACGAGAGACACCAGGTCCAGGTGAGGCCAAACTGAGGACCAGAGTCATTAGATGCGGGTCAGGTCCAGGTGGGGACCAGAGTCACCAGATCCAGGTGAAGTCCAGGTGGGGACCATAGTCACCAGATCCAGGTGAAGCCCAGGTGGGGACCAGAGTCACCTGGTCCAGATGTGGCATAGGTGAGGACCAGAGTTCCCAGGTACACGTGAAGCCCAGGTGGGGATCAGAGGGAATAGGTCCATGTGAGGCCGGCTTGGGGACCATGGTCAACAGGTCTACTTGAGGCCCAGGTGTGGAACACAGTAAGCAGGTCCAGGTGAGTTCCCGGTGGTACAAGAATCACCAGGTCCAGGTGAGGTCCATGTGGGCACCAGGATCACCATGTCCAGGGGACGCCCTTGAAAGAACCAGAGTCAACAGTTCAAGGTCAGGCGCAGGTGGCAACCAGGGTCAACAGGTCCAACTCAGGCCAAAGTGGGGTTCACAGTCACTAGGGCACGGTGAGACCCAGAGGGGGACCAGAGTCACTTGGTCCAGGTGAGGTCCAGTTGTGGGACACAGTCACCGGGTCCCAATTTTGCCCATTTGTGGACCATGGTCAACAGGGCCAGGTGAGGCCCAGATGGGGACCGGAGTCCCCAAATCCAGGTGAAGCCCAGGTGGGGACCACTGTCACCAGATCCAGGGTAGTCTCAGGTGTAGACCAGAATCACCAAGTCCAGGTGAGGTGCAGGTGACAACCACACTCACCAGGTTCCGGTGAGGCCCTGGTGGGGACCAGAGTCACGAGGTACATGAGAAGCTAGAAACACTGCAGCCACCAGGTTCACATGATGTCCATGTGGGAACGAGAATCACCAGTTATAGGTGAGGACCAGGCGGGGATCCGACTCACCATGTCCAGGTGAGACCCAAGTGGGAACCAGTGTCACCATGTCCAGGTGTGTCCCAGGTGAAGACCAGAGTTAATAGGTCCGGCTGTGTCACTGTTAGTGAACAGTGTAACCATATCCTGATGCTACCCAGGTGGGTACCAGAGACACCAGGTCCTGGTGAGGCCCACGTGGGACCATTGACATGAGGTCCAGGTGAGGTCCCGATAGGAACCACAGTCACCAGGTCAGGTGAGGCCATGCTTAGGATCAGAGTCATCAGTTACAGATGACGCCCAGGTGGAGCTAGAGTCACCCGGTAGTGAAGACGCCAAAGTCAGCAACAGAGTTACCAGGATTAGGTCAGTCCCAGTGGGGAATAGAGTAACCATGTCCCGATGATGCCCAGGTAGAACCGGAGTCAACACGTCCAGATGAGGCGCAGGTGGGGAGTATATTCACTAGGTCCCGGTGAGTCCCAGTTGAGTACCAGATTCCCCCGGTCTATTTGAGGACTAGAGGGGTACCAGATTCACCTGGTCTAGGTGACATCCAGATGGGGACCAGAGTCACCATGTCAGGCTGAGGCCCAGAGGGGATCCAGAGTCATCATGTCCAGGTGAGGCTCAGGTGTGGAACAGAGTATCCAGGTCATAATGGTTCTCAGGTGAAGACCTGAGTCACCAGATCTGGGTGAGACCCAGTTAGGATCAGAGTCACCAGTTCCAGGTGAGGCCAAGAAGGTGTCCACAGCAATCAGGTCCAGGTGAGTAACAAAGTCACCAGGACTGGGTGAGGCCAAGATGGGGACCAGATTCACAAGATCCAGGTTATTCCCAGGTGGTGACCAGAGTTACCAGTTCTGGGTGAGGACCAGGTAAGGACGAGATTAACCAGGTCCAAGTGAGACCCACGTGGGGACATGTGTCACAATGCATGTGTGAGGCCCAGTTTGCCGCCCCACTCACCAGGTCCAGGTGAGGCCAACCTGCAAGCCATGCAGAGGAACCATGTCCCGATGATGCCCAGGTAAGGAACAGAGTTACCAGGTCCAGGTGAGGACAACTTGCAGACCATGCAGTGGAATCATGTCCCGATGATGCCCAGGTAGGGACCAGAGACACCAGGTCCAAATGAGGCCCAGATGGAGCAAATTCACTAGGTCCAGGTGAGGCCCAGTTGAGGACCAGAGTAACCACATTTGGTTGATGCCTAGAGGGGTACCAGAATCACCTGGTCCCGGTGACATGCAGATGGGGACCAGATTCACCATGTCAGGGAGAGGCCCAGAGAGGTTCCAGAGTCATCATGTCCAGGTGAGTCTCAGGTGAGGAACAGAGTCACCAGGTACCAATGATGCCCATGTGAGGACCAGAGTCACCAGATCTTGGAGACGCGCGGATAGGATCAGTGTCACCAGTTCCAGATGAGGCCAAGAAAGGGTCCACAACAAACAGGTCCAGGAGGGGATCAAAGTCACCTGTACTGGGTGAGGCCCAGATGGGGAACAGATTCACCAGGTCCAGGTGAGGCCCAGGTGTTGACCAGAGTCTCCGGGTCTCGGAGAGGACCAGGTAAGGACCAGATTCACCAGGTCCAAGAGGCTCACGTGGGGACCTGAGTCACCAGGTAAGGGTGAGGCCCAGATGGCAACCCCACTCAAGAGGTCCAGGTGAGGCCAACCTGCAGGCCAGAGTTACCAGATCCAGGTGAGGCCCTAGTGGGGACCGGAGTCACCAGGTAAATGTGAGTCTACAAGAACACCACAGTCACCAGGTCCAGGTGTGTTTCATGTGGGAACGAGAGTCACCAGGTCCAGCTGAGTCCCCGGTGGTGACAAGACTCACCACATCCAGGTGAGGCCCAGGTGGGGACCAGGATCACCATGTACAGTGGAGGCCCTGGAAAGAACCAGAGTCAAAATTTCGAGGTCAGGTGCAGGTGGCAACCAGGGTCAGCAGGTCCAAGTCAGGCCAAAGTGGGGTTCACAGTCACTAGGGCACGGTGAGACCCAAGGAGGACCAGAGTCACCTGGTCCAGGTGAAGTCCAGTTGTGGAACACAGTCACCGGGTCCCAAATTTGCCCAGTTGAGGACCATGGTCAACAGGGCCAGGGGAGGCCAATATGGGGACCGGAGTCCCCAAATCCAGGTGAAGCCCAGGTGAGGACCACAGTCACCAGATCCAGGGTAGTCTCAGGTGCAGACCAGAATCACCAGATCCAGGTGAGGTGCAGGTGGCAACCACACGCACCAGGTCCCGGTGAGGCCCTGGTGGGGACCAGAGTCACGAGGTACATGAGAAGCTAGAAACACTGCAGCCACCAGGTCCACATAATGTCCATGTGGGAACGAGAATCACCAGTTACAGGTGAGGACCACGTGGGGATCCGACTCACCATGTCCAGGTGAGACCCAAGTGGGAACCAGTGTCACCATGTCCAGGTGTGGCCCAGATGAAGAACAGAGTTAATAGGTCTGGCTGGGTCACTGTTAGTGAACAGTGTAACCATATCCTGATGCTATGCAGGTGGGTACCAGAAACACGAGGTCCTGGTGAGGCCCAGGTGGGACCAGAGACATGAGGTCCAGGTGAGGTCCCGAAAGGAACCACAGTCACCAGGTCAGGTGAGGCCATGCTTAGGATCAGAGTCACCAGTTACAGGTGAGGCCCAGGTGGAGCCAGAGTCACCTGGTAGAGAAGACGCTAAAGTCAGGACCAGAGTTACCAGGATCAGGTCAGTCCCAGTGGGTAATAGAGTAACCATGTCCCGATGATGCCCAGGTAGAACCAGAGTCGCCACGTCCAAATGAGGCGCAGGTGGGGAGCATATTCACTAGATCCCGGTGAGGCCCAGTGGAGGACCAGATTCCCCCGGTCTAGTTGAGGCCTAGGAGGGTACCAGATTCCCCTGGTCTAGGTGACATCCAGATGGGGACCAGAGTCACCATGTCAGGGTGAGGCCCAGAGAGGTTCCAGAGTCATCATGTCCAGGTGAGGCTCAGGTGTGGAACAGAGTCACCAGGTACCAATCATGCCCAGGTGAGGACCAGAGTCACCAGGTCTGTGTGACGCGCAGATAGGATCAGAGTCACCAGTTTCAGGTGAGGCCAAGAAAAAGTCCACAGCAAACAGGTCCAGGTGGGGAACATAGTCACCAGGACTGGGTGAGGCCCAGATGGGGACCAGATTCACCAGGTCAGGTGAGGCCCAGGTGGTGACCAGAGTTACCAGTTCTAGGTGAGGATCAGGTAAAGACCAGATTCACCAGGTCCAAGTAAGGCCCACATGGGTACCTGTGTCACCATGTATGGGTGAGGCCCAGGTGGCAAACCCTCTCACCAGTTCAAGGTGAGGCCAACCTGCAGGCCATGCCGAGGAACCGTGACCCGATGATGCCCAGGTAGGGACCAGAGTTTCCAGGTTTATGTGAGGCCAACCTGCAGGCCATGCAGTGGAACCATGTCCCGATGATGCCCAGGTAGGGACCAGAGTCACCAGGTCCAAATGAGGCCCAGATGGAGCTTATTCACTAGGTCCAGGTGAGGCCCATTTGAGGACGAGAGGCACCAGAACTGGTTGAGGCCTAGAAGGGTACCAGAGTCACCTGGTCCAGGTGACAACCAGATGGGGACCAGAGTCACCAGGTCAGGGTGAGCCCCAGCCAGGTTCCAGAGTCATCATGTCCAGGTGAGGCTCAAGTGTCGAACAGAGTCACCAGGTACCAATGATGCCCAGGTTAGGAGCAGAGTCACCAGGTCTGGGTGACGCGCAGATAGGATCAGAGTCACCAGATCCAGGTGAGTCCAAGAAAGAGTCCACAGCAATCAGGTCCAGGTGGGGAACAAAGTCACCAGGTCCAGGTGAGGCCCAGATGGAGACCAGAATCACCAGGTCCAGGTGAGGCCCAGGTGGTGACCAGAGTCACCAGGTACCAATGATGCCCAGGTGAGGACCAGAGTCACCAGATCTGGTGACGCGCAGATATGATCAGAGTCACCAGATCCAGGAGAGGCTTTTGTGGGCACCGAATTCACCATGTAAATATGAGGCTAGAAGGACTTCACAGGCCCCAGGTCCAGGTGTGGCTCTTGTGGGAACGAGAGTCACCATGTCCAGGTTAGTCCCAGTTGGGGACCACAGTCACTAGGTCCAGAATGAGGCCTAGATGGGGAGCCCAGAGTCATCAGGGCCATGTGAGGCCAAAGTGTGGAGCAAACTTATCAAGGCCAGGTGAGGCCCAGGTGGGGAACAGAGTACATGTCCAATTATGCCCAGGTGGGCCCCGTGTCACAAGGTCCAGACGAGACCTAAGTGAGGATTATATTCACCAGGTCCTGTTGAGGCCCAGTTGAGGACCAGAGTCCCCAGGTCCAGGTGAGGCCCAAAGGGGGACTAGAGTCACCCGGTGCAGGTTATATCCAAGTGGGGACCAGAGTCACCACGTCAGGGTGAGGCCCAGAGTGGGATGAGAATTACTAGGTCCAGGTGAGGCCCCGAAGTATAACTGAGTAACCAGGTTTCTTGATGCCCATGTGAGGACCAGATTCACCAGGTCCAGGTGTGGTCCCTGTGGGAAGCAGTGACCTCGTCCAGGTGAGAACCAGGTGGGACCACAGTCACCAAGACAGGGTGAGGTTCCGAAGGTGACCAGAGTCACCAGGTCCAGATGAGGCCCAGGTAGAGAGGAGAGTAACCAGTAACCTGTAACAGAAACCAATGATGCCCAGGTAAGGACCAGAGTCACTAGGTACAGCTGAGGCCCAAATATAGATCATAGTCATTTGGTTCCAGGTGAGGCCAGAAGGAGACCTGAGGAACCAGGTCCAGGAGAGCCCCATATGGGAACCAGAGCCACCAGAACCAGGTGAGGTCCAGGTGGGGATCACAGTCAAAGGTCCAGGTGAGGCCCAGGTGGCAACAAGATTCACCAAGTCCAGGTGAGACCCAGGTGTTGACCAGAGTCACCAGGTCCAGGTGAGGAACAGGTATGGACAAGATTCACCAGGTCCAAGTGAAGCCCAGGGAGGACCAGATTCACCATGTAAGGGTGAGGCCCAGAGGGGGAACCAGAGTATCCAGTTTCAATTGAGGTCCAGAGTGAGACCAGAGGTCCCTGGTCAAAGTTAGGCCCAGGTGTGGAATAAAGTAACCAGGTCACAATGATGCCTAGCTGGAGACCAGAGTCACTAGGGCCATGCAAGGCCCAGATGGGGATCAGAATCACCAGGTCCTGGTGTGGCATAGAAGGAGACCACAGTCATCAGTATCAGGTGAGCCCCATGTGGGAACCAGAGCCACTCTATCCAGCTGAGTCCTAGGTCCATGTGAGGCCCACGTGAGGACCAGATTCATCAGGTCGAATTGAGGCATAGGTGAGGACAAGAGTCACCAGGTCTGGGTGAGTCCTAGGTGGGGACAAGTTTCACCAGGTCTGAGTTAGTTCAAAGTCGGGACGAGAGTCACCAGGTCCAGTGAGGCCAAACTGAGGACCAGATTCACCAGATCCAGGTGAGGTCCATGTTGGAAAGAGAGTCAGCAGGTCCAGGAGAGGTCCGGGTGGGAACCAGAGTCACCAGATCCAGGTGGAGCCCTGGTGCGGACCAGAGTCACCAGGTTCAGATGAGGCCAAGTTGTGGACCAGAGATACCAGGTACACGTGAGGCTCAGGGGGAACCAGAGGCAATAGGTCCATGTGAGGCTGGCTTGGGGACCATGGTCAACAGGTCTATGTGAGGGCCAGGTTTGGAACACAGTAACAAGGTTCAGGTGAGTCCCAGGTCGTGACAAGAGTCTCCAGGTCCAGGTGAGACCCAGATGGAAACCAGGATCACCAGGTACAGGGGAGGCCCTTGAAAAAACCAGAGTCAACAGTTCGAGGGGAGGCGCAGGTGGCAACAGAGTCAGCATGACAAATTCAGGCCATAGTGGGGTTCACAGTCACCCGGGCAGGGTGAAACCCAGAGGTGGACCAGTCACCTCGTCCAGGTGAGGTCCAGTTGTGGAACACAGTAACTGGATCCCAATTATGCCCAGTTGAGGACCATGGTCAACTTGGCCAGGTGAGCCCCAGATGGGGATCAGAGTCACCAGGTCCAAATGAGGCCAGGTGGGGACCACAGTCACCAGATCCAGGGTAGTCTCAGGTGCAGACCAGAGTCACCAGGTCTGGTGAGGTCCAGGTGGCAACCACACTCACCATGTCCTGGTGAGGCCATGGTGGGGACCAGAGTCACCAGGTCCATGAGAAGGTAGAAACACTGCAGCCACTATGTCCACATGAGGTCCATGTGGAATGAGAATCACCAGTTAGAAGTGAGGCCCAGGTGGGGATCAGAATCACCATGTCCAGGTGAGACCCAGGTGGGAACCAGTGTCACCATGTCCAGTTGTGGCCCAGGTGTAGACCAGAGTTAACAGGTCCAAATGGGTCCCTGTTAGGGAAGAGTGAAACCATGTCCTGATGCTACCCAGGTGGGTACCAGAGACACCAGGTCCAGGTGAGGACCAGGTGGGGACCAGAGACATGAGGTCCAGGTGAGGTCCCGGTGGGAACCACAGTCACCAGGTCAGGTGAGGCCATGCTGAGAATCAGAGTCACCAGTTCCAGGTGAGGCCCAGGTGGGGCCAGAGTCACCAGGTACAGAAGAGGCCAAAGTCAGGACCAGAGTTACCAGATCCAGGTGAGTCCCAGTGGGGAATGGAGTAACCATGTCCCAATGATGCCCAAGTAGGGACCAGAGTCACCAGGTCCATATGAGGCCCAGGTGGGGAGCATATTCACTAGGTGCAGGTGAGGCCCAGTTTAGGACCAGAGTCACCAGGTCTGGTTGAGGCTTAGAGGGGTACCAGAATCACCTGGTCCAGTGTACATCCAGATGGGGACCAGAGTCACCAGATCAGGGAGAGACCCAGAGAGGTTCCAGATTCATCATGTCCAGGTGAGGTTCAGGTGTGGAACAGATTAACCAGGTCCCAATGATGCCCAGGTGAGGACCAGAGTCACCAGATCTGGGTGACGAACAGAAACGATCAGAGTCACCAGTTCCAGGTGAGGCCAAGAAGGAGTCCACAACAATCAGGTCCAGTTGGGGAACAAAGTCAACAGGACTGGGTGACGCCCGGATGGGGACCAGATTCACCAGGTCCAGGTGAGGCCCAGGTGGTGACCAGAGTCCCCGGGTCTGGGAGTGGACCAGGTAGGGACCAGATTCACCAGGTCCACGAGGCCCACGTGGGGACCAGAGTCACCAGGTATGGGTGAGGCCCAGGTGGCAACCCCACTCACGAGGTCCAGGTGAGGCCAACCTGCAGGCTAGAGTCACCAGATCCAGGTGAGGCCCTAGTGGGGACCGGAGTCACCAGCTAAATGTGAGTCTACAAGTACACCACAGTCACCAGGTCCAGGTATGGTTCATGTGGGAACGAGAGTCACCAGGTCCAGGTGAGACCCAGGTGGGGACCACAGTCACCAGGTCCAGATTGAGGCCTAGGTGGGGGGACCAGAGTCATCAGGACCAGTTGAGGCCAAAGTGTGGAGCCAAGTTATCATGTCCAGGTGAGACCCAGTTGAGGACCAGAGTCACCAGGTCTAGTTGAGGCATAGAGGGGTACCAGATTCACCTGGTCTAGGTGACATCCATATGGGGACCAGAGTCACCACGTCAGGGTGAGGCCCAAAGTGGGCCGAGAATCACTAGGTCCAGGTGAGGCTCCGATGTGGAACTGAGAAACAAGATCCCATGATGCCCATATGAGGACCTGAGTCACCAGGTCCAGGTGAGGTCCCTGTGGGAACCAGTGACCTCGTCCAGGTGAGGCCCGGTGGGACCACAGTCACCAGGTCCAGATGAGGCGCAGGTGGCAACAAGATTCACCAAGACAACAGCTCCTGGTGAGGCCCAGGTGGGACCAGAGACATGAGGTCCAGGTGAGGTCCCGAAAGGAACCACAGTCACCAGAGTCATCAGGACCAGGTGAGGCCAACGTGTGGAGCAAAGTTATCATGTCCAGGAGAGGCCCAGGTGGGGAACAGAGTAACCATGTCCCATTGATGCCAGGTGGGAAAAGAGTCACAAGTTCCAGACGAGGCCTATGTGAAGAGTCGATTCATCAGGTCCTGTTGAGGCCCAGTTGAGGACCAGTGTCCACAGTTCCGGTGAGTCTCAGAGGGGGACCAGAGTCACCCGGTTCTGGTGATATCCAGGTGGGGATCAGAGTCACCATGTCAGGATGAGGCCCAGAGGGAGACGAGAATCACTAGCTCCAGGTGAGGCCTCAATGTGGAACTGAGAAACCAGGTCCCATGATGCCCATATGAGGACCTGAGTCACCAGGTCCAGGTGAGGTCCCAGTGGGAACCAGTCACCTCGTCCAGGTGAGACCCAGGTGGGACCACAGTCACCAGGTCCAGGTGAGGCCCAGGTATATAAGAGAGTATCCAGGTCCCAATGATGCCCAGGTAAGGACCAGAGTCAACAGGTCCAGGAGAGGCCCAAATATGGATCAGAGTCATTGTGTTCCAGGTGAGGCCAGATGGAGACCACAGGAACCAGGTCCAGGAGAGTCCCATATGGGAACCAGAGCCACCAGATCCAGGTGAGGTCCAGGTGGGACCACAGTCACAAGGTTCAGGTGAGGCGCAGGTGGCAACAGGATTCACCAAGTCCAGGTGAGGCCTAGGTGGCGACCAGTCACCACATCTAGGCGCGGACCAGCTAAGGACCAGATTCACCAGGCCGAAGTGAAGCCGAAAGGGGGACCAGAGTCACCAGGTAAGGGTGAGCCCCAGAGGGGGAACCAGAGTAACCAATTTAGTTTGAGGCCCAGATGGGACCAGAGGTCCCTGGTCAAAGTGAGGCCCAGGTGTGGAATAGAGTATCCAGGGTGAGGATCATTGGGTCCATCACCCAATGATGCCTGGGTGAGGATCAGAGTCACTGGGGCCATGCAGGTCCAGATGGGGAACAGAATCACTAGGTCCTGTTGAGGCATACAATAAGACCACAGTCAGCAGTATCAGCTGAGCCCCTTGCGGGAACCAGAGCCACTCTATCCAGCTGAGTCCCAGGTCCTGATGAGACTCCCAAGAGGACCAGATTCATTAGGTCGAATTGAGGCATAGCTGGGGACAAGAGTCACCAGGTCTGGGTGCAGCCTAAGTTGGGCTAGATTCAGCAGTTCTGAGTTAGGTCAAAGTGGGGACGAGAGACGCCAGTTCCAGGTGAGGCCAAACTGAGTACCAGAGTCACCAGATCCATGTGAGGTCCATGTTTGAAAGAAAGTCACCAGGTCCGGGAGAGGTCCAGGTGGGGACCAGAGTCTCCAGTTCAAAGTGAGGTCAAAAGGAGTCCACAGAAATCAGGTCCAGGTGGGGAACAAAGTCACCAGGACTGGGTGAGGCCTAGATGGGGACCAGATACACAAGGTCCAGGTGATATCCAAGTGGTGACCAGACTTACCAGTTCCGGGTGAGGACCAGGTAAGGACAAGATTCACCAGGTCCAAGTGAGGCCCACTTGGGGACCTGTGTCACCAGGCATAGGTGAGGCCCAGGTGGCAAACCCACTGACCAGGTCCAGGTGAGGCCAACCTGCAGGCCATGCAGAGGAACCATGTCCTGATGATGACCATGTAGGGAACAGACTTACCAGGTCCAAGTGAGGCCAACCTGCAGGCCATGCAGTGGAACCATGTCCCGATGATGCCCAGGTAGGGACCAGAGTCACCAGGTCCAAAAGAGGCCCAGATGGTGCATATTTACTAGGTCCAAGTGAGGCCCATTTGAGGACCATAGTCACCAGATCTGGTTGAGGCCTAGAAGGGTACCAGAATCACCTGGTCCAGGTGACATCCAGATGGGGACCAGAGTCTCCAGGTCAGGGTGAGGCCCAGAGAGGTTCCAGAGTCATCATGTCCAGGTGAGGCTCAGGTGTGGAACAGAGTCACCAGGTACCAATGATGCCCAGGTGAGGACCAGAGTCACCAGGTCTGGGTGACGAGCAGATAGAATCAGAGTCACCAGTTCCAGGTGAGGTCAAAAAGGAGTCCACAGCAATCAGGTCCAGGTGGGGAACAAAGTCACCAGGACTCGGTGAGGCCCAGATAGGGAACAGATTCACCAGGTCCAGGTGAGGCCCAGGTGGTCCCCAGGTCTGGGAGAGGACCAGGTAAGGTCCAGATTCACCAGGTCCAAGAGGCCCACGTGGGGACCTGAGTCACCAGGTGTGGGTGAGGCCCTGGTGGCAAACCCTACTAACCAGGTCCAGGTGAGGCCAACCTGCAGGCCAGAGTCACTAGATCCAGGTGAGGCCCTAGTGGGGACCGGAGTCACCAGGTAAATGTGAGTCTACAAGAACACCACAGTCACCAGGTCCAGGTGTGGGTCATGTGGGAACGAGAGTCACCAGATCCAGGTGAGACCCAGGTGGGGACCACAGACATCAAGTCCAGATTGAGGCCTAGGTGGGGGGACCAGAGTCATCAGGACCATTTGACGCCAAAGTGCGGAGCAAAGTTATCATGTCCAGGTGAGGCCCAGGTGGGGAACAGAGTAACCATGTCCCATTGATGCCAGGTGGGAAAAGAGTCAAAGGTCCAGACAAGGCCTAAGTGAGGAGTAGATTCACCAGGTCTTGTTGAGGATCAGTGTCCCCAGCTCCGGAAGAGTCCCAGAGGGGGACCAGAGTCACTCGGTTCTGGTGATATCCACGTGGGGAACAGAGTCACCACGTCAGGGTGAGGGCCAGAGGGGGACGAGAATCACAAGATCCAGGTGAGGCCCCAATGTGGAACTGAGAAACCAGGTCCCACGATGTCAATATGAAGACCTGAGTCACCAGGTCCAGGTGAGGCCCAGGTATATAAGAGAGTATCCAGGTCCCAATGATGCCCAGGTAAGGACCAGAGTCAATAGGTCCAGGAGAGGCCCAAGTATGGATCAGAGTCATTGTGTTCCAGGTGAGGCCAGATGGAGACCACAGGAACCAGGTGCAAGAGAGTCCCATATGGGAACCAGAGCCACCAGATCCAGGTGAGGTCCAGGTGGGACCACAGTCACAAGGTTCAGGTGAGGCGCAGGTGGCAACAGGATTCACCAAGTTCAGGTGAGGCCCAGCTGGCGACCAGATCCAGGTGCGGACCAGATTCACCAGGCCCAAGTGAAGCCCAAGGGGTGGAACCAGAGTAACCAGTTTAGTTTGAGGCCCAGAATGGGACCAGAGGTGCCTGTTCAAAGTGAGGCCCAGGTGTGGAATAGAGTATCCAGGTCCCAATGATGCCTGGGTGAGGACCAGAGTCACTAGGGCCATGCAGGCCCAGATCAGGAACAGAATCTCTAGGTCCTGGTGAGGCATAGAATAAGGCCACAGTCACCAGTATCAGGTGAGCCCCTTGTGGGAACCAGAGCCAGTCTATCCAGCTGAGTCCCAGGTCCATGTGAGGCTCACTTGAGGACCAGATTCATCAGGTCGAATTGAGGCATAGCTGGGTACAAGAGTCACCAGGTCTGGGTGCAGCCTAGGTGGGGCAAGATTCAGCAGTTCTGAGTTAGGTCAAAGTGGGGACGAGAGACGCCAGGTCCAGGTGAGGCCAAACTGAGGTCCAGAGTCACCAGATCCATGTGAGGTCCATGTTGGAAAGAGAGTCACCAGGTCCAGGAGAGGCCCAGGTGGGGACCAGAGTCACCAGATCCAGGTGAAGTCCAGGTGGGTACCAGAGTCACCAGACCCAGGTGAAGCCAAGGTGGGGACCAGAGTCACTAGGTCCAGATGAGACCCAGGTGAGGACCAGTGTTACCAGGTACACGTGAGGCCCCGGTGGGGATCAGAGGCAACAGGTCCATGTGAGGCCTGCGGAGACCATGGTCAACAGGTCTATTGAGGCCCAGGTGTGGAACACAGTAACCAGGTCCACGTGAGTGCCCTGTGATGACAAGAGTCATCAAGTCCCGGTGAGGCCCATGTGGGCAACAGTATCACCATGTCCAGGGGATTCCCTTGAATGTACCAGAGGTAACAGTTCGAGTTCAGGCGCAGGTGGCAACCAGGGTGAGCAGGTCCAAGTCAGGCCAAAGTGGGGTTCACAGTCACTAGGGCATGGTGAGATCCAGAGGGGGACCAGAGTCACTTGGTCCAGGTGAGGTCCAGTTGTGGAACACAGTGACCGGGTCCCAATTTTGCCCAGTTGAGGACCATGGTCAACAGGGCCAGGTGAGGCCCAGATGGGGACCGGAGTCCCTAAATCCAGGTGAAGCCCAGGTGGGGACCACAGTCACCAGATCCAGGGTAGTCTCAGGTGCATGCCAGAATCACCAGGTCCAGGTGAGGTGCAGGTGGCAAACACACCTACCAGATCCCGGTGAGGCCCTGGTGGGGACCAGAGTCACGAGGTACATGAGAAGCTAGAAACACTGCAGCCACCAGGTCCACATGATGTCCATGAAGGAACGAAAATCACCAGTTACAGGTGAGGACCAGGCGGGGATCCGACTCACCATGTCCAGGTGAGACCCAAGTGGGAACCAGTGTCACCATGTCCAGGTGTGGCCAAGGTGAAGACCAGAGTTAATAGGTCCGGGTGGGTCACTGTTAGAGAACAGTGTAACCATATCCTGATACTACCCAGGTGGGTACCAGAGATACCAGGTCCTGGTGAGGCCCAGGTGGGACCGGAGAAATGAGGTCCAGGTTAGTTCCCGATGAGAACCACAGTCACCAGGTCAGGTGAGGCCATGCTTAGGATCAGAGTCACCAGTTCCAGGTGAGGCCAAGAAGGAGTCCACAGCAATCAGATCCAGGTGGGGAACAAATTCAGCAGGACTGGGTGAGGCCCAGATGGGGAACAGTTTCACCAGGTCCAGGTGATTCCCAGGTTGTGACCAGAGTTACCAGTTCTGGGTGAGGACCAGGAAAGGACAATATTCACCAGGTCAAAGGGAGGCCAACGTGGGGACCTATGTCACTATGCATATGTGAGGCCCAGGTGGCAACCCCACTCCCCAGGTCCAGGTGAGGCCAACCTACAGGCCATGCAGAGGAACCATGTCCCGATGATGCCCAGGTAGGGACTAGATTTACCAGGTCCAGGTGAGGCCAACGAGCAGGCCATGCAGTGGAAACATGTCCCGATGATGCCCAGGTAGTGACCAGAGTCACCAGGTCCAAATGAGGCCCAGATTGAGGATATTCACTAGGTCCAGGTGAGGCCCAGTTGAGGACCAGAGTCCCCAGATCTGGTTGAGTCCTAGAGGGATACCAGAATCACCTGGTCCAGGTGACATGCAGATGGGGACCAGAGTCACCAGGTCAGGGTGAGGCCCAGAGATTTTCCAGAGTCATCATGTCCAGGTGAGGCTCAGGTGCGGAACAGATTCACCAGGTACCAACGATGCCCAGGTGAGGACCAGAGTCAACAGGTCTGGGTGATGCGCAGATAGAATCAGAGTCACCAGTTCCAGGTAAGCCCAAGAAGGAGTCCACAGCAATCAGGTCCAGGTGGGGAACAAAGTCACCAGGACTGGGTGAGGCCCAGATGGCGACCAGATTCTCCAGGTCCAGGGGATTCCCAGGTGGTGACCAGAATTACCAGATTCACCAGGTCCAAGACCCACGTGGGGACCTGAGTCACCAGGTATGGGTGACGCCCAGGTGGCAACCCCACTCACCAGGTCCGTGTGAGGTCAACCTGCAGGCCAGAGTCACCAGATCCAGATGAGGCCCTACTGGGGACCGGAGTCACCAGGTAAATGTGAGTCTACAAGAACACCACAGTCAGTAGGTCCATGTGTGTTCATGTGGGAACGAGAGTCACCAGGTCCAGGTGAGACCCAGGTGGGGCCACAGTCACCAGGTCAGGTGAGGACATGCTTAGGATCAGAGTCACCAGTTACAGGTGAGGTACAGTTGGAGCCAGACTCACCAAGTAGAGAAGACGCCAAAGTCAGGTCCAGAGTTACCAGGATCAGTTCAGTCCCAGTGGGGAATAGAGTAACCATGTCCCGATGATGCCGAGGTAGAACCCGAGTCACCACGTACAGATGAGTCGCAGGTGGGGAGTATATTCACTAGGTCCCGGTGAGGCCCAGTTGAGGACCAGATTCCCCCAGTCTAGTTGAGGCCTAGAGTGGTACCAGATTCACCTGGCCTAGGTGACATCCAGATGGGGACCAGAGTCACCAGGTCAGGGTGAGGCCCAGAGAGGTTCCAGAGTCATCATATCCAGGTGAGGCTCAGGTGTGGAACAGAGTCACCAGGTACCAATGATGCCCAGGTGAGGACCAGAGTCACCAGGTCTGTGTGACGCGCAGATAGGATCAGAGTGTCCAGTTTCAGGTGAGGTCAAGAAAGAGTCCACAGCAATCAGGTCCAGGTGGGGAACAAAGTCACCAGGACTGGGTGAGGCTAGATGGGGACCAGATTCACTAGGTGCATGTGATTCCCAGGTGGTGATCAGAAATACCAGTTCCGGGTGAGCACCAGGTAAGGACGAGATTCACCAGGTCCAAGTGAGACCCACGTGGGGACCTGTGTCACATTGCATGTGTGAGGCCCAGGTTGCCACCCCACTCACAAGGTCCAGGTGAGGCCAACCTGCAAGCCAAGCAGAGAAACCATGTCTCGATGATGCCCAGGTAGACATCAGAGTTACCAGGTCCAGGTGAGGCTAACCTGCAGGCCATGCAGTGGAACCATGTCCCGATGATGCCCAGGTAGGGAACAGAGTCACCAGGTCCAAATGAGGCCCAGATGGAGCAAATTCACTAGGTCCAGTTGAGGCCCAGTTCAGGACCAGAGTCACCAGATCTGCTTGATGCCTAGAGGGGTACCAGAATCACCTGGTCCAGGTAACATCCACATGGGGACCAGAATCACCAGGTCACGAAGAGGCCCAGAGGGGATCCAGAGTCATCATGTCCAGATGGGCACCACAGTCACGAGGTCCAGATTGAGGCCTAATGGGGAGACAAGAGTCATCAAGACCAGTTGATGCCAAAGTGCGGAACAAAGTTATCATGTCTAAGTGAGGACCAGGTGGGGAACAGAGTAACCATGTCCCATTGATGCCAGGTGGGAAATGAGTCACAAGGTGCAGACGAGGCCTAAGTGAGGAGTAGATTCACCAGGTCCTGTTGAGGCCCAGTTGAGGACCAGTGTCCCCAGCTCCGGGTAAGTCCCAGAGGGGGACCAGAGTCACCCGGTTCTGGTGATATCCAGGAGGGGACCAGAGTCACCACGTCAGGGTTAGGCCCAGAGGGGGACGAGAATCACTAGGTCCAGGTGAGGCCCCGATGTGGAATTGAAACCAGGTCCCATGATTCCGATATGAGGACCTGAGTCACCAGGTCCAGGTGAGGTCCCTGTGGGAACCAGTCACTTCGTCCAGGTGAGGCCCAGGTGGGACCACAGTCAACAGGTCCAGGTGAGGCCCAGGTATATAAGTGAGTATCCAGGTCCCAATGATGCCCAGGTAAGGACCAGAGTCAACAGGTCCAGCAGAGGCCCAAATATGGATCAGAGTCATTTTGTTCCAGGTGAGGCCAGATGGAGACCACAGGAACCAGTTCCAGGAGAGCCCCATATGGGAACCAGAGCCACCAGATCCAGGTGCGGTCCAGGTGTGACCAGAGTCACAAGGTCCAGGTGAGGCGCAGGTGGCAACAGGATTCACCAAGTACAGGTGAGGCCCAGGTGGCGACCAGTCACCAGATCCAAGTGAGGACAAGCTAAGGACCAGATTCACCAGGCCAAATGAAGCCCAAGGGGTGACCAGAGTCACCAGGTAAGGGTGATTCCCAGAGGGAGAACCACAGTAAACAGTTTAGTTTGAGGCCCAGAATGTGACCAGAGGTCCCTAGTCAGAGTGAGGCTCAGGTGTGGAATAGTGTATCCAAGTCCCAATGATGCCTGTGAGGACCAGAGTCACTAGGGCCAGGCAGGCACAGATGGGGAACAGAATCACTAGGTCCTGGTGAGGCATAGAATAAGACCACAGTCAGCAGTATCATTTGAGCCCCTTGCGGGAACCAGAGCCACTCTATCCAGCTGAGTCCCAGGTGATGTGAGGCTCACGTGAGGACCAGATTCATTAGGTCGAAATGAGGCATATCTGGGGACAAGAGTCACCAGGTCTGGTTACGGCCTAGGTTGGTCAAGATTCAGCAGTTCTGAGTTAGGTCAAAGTAGGGACGAAAGACGACAGGTCTAGGTGAGGCCAAACTGAGGACCAGATTCACCAAATCCATCTGAGGTCATGTTGGAAAGAGAGTCTCCAGGTCCAAGAGAGGTCCAGGTGGGGACAAGAGTCACCAAATCCAGGTGAAGTCCAGGTGGGGACCAGAGTCACCAGATCCAGGTGAAGTCCAGGTGGGGACCGGAGTCACCAGATCCAGGTGAAGCCCAGGTGGGGACCAGAGTCACTAGGTCCAGATGAGGCCCAGGTGAGGACCAGAGTTACCAGGTACACATGAGGCCCCGGTGGGGATCAGAGGCAACAGGTCCATGTGAGGCCGGCTTGGGGACCATGGTCAACAGGTCTACCTGAGGACCTGGTGTGGAACACAGTAAGCAGGTCCATGTGAGTCCCCGGTGGTGACAAGAGTCACCACGTCCAGGTGAGTCCCAGGTGGGGACCAGAATCACCAGGTACAGGGGAGGCCCTTGAAAGAACCAGAGTCAACAGGTCGAAGTCAAGCGCAGGTGGCAACCAGGGTCAGCAGGTCCAAGTCAGGCCAAAGTGGGGTTCACAGTCACTAGGGCATGGTGAGACCCAGAGGGGGACCAGAGTCACCTGGTCCATGTGAGGCCCAGTTGAGGACCAGTTTCACCATATCTGGTTCGGCTTAGAAGGGTACCGGAATCACCTGATCGAGGTGATATCCAGATGGGGACCAGAGTCACCAGGTCAGGGTGAGGCCCAGAGTGGTTCCAGAGTTCAGGTCCAGGTGAGGCTCAGATGTGGAACAGTATCACCAGGTACCAATGATGCCCAGGTGAGGACCAGAGTCACCAGTTCTGGGTGACTCGCAGATAGGATCATAGTCACCAGTTCCAGGTGACGCCAAGAAGGCGTCCACAGCAATCAGTTCCAGGTGGTGAAGAAAGTCACCAGGACTTGGTGAGGCCCAGATTTGGACCAGATTCACCAGGTCCAGGTTATTCCCAGGTGGTGACCAGAGTCCTCGGTTCTGGAAGAGGACCAGCTAAGGACCAGATTCAACAGGTCCAAATGAGGCCCACGTGGGGACCTGAGTCACCTGCTATGTGTGAGTCCCAGGTGGCAACCCCACTCCCCTGATCCAGGTGAGGCCAACCTGCAGGCCAGAGTCACCAGATGCAGGTGAGGTAAGTGGGGACCAAAGTCACCATATCCAGGTGAGGTCCATGTTCAAAGAGAGTCACCAGGTCCAGGAGAGGTCCAGGTGGTGACAAGAGTCACCAGATCCAGGTGAAGTCCAGGTGGGGACCAGAGTCACCAGATCCAGGTGAAGCACAGGTGGGGACCAAAGTCAATAGGTCCAGATGAGTCCCAGGTGAGGACCAGAGTTACCAGGTACACGTGAGGCCCCGGTGGGGATCAGAAGAAACAGGTCCATGTGAGGACGGCTTGGGGACCATGGTCAAAAGGTCTACTTGAGGCCCAGGTGTGGAACAAAGTAAGCAGGTTCAGGAAGTCCCCGGGGGTGACAAGAGTCACTACATCCAGGTGAGGCCCAGGTGGTGACCAGAGTTCCCGGGTCTGGGAGAGGACGAGGTAAGGACCAGATTCACCAAGTCCAAGAGGCCCACGGGGGGACCTGAGTCACCAGGTATGTGTGAGGCCCAGGTGACCACCCCACTCACAAGGTCCAGGTGAGGCCAACCTGCATGCCAGAGTCACCAGATCCAGGGGAGGGCCTGGTGGGGACCGGAGTCACCAGGTAAATGTGAGTCTACAAGAACACCACAGTCACCAGGTCCTGGTGTGGTTCATGTGTGAACGAGAGTCACCAGATCCAGGTGAGACCCAGGTGGGGACCACAGTCACCAGGTCCAGATTGAGGCCTAGGTGGGGGGACCAGAGTCATGAGGAACATTTGAGGCCAAAGTGTGGAACAAAGTTATCATGTCCAGGTGAGGCCCAGGTGGGGAAGAGAGTAACCATGTCCCATTGATGCCAGGTGGGAAAAGAGTCACAAGGTCCAGACGAGGCCTAAGTGTGGAGTAGATTCACCAGGGCCTGTTGAGGCCCGGTTGAGTACCAGTGTCCCCAGCTCCGGGTGAGTCCCAGAGGGGGACCAGAGTCACCCGGTTCTGGGCATATCCAGCTGGGGACCAGAGTCACCACGTCAGGGTGAGGCCCAGAAGGGGATGAGAATCACTAGGTCCAGGTGAGTCCCCGATGTAGAACTGAAACCAGGTCCCATGATGCCCATATGAGGACCTGAGTCACCATGTCCTGGTGAGGTCCCTGTTGGAACCAGTCAACTCGTCCAGGTGAGGCCCAGGTGAGACCACAGTCACCAGGTCCAGGTGAGGCCCACGTATATAAGAGAGTATCCAGTTGCCAATGATCCCCAGGTTAGGACCAGAAACACCAGGTCCAGGAGAGGCCCAAATATGGATCAGAATCATTTTGTTCCAGGTGAGTCCAGATGGATACCACGGGAACCAGGTCTAGTAGAGCCCCATATGGGAGCCAGAGCCACCAGATCCAGGTGAGTTCCAGGTGGGACCACAGTCACAAGGCCCAGGTGAGGCACAGGTGGCAACAGGATTCACCATGTCCAGCTGAGGCTCAGGTGGCGACAAGTCACCAGATCCAGTTGCGGACCAGCTAAGCACCAGATTCACCAGGCCCAAGTGAAGCCCAAGGGGTAACCAGAGTCACCAGGTAATGGTGAGGCCCCGAGGGGGAACCAGAGTAAACAGTTTAGTTTGAGGCCCAGAATGGGACCAGAGGTCCCTGGTCAAAGTGAGGCCCAGGTGTGGAATAGAGTATCCAGGTCCCAATGATGCCTTGGTGAGGACCATAGTCACTAGGGCCATGCAGGCCCAGATGGGGAACAGAATCACTAGGTGCTGGTGACGCATAGAATAAGACCAGAGTCAGCAGTATCAGGTGAGCCCCTTGTGGGAACCAGAGCAACTCTATCCAGCTGAGTCTTAGGTCCATGTGAGGCCCAGGTGAGGACCAGATTCATCAGGTCGTGTTGAGGCATAGCTGGGGACAAGAGTCACCAGGTCTGGGTGCGGCCTAGGTGGGGAAGATTCAGCAGTTCTGAGTTAGGTCAAACTGGGGAAGAGGGACACCAGGTCCAGGTGAGGCCAATCTGGGGACCAGAGTCACCAGAGGCAGGTCAGGTCCAGGTGTGGACCAGAGTCCCCAGATTCTGGGGAAGTCCAGGTGGGGACCAGAGTCACCAGATCCAGGTGAAGCCTAGGTGGGGACCAGAGTCGCTAGGTCCAGATGACTCCCAGATGAGGACCAGAGTTACCAGGTACACGTGTAGCCCCGTGGGGGATCAGAGGCAACAGGTCCATGTGAGGCCGGCTTGGGGACCATAGTCAACAGGTTTAATTGAGGCCCAGGTATGGAACACAGTAAGCAGGTCCAGGTGAGTCCCCGGTGGTGACAAGTGTCACCACGTCCTGGTTTGGCCCAGGTGGGGTCCAGAATCACCAGGTACAGTGGAGGCCCTTGAAAGAACCAAGTCAGCAGTTCGAGGTCAGGCGCAGGTGGCAACCAGGGTCAAAGGTCCAAGTCAGGCGAAAGTGGGGTTCACAGTCACTAGGGCACGTGAGTCCCAGAGGGGGACCAGAGTGACTTGGTCCATGTGAGGTCCAGTTGTGGAACACAGTAACCGGGTCTCAATTTTGCCCAGTTGAGGACCATGGTCAACAGGGCCAGGTGAGGCCCAGATGGGGACCGGCGTCCCCAAATCCAGGTGAAGCCCAGGTGGGGACCACAGTCACCAGATCCAGGGTAGTCTCAGGTGCAGACCAGAATCACCATGTCCAGGTGAGGTGCAGGTGAAAACTCACTCACCAGTACACGGTGAGGCCCTGGTGGGAATCAGAGTCACGAGGTACCTGAGAAGCTAGAAACACTGCAGTCACCAGGTCCACATGATGTCCAAGTGGGAACGAGAATCACCACTTACAGGTGGGGACCAGGTGGGGATCCGACTCACCATGTCCAGGTGAGACCCAGGTGGGAACCAGTGTCACCATGTTCAGGTGTGGTCCAGGTGAAGACCAGAGTTAATAGGTCCGGCTGGGTCACTGATAGTGAACAGGGTAACCATATCCTGATGCTATCCAGGTGGGTACCAGATACACCAGGTACTGGTGAGGCCCAGGTGGGACCAGAGACTTGAAGTCCAGGTGAGGTCCCATGGGAATCATAGTCACCAGGTCTGGTGAGGCCATGCTTAGGATCAGAGTCACCATTTACAGGTGAGGCCCAGGAGGAGCCAGAGTCACCTTGTACAGAAGAGGCCAAAGTCAGGACCTCAGTTACCAGGATCAGTTCAGTTCCGGTTCAGTAGGGAATAGAGTAACCATGTCCTAATGATGCCCTGTTAAAACCAGAGTCACCAGGTCCAGATGATGCGCAGTGGGGAGTATGTTCACTATGTCCCAGTGAGGCCCATCTGAGGAATAGAGTCACCAGTTCAAGTTGAGGCCGAGAGGGGTACCAGATTCACCTGGTCTAGGTGACATCGAGATGGGGACCAGAGTCACCATGTCAGGGTGAGGCCCAGAGGGGATCCAGAGTCATCAAGTTCAGGTGAGGCTCAGGTGTGGAACTAGTATCCAGGTCATAATGGTCCAAAGGTGATGACCAGAGTCACCAGATCTGGGTGAGGCCCAGATGGGGACCAGATTCACTAGGTCCAGGTGATTCCCAGGTGGTGACCAGAGTTACTAGTGCTGGGTGAGGACCAGGTAAGGACCAGATTCACCAGGTTCAAGTGAGTTCCATGTGGGGACCTGTGTCACCAGATATGGGTGAGGCCCAGGTGGCAAACCCACTTACCAGGTCCAGGTGAGGCCAAAATGCAGGCCATTAAGAGTAACCATGTCACGATGATGCCCAGGTAGGGACCAGAGTTACCAGGTCCAGGTGAGGCCAACCTGTAGGCCATGCAGTTGAACCATGTCCGGATGATGCCCATGTAGGGACCAGAGTCACCAGGTCCAAATGAGGCCCAGATGGAGCATATTCACTTGGTCCAGTTGAGGTCCAGTTGAGGGCCAGAGTCACCAGATCTGGTGGAGGCCTAGAGGGGTATCAGAATCACAGGGTCCAGGTGACATCCAGATGGGGACCAGAGTCACCAGGTAAGGGTGAGGCCCAGTGAGGTTCCAGAGTCATCATGTCCAGGTGAGGCTCAGGTGTGGAACAGAGTCACCAGGTACCAATGATGCCCATGTGAGGACCAGAGTCAGCAGGTCTTGGTGACGCGCAGATAGGATCAGAGTCACCAGTTTCAGGTGAGGGCAAGAAAGTGTCCACAGCAATCAGGTCCAGGTATGGAACAAAATCACCAGGTCTGGGTGAGGCCCAAATGGGGACAAGATTCAACAGGTCCAGATGCCTCCCAGATATTGACCAGAGTCCCCGGGTCTGGGAGAGGACCAGGTAAGGACCAGATTCACCAGGTCCAAGAGGCCCACATGGGGACCTGAGTCGCCAGGTTAGGGTGAGGCCCAGGTGGCAACCCTACTCACCAGGTCCAGGTGAGGCCAACCTGCAGGCCAGAGTCACCACATCCAGGTGAGTCTCTAGGGGGGACCAGAGTCACCAGGTAAATGTGAGTCTACAAGAACACCACAGTCACCAGGTCCAGGTGTGGTTCATGTGGGAACGAGAGTCACCAGATGCAGGTGAGACCCAGGTGGGGATGACAGTCACCAGGTCCAGATTGAGGCCTAGGTGGGTGGAACAGTGTCATCAGGAGCAGTTGAGGCCAAAGTGTGGAGCATTGTTATCATGTCCAGTTGAGGCCCAGGTGGGGAACAGAGTAACCATGTCCCATTGATGCCAGGTTGGAAGAGTCAAAGGTCCAGATGAGGCCTAAGTGAGGAGTAGATTCACCAGGTCCTGTGAGGCCCAGTTGAGGGCCAGTGTCCCCAGCTCTAGGGGATTCCCAGAGGGGTACCAGAGTCACCCGGTTCTGGTGATATCCAGGTGGGGACCAGAGTCAGCACGTCAGGGTGAGGCCCAGAGGGGGTCGAGAATCTCTAGGTCCAGGTGAGGCCCCTATGTGTTACTGAGAAACCAGGTCCCATGATGCCCATATGAGGACATGAGTCACCAGGTCCTGGTGAGGTCCCTGAACGAACCAGTCACCTCGTCCAGGTGAGGCCCAGGTGGGAACACAGACACCACGTCCAGGTGAGGCCCAGGTATATAAGAGAGTATGCAGGTCCCAATGATGCCCAGGTAACGACCAGAGTAAACAGGTCCAGGAGAGTCCCAAAAATGTTTCAGAGTCATTGTGTTCCAGGTGATCCCAGATGGAGACCACAGGAACCAGGTCCACGAGAGTCCCATATGGGAACCAGAGCCACCAGTTCCAGGTGTGGTCCAGGTGGGACCACAGTCACAAGGTTCAGGTGAGGCGCAGGTGCCAACAGGATTCACCAAGTCCAGGTGATGCCCAGCTGGCGACCAGGATCACCAGTTACAGGGGAGGGCCTTGAAAGAACCAGAGTCAACAGTTCGAGGTCAGGCGCAGGTGGCAAACAGGATCAGCAGGTCCAAGTCAGGCCAAAGTGGGATTCACAGTCACTAGGGCACGGTGAGACACAGAGGGGGTCCACAGTAACCTGGTCGAGGTGAGGTCCAGTTGTGGAACACAGTCACCGATTCCCAATTAGGCCCAGTTGAGGACCATGGTCAACAGGGCCAGGTGAGGCCCAGATGGGGACCGGAGTCAAAATATCCAGGTGAAGCCCAGGTGGGGACCACAGTCAACAGATCCAGGGTAGTCTCAGGTGCAGACCAGAATCACCATGTCCAGGTGTGGCCCAGGTGAAGAGCAGAGTTAATAGGTCCGGCTGCGTCACTGATAGTGAAGAGTGTAACCATATCCTGAAGCTATCCAGGTGGGTACCAGAGACACAAGGTCCTGGTGAGGCCCAGGTGGGACCGGACACATGAGGTCCAGGTGAGATCCCGATGGGTTCCCCAGTCTCCAGGTCAGGTGAGGCCATGCTTAGGATCAGAGTCACCAGTTACAGGTGAAGCCCAGGTGGAGACAGAGTCACCTGGTACAGAAGAGGCCAAAGTCAGGACCAGAGTTACCAGGATCAGGTCAGTCCCAGTGGGGAATAGAGTAACTATGTCCCGATGATGCCCAGGTAGAACCAGAGTCACCAGGTCCAGAGGAGGCGCAGGTGGGGAGCATGTTCACTAGGTCCCGGTGAGGCCCAGTTGAGGACCAGAGTCACCAGGTCTAGTTGAGGCCTAGAGTGGTACCAGATTCACCTGGTCTAGGGGACATCCAGATGGGGACCAGAGTCACCATGTCAGGGTGAGGCCCAGAGGGGTTCCAGAGTCATCATGTCCAGGTTAGGCTGAGGTTTGGAACTAAGTATCCAGGTCATAATGGTCCACAAGAGAGGACCAGAGTCACCAGATCTGGGGGAGGCCCAGTTAGGATCAGAGTCACCAGTTCCAGGTGAGGCCAAGAAGGAGTCCACAGCAATCAGGTCCAGGTGGGGAACAAAGTCACGGAGGACAGGGTGAGGCCCAGATTGGGACCAGATTCACCAGGCCCATGTGATTCCCAGGTGGTGAGCAGACATACCAGTTCCGGGTGAGGACCAGGTAAGGACCAGATTCACCAGGTCCAAGTGAAGCCCACGTGGGGACCTGTGTCACCACGTTTCGGTGAGGCCTAGGTGGCAACCGCACTGACCAGGTCCAGTTAGGCCAAACTGCAGGCCATGTTGCGGAACCATGTCGCGATGATGCCCAGAGAGGGACCAGAGTCACCAGGTCCAAATGAGGCCCAGATGGAGCATATTCACTAGGTCCAGGTGAGGCCCAGGTGAGGACCAGAATCACCAGATCTGGTTGAGCCCTAGAGGGATCCCAGAATCACCTGGTCCAGGTGACATCCAGATGGGGACCAGAGTCACCAGGTCAGGGTTAGGCCGAGAGAGGTTCAAGAGTCATCATGTTCAGGAGAGGCTCAGGTGTGGAACAGAGTCACCAGGTACCAAGGATGCCCAGGTGATGACCAGAGTCACCAGGTCTGGGTGACGCCCAGATAGGATCAGAGTCACCAGTTCCATGTGAGGCCAAGAAAAAGTCCACAGCAATCAGGTACAGGTGGGGAACAAAGTCACCAGGACTGGGTGTGGCCCAGGTGGGGACCAGATTCACCAGGTCCAGGTGAGGCCCAGGTGGTGACCAGAGTCCCCGGGTCTGGGAGAGGACAAGGTAAGGACCAGATTCACCAGGTCCAAGAGGCCCACGTGGGGACCTGAGTCACCAGGTATGGGTGAGGCCCAGGTGGCAACCCCACTCACCAGGTCCAGGTGAGGCCATCCAGCAGGCCAGAGTCACCAAATCCAGGAGAGGCCCTAGTGAGGACCAGATTCAACAGGTAAGAGTGAGTCTACCAGAACACCACAGTCACCAGATCCAGGTGTGATTCATGTCGGAACGAGAGTCACCAGGTCCAGGTGAGACCCAGGTGGGGACCACAGTGTCCAGGTCCAGATTGAGGCCTAGGTGGTGGGTCCACAGTCATCAGGAGCAGTTGAGGCCAAAGTGCGGAGAAAGTTATCATGTCCAGGTGAGGCCCAGGTGGGGAACAGAGTAACCATGTCCCATTGATGCCAGGTGGGAAAAGAGTCACAGGTCCAGTCGAAGCCTAAGTGAGGAGTAGATTCACCAGGTCCTGTTGAGGCCCAGTTTAGGACCAGTGTCCCCAGCTCCGGGTGAGTCCCAGACGGGGACCAGAGTCACCCGGTTCTGGTGATAATCAGGTTGGGACCAGAGTCACCACGTCAGAGTGAGGCCCAGAAAGGGAAGAGAATCACTAGGTCCACTTGAGGCCCCGATGTGGAACTGAGAAACCAGGTCCCATGATGCCCATATGAGGACCTGAGTCACCAGGTCCAGGTGAGGTCCCTGTGGGAACCAGTCACCTCGTCCAGGTGAGGCCCAGGTGGGACCACAGTCACCAGGTCCAGGTGAGGCCCAGGTATATAAGAGAGTATCCAGGTCGCAATGATGCCCAGGTATGGACCAGAGTCAACAGGTCCAGGAGAGGCCCAAATATGGATCAGAGTCATCTTGTTCCAGGTGAGTCCAGATGGAGACCACAGGAACCAGTTCCAGGAGAGCCCCATATGGGAACCAGAGACACCAGATACAGGTGAGGTCCAGGTGGGACCACAGTCACAAGGACCAGGTGAGGCGCAGGTGGCAACAGGATTCACCAAGTCCCGGTGAGGCCCAGGTGGCGAGCAGTCACCTGATCCAGGTGCGGACCAGCTAAGGACCAGATTCTCCAGGCCCAAGTGAAGCCCAAGCGGTGACCAGAGTACCCAGGAAAGGGTGAGACCCAGAGTGGTAACCAGAGTAACCAGTTTATTTTGAGGCCCAGAATGGGACCAGAGGTGCCTGGTCAAAGTGAGGCCCAGGTGTGGAATAGAGTATCCAGATCCCAATGATGCCGGGTGAGGACCAGAATCACTAGGGCCACGCAGGCCCAGATGGGGAACAGAATCACTAGGTCCTGGTGAGGCATAGAATAAGACCACAGTCAGCAGTATCCGGTGAGGCCCTTGTGGGAACCAGAGCCACTCTATCCAGCTGAGTCCCAGGTCCATGTGAGGCCCACGTGAAAACCAGATTCATCAGGTCGAATTGAGGCATAGCTGGTGACAAGAGTCACCAGGTCTGGATGCGGTCTAGTTGGGACAAGATTCATCAGTTCTGAGTTAGGTCAAAGTGGGGACGAGAGACACCAGGTCCAGGTGAGGCCAAACTGAGGACCAGAGTCACCAGATCCAGGTGAGGTCCATGTTGGAAAGGAGTCACCAGGTGCAGGAGAGGTCCTGGTGGGGACCAGAGTCACCAGATCCAGGTGAAGTCCACGTGGGGACCAGAGTCACTACCTCCAGATGAGGCACAAGTGAGGACCAGACTTACCAGGTACATGTGAGGCCCCGGTGGGGATCAGGAGCAACATGTCTATGTGAGGCCGGCTTGGGGACCATGGTCAACAGGTCTACTTGAGGCCCAGGTGTGGAACAGAGTAAGCAAGTCCAGGTGAGTCCCCGGTGGTGACAAGAGTCACCACGTCCAGGTGAGCCCCAGGTGGGGACCAGGTTCAACAGGTCCAGGGGAGGGCCTAGAAAGAACCAGAGTCAACAGTTCGAGGTCAGGCGCAGGTGGCAACCAGGGTCAGCAGGTCCAAATCAGGCCAAAGTGGGGTTCACAGTCACTAGGGCACGGTGAGACCCAGAATGGGACCAGAGTCACCTGGTCCAGGTGAATTCCATTTGTGGAACACAGTCACCGGGTCCCAATTTTGCCCAGTTGAGGACCATGGTCAACAGGGCCAGGTGAGACCCAGATGGGGACCGGAGTCCCCAAATCCAGGTGAAGCCCAACTGGGGACCACAGTCACAAGATCCAGGGTAGTCTCAGGTGCAGACCAGAATCCCCAGGTCCAGGTGAGGTGCAGGTGGCAAACATACTCATCAGGTCCCGGCGAGGCCCTGGTGGGGACCAGAGTCACGACGTACATGAGAAGCTAGAAACGCTACAGCCACCAGGACCACATGATGTCCATGTGGGAACGAGAATCACCAGTTACTGGTGAGGACCAGTTGTGGTAACTAATCACCATGTCCAGGTGAGACCCAGGTGGGAACCAGTGTCACCATGTCCAGGTGTGGTCCAGGTGAAGACCAGAGTTAATAGGTCCGGCTGGGTCACTGTTATTGAACAGTGCAACCATATCCTTATGCCACCCTGGTGGGTACCAGAGTCACCAGGTCCTGGTGAGGCCAAGGTGAGACCAGAGACATGAGGTCCAGGTGAGGTCCCGATGAGAACCACAGACACCAGGTCAGGTTAGGCCATGCTTAGGATCAGAGTCACCAGTTACAGGTGAGGCCCAGGTGGAGCCAGAGTCACCTGGTACAGAAGAGGCCAAAGTCCGGACTAGACTTAACAGGATCAGGTCAGTCCCAGTGGGGAATTGAGTAACCATGTCCCGATGATGCCCAGGTCGTACCAGAGTCACCAGGTCCAGATGAGGCAGAGGTCGGGAGCATATTCACTAGGTCCCGGTGAGGCCCAGTTGAGGAACAGTGTCACCAGGTCTAGTTGAGGCCTAGAGGGGTACCAGATTCACCTGGTCTAGGTGACATCCAGATGGGGACCAGAGTCAACATGTCAGGGTGAGGCCCAGAAGGGATCCAGAGTCACCATGTCCAGGTGAGGCTCAGGTGTGTAACAGAGTATCCAGGTCATAATGGTACACTGGTAGGACCAGAGTCACCAGATCTGGGAGAGGATCACGTAGGATCAAAGTCACCAGTTCCAGGTGAGGACAAGAAGGAGTCCACAGCAATCAGGTCCAGGTGGGGAACAAAGTCACCAGGATTGGGTGAGGCCCAGATGGGGACAAGATTCACCAGGTCCAGGTGACTTCCACGTGGTGACCAGACTTACCAGTTCTGGGTGAGGACCAGGTAAGGACAAGATTCAACAGGTCCTCTTGAGGCCCAAGTGGAGACCTGTGTCACCAGGTATGGGTGAGGCCAAGGTGGCACCACCACTCCCCACGTCCATGTGAGGCCAACCTGCAGGCCATGCAGTGGAACCATGTCGCGATGATGCCCACGTAGGGACCAGAGTCACCAGGTGCAAATGAGGCCCAGATGGAGCATATTCACTAGGTCCAGGTCAGACCCAGTTGAGAACCAGAGTCTCCAGATCTGGTTGAGGCCTAGAGGGGTACCAGAATCACCTGGTCCAGGTGACATCTAGATGGGGACCAGAGGCACCAGGTCAGGGTGAGGCCCAGAGATTTTCCAGAGTCTTAATGTCCAGGTGAGGCTCAGGTGTGGAAAAGAGTCACCAGGTACCAACGATGCCCAGGTAAGGACCAGAGTCACCAGGTCTGGGTGATGCACAGATAGAATCAGAGTCACCAGTTCCAGGTGAGGCCAAGAAAGTGTCCACAGCAATCAGGTCCAGGTGGGGAACAAATCAGCAGGACTGGGTGAGACCCAGATGGGGACCAGATTCACCAGGTCTAGGTGAGTCCCAGGTGGTGACCAGAGTCCCCGGGTCCAGGAGAGGACCAGGTAAAGACCAGATTCACCAGGTCCAAGAGGCCCACGTGAGGATCTGAGTCACCAGGTATGGGTGAGTCCCAGGCGGCAACCCCACTCACCAGGTCCAGGTGTGTCCAAACTGCAGGCCAGAGTCTCCAGATGCATGTGAGCCCCTAGTGGGGACTGGAGTCACCAGGTAAATGTGAGTCTACAGGAATACCACAGTCACCAGGAACTGGTGTGTTTCATGTGGGTACCAGTGTCACAAGGTCCAGGTGAGACCTAGGTGGGGACCACACTCACCAGGTCCAGATTGAGGCCTAGGTGGGGGGATCAGAGTCATCAGGACCAGTTGAGGCCAAAGTGCGGAGCAAAGTTATCATGTCCAGGTGAGGCCCAGGTGGGGAACAGAGTAACCATGTCCCATTGATGCCAGGTGGGAAAAGAGTCACAAGGTCCAGACGAGGCCTAAGTGAGGAGTAGATTCACCAGGTCCTGTTGAGGCCCAGTTTAGGACCAGTGTCCCCAGCTCCGGGTGAGTCCCAGAGGGGGACCAGAGTCACTGGTTCTGGTGATATCCAGGTGGTGACCAGAGTCACCACGTCAGGGTGAGGCCCAGAGTGGGACGAGAATCACTAGGTCCAGGTGAGGCCCCGATGTGGAACTGAGAAACCATGTCCCATGATGCCCATATGATGACCTGAGTCACCAGGTCCAAGTGAGGTCCCTGTGGGAACCAGTCATCTCGTCCAGGTGAGGCCCAGGTGGGACCACAGTCACCAGGTCCAGGTGAGGCCCAGGTATATGAGAGTATCCAGGTCCCAATGATGCCCAGGTAAGGACCAGAGTCAACAGGTGCAGGAGAGGCACAAATATGGATCAGAGTCATTGTGTTCCATGTGAGGCCAGATGGAGAACACAGGAACCAGTTGCAGGAGAGCCCCATATGGGAACCAGAGCCCCCAGATCCAGGTGAGAACCAGGTGGGACCACAGTCACAAGGTCCAGGTCAGGCACAGGTGGAAAGAGGATTCACCGAGTCCAGGTGAGGCCCAGGTGGCGACCAGTCACCAGAACCAAGTGAGGACAAGCTAAGGACCAGATTCACCAGGTCCAATGAAGCCCAAGGGGTGAGAAGTGTAACCAGGTAAGGGTGAGGCCCAGAGGGGGAACCAGAGTAACCAGTTTAGTTTGAGGCCCAGAATGGGAACAGAGTTCCCTGTTCAGTGTGAGTCCCAGATGTGGAATAGAGTATCCAGGACCCAATGATGCCTGGGCGAGGACCAGAGTGCTGAGGACCATGCAGGCCCAGATGGGGAACAGAATCACTAGGTGCTGGTGAGGCATAGAATAAGACCACAGTCACCAGTATCAGGTGAGCCCCTTGTGGGAACCAGACCCACTCTATGCAGCTGAGTCCCAGGTCCATGTGAGGCTCACGTGAGGACCAGATTCATCAGGTCGAATTGAGGCATAGCTGGAGACAAGAGTCACCAGGTCTCGGTGCGGTCTAGGTGGGGCATGATTCAGCAGTTATGAGTTAGGTCAAAGTGGGGACGAGAGACACCAGGTCCAGGTGAGGCCAAACTGAGGACCAGAGTTACCAGATCCAGGTGAGGTCCATGTTGGAAAGAGAGTCACCAGGTCCAGGAGAGTTCCAGGTGGGGACCAGAGTCACCAGATCCAGGTGAAGTCCAGGTGGGGACCAGAGTCACCAGATCCAGGTGAAACCCAGGTGGGGACCAGAGTCACTAGGTCCAGATGAGCCCCATGTGAGGACCAGAGATACCAGGTACACGTGAGGCCCCGGTGGGGTTCAGAGGCAACAGGTCCATGTGAGGCCGACTTGGGGACCATGGTCAACAGGTCTACTTGAGGCCCAGGTGTGGAACACAGTAAGCAGGTGCAGGTGAGTCCCCGGTGGTGACAAGAGGAACCACGTCCAGGTAGGCCCAGGTGGGGACCAGGATCACCAGGTCCAGGGGAGGCCATTGAAAGAACCAGAGTCAACAGCTCGAGGTCAGGCGCAGGTGGCAACCAGGGTAAGCAGGTCCAAGTCAGCCCAAGTGAGGTTCACAGTCACTAGGGCACGGTGAGACCCAGAGGGGGACCAGAGTCACCTGGTCCAGGTGAGGTCCAGTTGTGGAACACAGTGACCGGGTCCCAATTTTGCCCAGTTGAGGACCATGGTGAACAAGACCAGGTGAGGCCCAGATGGAGACCGGAGTCGCCAAATCCAGGTGAAGACCAGGTGGGGACCAGTGTCACCGAATCCAGGGTAGTCTCAAGTGCAGACCAGAATCACAAGTTCCAGGTGAGGTGCAGGTGGCAACCACACTCACCAGGTCCCGGTGAGGCCCTGGTGTGGACCAGAGTCACGAGGTACATGAGAAGCTAGAAACACTGCAGCCACCAGGTCCACATGATGTCCATGTGGGAACGAGAATCACCAGTTACAGGTGAGGACCAGGTGGGGATCCGACTCACCATGTCCAGGTGAGTCCCAGATGGGAACCAGTGTCACCAAGTCCAGGTGTGGCCCATGTGAAGACCAGAGATAATAGGTCCGGCTGGGTCACTGTTAGTGAACAGTGTAACCATATCCTGATGCTACCCAGGTGGGTACCAGAGACACCAGGTCCTGGTCAGGCCCAGGTGGGACCAGATACCTGAGGTCCAGGTGAGGTCCCGATGGGATCAACAGTCACCAGGTCAGGTGAGGCCATGCTTAGGATCAGAGTCACCAGTTACAGGTGAGGCCCATGTGGAGCCAGAATCACCTGGTACAGAAAAGGCCAAAGTCAGGACCTGAGGTACCAGGATCTGGTCATTCCCAGTGGGGAATAGAGTAACCATGTCCCGATGATGCCCAGGTAGAACCAGAGTCATCAGGTCCAGGTGAGGCGCAGGTGGGGATCATATTCACTAGGTCCCGGTGAGGCCCAGTTGAGGACCAGAGTCACCAGGTCAAGTTGAGGCATAGAGGGGTACCAGATTCACCTGGTCTAGGTGACATCCAGATGGGGACCAGAGTCACCATGTTACGCTGAGGCCCAGAGGGGATCCAGAGTCATCATGTCCAAGTGAGTCTCAGGTGTGGAAAAGAGTATCCAGGTCATAATGGTCCACAGGTGAGGACCAGAGTCAGCAGCTCTGGATGAGGCCCAGTTAGGATCAGAGTCACCAGTTCCAGGTGAGGCCAAGAAGGTGTCCACAGCAATCAGGTCCAGGTGGGGAACAAAGTCACCAGGACTTGGTGAGGCCAAGATGGGGACCAGATTCACAAGGTCCAGGTTATTCCCAGGTGGGGACCAGAGTTACCAGTTCCGGGTGAGGACCAGTTAAGGACGAGATTCACCAGGTCCAAGTGAGACCCACGTGGGGACCTGTGTCACAATGTATGTGTGAGGCCCAGATTACCACCCCACTCACCAGGTCTAGGTGAGGCCAAACTGCAGGCCATGAAGAGGAACCATATCCCGATGATGCCCTAGTAGGGAACAGAGTTACCAGGTCCAGGTGAGGACAACCTGCAGGCCATGCAGTGGAACCATGTCCCGATGATGCCCATATAGGGACCAGAGACACCAAGTCCAAATGAGGCCCAGATGGAGCATATTCACTAGGTCCAGGTGAGGCCCATTTGAGGACCAGAGTCCCCAGATCTGGTTGAGGCCTAGAGGGGTACCAGAATCACTTGGTACAGGTGACATCCAGATGGGGACCAGAGTCACCAGGTCAGGGTGAGTCCCAGAGATTTTCCAGAGTCATCATGTCCAGGTGAGGCTCATTGTGGAACAGAGTCACCAGGTACCAACGATGCCCGGTGATGACCAGAGTCACCAGGTCTGGGTGATGCGCAGATAGAATCAGAGTCACCAGTTCCAGGTGAGGCCAAGAAAGAGTCCACAGCAATCAGGTCCAGGTGGGGAATAAATCACCAGGACTGGGTGAGACCCATATGGGACCAGATTCAACAGGTCCAGGTGAGTCCCAGGTGGTGACCAGAGTTACCAGTTTCGGGTGAGCACCAGGTAAGCACCAGATTCACAAGGTAAGTGAGGCCAACGTGGGAACCTGAGTCACCAGGTATCGGTGAGGCCCAAGTGGCAACCCCACTCACCAGGTCCAGGTGAGTCCAACCTGCAAGTCAGAGTCACCAGATCCACGTGAAGCCCTAGTGGGGACCGGAGTCACCAGGTAAATATGAGTCTACAAGATCACCACAGCCACCAGGTCCAGGTGTGGTTCATGTGGGAAAAAGAGTCACCAGGGCCAGGTGAGACCCAGGTGGGGACCACAGTCACCAGGTCCAGATTGAGGCCTAGGTGGGGGGACCAGAGTCATCAGGACCAGTTGAGGCCAAAGTGTGGAGCAAAGTTATCATGTCCAGGTGAGGCCCAGGTGGGGAACAGAGTAACCATGTCCCATTGATGCCAGGTGGGAAAAGAGTCACAGGTCCAGACGAGGCCTGAGTGAGGAGTAGATTCACCTAATCTTGTTGAGGCCCAGTTGAGGACCAGTGTCCCCAGCTCCGGGTGAGTCCCAGAAGGGGACCAGAGTCACGCGGTTCTGGTGATATCCAGGTGGGGACCAGACTCACCATGTCAGGGTGAGGCCCAGAGGGGGACGAGAATCACTAGGTCCAAGTGAGGCCCCGATGTGGAACTGAGAAACTAGGTCCCATGATGCCCATATGAGGACCTGAGTCACCAGGTCCAGGTGAGGTCCCTGTGGGAACCAGTCACCTCGTCCATGTGAGGCTCAGGTGGGACCACAGTCACCGGTCCAGGTGAGGCCCAGGTATATAAGAGAGTATCCAACTCCCAATGATGCCCAAGTAAGGACCAGAGTCAACAGGTCCAGGAGAGGTCCAAATATTGTTCAGAGTCATTGTGTTAGAGGTGACGCCAGTTGGAGACCACAGGAACCAGGTCCAGGAGAGCCCCATATGGGAACCAGAGCCACCAGATCCAGGTGAGGTCCAGGTGGGACCACAGTCACAAGGTCCAGGTGAGGCACAGGTGGCAACAGGATTGACCAAGTCCAGGCGAGGCCCAGGTGTCGACCAGTCTCCAGATCCAGGTGCGGACCAGCTAAGGACCAGATTCACCAGACCCTAGTGAAGCCCAAGGGGTGACCAGAGTCACCAGGTAACGGTGAGGCCTAGAGTGGAACAAGAGTAACCAGTTTAGTTTGAGGGCCAGAATAGGACCAGAAGTCCCTGTTCAAAGTGAGGCACGGGTGTGGAATAGAGTATCCAGGGTGAGGATCATTGGGTCCATCACCCAATGATGCCTGGGTGAGGACCAGAGTCACTAGGGCCATGCAGGCCCAGATATGGACAAATCACTAGGTCCTGGTGAGGCATAGAATAAGACCACAGTCAGCAGTATCATTTGATCCCCTTGCGTGAACCAGAGCCACTCTATCCAGCTGAGTCCCAGGTCCATGTGAGGCTCACGTGAGGACCAGATTCATTATGTCGAATTGACGCATATCTGGGGACAAGAGTCACCAGGTCTGGGTGCGGGTTAGGTGGGGCAAGATTCAGCAGTTCTGAGTTAGTTCAAAGTGGGGACAAGAGACACCAGGTCCAGGTGAGGCCAAACTGAGGACCAGAGTCACCAGATCCAGGTGAGGTCCATGTTGGAAAGAGAGTCACCAGGTCCAAGAGAGGTCGAGGTGGGGACCAGAGTCACCAGATCCAGGTGAAGTCCAGGTGAGGACCAGAGTCACCAGATCCACCTGAAGCCAAGGTGGGGACCAGAGTCACTAGGTCCCGATGAGGCCCTGGTGAGGACCAGAGTTACCAGGTACACGTGAGGCCCCGGTGGGGATCAGAGGCAACAGGTCCATGTGAGGCTGGCTTGGGGACCATGGTCAACAGGTCTACTTGAGGCCCTGGTGTGTAACACAGTAAGCAGGTCCAGGTGAGTCCCCAGTGGTGAAAAGAGTCACCACGTCCAGGTGAGTCCCAGGTGGGAACCAGGATCACCAGGTACAGTTGAGGCCCTTGAAAGAACTAGAGTCTCCTGGCAAAAAAACAGACACATAGATCAGTGAAACAGAATAGAGAATCCAGAAGTGAACCCTGAACTTTATGGGCAACTAATATTCGATAAAGGAGGAAAGACTATCCATTGGAAGAAAGACAGTCTCTTCAATAAATGGTGCTGGGAAAATTGGACATCCACATGCAGAAGAATGAAACTAGACCACTCTCTTTCACCATACACAAAGATAAACTCAAAATGGATGAAAGATCTAAATGTGAGACAAGATTCCATCAAAATCCTAGAGAAGAACACAGGCAACACCTTTTTGAACTCGGCCATAGTAACTTCTTGCAAGATACATCCACGAAGGCAAAAGAAACAAAAGCAAAAATGAACTACTGGGACTTCATCAAGATAAGAAGCTTTTGCACAGCAAAGGATACAGTCAACAAAACTCAAAGACAACCTACAGAATGGGAGAAGATATTGCAAATTACATATCAGATAAAGGACTAGTTTCTAAGATCTATAAAGAACTTATCAAAGTCAACACCAAAGAAACAAACAATCCAATCATGAAATGGGCAAAAGACATGAACAGAAATCTCACAGAGGAAGACATAGACATGGCCAACATGCACATGAGAAAATGCTCTGCATCACTTGCCATCAGGGAAATACAAATCAAAACCACAATGAGATACCACCTCACACCAGTGAGAATGGGGAAAATTAACAAGACAGGAAACAACCAATGTTGGAGAGGATGCGGAGAAAAGGGAATCCTCATACACTGTTGGTGGGAATGTGAACTGGTGCAGCCACTCTGGAAAACTGTGTGGAGGTTCCTCAAACAGTTAAAAATATACCTGCTCTACGACCCAGCAATTGCACTGTTGGGGATTTTCCCCAAAGAGACAAATGCAATGAAACGCCGGGACACCTGCACCCCGATGTTTATAGCAGCAATGGCCACGATAGCCAAACTGTGGAAGGAGCCTCGGTGTCCAACGAAAGATGAATGGATAAAGAAGATGTGGTTTATGTATACAATGGAATATTACTCAGCTATCAGAAATGACAAATACCCCCCATTTGCTTCAACGTGGATGGAACTGGAGGATATTATGCTGAGTGAAGTGAGCCAGTCGGAGCAAGACAAACATTATATGTTCTCATTCATTTGGGGAATATAAATAATAGTGAAAGGGAATATAAGGGAAGGGGGAAGAAATGTGTGGGAAATATCAGAAAGGGAGACAGAAGGTAAAGACTGCTAACTCTGGGAAACGAACTAGGGGTGGTAGAAGGGGAGGAGGGCGAGGGGTGGCAGTGAATGGGTGACGGACACTGGGGGTTATTCTGTATGTTAGTAAAGAGAACACCTATGAGAAAAAATAAATTAAAAAAAAAAAGAAAAAAGAAAGAACCAGAGTCAACAGGTCGAAGTCAAGCGCAGGTGCCAACCAGGGTCAGCAGGTCCAAGTCAGGCCAAAGTGGGGTTCACAGTCATTAGGGCACGGTGAGAACCAGAGGGGAACCAGAGTCACCTGGTCCAGGTGAGGTCCATTTGTGGAACACAGTCACCGGGCCCCAAATGTGCCCAGTTGAGGACCATGGTCAACAGGGCCAGGTGAGGCCCAGCTGGGGACCGAAGTCCCCAAATCCAGGTGAAGACCAGGTGGGGACCACAGTCACCAGATCCAGGGTAGTCTCAGGTGCAGACCAGAATCACCAAGTCCAGGTGAGGTACAGGTGGCAACCACACTCACCAGGGCCCGGTGAGGCCCTGGTGTGGACCAGAGTCACGAGGTACATGAGAAGCTAGAAACACTGCAACCACTAGGTCCACAGGATGTCCATGTGGGAACGAGAATCACCAGTTACAGGTGAGGACCAGGTGGGGATCCGACTCACCATTTCCAGGTGAGACCCAGGTGGGAACGAGTGCCACCATGTCCAGGTGTGACCCAGGTGAAGACCAGAGTTAATAGGTCCGGCTGGGTCACTGTTAGTGAACAGTGTAACCATATCCTGATGCTACCCTGGTGGGTACCAGAGACACCAGGTCCTGGTGAGGCCCAGGTGGGACCAGAGTCATGAGTTCCAGGTGAGGTCCCATGGGAACCACAGTCACCAGGTCAGGTGAGACCATGCTTAGGATCAGAGTCACCAGTTACAAGTGAGGCCCAGGTGGAGCCAGAGTCACCTGGTACAGAAGAGGCCAAAGTCAGGACCAGAGTTACCAGGATGAGGTCAGTCCCAGTGGGGAATAGAGTAACCATGACCCGATGATGCGCAGGTAGAACCAGAGTCACCAGGTCCAGATGAGGAGCAGGTGGGGAGCATATTCTCTAGGTCTCGGTGAGGCGCACTTGAGGACCAGAATCCCCAGGACTAGTTGAGGCCTAGAGGGGTACCAGATTCACCTGGTCTAGGTGACATCCAGATGTGGAGCAGAGTCATCATGTCAGGATGAGGCCCAGAGGGGATCCAGAGTCATCATGTCCAGGTGAGGCTCAGGTGTGGAACAGAGATCCAGGTCATAATGGTCCACAGGTGAGGACCAGAGTCACCAGATCTGGGTGAGGCCCAGTTAGGATCAGAGTCACCAGTTCCAGGTGAGGCCAAGAAGGAGTCCACAGCAGTCAGTTCCAGGTGGGGAACAAAGTCACGAGGACTGGGTGAGGCCCAGATGGGGACCAGATTCACCGGGTCCAGGTGATTCCCAGGGTGTGACCAGAGTTACCAGTTCCGGGTGAGGACCAAGTTAGGACCAGATTCACCAGGTCCAGTGAGGCCCACGTGGGTACCTGTGTCACCAAGCATGGGTGAGGCCCAGGTGGCAACCCCACTCCCCAGGTCCAGGTGAGGCCAAACTGCAGGCCATGCAGAGGAACCATGTCCCGATGATGCCCAGGTTGGGACTAGAGTTACCAGGTCCAGGTGAGGCCAATATGAAGGCCATGCAGTGGAACCATATCCCGATGATGCCCTGGTAGGGACCAGAGTCACCAGGTCCAAATCAGGTCCAGATGGAGCATATTCACTAGGTCCAGTGAGGCCCAGTTTAGAAGCACTGTCACCAGATCTGGTTGAGGCTTAGAGTAGTACCAGAATCACCTCGTCCAGGTGACATCCAGATGGGGACCAGAGGCATCAGGTCAGGGAGAGGCCCTGAGTGGTTCCAGAGCATCATGTCCAGGTTAGGCTCAGGCGTGGAACAGAGTCACCAGGTACCAATGATGCCCAGGTGAGTCCCAGAGTCACCAGATCTGGGTGACGCGCAGATAGGATCAGAGTCACCAGTTCCAGGTGAGGCCAAGAAAGAGTCCACAGCAATCAGGTCCAGGTGGGGAACAAAGTCACCAGGAGTGGGTGAGGCCCAGATGTGGTCCAGATTCACCAGGTCCAGGTGATGCCCAGGTGGTGACCAGAGTCCCCGGGTCTGGGACAGGACCAGGTAAGGACCAGATTCACCAGGTCCAAGAGGCCCACGAGGGGAATTGAGTCACCAGCTATGTGTGAGGCCCAGGTGGCAACCCCACTCACCAGGTAAAGGTGAGGCCAACCGGCAGGCCAGAGTCACCAGATCCAGGTGAGTCCCTAGTGGGGACCAGTGTCTCCAGGTAAATGTGAGTCTACAAGTACACCACAGTCACCAGGTCCAGGTGTGGTTCATGTGGGAACGAGAATCACCAGGTACAGGTGAGACCAGGTGGGCACCACAGTCACCAGGTCCAGACTGAGGCCTAGGTGGGGGGACCAGAGTCATCAGGACCAGTTGAGGCCAAAGAGTGGAGCAAAGTTACCATGTCCAGGTGAGGCCCAGGTGGGGAACAGAGTAACAATGTCCCATTGATGCCAGGTGGGAAAATGTCACAAGGTCCAGACGATGCCTATGTGAGGAGTAGATTCACCAGGTCCTATTGAGGCCCAGTTGAGGACCAGTGTCCCCAGCTCCGGGTGAGTACCAGAGGAGGACCAGAGTCACAGGTTCTCGTGATATCCAGGTGGGGACCAGAGTCACCACGTCAGGGTGAGGCCAAGAGGGCGACGAGAATCACTAGGTCCAGGTGAGGCCCCGATGAGGAAATGAGAACCAGGTCCCATGATGGCCATATGAGGACCTGAGTCACCAGGTCCAGGTGAGGTCCCTGTGGGAAAAACTCTCCTCATCCAGGTGAGGCCCGGGTGGGACCAAAGTCACCAGGTCCAGGTGAAGCCGAGTTATATAAGAGAGTATCGAGGTCCCAATGATGCCCATGTAAGGAACAGAGTCAACAGGTCCAGGAGAGGACAAAATATGGATCAGAGTCATTGTGTTCCAGGTGAGGCCAGATGGAGACCACAGGAACCAGGTTCAGGAGAGCCCCATATGGGAATCGGAGCCACCAGATCCAGGTGAGTTCCAGATGGGACCACAGTCACAAGGTCCAGGTGAGGCGCAGATGGCAACAGGATACACCAAGTCCAGGTGAGGCCCAGGTGGAGACCAGTCACCAGATCCAGGTGAGAACCAGCTAAGGACCAGATTCACCAGGCCCAAGTGAAGCCAAAGGGGTGACCAGAGTCACCAGGTTAGGGTGAGGCCCAGAGGGGGTACCAGAGTAACCAGTTTAGTTTGAGGCACAGAATGGGACCATAGGTCCCTGGTCAGAGTGAAGCCCAGGTGTGGAATAGAGTATCCCGGTCCCAATGATGCCTGCGGGAGGACCAGAGTCACTAGGGCCATGCAGGCCCAGATGGGAAACAGAATTACTAGGTCCTGGTGAGGCATAGAATAAAACCACAGTCACCAGAATCAGGTGAGCCCCATGTGGGAATAAGAGCCACTCTATCCAGCTTAGTAGCAGGTCCATGTGAGGCCCACTAGAGGACCGGATTCATCAGGTCGAATTGAGGCATAGCTGGGGACAAGAGGCACCAGGTCTGTGTGCGGCCTAGGTGGGGCAATTTTCAGCAGTGCTGAGGTAGGTCAAAGTGGGGTCGAGAGACGACAGGTCCAGGTGAGGCCAAACTGAGGACCAGAGTCACCAGATGCAGGTCAGGTCCAGGTGGGTACCAGAGTCACCAGATCCAGGTGAAGTCCAGGTGGAGACCAGAGTCAACAGATCCAGGTGAAGCCCAGGTGGGGACCAGAGTCACTAGGTCCAGATGAGGCGAAGGTGAGGACCAGGTTGCCAGGTACACGTGAAGCCCCGGTGGGGATCAGAGGCAACAGGTCCATGTGAGGCCGGCTTGGGGACCATGGTCAACAGGTCTACTTGAGGCCCAGGTGTGGAACACAGTAAGCAGATCCAGGTGAGTTCCCGGTGGTGACAAGAGTCACCAGGTCCAGGTGAGGCCCATGTGGGCACCAGGATCACCATGTCCAGGGGACGCCCTTGAAAGAACCAGAGTCATCAGTTCGATGTCAGGCGCAGGTGGCAACCAGGGTCAACAAGTCCAAGTCAGGCCAAAGTGGGGTTCACAGTCACTACGGCACGGTGAGACCCAGAGGGGGACCAGAGTCACCTGGTTCAGGGGAGGTCCATTTGTGGAACACAGACACCGGGTCCCAATTTTGCCCAGTTGAGGACCATAGTCAACAGGACCAGGTGAGGCACAGATGGGGACCGGAGTCCCCAAATCCAGGTGAAGCCCAGGTAGGGACTACAGTCACCAGATCCAGGGTAGTCTCAGGTGCAGGCCAGAATCACCAGGTCCAGGTGAGGTGCAGGTGGCAACCACACTCACCAGTTCCCGGTGAGGCCCTGGTGGGGACCAGAGTCACGAGGTACATGAGAAGATAGAAACATGCAGCCACCAGATCCACATGATGTCCATGTGGGAACGAGAATCACCAGTTACAGGTGAGGACCAGGCGGGGATCCGACTCACCATGTTCAGGTCAGACCCAAGTGGGTACCAGTGTCACCATGTCCAGGTGTGGCCCAGGTGAAGACCAGAGTTAATAGGTCCGGCTGGGTCACTGTTAGTGAACAGTGTAACCATATCCTGATGCTACCCAGGTGGGTACCAGAGACACCAGGTCCTGGTGAGGCCCAGGTGGGACCAGAGTCATGAGGTCCAGGTGAGGTCCCGAGGGGAACCACAGTCACCAGGTCAGGTGAGGCCATGCTTAGGATCAGGGTCACCAGTTACAGGTGAGGCCCAGGTGGTGCCAGAGTCACCCGGTAGAGAAGACGCCAAAGTCAGGACCAGAGTTACCAGGATCAGGTCAGTCCCAGTGGGGCATAGAGTAACCATGTCCCGATGATGCCCAGGTAGAACCCGAGTCTCCACGTCCAGATGAGGCGCAGGTGGGGAGTATATTCACTAGGTTCCGGTGAGGCCCAGTTGAGGACCACATCACCCGGTCTTGTTGAGGCCTAGATGGGTACCATATTCCCCTGGTCTAGGTGACATCCAGATGGGGACCAGAGTCACCATGTTACGCTGAGGCCCAGAGGGGATCCAGAGTCATCATGTCCAGGTGAGTCTCAGGTGTGGAAAAGAGTATCCAGGTCATAATGGTCCGCAGGTGAGGACCAGAGTCACCAGATCTGGATGAGGCCCAGTTAGGATCAGAGTCACCAGTTCCAGGTGAGGCCAAGAAGGTGTCCACAGCAATCAGGTCCAGGTGGGGAACAAAGTCACCAGGACTGGGTGAGGCCAAGATGGGGATCAGATTCAGAAGGTCCAGGTAATTCCCAGGTGGGGACCAGAGTTACCAGTTCCGGGTGAGGACCAGTTAAGGAGAGATTCACCAGGTCCAAGTGAGACCCACGTGGGGACCTGTGTCACAATGTATGTGTGAGGCCCAGATTACCACCCCACTCACCAGGTCTAGGTGAGGCCAAACTGCAGGCCATGAAAGGGAACCATGTCCCGATGATACCCTAGTAGGGAACAGATTTACCAGGTCCAGGTGAGGCCAACCTGCAGGCCATGCAGTGGAACCATGTCCCGGTGATGCCCAGGTAGGGACCAGAGACACCAGGTCCAAATGAGGTCCAGATGGAGCAAATTCACTAGGTCCAGGTGAGGCCCAGTTGAGGACCAGAGTCACCAGATTTGGTTGATGACTACAGGGGTACCAGAATCACCTGGTCCAGGTGACATGCAGATGGGGACCAGAGTCACCAGGTCAGGGAGAGGCCCAGAGAGGTTCCAGACTCATCATGTCCAGGTGAGGCTTAGGTGAGAACAGAGTCACCAGGTACCATGATGCCCAGGTGAGGACCAGAGTCACCAGATCTGGGTGAGGCCCTGTTAGGTTCAGAGTCACCAGTTCCAGGTGAGGCCCAAAAGGAATACACAGCAATCAGGTCCAGGAGGGGAACAAAGTCACCAGGACTGGGTGAGACCCAGATGGGGACCAGATTCACCAGGTCCAGTTGAGGCCCAGGTGGTGACCAGAGTCCCAGATCTGGGAGAGGACCATGTAAGGACCAGATTCACCAGGTAAATGTGAGTTTACAAGAACACCACAGTCACCAGGTCCAGGTGTGGTTCATGTGGGAAAAAGAGTCACCAGGTCCAGGTGACACCCAGGTGGAGACAACAGTCACCAGGTCCAGATTGAGGCCTAGGTGGGGGGACCAGAGTCATCAGGACCAGGTGAAGCCAAAGTGTGGAGCAAAGTTATCATGTCCAGGTGAGACTCAGTTGGGGAACAGAGTAACCATGTCCCATTGATGCCAGGTGAGAAAAGAGTCACAAGTTCCAGACGAGGCCTATGTGAAGAGTAGATCCATCAGGTCCTGTTGATGCCCAGTTGAGGACCAGTGTCCATAGCTCCGGTGAGTCTCAGAGGGGTACCAGAGTCACACGGTTGTGGTGATATCCAGGAGGGGACCAGAGTCACCACGTCAGGATGAGGCCCAGAGAGGGACGAGAATCACTAGCTCCAGGTGAGGCCCGATGTGGAACTGAGAAACCAGGTCCCATGATGCCCATATGAGGACCTGAGTTACCAGGTCCAGGTGAGGTCCCTGTGGGAACCAGTCACCTCGTCCAGGTGAGGCCGAGGTGGGACCACAGTCACCAGGTACATGTGAGGCCCAGGTATATAAGAGAGTATCGAGGTCCCAATGATGTCCAGGTAAGGACCAGAGTCAACAGGTCCAGGAGAGGCTCAAATACCGATCAGAGTCATTGTGTTAGAGGTGACGCCAGATGGAGACCACAGGAACCAGGTCCAGGAGAGCACCATATGGGAACCAGAGCCACGAGATCCAGGTGAGGTCCAGGTGGGACCCCAGTCACAAGATCCAGGTGAGGCGCAGGTGGCAACAGCATTCAGCAAGTCCAGGTGAGGCCCAGCTGGCGACCAGTCACCACATCCAGGCGCGGACCAGCTAAGGACCAGATTCACCAGGCCGAAGTGAAGCCCAAAGGGTGACCAGAGTCACCAGGTAAGGGTGAGCCCCAGAGGGGGGAACCAGAGTAACCAGTTTAGTTTGAGGCCCAGAATGGGACCAGAGGTCCCTGGTCAAAGAGGCCCAGGTGTGGAATAGAGTATCCAGGTTGAGGATCATTGGATCCATCACCCAATGATGCCTGGGTGAGGACCAGACTCACTGGGGCCATGCAGGCCCAGATGGGGAACAGAATCACTACGTCCTGGTGTGGCATAGAATAAGACCACAGTCAGCAGTATCAGCTGAGCCACTTGCGGGAACCAGAGCCATTCTATCCAGCTGAGTCCCAGGTCCAGGTGAGGCTCCCGTGAGGACCAGATTCATTAGGTCGAATTGAGGCATAGCTGGGGACAAGAGTCACCAGGTCTGGGTGCAGCCTAAGTTGGGCTAGATTCAGCAGGTCTGAGTTACGTCAAAGTGAGGACGAGAGACGCCAGTTCCAGGTGAGGCCAAACTGAGTATAGTGTCACCAGATCCATGTGAGGTCCATGTTTGAAAGAAAGTCACCAGTTCCGGGAGAGGTCCAGGTGGGGACCAGAGTAACCAGTTCCAGGTGAGGCCAAGAAGGAGTCCA
The DNA here is from genome assembly GCF_053574225.1 of Canis aureus. NCBI lineage: Eukaryota > Metazoa > Chordata > Mammalia > Carnivora > Canidae > Canis > Canis aureus. The sequence continues at coordinate 28,825,751 of NC_135648.1, forward strand.
CAGAAATCAGGTCCAGGTGGGGAACAAAGTCACCAGGACTGGGTGAGGCCTAGATGGGGACCAGATACACAAGGTCCAGGTGATATCCAGGTGGTGACCAGAGTTACCAGTTTCGGGTGAGGGCCAGGTTAGGACAAGATTCACCAGGTCCAAGTGAGGCCCACGTGGGGACCTGTGTCACCAGACATGGGTGAGGCCCAGGTGGCAACCCCACTGACCAGGTCCAGGTGAGGCCAACTTGCAGGCCATGCAGAGGAACCATGTCCCGATGATGACGATGTTGGGACCAGACTTACCAGGTCCAAGTGAGGCCAACCTGCAGGCCATGCAGAGTAACCATGTCCCAATGATGCCCACGTAGGGACCAGACTTACCAGGTCCACGTGAGGCCAACCTTTGGGACCTGCTGAGGAACCGTGTCCCGATGATGCCCATGTAGGGACCTGAGTTACCAGGTCCAGGTGAGGCCCCGATATGGAACTGAGAAACCAGGTCCCGTGATGCCCATATGAGGACCTGAGTCACCATGTGCAGGTGAGGTACCAGGCACCTCATCCAGGTGAGGCCCAGGTGGGACCAGTCACCAGGTCCACGTGAGGCCCAGGTACATAAGAGAATATCCAGGTCGCAATGATGCCCATGTATAGACCAGAGTCAACAGGTCCAGGAGAGGCCCAAATATGGATCAGAGTCATCTTGTTCCAGGTGAGGCCAGAAGGACACCACAGCAACCATGTCCAGGGGTGCCCCATATGGGAACCAGAGACACCAGATCCATGTGAGGTCCATGTTTGAAAGAAAGTCACCAGGTCCGGGAGAGGTCCAGGTGGGGACCAGAGTCACCAGTTCCAGGTGAGGCCAAGAAGGAGTCCACAGAAATCAGGTCCAGGTGGGGAACAAAGTCACCAGGACTGGGTGAGGCCTAGATGGGGACCAGATACACAAGGTCAAGGTGATATCCAGGTGGTGACCAGACTTACCAGTTCCGGGTGAGGACCAGGTAAGGACCAGATTCACCAGGTCCAAGAGGCCCACGTGGGGACCTGAGTCACCAGGTATGGGTGAGGCCCAGGTGGCAATAACACTCACCAGGTCCAGGTGAGGCCAACCTGCAGGCCATGCAGTGGAACCATATCCCGATGATGCCCAGGTAGGGAGAAGAGTTACTAGGTCCAGGTGAGGCCAACCTGCATGCCATGCAGAGGAAACATATCCGGATGATGCCCAGGTAGAGACAGACTTACCAGGTCCAGGTGAGGTCAACCTGCAGGCCATGCAGTGGAACCATATCCCGATGATGCCCAGGTAGGGACCAGAGTCACCAGGTCCAAATGAGGCCCAGATGGAGCATATTCACTAGGTACAGGTGAGTCCCCTTTGAAAACCAGAGTCACCAGATCTGTTTGAGGCCTAGGGGGTACCAGAATCACCTTGTTCATGTGACATCCAGATGGGGACCAGAGTCACTAGGTCAGGGTGAGGAACAGAGCGGTTACAGAGTCAACATTTCCAGGTGAGGCTCAGGTGTGGAACAGAGTCACCAGGTACCAATGATGCCCAGATGAGGACAAGAGTCACCCGGTCTGGGTGTCGCACAGATAATATCAGACTCACCAGTCCAGGTGAGGCCAAGAAAGGGCACAGCAATCAGTTCCAGGTGGGGAACAAAGTCACCAGGACTGGGTGAGGCCCATACGGGGACCAGATTCAACAGGTCCAGGTGAGGCCCAGGTGGTGACAAGAGTCCCGGGGTCTAGGAGAGGACCGGGTAAGGACAAGATTCACCAGGACCAAGAGGACCACGTAGGGACTTGAGTCACCAGGTATGGGTGAGGCCCAGGTGGCAACCCCACTCACCAGGTCCTGGTGAGACCAACCTGCAGGCCAGAGTCACCAGATCCACGTGAGTCCCTAGTGGGGACCGGATTCACCAGATAAAATTGAGTCTACAAGAACGCCAGAGTCACCAGGTCCAGGCGTGGTTCATGTAGGAACGAGACCACCAGGTCCAGGTGAGACCCAGGTGGAGACCACAGTCACCAGGTCCAGGTGTGACCCAGGTGGGGACCACAGTCACCAGGTTCAGTTTGAGGCCTAGGTGGGGGGATCAGAGTCATCGAGACCAGTTGAGGCAAAAGTGTGGAGCAAAGTTATCATGTCCAGGTGAGGCCCAGAGGGAACAGAGTAACCATGTCCCATTGATGCCAGGTGGGAAAAGAGTCACAAGGTCCAGACGAGACCTAAGTGAGGAGTAGATTCACCAGGTCCAGTTGTGCCCAGTTGAGGACCAGTATCCCAGCTCCAGGTGAGTCCCAGATGGGGAACAGAGTCACCCGATTCTGGTGATATCCAGATGGGGACCAGAGTCACCATGTCAGGCTGAGGCCCAGAGGGGATCCAGCGTCATCATGTCCAGGTGAGTCTCAGGTGTGGAAAAGAGTATCCAGGTCAAAATGTTCCACAGGTGAGGACCAGAGTCACCAGATCTGGGTGAGTCCCAGTTAGGATCAGAGTCAACCGTTCCAGGTGAGGCCCAAAAGGAGTCCACAGCAATCAGTTCCAGGTGGGGAACAAAGTCACCAGGACTGGGTGAGGCCCAATGGGGACCAGATTCACCAGGTCCAGATGATTGCCATGTTGTGACCAGACTTACTAGTTCCGAGTGAGGACCAGGTAAGGACCAGATTCACCCGGTCAAAGGGAGGCCCACGTGGGGCCCTAGTAACAAGGTATGGGGGAGGCCCAGGTGGCCACCCCACTCACCAGGTCCAGGTGAGGCCAACCTGCAGGCCATGCAGAGGAACCATGTCACGATGATGCCCTGGTTGGGACCAGAGTTACCAGATCCAGGTGAGGCCAACCTTCAGGCCATGCATTGGAACCATGTCCCGATGATGCCCAGGTAGGGACCAGAATCACCAGGTCCAAATGAGGCCCAGATGGAACATATTCACTAGGTCCAGGTGAGGTCCATTTGAGGACCAGAGTCCCCAGATCTGGTTGAGGCCTAGAGGGGTACCAGAATCACCTGGTCCAGGTGACATCCAGATGGGGACCAGAGTCACCAGGTCAGGCTGAGGTTCAGAGAGGTTCCAGAGTCATCATGTCCTGGTGAGGCTCAGGTGTGGAACAGAGGCACCAGGTACCAACGATGCCCAGGTGAGGACCAGAGTCACCAGGTCTGGGTGATGCGCAGATAGAATCAGAGTCACCAGTTCCAGGTGAGGCCAAGAAAGAGTGCACAGCAATCAGGTCCATTTGGGGAACAAAGTCACCAGGACTGGGTGAGGCCCAGATGGGGACCAGAATCACCAGGTCCAGGTGAGGCCCAGGTGGTGACCAGAGTCCCCAGGTCCGGGAGAAGACCAGGTAAGGACCAGATTCACCAGGTCCAAGAGGCCCACGTGGGGACCTGAGTCACCAGGTATGGGTGACGCCCAGGTGTCAACCCCACACACCAAGTCCAGGTGAGGCCAACCTGCAGGCCAGAGTCTCCAGATCCAGGTGAGGCCCTAGTGGGGACCAGAGTCACCAGGTAAATGTGAGTCTACAAGAACACCACAGTCACCAGGTCCTGGTGTGGTTCATGTGGGAACGAGAGTCTCCAGGTCCAGGTGAGACCCAGGTGGGGACCACAGTCACCAGGTCCAGATTGAGGCCTAGGTGGGGGGACGAGAGTCATCAGGACAAGTTGATGCCAAAGTGTGGAGCAAAGTTATCATGTCCAGGTGAGGCCCAGGTGGGGAACAGAGTAACCATGTCCCATTGATGCCAGGTGGGAAAAGAGTCACAGGTGGAGACGAGGCCTAAGTGAAGAGTAGATTCATCAGGTCCTGTTGAGGCCCAGTTGAGGAGCAGTGTCCCCAGCTCCGGGTAAGTCCCAGAAGGGGACCAGTGTCACCCAGTTCTGGTGATATCCAGGTGGGGACCAGAGTCACCACGTAGGGTGAGGCCCAGAGCGGGACGAGAATCACTAGGTCCAGGGTTGGCCCCGATGGGGAAATGAGAAATCATGTCCCATAATGTCCATATGAGGACCTGAGTCACCAGGTCCAGGTGAGGTCCCTGTGGGAACCATTCACCTCATCCAGGTGAGGCCCAGGTGGGACGACAGTCACCAGGACCAGGTGAGGCCCAGGTATATAAAAGTGTACCCACGTCCCAATGATGCCCAGGTAAGTACCAGAGTCAACAGGTCCAGGAGAGGGCAAATATGGAACAGAGTCATTGTGTTCCAGGTGAGGCCAGATGGAGACCACAGGAACCAGGACCAGGAGAGCCCCATATGGGAACCAGAGCCACCAGATCCAGGTGAGGTCCAGGTGGGAAAACAGTCACAAGGTCCCGGTGACGCGCAGGTGGCAACAGGATTCACCAAGTCCAGGAGAGGCCCAGATGGCGACCAGTCACAGATCCAGGTTCGGACCATCTAAGTACCAGATTCACCTGGCCCAAGTGAAGCCCAAGGGTTGACCAGAGTCACCAGGTCAGGGTGAGACCCAGAGGGGGAACAAGAGTAACTAGTTTAGTTTGAGGCCCAGAATGGGACCAGAGGTCCCTGGTCAAAGTGAGACCCAGGTGTGGAATAGAGTATCCAGGTCCCAATGATGGCTGAGTGAGGACCAGAGTCACTAGGGCCATGCAGGCCCAGATGGAGAACAGAATCACTAGGTCCTGATGAGTCATAGAATCAGACCACAGTCAGCAGTATCAGGTGAGCACCTTGTGGAAAGCAGAGCCACTCTATCCAGCTGAGACCCAGGTCCATGGGAGGCCCACGTAAGTAACATATTCATCAGGTCGAAATGAGGCATAGCTGGGGACAAGAGTCACCAGGACTGGGTGCGGCCTAGGTGGGGCAAGATTCAGCAGTTCTGAGTTACTTCAATGTGGGGACGAGAGACGCCAGATCCAGGTGAGGCCAAACTGAGGACCAGAGTCACCATATCCAGTTGAGGTCCATGTTGGAAAGAGAGTCACCAGGTCCAGGAGAGGTCCAGGTGGGGACTAGAGTCACCAGATCCAGGTGAAGCCCAGTTGGGGATCAGAGTCACTAGGTCCAGATGAGGCCCAGGTGAGGACTAGAGTTATCAGGTACACGTGAGGCCCCGGTGAGGATCAGAGGCCACAGGTCCATGTGAGGCCGGCTTGGGGACCATGGTCAACAAATCTACTTGAGGCCCAGGTGTGGAACACAGTAAGCAGGTCCAGGTGAGTCCCCAGTGGTGACAAGAGTGACCACGTCCAGGTGAGACACAAGTGGGGACCAGGACCATCAGGTCCCGGGGAGTCCCTTGAAAGAACCAGAGTCAACAGTTCGAGGTCAGGCGCAGGTGGCAACCAGGGTCAGGAGGTCCAATTCAGGCCAAAGTGGGGTTCACAATCACTAGGGCATGGTGAGACCCAGAGGGGGACCAGAATCACCTGGTCCAGGTGAGGCCCAGGTGAGGACCAGGTTCACCATATCTGGTTCGGCTTAGAAGGATACCAGAATCACCTGATCGAGGTTATATCCAGATGGGGCCCAGAGTCACAAAGTCAGGGTGAGGCCCAGAGTCGTTCCAGAGTCATCGGCTCCAGGTGAGGCTAAGGTGTGGCACAGAATCACCAGGTACCAATGATGCCCAGGTGAGGACCAGAGTCACCAGATCTGGGTACACGCAGATAGGATCAGAGTCACCAGTTCCAGGTGACGCCAAGAAGGCGTCCACAGCAATCAGGTCCAGGTGGTGAAGAAGTCACCAGGACTTGGTGAGGCCCAGATTTGGACCAGATTCACCAGGTCCAGGTTATTCCAGGTGGTTACCAGGGTCCTCGGGTCTGGGAGAAGACCAGCTAAGGACCAGATTCAACAGGTCCAAATGAGACCCACGTGGGGAACTGAGTCACCAGCTATGTGTGAGGCCTAGGTGGCAACCCCACTCCCCAGGTCCAGGTGAGGCCAACCTGCAGGCCAGAGTCACCAGATGCAGGTGAGGACCAGATGGGGACCAGAGTCAACAGATCCATGTGAGGTCCATCTTCAAAGAGAGTCACCAGGTCCAGGAGATGTCCAGGTGGGGACCAGAGTCACCAGATCCAGGTGAAGTCCAGGTGGGGACCAGAGTCACCAGATCCAGGTGAAGCACAGGTGGGGACCAAAGTCAATAGGTCAAGATGAGGCCCTGGTGAGGACCAGAGTTACTAGGTACACGTGAGGCACCGGTGGGGATCAGAAGCAACAGGTCCATGTGAGGCCGGCTTGGGGACCATGGTCAACAGGTCTACTTGAGGCCCAGGTGTGGAACACAGTAAGCACGTCTAGGAATTCCCCGGGGGTGACAAGAGTCACAACGTCCAGGTGAGACCCACGTGGGGACCAGGACCACCAGGTACTCGGGAGGCCATTGAAAGAACCAGAGTCAACACTTCGAGGTCAGGCGTAGGTGGCAACCAGGGTCAGCAGGTCCATGTCAGGCCAAAGTGGGGTTCACAGTCACTAGGGCACGGTGAGACCCAGAGGGGGAACAGAGTCACCTGGTTCAGGTGAGGTTCAGTTGTGGAACACAGTCACCGGGTCCCAATTTTGCCCAGTTGAGGACCATGGTCAACAGGGCCAGGTGAGGCCCAGATGGGGACCGGAGTCCCCAAATCCAGGTGAAGCCCAGTTGGGGAACACAGTCACCAGATCCGGGGTAGTCTCAGGTGCAGATCAGAATCACCAGGTCCAGGTGAGGTGCAGGTGGAAACCACACTGACCAGGTCCCGGTGAGGCCCTGGTGGGGACCAGAGACACGAGGTACATGAGAAGCTAGAAACGCTGCAGCCACCAGGTCCACATGATGTCCACGTGGGAACGAGAATCACCAGTTAGAGGTGAGGACCATGTGGCGATCCGACTTCCCATGTCCACGTGAGACCCAGGTGGAAACAAGTGTCACCATGTCCAGGTGTAGCCCAGTTGAAGACCAGAGTTAATAGTTCCCGCTGGGTCACTGTTAGTTAACAGAGTACCATATCCTGATGCTAACCAAGTGGGTACAAGAGACACCAGGTCCTGGTGAGGGCCAAGTGGGACCAGAGTCACCAGATCTGGTTGAGGCCTAGAGGGGTACCAGAATCACCTGGTCCAGGTGACATCCAGATGGGGACCAGAGTCACCAGGTCAGTGTGAGGCCCAGAGAGGAAACACAGTCATCATGTCCAGGTGAGGCTCAGGTGTGGAACAGAGTCACCAGGTACCTATGATGCCCAGGTGAGGACCAGAGTCACCAGATATGGGTGATGCGCAGATAGGACCAGAGTCACCAGGTCTAGGTGAGGCAAAGAAAGTGTCCACAGCAAGCAGGTCCAGGTGGGGAACAAAGTCACCAGGACTGGGTGAGGCCCAGATGGGGTTCAGATTCACCAGGTCCAGGTGAGGCCCAGGTGGTGACCAGAGTTCCCGGGTCTGGGAGAGGACGAGGTACGGACCAGTTTACCAGGTCCAAGAGTCCCACGGGGGGACCTGAGTCACCAGGTATGGGTGAGGCCCAGGTTGCCATCCCACTCACAAGGTCCAGGTGAGGCCAACCTGCAGGCCAGAGTCACCAGAACCAGGTGAGGCCCCAGTGGGGACCGGAGTCACCAAGTAAATGTGAGTCTACAAGAACACCACAGTCACCAGGTCCTGGTGTGGTTCATGTGTGAACGAGAGTCACCAGGTCCAGGTGAGACCCAGGTGGGGACCACAGTCACCAGGTCCAGATTGAGGCCTAGGTGGGGGGACCAGAGTCATGAGGAACATTTGAGGCCAAAGTGTGGAGCAAAGTTATCATGTCCAGGTGAGGCCCAGGTGGGGAACAGAGTAACCATGTCCCATTGATGCCAGGTGGGAAAAGAGTCACAAGGTACAGACGAGGCCTAAGTGAGGAGTAGATTCACCAGGTCCTGTTGAGGCCCGGTTGAGTACCAGTGTCCCCAGCTCCGGGTGAGTCCCAGAGGGGGATCAGAGTCACCCGGTTCTGGTCATATCCAGCTGGGGACCAGAGTCACCACGTCAGGGTGAGGCCCAGAAAGGGATGAGAATCACTAGGTCCAGGTGAGGCCCCGATGTGGAACTGAAACCAGGTCCCATGATGCCCGTATGAGGACCTGAATCACCAGGTACTGGTGAGGTCCCTGTGGGAACCAGTCACCTCGTCCATGTGAGGCCCAGGTGGGACCACAGTCACAGGTCCAGGTGAGGCCCACGTATATAAGAGAGTATCCAGTTTTCAATGATCCCCAGGTTAGGAGCAGAGTCAACAGGCCCAGGAGAGGCCCAAATATGGATCAGATTCATTATGTTCCAGGTGAGTCCAGATGGATACCACGGAAACCAGGTCCAGGAGAGCCCCATATGGAACCAGAGCCACCAGATCCAGGTGAGTTCCAGGTGGGACCACAGTCACAAGGTCCAGGGGAGTCACAGGTTGCAACAGGATTCACCATGTCCAGCTGAGGCCCAGGTGGCGACCAGTCACCAGATCCAAGTGCGGACCATCTATGGACCAGATTCACCAGGCCCAAGTGAAGCCCAAGGGGTGACCAGAGTCACCAGGTAATGGTGAGGCCCAGATTTGGAACCAGAGTAACCAGTTTAGTTTGAGGCCCAGAATGGGACCAGAGGTCCCTGGTCAAAGTGCGGTCCAGGTGTGGAATAGAGTATCCAGGTCCCAATGATGCCTGGGTGAGGACCATAGTCACTAGGGCCATGCAGGCCCAGATGGGGAACAGAATCACTAGGTCCTGGTGAGGCATAGAATAAGACCAGAGTCAGCAGTATCAGGTTAGCCCCTTGTGGGAACCAGAGCCACTCTATCCAGCTGAGTCCCAGGTCCATGTGAGGCCCACGTGAGGACCAGATTCATCAGGTCGTATTGAGGCATAGCTGGGGACAAGAGTCACCAGGTCTGGATGCGGCCTAGGTGGGGCAAGATTCAGCAGTTCTGCGTCTGGTCAAACTGGGGACGAGAGACACCAGGTCCAGGTGAGGCCAAACAGAGGACCAAGGTCACCAGATCCAGGTGAGGTCCATGTTGGAAAGAGAGTCACCAGGTCCAGGAGAGGTCCAGGGGGGACCAGAGTCACCAGATCCGGATGAAATCCAGGTTGGGATCAGAGTCACCATATCCAAATTGGCCCAGGTGAGGACCAGAGTAACCAGGTACACGTGAGGCCCCGGTGGGGATCAGAGGCAACATGTCCATGTGAGGCCGGCTTGGGGACCATGGTCAACAGTTCTACTTGAAGCCCAGGTGTGGAACACAGTAAGCAGGTCCAGGTGAGTCCCATGTTGGGACAAGTGTCACCACGTCCAGTTGAGGAGCAGGTGGGGAGAAGGATCACCAGGTACAGGGGAGGCCCTTGAAAGAACCAGAGTCAACAGTTCGAGGTCTGGCGTAGGTGGCAACCAGGGTCAGCAGGGGCAAGTCAGTTCAAAGTGGGGTTCACAGTCACCAGGGCACGGTGACACCCAGAAGGGGACCAGAGAGACCTGGTCCAGGTGAGGTCCAGTTGTGGAACACAGTCACCGGGTCCCAATTTTGCCCAGTTGAGGACCATGGTCAAAAGGGCCAGGTGAGGCCCAGATGGGGACCGGAGTCCCCAAATCCAGGTGAAGCTCAGGTGGGGACCAGAGTCACCAGATCCAGGGTAGTCTCAGGTGCAGACCAGAATCACCAGGTCCAGGTGAGGTGCAGGTGGCAACCACACTCACCAGGTCCCGGTAATGCCCTGGTGGGGACCAGAGTGACGAGGTACATGAGAAGCTAGAAACACTGCGGCAACCAGGTCCACATCATGTCCATGTGGGAACGAGAATCACCAGTTACAGGTGAGGACCGGGTGGGATTCCGACTCACAATGTCCAGGTGAGACCCTGGTGGGTACCACTGACACCATGTCCAGGTGTGGCCCAGGTGAAGACCAGATTTAATAGTTCCGGCTGGGTCACTGTTAGTGAACAGTGTAACCATATCCTGATGCTACCCTGGTGGGTACCAGAGACACCAGGTCCTGGTGAGGGTCAGGATGGACCAGAGACATGAGGTCCAGGTGAGGTTCCATTGGGAACCACAGTCACCAGGTCTGGTGAGGCCATGCTTAGGATCAGAGTCACCAGTTAGAGGTGAGGCACAGGTGGAGCCAGAGTCACCTGGGACAGAAGAAGCCAAAGTCAGGACCAGAGTTACAAGGATCAGGTCAGTCCCAGTGAGGAATAGAGTAACCATGTCCCGATGATTCCCAGGTAGAACCAGAGTCACCAGGTCCAGATGAGGTGCAGGTGGGGAGCATATCCACTAGGTCCCGGTGAGGCCCAGTTGAGGACCAGAATGCCCAGGTCTAGTTGAGGCCTAGAGGGGAACCAGATTCACCTGGTCTTGGTGACATCCAGATGGGGACCAGAGTCACCATGCCAGGGTGAGGCACAGAGGGGATCCAGAGTCATCATGTCCAGGTGAGGCTCAGGTGTGGAACAGAGTATCGAGGTCATAATGGTCCACAGGTGAAGACCAGAGTCACCAGATCTGGGTGAGGCCCACATAGCATCAGACGCACCAGTACCAGGTGAGTTCAAGAAGGAGTCCACAGCAATCAGGTCCCGGTAGGGAAAAAAGTCACCAGGACTGGGTGAGGCCCAGATGGGGATCTGATTCACCAGGTCCAGGTGATTCCCAGGTGGTGACCTGAGTTACCAGTTCCGGGTGAGGACCAGGTAAGGTCCAGATTCACCAGGTCCAAGTGAGGCCCACGTGGGGACCTGTGTCACCGGTAGGGGTGAGGCCCAGATGGCAACCCCACTCACCAGGTCCAGGGGAGACCAACCTTCGGGCCATGCAGAGGAACCGTGTCCCGATAATGCCCAGGTAGGGACCAGAGTTTCGAGTTGCAGGTGAGGCCCTAATGGGGACCGGAGTCACCAGGTAAATGTGAGTCTACAAGAACACCACAGTCACCAGGTCCAGGTGTGGTTCATGTGGGAACAAGAGTCACCAGGTCCAGGTGAGACCCAGGTGGGGACCACAGTCACCAGGTCCAGATTGGGGACTAGGTGGGGGACCTGAGTGATCAGGACCAATTGAGGCCAAAGTGCGGAGCAAAGTTATCATGTCCAGGTGAGGCCCAGGTGGGGAACAGAGTAACCATGATCCATTGATGCCAGGTGGGAAAAGAGTCACAAGGTCCAGACGTGGCCTAACTGAGGAGTCGATTCACCAGGTCCTGTTGAGGCCCAGATTAGGACCACTGTCCCCAGCTTCGGGTGAGTCCCAGAGGAGGACCAGAGTCACCCAGTTCTGGTGATCTCCAGGTGGTGACCAGAGTCACCATGTCAGGATGAGGCCCAGAGCTGGACGAGAATCACAAGGTCCAGGTGAGGCCCCGATGTGTAACTGAGAAACCAGGTCCCATAATGCCCATATGAGGACCTGAGTCACCAGGTCCAGGTGAGGTCCCTGTGGGAACCAGTCACCTCGTCCAGGTGAGGCCCAGGTGGGACCACAATCACCAGGTCCACGTGAGGCCCAGTTATATAAGAGAGTATCCAGGTCCCAATGATGCCCAAGTAAGGACCAGAGTCAACAGGTCCAGGAGAGGCCCAAATATGGATCAGAGTCATTGTGTTCCAGGTGAGTCCAGATGGAGACCACAGGAACCAGGTCCAGGAGAGCCCCATATGGGAACCAGAGCCAACAGATCCAGGTGAGGACCCGGTGGGACCACAGTCACAAGGTCCAGGTGAAGCGCATGTGGAAACAGGATTCACCGAGTCCAAGTGAGGCCCAGGTGGCGACCAGTCACCAGATCCAAGTGAGGATAATTAAGACCAGATTCACCAAGCCCAATGAAGCCCAAGGGGTGACCAGAGTAACCAGGTAAGTGTGAGGCCCAGAGGGGGAACCAGAGTAACCAGTTTAGTTTGAGGAAAAGAATGGGACCAGAGGTCCCTGGTCAGAGTGAGTCCCAGATGTGGAATAGAGTATCCAGGTCCCAATGATGCCTGGGTGAGGACCAGAGTCACTAGGGCCATGGAGGCCCAGATGGGGAACAGAATCACCAGGTCCTGGTGTGGCATAGAATAAGACCACAGTCACCAGTATCAGGTGAGCCCCTTGTGGGAACCAGAGCCACTCTATGCAGCTGAGTCCCACGTCCATGTGAGGCCCACGTGAGGACCAGATACATCAGGTCGAATTGAGGCATAGCTGGGGACAAGAGTCACCAGGTCTGGGTGCGGTCTAGGTGGGGCATGATTCAGCAGTTCTGAGTTAGGTCAAAGTGGGGACGAGAGACACCAGGTCCAGGTGAGGCCAAACTGAGTACCAGAGTTACCCGATCCAGGTGAGGTCCATGTTGGAAAGAGAGTCACCAGGTCCGGGAGAGGTCCAGGTGGGGACCAGAGTCACTAGATCCAGGTGAAGTCCAGGTGGGGACCAGAGTCACCAGATACAGGTGAAGCCCAGGTGGGAACCAGAGTCACTAGGTCCAGATGAGGCCCAGGTGAGGACCAGAATTACCCGGTACACGTGAGGCACCGGTGATGATCAAAGGCAACAGGTCCATGTGAGGCCGGCTTAGGGACCATGGTCAACAGATCTACTTGAGGCCCAGGTTTGGAACACAGTAAGCAGGTCCAGGAGAGTCACCGGTGGTGACAAGTGTCACCACGTCCAAGGGAGACCCAGGTGGGGACCAGGATCACCAGGTCGATGTGAGGCCTTTGAAAAACCAGAGTCTACAGTTTGAGGTCAGGTGCAGGTGGCAACCAGTATCAGCAGGTCCAAGTCAGGTCAAAGTGAGGTTCACAGTCACTAGGGCACGGTGAGACCCAGAGGGTGACGACAGTCACCTGGTCCAGGTGAGTTCCAGTTGTGGAACACAGTCACCGGGTCCCAATTTTGCCCAGTTGAAGACCATGGTCAACAGGGCCAGGTGAAGCCCAGATGGAGACCGGAGTCCCCAAATCCAGGTGAAGCCCAGGTGGGGACTACAGTCACCAGATCCAGGGTAGTCTCAGGTGTAGACCAGAATCACCAGGTCCAGGTGAGGTGCAGGTGGCAACCACACTCACCAGTTCCCGGTGAGGCCCTGATGGGGACCAGATCCACGAGGTATATGAGAAGCTAGAAACACTGCAGGCACAAGGTCCACATTATGTCCATGTGGGAAAGAAAATCACCAGTTACAGGTGAGGACCAGGTGGGGAACCAACTCCCCTTGTCCAGGTGAGTCCCAGGTGGGAACCAGTGTCACCATGTCCAGGTGTGGCCCAGGTGAAGACCAGAGTTAATAGGTCCGGCTGGGTCACTGTTAGTGAACAGGGTAACCATATCCTGATGCTACCCAGGTGGGAACCACAGAAACCAGGATCTGGTGAGGCCCAGGTGGTCCCAGAGACATGAGGTCCAGAAGAGGTCCCGATGGGACCCACAGTCACCAGGTCAGTTGAGGCCATGCTTAGGATCAGAGTCACCAGTTACAGGTGAGGCCCATGTTGAGCCAGAGTCACCTGGTACAGAAGAGGCCAAAGTCAGGACCAGAGTTACCAGGATCAGGTCTGTCCCAGTGGGGAATAGAGTAACCATGCCCCGAGGATGCCCAGGTAGAACCAGAGTCACCAGGTCCAGATGAGGCGCAGGTGGGGAGCATATTCACTCGGTCCCGGTGAGGCCCAGTTGCAGACCAGAGTCACCAGGTCTATTTGAGGACTAGAGGGGTACCAGATTCACCTGGTCTAGGTGACATCCAGATGAGGACCAGAGTCAACATGTCAGGGTGAGGCCCAGAGAGGCTCCAGAATCATCATGTCCAGGTAGGGCTCAGGTGTGGAACAGAGTATCCAGGTCATAATGGTCCACAGGTGAGGACCAGAGTCAGCAGATCTGGGTGAGGCCCAGTTAGGATCAGAGTCACCAGTTCCAGGTGAGGACAAGAAGGAGTCCACAGCAATCAGGTCCAGGTGGGGAACAAAGTCACCAGGACTGGGAGAGGCCCAATGGGGACCAGATTGACCAGGTCCAGGTGAGGCCCAGGTGGTGACCAGAGGCCCCGGGTCTGGGAGAGAACCAGGTAAGGACCAGATTCACCAGGTCCAAGAGGCCCACGTGGGGACCTGAGTCACCAGGCAAGGGTGAGGCCCAGGTGGCAATAACACACTCACCAGGTCGAGGTGAGGCCAACCTGCAAGCCATGCAGTGGAACCATATCCCGATGATGCCCAGGTAGGGAGAAGAGTTACCTGGTCCAGGTGAGGCCAACCTGCATGCCATGCAGTAGAAACATATCCAGATGATGCCCAGGTAGAGACCAGACTTACCAGGTCCAGGTGAGGCCAACCTGCAGGCCATGCAGTGGAACCATATCCCGATGATGCCCAGGTAGGGACCAGAGTCACCAGGTCCAAATGAGGCCCAGATGGAGCATATTCACTAGGTACAGGTGAGTCCCCTTTGAAGACCAGAGTCACCGGATCTGTTTGAGGCCTAGGGGGTACCAGAATCACCTTGTCCATGTGACATCCAGATGGGGACCCGAGTCACCAGGTCAGGGTGAGGCCCGGAGATGTTCCAGAGTCATCATGTCCAGGTGAGGCTCAGGTGTGGAACAGAGTCACCAGGTCCCAATGATGCCCAGGTGAGGAACAGAGTCACCAGGTCTGGGTGACGCGCAGATAGGATCAGAGAGACCAGATCTTGTTGAGGCCTAGAGGGGTACCAGATTCACAAAGTCAAGGTGAGGCACAGGTGGTGACCAGAGTCCCCGACTGGGAAAGGACCAGGTAAGGACCAGATTCACCAGGTCCAAGAGGCCCACGTGGGGACCTGAGTCACCAGGTATGGGTGAGGCCCAGGTGGCAATAACACTCACCAGGTCCAGGTGAGGCCAACCTGCAGTCCATGCAGTGGAACCATATCCTGTTGATGCCCAGGTAGGGAGAAGATTACCAGGTCCAGGTGAGGCCAACCTGCATGCCATGCAGTGGAAACATATCCAGATGATGCCCAGGTAGAGACCAGACTTACCAGGTCCAGGTGAGGCCAACCTGCAAGCCATGCAATGGAACCATGTCCCGATGATGCCCAGGTATGGACCAGAGTCACCAGGTCCAAATGAGGCCCAGATGGAGCATATTCACTAGGTACAGGTGAGTCCCCTTTGAAAACCAGAGTCACCAGATCTGTTTGAGGCCTAGGGGGTACCAGAATCACCTTGTCCATGTGACATCCAGATGGGGACCAGAGTCACTAGGTCAGGGTGAGGCCCAAGCGGTTCCAGAGTCAACATTTCCAGGTGAGGCTCAGGTGTGGTACAGAGTCACCAGGTACCAATGATGCCCAGGTGAGGACAAGAGTCACCCGGTCTGGGTGACGCACAGATAGGATCAGACTCAGCAGTCCAGGTGAGGCCAAGAAAGGGCACAGCAATCAGGTCCAGGTGGGGAACAAAGTCACCAGGACTGAGTGAGGCCCAGATGGGGACCAGATTCACCAGGTCCAGGTGAAGCCCAGGTGGTGACAAGAGTCGCCGGGTCTAGGAGAGGACCGGGTAAGGACAAGATTCACCAGGTCCAAGAGGCCCACGTAGGGACTTGAGTCACCAGGTATAGATGAGGCCCAGGTGGCAACCCCACTCACCAGGTCCTGGTGAGACCAACCTGCAGGCCAGAGTCACCAGATCCACGTGAGTCCCTAGTGGGGACCGGATTCACCAGGTAAAATTGAGTCTACAAGAATGCCAGAGTCAACAGGTCCAGGCGTGGTTCATGTAGGAACGAGACCACCAGGTCCAGGTGAGACCCAGGTGGGGACCACAGTCACCAGGTCCAGGTGTGACCCAGGTGGGGACCACAGTCACCAGGTTCAGTTTGTGGCCTAGGTGGGCGGATCAGAGTCATCAGGACCAGTTGAGGCCAAAGTGTGGAGCAAAGTTATCATGTCCAGGTGAGGCCCAGTGGGAACAGAGTAACCATGTCCCATTGATGCCAGGTGGGAAAAGAGTCACAAGGTCCAGACGAGTCCTAAGTGAGGAGTAGATTCACCAGGTCCAGTTGTGCCCAGTTGAGGACCAGTGTCCCAGCTCCGGGTGATTCCCAGAGGGGGAACAGAGTCACCCGATTCTGGTGATATCCAGATGAGGACAGAGTCACCATGTCAGGCTGAGGCCCAGAGGGGATGCAGCGTCATCATGTCCAGGTGAGTCTCAGGTGTGGAACAGAGTATCCAGGTCATAATGGTCCACAGGTGAGGACCAGAGTCACCAGATCTGGGTGAGGCCCAGTTAGGATCAGAGTCACCCGTTCCAGGTGAGGCCAAGAAGGAGTCCACAGCAATCAGGTCCAGGTGGGGAACAAAGTCACCAGGACTGGGTGAGGCCCAATGGGGACCAGATTCACCAGGTCCAGATGATTCCCATGTTGTGACCAGACTTACTAGTTCCGAGTGAGGACCAGGTAAAGACCAGATTCACCAGGTCAAAGGGAGGCCCACTTGGGCCCTGTGTCACAAGGTATGGGGGAGGCCCAGGTGGCAAACCCACTCACCAGGTCCAGGTGAGGCCAAGCTGCAGGCCATGCTGTGGAACCATGTCCCGATGATGCCCAGAGAGGGGCCAGAGTCACCAGGTCCAAGTGAGGCCCAGATGGAGCATTTCACTAGGTCCATGTGAGGCACAGTTGAGGACCATAGTCACCAGATTTGGTTGATGCCTAGAGGGGTACCAGAATCACCTGTCCAGGTGACATCCAGATGGGGACCAGAGTCACCAGGTCAGCGTGAGGCCAAGAGAGGTTCCAGAGTCATCATGTCCAGGTTAGGCTCAGGTGTGGAACTGAGTCACCAGGTACCAATGATGCCCAGGTGAGGACCACGGTCACCAGATTTGGGTGACGCGCAGATAGTATCAGAGTCACAAGTTCCAGGTGAGGCCATGAAAGAGTCCACAGCAATCAGGTCCAGGTGGGGAACAAAGTCACCAGGACTTGGTGAGGCCCAGTGGGGACGATATTCACCAGGACCAAGTGAGGCCCAGGTGGTGAACAGAGTCCCCGGGTCTGGGAGAGGACCAGGGTAGGACCAGATTCACCAGGTCCAAGAGGCCCAAGTGGGGAACAGAGTCACCGGGTAAGGGTGAGGTCCAGGTGTCAACCCCACTCAACAGGTCCAGGTGAGGAAAACCTGCAGGCCAGAGTCACCACTTCCAGGTTAGGCCCTAGTGGGGACCGGAGTCATCAGGTAAAATGAGTCTACAAGAACACCACTGTCACCATGTCCAGGTGTTGTTCATGTGGGAACGAGAGTCACCAGGTCCAGGTGAGACCCAGGTGGGACCACAGTCACCAGGTCCTGATTTAGGCCTAGGTCGGGGGACCAGAGTCATCGGGACCAGTTGAGGCCAAAGTGTGGAGCAAAGTTACCATGTCCAGGTGAGGCCCAGGTGGGGAACAGAGTAACCATGTCCCATTGATGCCAGGTGGGAAAAGAGTCACAAGGTCCAGACGAGGCCTAAGTGAGGAGTAGATTCTCCAGGTCCTGTTGAGGCCCAGTGGAGGCATAGTGTCCTCAGCTCCGGGTGAGTCTCAGTGAGGGACCAGAGTCACCCGGTTCTGGTGATATCCAGGTGGGGACCAGAGTCACCACGTCAGGGTGAGGCCCAGAGGGGGACGAGAATCACTCGGTCCAGGGGAGGCCCCGATGTGGAACTGAACCAGGTCCCATAGTGCCCATATGAGGACCTGAGTCACCAGGTCCAGGTGAGGTCCCTGTGGGAACCAGTCGCCTCGTCCAGGTGAGGCCCAGGTGGGACCACAGTCACCAGGTCCAGGTGAGGCCCAGGTATATAATAGAGTACCCACGTCCCAATGATGCCCAGGTAAGGACCAGAGTTAACAGGTCCAGGAGAGGCCCAAATATGCATCAGAGTCATTGTGTTCCAGGTGAGGCCAGATGGAGACCATAGGAACATGGACCAGGAGAGCCCCATATGGGAACCAGAGCCACCAGATCCAGGTGAGGTCCAGGTGGGACCACAGTCACAAGGTCCCGGTGACGTGCAGGTGGCAACAGGATTCACCAAGTCCAGGTGAGGCCCAGGGCGCGACTTTTCACCAGACCCAGGTGAGGACCAGCCAAGGACCAGATTCACCAGGCCCAAGTGAAGCCCAAGGTGTGACCAGAGTCACCAGGTAAGGGTGAGGCCCAGAGGGGGAACCAGAGTAACCAGTTTAGTTTGAGGCCCAGAATGGGACCAGAGGTCCCTGGTCAGAGTGAGGCACAGGTGTGGAATAGAGTATCCAGGTCCCCATGATGCCTGGGTGAGGACTAAAGTCACGAGGGCCATGCAGACCCAGATGGGGAACAGAATCACTAGGTCCTGGTGAGGCATAGAATAAGACCACAGTCAGCAGTATCAGGTGAGCCCCTTGTGGGAACCAGAGCCACTCTATCCAGCTGAATCCCAGGTCCATGTGAGGCCCAGGTGAGGACCAGATTCATCAGGTCGAAGTGAGGCATAATTGGGGAGAAGAGTCACCAGGTCTAGGTGCATCCTAGGTGGGGCAAGATTCATCAGTTCTGAGTTAGGTCAAAGTGGGGACGAGAGACCCTAGATCCATGTGAGGCCAGACTGAGGACCAGATTCACCAGATCCAGGTGAAGTCCAGGTGAGGACCAGGGTCACCAGATCCAGGTGAAGCCCATGTGGGGACCAGAGTCACTGGGTCAGATGAGGCCCAGGTGAGGACCAGAGTTACCAGGTACACGTTTGGCCCCGGTGGTGATCGGAGGCAACAGGTCCATGTGAGGCCGGCTTGGGGACCATGGTCAACAGGACTACTTGAGGCCCAGGTGTGGAACACAGTAAGCAGGTCCAGGTGAGTCCCCGGTAGTGACGAGTCACCACGTCCAGGTGAGGCCCAGGTGGGGACCAGGATCACCAGGTACAGGGGAGGCCCTTGAAAGAACCAGATTCAACATTTGGAGGTCAGGAGCAGGTGGAACCAGTGTCCGCAAGTCCAAGTCAGGCAAAGTGGGGTTCACAGTCACTAGGGCAGGGTGAGACCCAGAGGGGGACCAGAGTCACCTGGTCCAGGTGACGTCCAGTTGTGGAAAATAGTCTCCGGGTCCCAATTTTGCCTAGTTGAGTACCATGGTCAACAGGGCCAGGTGAGGCCCAGATGGGGACCAGATTCCCGAAATCCAGGTGAAGCCCAGGTAGGGACCACAGTCACCAGATCCAGGGTAGTCACAGGTGCAGACCAGAATCACCAGGTCCAGGTGAGGTGCAGGTGGCAACAACACTCACCAGGTCCCGGTGAGGCCCTGGTGGGGACCAGAGTCACGTGGTACATGAGAAGCTAGAAACACTGCATCAACCAGGTCCACATGATGTCCATGAGGGAAGGAGAATCACCAGTTACAGGTGAGGACCAGGCGGGGATCCGACTCACCATGTCCATTGAGACCCAGGTGGGAACCAGTTTCACCATTTCCAGGGGTGGCCCAGGTGAAGACCAGAGTTAATCGTTCCGGCAGCGTCACTGATAGTGAACACTGTAACCATATCCTGATGCTACCCAGGTGGTTACCAGAGACACCAGGTCCTGGTGAGGCCCAGGTGGGACCAGAGACATGTGGTCCAGGTGAGGTCCCGATGGGAACCATAGTCACCAGGTCAGGTGAGGCCATGCTTAGGATCAGAGTCACCAGTTACAAGTGAGGCCCATGTGGAGCCAGATTCGCCTGGTACAGAAGAGGCCAAAGTCAGGACCAGAGTTACCAGGATCAGGTTAGTCCCTGTGGGGAATAGAGTAACCATGTCCCGATGATGCCCAGGTAGAACCAGAGTCACTAGGTCCAGAGGAGGCGCAGGTGGGGAGCATATTCACGAGGTCCCGGTGAGGCCCTGTTGAGGACCAGAGGCACCAGGTCTAGTTGAGGCCTAGAGGGGTACCAGATTCACCTGGTCTAGGTGACATCCAGATGGGGACCAGAGTCACCATGTCAGGGTGAGGCCCAGAGAGGATCCAGAGTCATCATGTCCAGGTGAGGCTCAGGAGTGGAACAGAGTATTCAGGTCATAATGGTCCACAGGTGAGGACCAGAGTCAACAGAACTGGGTGAAGCTCAGGTAGTAGCAGAGTCACCAGTTCCAGGTGAAGCAAAGAAGTAGTCCACAGCAATCAGGTCCAGATGGGGAACAATGTCACCAGGACTGGGTGAGGCCCAGAAGGGGACCAGAGTCACCATGTCAGGTTGAGTCCCAGAGGGGATCCAACTCAAAATGTCCAGGTGAGGCTCAGTTGTGGAACAGAGTATCCAGGTCATAATGATCCACAGGTGAGGACCAGAGTCACCAGATCTGGGTGAGGCCCAGTGATGTTCAGATTCACCAGTTCCAGGTGAGGCCAAGAAGGAGACCACAGCAATCAGGTCCAGGGTGGAACAAAGTCACCAGGACTGGGTGAGGCCTAGAGGGGTGTCTGATTCACCAGTTCCATGTGAGGCCCAGGTGGGGACCTGATTCCCCGTTCTGGGAGAGGACTAGGTAAGGACCAGATTCACCAGGTCCAAGAGGCCCACGTGGGAACCTGAGTCACCAGGTATGGGTGAGGCCCAGGTGGCCATCCCACTTACAAGGTCCAGCTTAGGCCAACCTACAGGCCATGCAGAGGAACCATGTCCCGATGATGCCCAGGTAGGGACCAGAGATACCAGGTCCAGGGGAGGCAAACTGCAGGCCAAGAAGTGGAACCATATCCCGATGATGCCCAGGTAGGGCCCAGAGTCACCAGGTCCAGGTGAGGCCCAGGTATATAATATAGTACCCAGGTCGAATGATGCCCAGGTAAGTACCAGAGTTAACAGGTCCAGGAGAGGCCCAGATATGGAATAGAGTCATTGTGTTCCAGGTGAGGGCAGATGGAGATAAAGGAACCAGGTCCAAGAGAGCCCTATATGGGAACCAGTGCCACCAGATCCAGGTGAGGTCCAGGTGGGACAACAGTCACAAGGTCCAAGTGAGACCCAGGTGGCAACAGGATTGACCAAGTCAAGAGAGGCCCAGGTTGCGACCAGTCACCAGATCCAGGTGCGGACCACCTAAGACCAGATTCACCAGGCCCAAATGAAGCTCAAGGGGTGACCAGAGTCACCAGGTAAGGGTGACGCTCAGAGGGGGAACCAGAGTAACCAGTTTAGTTTGAGGCCAAGAATGGGACCAGAGGTCTCTGGTCAAAGTGAGGCCCAGCTGTGGAATAGAGTATCCAGGTCGCAATGATGCCTGGGTGAGGACTAGAGTCACTATGGCCATGCAGGCCCAGATGGGAAACAGAATCACTAGGTCCTGATGAGGCATAGAATAAGACCACAGTCACCAGTATCAGGTGACCCCTTGTGGGAACCAGAGCCACTCTATCCAGCTGAGTCCCAGGTCCAGCTGAGTGCCAGGTCCATGTGAGTCCCACGTGAGGACCAGATTCATCAGGTGGAATTGAGGCATAGGTGGGGACAAGAGTCACCAGGTCTGGATGCGGCCTAGGTGGGGCAAGATTCAGCAGTTCTGAGTTAGGTTGAAGTGGGGACGAGAGACACCAGGTATAGGTGAGGCCAAACTGAGGACCAGAGTCACCAGATCAAGGTGAGTTCCATGTTGGAAAGAGAGTCACCAGGTCCAGGAGAGGTCCAGGTGGGGACCAGAGTCAACGGATCCAGGTAAGTCCAGGTGGGGACCTGAGTCACCAGATCCAGGTGAAGCCCAGGTGGAGACCAGAATCTCTAGGAACAGATGAGGCCCAGGTGAGGACAGGAGTTACCAGGTACACGTGAGGCCCCGGTGGGGATCAGAGGCAACAGGTCCATGTGAGGCTGGCTTGGGGACCATGGTCATCAGGTCTACTTGAGGCCCTGGTGTGGAACACAGTAAGCAGGTCCAGGTGAGTCCCCGGTGGTGACAAGAGTCACCACGTCCAGGTGAGGCCCAGGTGGGGACAAGGATCACCAGGTATGGTGGAGGCCCTTGAAGAACCAGAGTCAACAGTTCGAGGTTAGACGCAGGTGGCATCCAGGGTCAGCAGGTCCAAGTCAGGCCAAAGTGGGGTTCACAGTCACTAGGCACGGTGAGACCCAGAGGGGGACCAGAGTCACCTGGTCCAGTTGAGGTCCAGTTTTGGAACACAGTCACCGGCTCCCAATTTTGCCCAGTTGAGGACCATGGTCAACAGGGCCAGGTAAAGCCCAGATGGGGACCGGAGTCCAAATATCCAGGTGAAGCCCAGGTGGGGACCACAGTCAGCAGATCCAGGGTGGTCTCAGGTGCAGACCATAATCACCAGGTCCAAGTGAGGTGCAGGTGGCAACCACGTTCCCCAGGACCCAGTGAGGCCCTGGCGGGTCCAGAGTCACGAGGTACATGAGAAGCTAGAAACACTGCAGCCACCAGGTCCACATGATGTCCATGTGGGCCGGAGAATCAGCAGTTACACGTGAGGACCAGGCGGGGATCCGACTCACCATGTCAATTTGAGACACAGGTGAGATCCAGTGGCACCATGTCCAAATGTGGCCCAGGTGAATACCAGAGTTAATAGGTCCGGCTGGGTCACTGTTAGAGAACAGTGTAACCATATCCTGATGCTACCCAGGTGGGTACCGGAGACACCAGGTCCTGGTGAGGCCCAGGTGGGTCCAGAGACATGAGGTCCAGGTAAGATCCCGATGGGAACCGCAGTCACCAGGTCAGGTGAGGCCATGATTAGGATCAGAGTTCCCAGTTACAGGTGAAGCACAGGTGGAGCCAGAGTGACCTGGTATAGAAGAGGCCAAAGTCAGGACCAGAGTTACTAGGATCAGGTCAGTCCCATTGGGGAATAGAGTAACCATGTCCCGATGATGCCCAGGTAGAACCCGAGTCACCACGTCCAGATGAGGCGCAGGTGGGGAGCATGTTCACTAGGTCCAGGTGAAGCCCAGTTGAGGACCAGAGTCACCAGGTCTGGTTGAGGCCGACAGGGGTCCCAGATTCACCTGGTCTAGGTGACATCCAGATGGGGACCAGAGTCACCATGTCAGAGTGAGGCCCAGAGAGGATCCAGAGTCATCATGTCCAGGTGAGGATCAGGCGTGGAACAGAGTATCCAGGTCATAGTGGTCCACAGGTGAGGACCAGAGTCACCAGATCTGGGTGAGGCCCAGTTAGGATCAGAGTCACCAGTTCCAGGTGAGGCCCAAAAGGATTCCAGAGCAATCAGGTCCAGGTGGGGAACAAGGTCACCAGGACTGGGTGAGGCCCAGATGGCGACCAGATTCTCCAGGTCCATGGGATTCCCAGGTGGTGACCAGAGTTACTTGTTCCGGATGAGGACCAGGTAAGGACCAGATTCACCAGGTCCAAGTGAGACACACGTGGGGACCTGTGTCACCATGCATTGGTGAGGGCCAGGTGACATCCCCACACACCAGGTCCAGGTGAGGCCAAACTGCAGGCCATGCAGAGAAACCATGTACTGATGATGCCCAGGTAGGGACCAGAATTACCAGGTCCAGGTGAGGTGCAGGTGGCAAACACAATCAACAGGTCCCGGTGAGGCCCTGGTGGGGACCAGAGTCACGAGGTACATGAGAAGCTAGAAACACTGCAGCCACCAGATCCACATGATGTCCATGTGGGAACGAGAATCACCAGTTACAGAGGAGGACCAGGCAGGGATCCGAATCACCATGTCCACGTGAGACCCAAGAGGGGACCAGTGCCACCATGTCCAGGTGTGGCCCAGGTGAAGACCAGAGTTAATAGGTCCGGCTGGGTCACTGTTAGTGAACATTGTAACCATATCCTGATGCTACCCAGGTGGGTACCAGAGACACCAGGTCCTGGTGAGGCCCAGGTGGGACCAGAGACATGAGGTCCAGTTGAGGTCCCGATGGGAACCACAGTCACCAAGTCAGGTGAGGCCATGCTTAGGATCAGAGTCACCAGTTACAAGTGAGGCCCAGGTAGAGCCAGAGTCACCAAGTAGAGAAGACACCAAAGTCAGGACCAGAGTTACCAGGATCAGGTCAGTCCCAGGGGGGAATAGAGTAACCATGTCCCGATGATGACCAGGTAGAACCCGAGTCACCACGTACAGATGAGGCGCAGGTGGGGAGAATATTCACTAGGTCCCTGTGAGGCCCAGTTGAGGACCAGATTCCCCCAGTCTAGTTGAGCCTATAGGAGTACCAGATTCACCTGGTCTAGGTGACATCCAGATGGGGACCAGAGTCACCAGGTCAGGGTGAGGCCCAGAGAGGTTCCAGAGTCATCAGGTCCAGGTAAGGCTCAGGTGTGGAACAGAGTCACCAGGTACCAATGATGCCCAGGTGAGGACCAGAGTCACCAGGTCTGTGTTTCGCGCAGATAGGATCAGAGTCACCAGTTTCAGGTGAGGCCAAGAAAGAGTCCACAGCAATCAGGTCCAGATGGGGAACAAAGTCACCAGGACTGGGTGAGGCCCAGACGGGGACCAGATTCACCAGGTCCATGTGATTCCCAGGTGGTGACCAGAGTTACCAGTTCCGGGTGAGCACCAGGTAAGGACGAGATTCACCAGGTCCAAGTGAGACAGAGGTGGGGACCTGTGTCATATTGCATGTGTGAGACCCAGGTTGCCACCACACTCACCAGGTCCAGGTGAGGCCAACCTGCAGGCCATGCAGAGGAACCATGTCTCGATGATGCCCAGGTAGACATCAGAGTTACCAGGTCCAGGTGAGGCCAACCTGCAGGCCATGCAGTAGAACCATGTTCGGATGATGCCCCGGTAGGGACCAGAGTCACCAGGTCCAAATGAGGCCCAGATGGAGAATACTCACTAGGTCCAGGTGAGGTCCAGTTCAGGACCAGGGTCACCAGATCTGCTTTATGCCTAGAGGGGTACCAGAATCAACTGGTCCAGGTGACATCCACATGGGGACCAGAGTACCAGGTCACGAAGAGGCCCAGAGAGGTTACAGAGTCATCATGTCCAGGTGAGGCTCAGGTGTGTAACAGAGTCACCAGGTACCAATGATGCCCAGGTGAGGACCAGAGTCACCAGGTCTTGGTGACGCGCAGATAGGATCAGCGTCACCAGTTCCAGGTGAGGCCAAGAAAGAGTCCACAGCAATCAGGTCCAGGTGGGGAACAAAATCACCAGGACTGGGTGAGGCCCAGATGGGGACAAGATTCAACAGGTCCAGGTGAGGCCCAGATGTTGACCAGAGTCCCTGGATCTATGAGAGGACCAGGTAAGGACCAGATTCACGAGGTCCAAGAGGCCCACATGGGGACCTGAGTCACCAGGTTTGGGTGAGGCCCAGGTGGCAACCCGACTCTCCGGGTCCAGGTGAGGCCAACCTGCAGGCCAGAGTCACCAGATCCAGGTGAGGCTCTAGTGTGGACCGGTGTCACCAGGTAAATGTGAGTCTACAAGAAAACCACAGTCACCAGGTCCACGTGTGGTTCATGTAGGAACGAGAGTCACCAGGTCCAGGTGAGACCCAGGTGGGGATCACAGTCACCAGCTCCAGATTGACGACTAGGTGGGGGGAACAGTGTCACCAGGAGCAGTTGCGGTCAAAGTGTGGAGCATTGTTATTATGTCCAGGTGAGGCCCAGGTGGGGATCAGAGTAACCATGTCCCATTGATGCCAGTTTGGAAGAGTCACAAGGTCCAGACGATGCCTAAGTAAGGAGTAGATTCACCAGGTCCTGTTGAGGCCCAGTTGAGGGCCAGTGTCCCCAGCTCTGGGGAAGTCCCACAGGGGGACCAGAGTCACCCGGTTCTGGTGATATCCAGATGGGGACCAGAGTCACCACGTCAGGATGAGGCCCAGGGGGGGACGAGAATCAATAGGTCTAGGTGAGGCCACGATGTGGAACTGAGAAACCAGGTCCCATGATGCCCATATGAGGACCTGAGTCACCAGGTCCAGGTGAGGTCCCTGTGGGAACCAGTCACCTCGCCCGGATGAGGCCCAGGTTGGACCACAGTCACCAGGTCCAGGTGAGGCCCAGGTATATGAGAGTATCCAGGTCCCAACGATGCCCAGGTAAGGACCAGAGTCAACAGGTCCAGGAGAGGCCCAAATATGGATCAGAGTCATTGTGTTTCAGGTGAGGCCAGATGGAGACCACAGGAACCAGGTCCAGGAGAGCCCCATATGGGAACCAGAGCCACCAGATCCATGTAAGTCCAGGTGGTACCACAGTCACAAGGTCCAGATGAGGCACAGGTGGCAACAGGTATTACCGAGTCCAGGTGAGGCCAGGTGGCGACCACTCACCAGATCCAGGTGAGGACCAGCTAAGGACCAGATTCACCAGGCCCAAGTGAAGCCAAAGGGGTGACCAGAGTCACCAGGTTAGAGTGAGCCCCAGTGGGGGAACCAGAGCAACCAGTTTAGTTTGAGGCCCAGAATGGGACCATAGGTCCATGGTCAGAGTGAGTCCCTGATGTGGAATAGAGTATCCAGGTCCCAATGATGCCTGGGTGCGGACCACAGTCAGTAGGACCATGCAGGCCCAGATGGGGTCCAGAATCACTAGGTCCTGGTGAGGCATAGAATAAAACCACAGTCACCAGTATCAGGTGAACCCCATGTGGGAACCAGAGCCACTCTATCCAGCTGAGTAGCAGGTCCATGTGAGGCCCACGTGAGGACCAGATTCATCAGGTCGAATTGAGGCATAGCTGGGGACAAGAGGCACCACGTCTGGGTGCGGCCTAGGTGGGGCAAGATTCAGCAGTGCTGAGGTAGGTCAAAGTGGGGTCGAGAGACGACAGGTCCAGGTGAGGCCAAAATGAGGACCAGAGTCACCAGATGCAGGTCAGGTCCAGGTGGGGACCAGACTCACCAGATCCAGGTGAAGTCCAGTTGGGGACCAGAGTCACCAGATCCAGTTGAAGCCCAGGTGGGGACCAGAGTCACTAGGTCCAGATTAGGCGAAGGTGAGGACCAGAGTTGCCAGGTACACGTGAAGCCCCGGTGGGGATCAGAGGCAACAGGTTCATGTGAGCCCAGCTTG
This sequence comes from Canis aureus, assembly GCF_053574225.1. Taxonomy (NCBI): domain Eukaryota; kingdom Metazoa; phylum Chordata; class Mammalia; order Carnivora; family Canidae; genus Canis; species Canis aureus. Next base: position 28,852,790 of record NC_135648.1, read on the forward strand.
GGGACCATGGTCAACAGTTCTACTTGAGGGTCAGGTGTGGAACACAGTAAGCAGATCCAGGTGAGTTCCCGGTGGTGACAAGAGTCACCAGGTCCAGGTGAGGCCCATGTGGGCACCAGGATCACCATGTCCAGGGGACGCCCTTGAAAGAACCAGAGTCAACAGTTCGAGGTCAGGCGCAGGTGGCAACCAGGGTCAACAGGTCCAAGTCAGGCCAAAGTGGGGTTCACAGTCACTAGGGCACTGTGAGACCTAGAGTGGGACCAGATTCACCTGGTCCAGGTGAGGTCCAGTTGTGGAACACAGTCACCGGCTCCCAATTTTGCCCAGTTGAGGACCATGGTCAACAGGGCTAGGTGAGGCCCAGATGGGGACCTGAGTCTCCAAATCCAGGTGAAGCCCAGGTGGGGACTACAGTCACCAGATCCAGGATAGTCTCAGGTGCAGGCCAGAATCACCAGGTCCAGGTGAGGTGTATGTGGCAACCACACTCACCAGGTCCCGGTGAGGCCCTGGTGGGGTCCAGAGTCACGAGGTACATGAGAAGCTAGAAACACTGCAGCCACCAGGTCCACATGATGTCCATGTGGGAACGAGAATCACCATTTACAGGTGAGGACAAGGCGGGGATCCGGCTCACCATGTTCAGGTCAGACCCAAGTGGGTACCAGTGTCACCATGTCCAGGTGTGGCCCAGGTGAAGACCAGAGTTAATAAGTCCGGCTGGGCACTGTTAGTGAACAGTGTAACCATATCCTGATGTTACCCAGGTGGGTACCAGAGACACCACGTCCTGGTGAGGCCCAAGTGGGACCAGAGACATGAGGTCCAGGTTAGGTCCCGATGGGAACCACAGTCACCAGGTCAGGTGTGGCCATGCATACGACATAGTCACCAGTTACAGGTGAGGCCCAGGTGGAGCCAGAATCACCCGGTAGAGAAGACGCCAAAGTCAGGACCAGAGTTACGAGGATCAGTTCAGTCCCAGTGGGGCATAGAGTAACCATGTCCCGATGATGCCCAGGTAGAACCCGAGTCACCACGTCCAGATGAGTCGCAGGTGGGGAGTATATTCACTAGGTCCCGGTGAGGCCCAGTTGAGGACCAGTGTCACCAGGTATAGTTGAGGCCTAGAGGGGTACTAGATTCACCTGGTAGGTGACATCCAGATGGAGACCAGAGTCACCATGTTTGGCTGAGGCTCAGAGGGGATCCAGAGTCATCATGTCCAAGTGAGTCTCAGGTGTGGTAAAGAGTATCCATGTCATAATGGTCCACAGGTGAGGACCAGAGTCACCAGATCTGGGTGAGGCCCAGTTAGGATCAGAGTCACCAGTTCCAGGTGAGGCCAAGAAGGTGTCCACAGCAATCAGGTCCAGGTGGGGAACAAAGTCACAAGGACTGGGGGAGGCCAAGATGGGGACCAGATACACAAGGTCCAGGTGATATCCAGGTGGAGACCAGACATACCAGTTCCGGGTGAGGACCAGGTAAGGACAAGATTCACCAGGTCCAAGTGAGGCCCACGTGGGGACCTGTGTCACCAGGCATGAGTGAGGCCCAGATGGCAACCCCACTGACCAGGTCCAGGTGAGACCAACCTGCAGGCCATGCAGAGGAACCATGTCCCGATGATGACCATGTAGGGACCAGACTTACCAGATCCAAGTGAGGCCAACATGCAGGCCATGCATTGGAACCATGTCCCGATGATGCCCAGGTAGGGACCAGAGTCACCAGGTCCAAAAGAGGCCCAGATGGTGCATATTCACTAGGTCCAAGTGAGGCCCAGTTGAGGACCAGAGTCACCAGAACTGGTTGAGGCCTAGAAGGGTACAGAATCACCTGGTCCAGGTGACATCCAGATGGGGACCAGAGTCACCAGGTCAGGGTGAGGCCCGGAGATGTTCCAGAGTCATCATGTCCAGGTGAGGCTCAGGTGTGGAACAGAGTCACCAGGTCCCAATGATGCCCAGGTGAGGAACAGAGTCACCAGGTCTGGGTGACGCGCAGATAGGATCAGAGTCACCAGATCTTGTGGAGGCCTAGAGGGGTACCAGATTCACCAAGTCAAGGTGAGGCACAGGTGGTGACCAGAGTCCCCGACTGGGAAAGGACCAGGTAAGGACCAGATTCACCAGGTCCAAGAGGCCCACGTGGGGACCTGAGTCACCAGGTATGGGTGAGGCCCAGGTGGCAATAACACTCACCAGGTCCAGGTGAGGCCAACCTGCAGTCCATGCAGTGGAACCATATCCTGTTGATGCCCAGGTAGGGAGAAGATTACCAGGTCCAGGTGAGGCCAACCTGCATGCCATGCAGTGGAAACATATCCAGATGATGCCCAGGTAGAGACCAGACTTACCAGGTCCAGGTGAGGCCAACCTGCAAGCCATGCAGTGGAACCAAGTCCCGATGATGCCCAGGTATGGACCAGAGTCACCAGGTCGAAATGAGGCCCAGATGGAGCATATTCACTAGGTACAGGTGAGTCCCCTTTGAAAACCAGAGTCACCAGATCTGTTTGAGGCCTAGGGGGTACCAGAATCACCTTGTCCATGTGACATCCAGATGGGGACCAGAGTCACTAGGTCAGGGTGAGGCCCAAGCGGTTCCAGAGTCAACATTTCCAGGTGAGGCTCAGGTGTGGTACAGAGTCACCAGGTACCAATGATGCCCAGGTGAGGACAAGAGTCACCCGGTCTGGGTGACCCACAGATAGGATCAGACTCACCAGTCCAGGTGAGGCCAAGAAAGGGCACAGCAATCAGGTCCAGGTGGGGAACAAAAAATCACCAGGACTGGGTGAGGCCCAGATGGCGACCAGATTCCCCAGGTCCAGGTGAGGCCCAGGTGGTGACAAGAGTCCCCGGGTCTAGGAGAGGATCGGGTAAGGACAAGATTCACCAGGTCCAAGAGGCCCACGTAGGGACTTGAGTCACCAGGTATGGGTGAGGCGGAGGTGTCAACCCCACTCACCAGGTCCCTGTGAGACCAACCTGCAGGCCAGAGTCACCAGATCCACGTGAGTCCCTAGTGGGGACCGGATTCACCAGGTAAAAGTGAGTCTACAAGAACGCCAGAGTCACCAGGTCCAGGCGTGGTTCATGTAGGAACGAGACCACCAGGTCCAGGTGAGACCCAGGTGGGGACCACAGTCACCAGCTCCAGGTGTGACCCAGGTGGGGACAGAGTCCCTGGGTCTGGGAAAGAACCAGGTAAGGACCAGGTTCATCTGGTCCAAGAGGCTCACGTGGGGACCTGAGTCACCAGCTATGTGTGAGGCCTAGGTGGCAACCCCACTCACCAGGTCTAGGTGAGGCCAACCGGCGGGCCAGAGTCACCAGATCCAGGTGAGGCCCTAGTGGGGACCGCAGTCACCAGGTAAATGTGAGTCTACAAGAACACCACAGTCACCAGGTCCAGGTGTGGTTCATGTGGGAACGAGAATCACCAGGTCCAGGTGAGACCCAGGTGGGGACCACAGTCACCAGATCCAGATTGAGGACTAGGTGGGGGACCAGAGTCATCAGGACCAGTTGAGGCCAAAGTGCGGAGCAAAGTTATCATGTCCAGGTGAGGCCCAGGTGGGAACAGAGTAACCATATCCCTTTGATGCCAGGTGGGAAAAGAGTCAAAAGGTCCAGACGATGCCTAAGTGAGGAGTAGATTCACCAGGTCCTGTTGAGGCCCAGTTGAGGACCAGTGTCCCCAGATCCGGGTGAGTCCCAGAGGGGACCAGAGTCACCCGGTTCTGGTGATATCCAGCTGGAGACCAGAATCACCATGTCAGGGTGAGGCCTAGAGGGGGACGAGAATCACTAGGTCCAGGTGAGTCCCCGATGTGGAACTGAGAAACCAGGTCCCTTGATGCCCATATGAGGACGTGAGTCACCAGGTCCAGGTGAGGTCCCTGTGGGAACCAGGCACCTCGTCCAAGAGAGGCCCAGGTGGGACCACAGTCACCAGGTCCAGGTGAGGCCTAGGTATATAAGTGAGTATCCAGGTCCCAAAGAGGCCAGGTAAGGACCTGAGACAACAGATCCAGGATAGGCCCAAATATGGATCAGAGTCATTGTGTTCCAGGTGAGGCCAGATGGAGACCACAGGAACCAGTTACAGGATAGCCCAATATGAGAACCAGAGCCACCAGATCCAGGTGAGGTCCAGGTGGGAACACAGTCACAAGGTCCAGGTGAGGCGCAATTGGCAACAGGATTCACCAAGTCCAGGGGAGGCCCAGGTGGCGACCAGTCACCACATCCAGGTGCGGACCAGCTAAGGTCCAGATTCACCAGGCCCAAGAGAATTCAAAGGGGTGACCAGAGTCACCAGGTAAGGGTGAGGCCCAGAGGGGGAAAAAGAGTAACCAGTTTAGTTTGAGGCCCAGAATGGGACCAGAGGTGCCTAGTCAGAGTGAGGCCCAGGTGTGGAATAGAGTATCCAGGTCCCAATGATGCCTGGGTGAGGAATAGAGTTACTAGGGCCATGCTGGCCTAGATGGGGAACAGAATCAACAGGTCCTGGTGAGGCATAGAATAAGACCACAGTCAGCAGTATCAGGTGAGCCCCTTGTGGGAACCAGAGCCACTCTATCCAGCTGAGTCCCAGGTCCATGAGAGGCCCACGTGAGGACCAGATTCATCAGGTCGAATTGAGGCATAGCTGGGGACAAGAGTCACCAGGTCTGGGTGTGGCATTGGTAGGGTAATATTCAGCAGTTCTGAGTTAGGTCAAAGTGGGGACAAGAGTCAGCAGGTCCAGGTGAGGCCAAACTGAGGACCAGCGTCACCAGGAACAGGTGAGGTCCAGGTGGGGAACAGTGTCATCAGATCCAGGTGAAGTCCAGGTGGGGACCAGAGTCACGAGATCCAGGTGAAGTCCAGATGGGGACCAGAGTCACTAGGTCCAGATGAGGCCCAGGTGAGGACCAGAGTTACCAGGTACACGTGAGGCCCCGGTGGGAATCAGAGGCAACAGTTCCATGTGAGGCCGGCTTAGGGACCATGGTCAACAGGTCTACTTGAGGTTCAGGTGTGGAACACAGTAGGCAGGTCCAGGTGATTCCCAGGTGGTGACAAGTGTCTCCACGTCGTGGTTTGGCCCAGGTGGGGACCAGAATCACCAGGTACAGTGGAGGCCCTTGAAAGAACCAGAGTCAACAATTCGAGGTAAGGCGCAGGTGGCAACCAGGGTCAGCAGGTCCAAGTCAGGCCAAAGTGGGGTTCACAGTCCCTAGGGCACGTGAGACCCAGAGGGGGACCAGAGTGACCTGGTCCAGGTGAGGTCCAGTTGTGGAACACAGTCACCGGCTCCCAATTTTGCCCAGTTGAGGACCATGGTCAACAGGGCTAGGTGAGGCCCAGATGGGGACCTGAGCCCCGAAATCCAGGTGAATCCCAGGTGGGGACCAGAGTCACCAGATCCAGGGTAGTCTCAGTGCAGACCAGAATCACCAGGTCCAGGTGAGGTGCAGGTGAAACCAAACTCACCAGGACCCGGTGAGTCCCTGGTGGGGATCAGAGTCACGAGGTACATGAGAAGCTAGAAACACTGCAGCCACTAGGTCCACATGATGTCCATGTGGGAACGAGAATCACCAGTTACAGGTGAGGACCAGGTGGGGATCTGACTCACCATGTCCAGGTGAGTCCCAGTTGGGAACCAGTGTCACCATTCCATGTGTGGCACATGTGAAGACCAGAGTTAATAGATCCGGCTTGGTCACTGATAGTGAACAGGGTAACCATATCCTGATGCTACCCAGGTGGGACCAGAGACATGAGGTCCAGGTGAGGTCCTGATGGGAACCACAGTCACCAGGTCAGGTGAGGTCATGCTTAGTATCAGAGTCACCAGATAAAAGTGAGGTGCAGGTGGTGCCAGAGTCACCTGGTACAGACGAGGCCAAAGTCAGGACCAGAGTTACCAGGATCAGGTCAGACCCAGTGGGGAATAGAGTAACCATGTCCCGATGATGCCCAGGTAGAACCAGAGTCAACAGGTCCAGATGAGGCGCAGGTGTGGAGCATGTTCACTATGTCCCTTTGAGGGCCAGTTGCCGTACAGAGTCACCAGATCTAGTTTAGGCCTAGAGGGGTACCAGACTCACCTGGTCTAGGTGACATCCAGATGAGTACCAGAGTCAGCATGTCAGGGTGAGGCCCAGAGGGGATCCAGAGTCATCATGTCCAGGTAGGGCTCAGGTGGGGAACAGAGTATCCAGGTCACAATGGACACAGGTGAGGACCAGAGTCAGCAGATCTGGGTGAGGCCCAGTTAGGATCAGAGTCACCAGTTCCAGGTGAGCCGAAGAAGGAGTCCACAGCAATCAGGTCCAGGTGGGCAACAAATTCACCAGGACTGGGTGAGGCCCAGATGGGGACCAGATTCACCATGTCCAGGTGACTTACAGGTGGTGACCCGACTTACCAGTTCCCGGTGAGGACCAGGTGAGGACAAGATTCAACAGATCCACGTGAGGCCCACGTGGGGACCTGTGTCACCAGGTATGGGTGAGGCCCAGGTGGCAACACCACTCCCCAGGTCCAGGTGAGGCCAACATGCAGGCCATGCAGACGAAACATGTCACGATGATGCCCTGGTTGGGACCAGAGTTACCAGATCCAGGTGAAGCCAACCTGCAGGCCATGGAGTGGAACCATGTCCCGATGATGCCCAGGTAGGGACCAGAGTCACCAGGTGCAAATGAGGCCCAGATGGAGCATATTCACTAGGTCCAGGTGAGGCCCAGTTGAGGACCAGAGTCTCCAGAACTGGTTGATGCCTAGAGGGGTACCAGAATCACCTGGTCCAGGTGGCATCCAGATGGGTTCCAGAGTCACAAGGTCAGGGTGAGACCCAGAAATTTTCCAGAGTCAACATGTCCAGGTGAGGCTCAGGTGTGGAACAGAGTCACCTGGTACCAACGATGCTCAGGTGAGGACCAGAGTCACCAAGTCTGCGTGATGCGCAGATAGAATCAGAGTCACCAGTTCCAGGTGAGGCCAAGAAAGTGTCCACAGCAAGCAGGTCCAGGAAGGTAACAAAGTCCCCAGGACTGGGTGAGGCCCAGATGGGGACCAGATTCACCAGGTCCAGTTGAGGCCCAGGTGGTGACCAGAGTTCCCGGGTCTGGGAGAGGACGAGGTAAGGACCAGATTCACCAGGTCCAAGAGGCCCACGGGGGGACCTGAGTCACCAGGTATGGGTGAGGCCCAGGTGGCCACCCCACTCACAAGGTCCAGGTGAGGCCAACCTGCATGCCAGAGACACCAGATCCAGGTGAGGTCCAGGTGGGGACCAGAGTCACCATATCCAGGTGAGGTCCATGTTCAAAGAGAGTCACCAGGTCCAGGAGAGGTCCAGGTGGGGACCAGAGTCACCAGATCCAGGTGAAGTCCAGGTGGGGACCAAAGTCACCAGATCCAGGTGTAGCACAGGTGGGGACCAAAGTCAATAGGTCCAGATGAGGCCCAGGTGAGGACCAGAGTTATCAGGTACAGGTGAGGCCCCGGTGGGGATCAGAAGAAACAGGTACATGTGAGGACGGCTTGGGGACCATGGTCAACAAGTCTACTTGAGGCCCAGGTGTGGAACACAGTAAGCAGGTCCAGGAAGTCCCCGGGGGTGACAAGAGTCACCACGTCCAGGTGAGGCCCACGTGGGGACCAGGATCACCAGGTACATGGGAGGCCATTGAAAGAACCAGAGTCAACACTTCGAGATCAGGCGTAGGTGGCATTCAGGGTCAGCAGGTCCAAGTCAGGCCAAAGTGGGGATCACAGTCACTAGGGCACGGTGAGACCCAGAGGGGGACCAGAGTCACCTGGTCAAGGTGAGGTTCAGTTGTGGAACACAGTCACCGGGTCCCAATTTTGCCACTTGAGGACCATGGACAACAGGGCCAGGTGAGGCCCAGATGGGGACCGGAGTCCCCAAATCCAGGTGAAGCAAAGGTGGGGAACACAGTCACCAGATACGGGGCAGTCTCAGGTGCAGATCAGAATCACCAGGTCCAGGTGAGGTGCAGGTGGAAACCACACTCACCAGGTCCCGGTGAGGCCCTGATGGGGACCAGAGACACGAGGTACATTAGAAGCTAGAAACACTGCAGCCACCAGGTCCACATTATGTCCATGTGGTAACGAGAAAAACCAGTTACAGTTGAGGACCAGGTGGCGATCCGACTCCCCATGTCCAGGTGAGACCCAGGTGGAAACAAAGTGTCACCATGTCCAGGTGTGGCCCAGGTGAAGACCAGAGTTAATAGTTCCCGCTGGGTAACTGTTAGTTAACAGAGTACCATGTCCTGATGCTAACCAGGTGGGTACCAGAGACACCAGGTCCTGGTGAGGGCCAAGTGGGACCAGAGTCACCAGATCTGGTTGAGGCCTAGAGGGGTACCAGAATCACCTGGTCCAGGTGTCATCCAGATGGGGAACAGAGTCACCAGGTCAGGGTGAGGCCCAGAGAGCATCCACAGTCATCATGTCCAGGTGAGGCTCAGGTGTGGAACAGAGTCACCAAGTACCTATGATGCCCAGGTGAGGACCAGAGTCACCAGATATGGGTGTTGCGCAGATAGGATCAGAGTCACCAGATCTAGGTGAGGCGAAGAAAGTGTCCACAGCAAGCAGGTCCAGGTGGGTAACAAAGTCCCCAGGACTGGGTGAGGCCCAGATGGGGACCAGATTCACCAGGTCCAGGTGAGGCCCAGGTGATGACCAGAGTTTTCGGGTCTGGGAGAGGACGAGGTAAGGACCAGATTCACCAGGTCCAAGAGGCCCACGGGGGGACCTGAGTCACCAGGTATGGGTGAGGCCCAGGTGGCCACCCCACTCACAAGGTCCAGGTGAGGCCAACCTGCATGCCAGAGTCACCAGATCCAGGTGAGGCCCTGGTGGGTACCGGAGTCACCAGGTAAATGTGAGTCTACAAGAACACCACAGTCACCAGGTCCTGGTGTGGTTCATGTGTGAACGAGAGTCACCAGATCCAGGTGAGACCCAGGTGGGGACCACAGTCAACAGGTCCAGATTGAGGCCTAGGTGGGGGGACCAGAGTCATGAGGAACATTTGAGGCCAAAGTGTGGAGCAAAGTTATCATGTCCAGGTGAGGCCCAGGTGGGGAAGAGAGTAACCATGTCCCATTGATGCCAGGTGGGAAAAGAGTCACAAGGTCCAGACGAGGCCTAAATGAGGAGTAGATTCACCAGGGCCTGTTGAGGCCCGGTTGAGTACCAGTGTCCCCAGCTCCGGGGGAGTCCCAGACGGGGACCAGAGTCACCCGGTTCTGGGCATATCCAGCTGGGGACCAGAGTAACCACGTCAGGGTGAGGCCCAGAAAGGGATGAGAATCACTAGGTCCAGGTGAGGCCCCGATGTGGAACTGAAACCAGGTCCCATGATGCCCATATGAGGACCTGAATCACCAGGTCCTGGTGAGGTCCCTGTTGGAACCAGTCAACTCGTGCAGGTGAGGCCCAGGTGGGACCACAGTCACCAGGTCCAGGTGAGGCCCACGTATATAAGAGAGTATCCAGTTGCCAATGATCCCCAGGTTAGGACCAGAGTCAACAGGTCCAGGAGAGGCCCAAATATGGATCAGAGTCATTATGTTCCAGGTGAGTCCAGATGGATACCACGGAACCAGGTCTAGGAGAGCCCCATACGGGAACCAGAGCGACCAGATCCAGGTGAGTTCCAGGTGGGAACACAGTCACAAGGCCCAGGTGAGGCACAGGTGGCAACAGGATTCACCATGTCCAGCTGAGGCTCAGGTGGCGACCAGTCTCCAGATCCAGGTGCGGACCAGCTAAGGACCAGATTCACCAGGCCCAAGTGAAGCCCAAGGGGTGACCAGAGTCACCAGGTGACGGTGAGGCCCAGAGGGGGAACCAGAGTAAACAGTTTAGTTTGAGGCCCAGAATGGGACCAGAGGGCCCTGGTCAGAGTGAGGCCCAGGTGTGGAATAGAGTATCCAGGTCCCAGTGATGCCTGGGTGAGGAACAGAGATACTAGGGCCATGCATGCCTAGATGGGGAACAGAATCACCAGGTCCTGGTGAGGCATAGAATAAGACCACAGTCAGCAGTATCAGGTGAGCCCCTTGTGGGAACCAGAGCTACTCTATCCAGCTGAGTCCCAGGTTCATGTGAGGCCCACGTGAGGACCAGATTCATCAGATCGAATGAGGCATACCTGGGGACAAGAGTCACCAGGTCTGGGTGCGGCCTAGGTGGGGCAAGATTCAGCAGTTCTGAGTTAGGTCAAAGTGGGGACAAGAGTCAACAGGTCCAGGTGAGGCCAAAGTGAGTACGAGAGTCACCACGTCCAGGTGAGGTCCAGGTGCGGACCAGAGTCCCCAGATTCAGGTGAAGTCCAGGTCGGAACCAGAGTCACCAGATCCAGGTGAAGCCCAGGTGGGGACCAGAGTCGCTAGGTCCAGATGACTCCCAGATGAGGACCAGAGTTACCAGGTACACGTGTAGCCCCGGGCGGGATCAGAGGCAACAGTTCCATGTGAGGCCGGTTGGGGACCATAGTCAACAGGTCTAATTGAGGCCCAGTTATGGAACACAGTAAGCAGGTCCAGGTGAGTCCCCGGTGTTGACAAGACTCACCACGTCCAGGTGAGGCCCAGGTGGGGACCAGAATCACCATGTCCAGGGGAGGCCCTTGAAAGTACCAGAGTCAACAGTCGAGGTCAGGCGCAGGTGGCAACCAGGGTCAGCAGGTCCCAGTCAGGCTAAAGTGGGGTTCACAGTCACTAGGGCAGGGTGAGACCCAGAGGGGGACCAGAGTAACCTGGTAGAGGTGAGGTCCAGTTGTGGAACACAGTCAACGAGTCCCAAATTTGCTCAGTTTAGGAAAATGGTCAACAGGGCCAGGTGAGGCCCAGATGGGGACCGGAGTCAAAATATCCAGGTGAAGCCCAGGTGGGGACCACAGTCACCAGATCCAGGGTAGACTCAGGTGCAGACCAGAATCACCATGTCCAGGTGTGGCCCAGGTGAAGAGCAGAGTTAATAGGTCCGGCTGGGTCACTGTTAGTGAAGAGTGTAACCATATCCTGATGCTATCCCGGTGGGTACCGGAGACAAAAGATCTTGGTGAGGCCCAGGTGGGACCGGAGACATGAGGTCCAGGTGAGGTCCCGATGGGTTCCCCAGTCACCAGGTCAGGTGAGGCCATGCTTAGGATCAGAGTCACCAGGTACAGGTGAAGCCCAAGTGGAGACAGAGTCACCTGGTACAGAAGAGGCCAAATTCAGGACCAGAGTTACCAGGATCAGATTAGTTCCTGTGGGGAATAGAGTAACTATGTCCCGATGATGCCCAGGTAGAACCAGAGTCACCAGGTCCAGATGAGGCGCAGGTGGGGAGCATGTTCAATAGGGCCCGGTGAGGCCCAGTTGAGGACCAGAGTCACCAGGTCAAGTTGAGGCCTAGAGTCGTACCAGATTCACCTGGTCTAGGTGACATCCATATGCGGACCAGATTCACAATGTCAGGGTGAGGCCCAGAGGGGATTAAGAATCATCATGTCCAGGTGAGGCTCAGGTGTGGAACCGAATATCCAGATCATAATGGTCCTCAGGTGAGGACCAGAGTCACCAGATCTGGGTGAGGCCCAGTTAGGATCAGAGTCACAAGTTCCAGGTGTGGCCAAGAAGGAGTCCACAGCAATCAGGTCCAGGTGGGCAACAAATTCACCAGGACTGGGTGAGGCCCAGATGGGGACCAGATTCACCAGGTCCAGGTGACTTCCAAGTGGTGACCAGACTTACCAGTTCCGGGTGAGGACCAGGTAAGGACAAGATTCAACAGGTCCACGTGAGGCCCATATGGGGACCTGTGTCATCAGTTATGCATGAGGCCCAGGTGGCATCCCCACTCCCCAGGTCCAGGTGAGGCCAACCAGCAGGCCATGCAGAGGAATCATGTCACGATGATGCCCTGGTTGGGACCGAGTTACCAGATCCAGGTGAGGCCAACCTTCAGGCCATGCAGTGGACACATGTCCCGATGATGCCCAGGTAGTGACCAGAGTCACCAGGTGCAAATGAGGCCCAGATGGAGCATATTCACTAGGTCTAGGTGAGGCCCAGTTGAGGACCAGAGTCCCCAGATCTGGTTAAGGCCTAGAGGGGTACCAGAATCACCTGGTCCAGGTGACATCCAGATGGGGACCAGAGTCACCAGGTCAGAGTGAGGCCCAGAGTTTTTCCAGAGTATTCATGTCCAGGTGAGGCTCAAGTGTGGAACAGAGTCACCAGGTACCAATAACTCCCTGGTGAGGACCAGAGTCACCAGATCTGGGAGGCGCGCATATAGGATCAGAGTCACCAGTTCCAGGTGAGGCCAAGAAAGGGTCCACAGCAATCAGGTCCAGGTGGGGAATAAATGACCAGGACTGGGTGAGACCCAGATGGGGACCAGATTCCCCAGATCCAGGTGAGTCCCAGGTGGTGACCAGAGTCCCCAGCTCCGGGAGAGGACCAGGTAAGGACCAGATTCACCAGGTCCAAGAGGCCCACGTGGGGACCTGAGTCACCAGGTATGGGTGAGGCCCAGGTGGCAACCCCACTCACCAGGTCCAGGTGAGGCCAACCTGCAGGCCAGAGTCTCCAGATCCAAGTGAGGCCCTAGTGGGAACCAGAGTCACCAGGTAAATATGAGTCTACAAGAACACCACAGTCACCAGGTCCTGGTGTGGTTCATGTGGGAACGAGAGTCACCAGGTCCAGGTGAGACCCAGGTGGGGACCACAGTCACCAGATCCAAATTGAGGCCTAGGTGGGGGGACCAGAGTCATCTGGACAAGTTGATGCCAAAGTGTGGAGCAAAGTTATCATGTTCAGGTGAGGCGCAGGTGGGGAACAGAGTAACCATGTCCCATTGATGCCCGTTGGGAAAAGAGTCAGAGGGACCAGACGAGGCATAAGTGAGGAGTAGAATCATCAGGTTCTGTTGAGGCCCAGTTGAGGACCACTGTCCACAGCTCCAGGTGAGTCCCAGAGGGGGACCAGAGTCCCCCGGTTCTGGTGATATCCAGGTGGGGACCATAGTTACCACGTCAGTGTGTAGCCCAGAGGGGACGAGAATCACTAGGTCCAGGTGAGGCCGCGATATGGAACTGAGAAACCAGGTCCCATGATGCACATATAAGGACCTGAGTCACCAGGTCCAGATGAGGTCCCTCTGGGAACCAGTCACCTCGTCCAGGTGAGGCCCAGGTGTGACCACAGTGACCAGGTCAAGGTGAGGCCCAGGTATATAAGAGAGTATCCAGGTCTCTATGATGCCCAGGTAAGCACCAGAGTCAACAGGTGCAGGAGAGGCCCAAATATGGATCAGAGTCATTGAGTTCCAGGTGAGACCAGATGGAGACCACAGGAACCAGGTCCAGGAGAGCCCCATACGGTAACCAGAGCCACCAGATCCAGGTTAGGTTCAGGTGGAACCACAGTCACAAGGTCCAGGTGAGGCACAGGTGGCAACAAGACTCACCAAGTCCAGGAGAGGCCCAGGTGGCGACCAGTCACCAGATCCAGGTGCGGACAATTAAGGACCAGATTCACCAGGCCCAAGTGAATCCCAAGGGGTGACCAGAGTCACCAGGTAAGGGTGAGGCCAAGAGGGGGATTCAGAGTAACCAGTTTAGTTTGGGGCCCAGATTGGGACCAGAGGTCCCTGGTCAAAGTGAGTCCCAGGTGTGGAATAGAGTATCCAAGTCCCAATGATGCCTGGGTGAGGACCAGATACACTAGGGCCATGCATGCCCAGATGGGGAACAGAATCACTAGGTCCTGGTGAGGCATAGAATAAGATCACAGTCAGCAGTATCAGGTGAGCCCCTTGTGGGAACCAGAGCCACTCTATCCAGCTGAGTCCCAGGTCCATGTGAGGCCCACGTGAGGACCATATTCATCAGATCGAATTGAGGCATAGCTTGGGATAAGAGTCACCAAGTCTGGGTTCGGCTTAGGTGGGGCAAGATTCAGCAGTTCTGAGTTAGGTCAAAGTGGGGACGAGAGACATCAGGTACAGGGGAGGCCAAAATGAGTACGAGAGTCAGCAGATCCAGGTGAGGTCCATGTTGGAAAGAGAGTCACCAGGTCCAGGAGAGGCCCAGATGGGGACCAGAGTCACCAGATCCAGGTGAAGTCCAGGTGGGTACCAGAGTCACCAGACCCAGGTGAAGCCAAGGTGGGGACCAGAGTCACTAGATCCAGATGAGACCCAGGTGAGGACCAGTGTTACCAGGTACACGTGAGGCCCCGGTGGGGATCAGAGGCAACAGGTCCATGTGAGGCCGGCGGGGACCATGGCCAACAGGTCTATTGAGGCCCAGGAGTGGAACACAGTAACCAGGTCCACGTGAGTGCCCTGTGGTGACAAGAGTCACCAGGTCCCGGTGAGGCCCATATGGGCAACAGGATCACCATGTCCAGGGGAGGCCCTTGAAAGTACCAGAGTCAACAGTCGAGGTCAGGCGCAGGTGGCAACCAGGGTGAGCAGGTCCAAGTCAGGCCAAACTGGGGTTCACAGTCACTAGGGCATGGTGAGATCCAGAGGGGGACCAGAGTCACCTGGTCCAGGTGACGTCCAGTTGTGGAACAGAGTCACCGGGTCCCAATTTTGCCCAGTTGAGGACCATGGTCAACAGGGCCAGGTGAGGCCCAGATGGGGACCGGAGTCCAAATATCCAGGTGAAGCACAGGTGGGGACTACAGTCATCAGATCAAGGGTAGTCTCAGGTGCAGGCCCGAATCACCAGGTCCAAGTGAGGTGCAGGTGGCAAACACACTCACCAGATCCCGGTGAGGCCCTGGTGGGGATCAGAGTCACGAGGTACATGAGAAGCTAGAAACACTGCAGCAACCAGGTCCACATGATGTCCATGAGGGAAGGAGAATCACCAGTTACAGATGAGGACCAGGCGGGGATCCGACTCACCATGTCCAGGTGAGACCCAAGTGGGAACCAGTGTCACCATGTCCAGGTGTGGCCCAGGTGAAGACCAGAGTTAATAGGTCCGGGTGGATCACTGTTAGAGAACAGTGTAACCATATCCTGATGCTACCCAGGTGGGTACCAGAGACACCAGGTCCTGGTGAGGCCCAGGTGGGACCAGATTCATGAGGTCCAGTTGAGGTCCCGATGGGAACCACAGTCACCAGGTCAGGTGAGGCCATGCTTAGGATCAGAGTCACCAGTTACAGGTGAGGACCAGGTGGAACCAGAGTCACCTGGTACAGAAGAGACCAAAGTCAGGACCAGAGTTACCAGGATGAGGTCAGTCCCAGTGGGGAATAGAGTAACCATGTCCCGATGATGCCAAAGTAGAACCCGAGTCACCACGTCCAGATGAGGCGCAGGTGGGGAGCATATTCACTAGGTCCCGGTGAGGCCCATATGAGGACCAGAGGCCCCCGGGCTATTTTAGGCCTAGAGGGGTACCATATTCACCTGGTCTAGGTGACATCCAGATGGGGACCAGAGTCACCATGTCAGGGTGAGGCCCAGAGGGGATCCAGAATCATCATGTCCACGTGAGGCTCAGGTGTGGAACAGAGTATCCAGTTCATAATGGTCCACAGGTGAGGACCAGAGTCACCAGATCTGGGTGAGACCAAGAAGGAGTCCACAGCAATCAGGTCCAGGTGGGGAACAAAGTCACCAAGACTGAGTGAGCCCAGATGGGGACCAAATTCACCAGGTCCAGGTGACTCCCAGGTGGTGACCAGAGTTACCAGTTCCGGGTGAGCAACAGGTAAGGACCAGATTCACAAGGTCCAAGTGAGGCCCACATGGGAACCTCAGTCACCAGGTATGGGTGAGGCCCAGGTGGCAACCCCACTCAACAGGTCCAGGTGAGGCCACCTGCAGGCCATGCAGAGGAACAATGTCCCGATGATGCCCAGGTAAGGACAGGCCTTACCATGTCCAGGTGAGGCTGACCTGCAGGCCATGCTGTGGAACCATGTCCCGATGATGCCCAGGTAGGGACTAGAGTCACCAGGTGCAAATGAGGCCCAGATGGAGCATATTCACTAGGTCCAGGTGAGGCCCGGTTGAAGACCAGAGTCACCAGATCTGGATGAGGGCTATCGGGGTACAGAATCACCTGGTCCATGTGACTTCCAGACTGTGACCAGCCTCACCAGGTCAGGGAGAGGCCCAGAGAGGTTCCAGAGTCATCATGTCCAGGTGAGACTCAGGTGTGGAACAGAGTCACCAGGTACCAATGATGCCCAGGTTAGAGTCAGAGTCACCAGGTCTGGGTGACGCGCAGATAGGATCAGAGTCACCTGTTCCAGGTGAGGCCAAGAAAGAGTCCACAGCAATCAGGTCCACGTGTGGAACGAAGTCACCAGGACTGGGTGAGGCCCAGATGGGGACCAGATTCACCAGGTCCAGGTGAGGCCAAGGTGGTGACCAGAGTACCTGGGTCTGGGAGAGGACCAGGTAAGGACCAGATTCACCAGGTCCAAGATACCCCCGTGGGGACCTGAGTCACCAGGTATGGGTGAGGCCCAGGAGGCAACTGCACTCACCAGGTCCAGGTGAGGCCAATCTGCATGCCAGAGTCACCAGATCCAGTTGAGGCCCTAGTGGGGACCGGAGTCAACAGGTAAATGTGAGTCTACAAGAACACCACATTCACCAGGTCCAGGTATGGTTCATGTGAGAACAAGAGTCACAATGTCCAGGTGAGACCCAGGAGGGGACCACAGTCACCAGGTCCAGATTGAGGCCTAGGTGAGGGGACCAGAGTTATCAGGACAAGTTGAGGCCAAAGAGTGGAGCAAAGTTATCATGTCCAGCTGAGGCCCAGGTGGGGAACAGTGAAACCATGCCCCATTGATGCCAGGTGGGAAAAGAGTCACAGGTCCAGACGAGGCCTGAGTGAGGAGTAGATTCACCAGGTCTTGTTGAGGCCCAGTTGAGGACCAGTGTCCCCAGCTCCAGGTGAGTCCCAGAGGGGGACCAGAGTCACGCGGTTTTGGTGATATCCAGGTGGGGACCAGGGTCACCACGTCAGGGTGAGGCCCAGAGGGGGACGAGAATCACTAGGTGCAGGTGAGGCCCCGATGTGGAACTGAGAAACCAGGTCCCATGATGCCCATATGAGGACCTGAGTCACCAGGTCCAGGTGAGGTCCCTGTGGGAACCAGTCACCTCGTCCAGGTGAGGCCCAGGTGGGACCACAGTCACCGGTCCAGGTGAGGCCCAGGTATATAACAGAGTATCCAGCTCCCAATGATGCCCAAGTAAGGACCAGAGTCAACCGGTTCAGGAGAGGCCCAAATATTGTTCAGAGTCATTGTGTTCCAGTTGAGGCCAGTTGTAGCCCACAGGAACCAGGTCCCGGAGAGTCCCATATGGGAACCAGAGTCACCAGATCCAGGTGAGGTCCAGGTGGGACCACAGTCACAAGGTCCAGGTGACGCGCAGGTGGCAACAGGATTCACTAAGTCCAGGTGTGGCCCAGGTGACGACAGGTCACCAGATCCAGGTGCGGACCAGCTAAGGACCAGATTCACCAAGCCCTAGTGAAGCCCAAGGGGTGACCAGAGTCACCAGGTAAAAGTGAGGCCCAGAGGGGAACCGAGTAACCAGTTTAGATTGAGGCCCAGAATGGGACCAGAAGTCCCTGTTCAAAGTGAGGCACAGCTGTGAAATAGAGTATCCAGGGTGAGAATCTTTGGGTCCATCACCCAATGATGCCTGGGTGAGGACCAGAGTCACTAGGGCCATGCAGTCCCAGATGGGGAACAGAATCACTAGGTCTTGGTGAGGCATAAAATAAGACCACAGTCAGCAGTATCAGGTGAGCCCATTGTGGGAACCAGAGCCACTCTACCCTGCTGAGTCCCAGGTCCATGTGAGGCCCACGTGAGGACCAGATTCATCAGGTCGAATTGAGACAGCTGGGGACAAGAGTCACCAGGTCTAGGTGCGGCCTATGTGGGGCCAGATTCAGTGTTCTGAGTTAGGTCAAAAAGGGGACGAGAGACACCAGGTCCAGGTGAGGCCAAACTGAGGACGAGAGTCACCAGATCCAGGTGAGGTCCATGTTGTAAAGAGACTCACCAGGTCCAGGAGAGTTCCAGGTGGGGACCAGAGTTCCCAGATCCAGGTGAAGTCCAGGTGGGGACCAGAGTCACCAGATCCAGGTGAAGCCCAGGTGGGTACCAGAGTCACTAGGTCCAGATGAGCCCCAAGTGAGGACCAGAGTCACCAGGTACACGTGAGGCCCCGGTGGGGTTCAGAGGCAACAGGTCCATGTGAGGCCGGCTTGGGGACCATGGTCAACAGGTCTACTTGAGGCCCAGATATGGATCACAGTAAGCAGGTCAAGGTGAGTCCCCGGTGGTGACAAGACTCACCACGTCCTGGTGAGGCCCAGGTGTGGACCTTGAAAGTACCAGAACAACAGTTCGAGGTCAGGCGCAGGTGGCGACCAGGGTCAGCAGGTCCAAGTCAGGCCAAAGTGGGGTTCACAGTCACTAGGGCACGGTGAGAACCAGAGGAGGACCAGAGTCACCTGGTCCAGGTGAAGTCCAGCTGTGGAACACAGTCACCGGGTCCCAAATTTGCTCAGTTGAGGACCACGGTCAACAGGACCAGGGGAGGCCAATATGGGGACCAGAGTCCCCAAATCCAGGTGAAGCCCATGTGGGGACCAGAGTCACCAGATCCAGGGTAGTCTCAGGTGCAGACCAGGACCACAGGTCCAGGTTAGGTGCAGGTGGCAACCACACTCACCAGGTTCCGGTGAGGCACTGGTGGGAACCAGAGTCACGAGGTACATGAGAAGCTAGAAACACTGCAGCCACCAGGTCCACATGATGTCCATGTGGGAACGAGAATCACCAGTTACAGGTGAGGACCACGTGGGGATCCGACTCACCATGTCCAGGTGAGACCCAGGTGGGAACCAGTGTCACCATGTCCAGGTGTGGCCCAGGTGAAGAACAGAGTTAATAGGTTCGGCTGGGTCACTGTTAGTGAACAGTGTAACCATATCCTGATGCTACGCAGGTGGGTACCAGAGACAACAGCTCCTGGTGAGGCCCAGGTGGGACCAGAGACATGAGGTCCAGGTGAGGTCCCGAAAGGAACCACAGTCACCATGTCAGGTGAGGCCATGCTTAGGATCAGAGTCACCAGTTACAGGTGAGGCCCAGGTGGAGCCAGAGTCACCTGGTAGAGAAGACACCAAAGTCAGGACCAGAGTTACCAGGATCAGGTCAGTCCCAGTGGGTAATAGAGTAACCATGTCCCGATGACGCCCAGGTAGAACCAGAGTCGCCACGTCCAGATGAGGCGCAGGTGGGGAGTGTATTCACTAGGTCACGGTGAGGCCCAGTTGAGGACCAGATTCCCCCGGTCTAGTTGAGACCTAGGGGAGTAACAGATTCACCTGGTCTAGGTGACATCCAGATGGGGACCAGAGTCACCATGTCAGTGTGAGGCCCAGAGAGGTTCCAGAGTCATCATGTCCAGGTGAGGCTCAGGTGTGGAACAGAGTCACCAGGTACCAATCATGCCCAGGTTAGGACCAGAGTCACCAGGTCTGTGTGACGCGCAGATAGGATCAGAGTCACCAGTTTCAGGTGAGGCCAAGAAAGTGTCCACAGCAATCAGGTCCAGGTGGGGAACATAGTCACCAGGACTGGGTGAGGCCCAGATGGGGACAAGATTCACCAGGTCCAAGTGAGGCCCAGGTGGTGACCAGAGCTACCAGTTCCAGGTGAGGATCAGGTAAGGACCAGATTCACCAGGTCCAAGTAAGGCCCACATGGGGACCTGTGTCACCATGTATGGGTGAGGCCCAGGTGGCAAACCCTCTCACCAGTTCAAGGTGAGGCCAACCTGCAGGCCATGCCGAGGAACCGTGACCCGATAATGCCCAGGTAGGGACCAGAGTTACCAGGTTCATGTGAGGCCAACCTGCAGGCCATGCACTGGAACCATGTCCCGATGATGCCCAGGTAGGGACCAGAGTCACCAGGTCCAAATGAGGCCCAGATGGAGCTTATTCACTAGGTCCAGGTGAGGCCCAGTTGAGGACGAGAGGCACCAGAACTGGTTGAGGCCTAGAGGGGTACCAGAGTCACCTGGACCAGGTGACAACCAGATGGGGAACAGAGTCACCAGGTCAGGGTGAGGCCCAGCCAGGTTCCAGAGTCATCATGTCCAGGTGAGGCTCAGGTGTGGAACAGAGTCACCAGGTCCCAATGATGCCCAGGTGAGGAACAGAGTCACCAGGTCTGGGTGTCGCGCAAATAGGATCAGAGTCACCAGATCTTGTTGAGGCCTAGAGGGGTACGAGATTCACCAGGTCCAGGTGAGGCACAGGTGTTGACCAGAGTCCCCGGGTCTGGGAGAGGACCAGGAAAGGACCAGATTCACCTCGCCCAAGTGAAGCCCAAGGGGTGACTAGAGTCACCAGGTAAGGGTGAGGCCCAGAGGGGAACCACAGTAACCAGTTCAGTTTGAGGCCCAGAATGGGACCAGAGGTCCCTGGTCAGAGTGAAGCCCAGGCGTGGAATAGAGTATCCAGGTCCCATGATGCCTGAGTGAGGACCAGAGTCACGAGGGCCATGCAGGCCCAGATGGGGAACAGAATCACTAGGTCCTGGTGAGGCATAGAATAAGACCACAGTCAACAGTATCAGGTTAGCCCCTTGTGGGAACCAGAGCCACTCTATTCAGCTGAGTCCCAGGTCCATGTGAGGCCATCGTGAGGACCAGATTAATCAGGTCGAATTGAGGCATAGCTGGGGACAAGAGTCACCAGGTCTGGGTGCGGGCTAGGTGGGGCAAGATTCAGCAGTTCTGAGCTAGGTCAAAGTGGGTACGAGAGACACCAAGTCCAGGTGAGGCCAAAATGAGGATCAGAGTCACCAGATCCAAATGAGGTCCATGTTGGAAAGAGTGTCACCAGGTCCAGGAGAGGTCCAGGTGGGGACTAGATTCACCATATCCAGGTGAAGTCCAGGTGCGGACCAGAGTCAACAGATCCAGATGAGGCCCAGGTGAGGACCAGAGTTACCAGGTACACGTGAGATACCGGTGATGATCAGAGGTAACAGGTCCATGTGAGGCCGGCTTGGGGACCATGGTCAACAGATATACTTGAGGCCCAGGTGTGGAACACAGTAAGCAGGTCCAGGTGAGTCCCCGGTGGTGACAAGAGTCACCACGTCCAGGTGAGGCCCAGGTGGGGACCAGGATCACCAGGTACAGGGGAGGCCCTTGAAAGAACCAGAGTCAACAGTTTGAGGTCAGGCACAGGTGGCAACCAGGGTCAGTAGGTCCAAGTCAGGCCAATGTGGGGTTCACAGTCACTAGGGCATGGTGAGTCCCAGGGGGGCCCAGAGTGATTGGTCCAGGTGAGGTCCAGTTGTGGAACACAGTCACTGGGTCCAAATTTTGCCCAGTTGAGGACCCTGGACAACATGGCCAGGTGAGGCCCAAAAGGGGACCGGAGTCCCCAAATCCAGGTGAAGCCCAGGTGGGGACCACAGTCACCAGATCCAGGGTATTCTCAGGTGAAGACCAGAATCACCAGGTCCAGGTGAGGTGCAGGTGGCAAGCACACGCACCAGGTCCCGGTGAGGCCCAGGTGGGGACCAGAGTCATGAGGTACATGAGAAGCTAGAAATACCGCAGCCACCAGGTCCACATGATGTCCATGTGGGAAGGAGAATCACCAGTTACAGGTGAGGACCAGGTGGGGATCCGACTCACCATGTCCAGCTGAGTCCCAGGTGGGAACCAGTGTCACCATGTCCAGGTGTGGCCCAGGGGAAGACCGGAGTTAATAGGTCCGGCTGGGTCACTGTTAGTGAACAGTATAACCATATCCTGATACTACACAGGTGGGTACCAGAGACAACAGGTCCTGGTGAGGCCCAGGTGGGTCCAGAGATATTAGGGCCAGGTGAGGTCCCATTGGAAACCAAGGTCAACAGGTCAGGTGAGGCCATGCTTAGGATCACAGTCACCAGTTCTAGGTGAGGCCCACGTGGAGCCAGAGTCACCTGGTAGAGAAGACGCCAAAGTCAGGACCAGAGTTACCAGGATCAGGACAGTCCCAGTGGAGAATAGAGTAACCATGTCCCGATGATGCCCAGGTAGAAGCAGAGTCATCAGGTCCAGATGAGGCGCAGGTGGGGAGCATATTCACGAGGTCCCGATGAGGCCCAGTTGAGGACCAGAGACACCAGGTCTAGTTGAGGTCTAGAGGGGTACCAGATTCACCTGGTCTAGGTGACATCTAGATGGGGATCAGAGTCACCATGTCAGGCTGATGCCCAGAGGCGATCCAGAGTCCTCATGTCCAGATGAGGCTCAGGTGTGGAAAAGAGCATCCAGATCATAATGGTCCACAGGTGTGGACCAGAGTCACCAGATCTGGGTGGGGCCCAGTTAGGATCAGAGTCACCACTTCCAGGTGTGGCCAAGAAGGAGTCCACAGCAATCAGGTCCAGGTGGGGAACAAAGTCACCAGGACTGAGTGAGGACCAGATGGGGACCAGATCCACCAGGTCCAGGTGAATCCCAGGTGGTGACCAGAGTTACCAGTTCCGGGTGACGACCAGGCAAGGACTAGATTGACCAGGTCCAAGTGAGGCCCACGTGGGAACCTGTGTCACCAGGCATGGGTGAGGCCCAGGTGGCAAGCCCACTGACCAGGTCCAGGTGAAGCCAACATGCAGGCCATTCAGAGGAACCATGTCCCGTTGATGACCAGGTAGGGACTAGACTTACCAGGTCCAAGTGAGGCCAACCTGCAGGCCATGCAGTGGAACCATGTCCCGATGATGCCCAGGTAGGGACCAGAGTCACCAGGTCCAAATGAGGCCCAGATGGTGCATATTCACTAGGTCCAGGTGAGGCCCAGTTGAGGACTAGAGTCACCAGATTTGGTTGAGTCCTTGAGGGGTACCAGAATCACCTGGTCCAGGTGACATCCAGATGAGGACAAGAGTCACCAGGTCAGGGTGAGGCCCAGAGAGTTCCAGAGTCATCATGTCCAGGTGAGGCTCAGGTGTGCAACAGAGTCACCAGGTACCAATGATGCCCAGGTGAGGACCAGATTCACCAGGTCTGGATGACGAGCAGATAGGATCAGAGTAACCAGTTCTAGGTGAGGCCAAGAAGGAGTCCACAGCAATCAGGTCCAGGTGGGGAACAAAGTCACCAGGACTGGGTGAGTCTCAGATGGAGACCAGATTCACCAGGTCCAGGGGAGGCCCAGGTAGTGACAAGAGTCCAATGGTCTAGGAGAGGACCAGGAAAGGATCAGATTCACCAGGTCCAAGAGCCCCACGTGGGGACCTGAGTCACAAGGTATGGGTGAGGCTCAGGTGGCATCCCCACTCACCAGGTCCAGGTGAGGCAAACCTGCAGGCCATGCAGAGGAACCATGTCCGGATGATGCCCAGGTGAGGACCAGAGTCACCAGATCTGGGAGACGCGCATATAGGATCAGAGTCACCAGTTCCAGGTAAGGTCAAGAAAGGGTCCACAGCAATCAGGTCCAGGTGGGGAACAAAGTCACCAGGACTGGGTGAGGCCCAGATGGGGACCAGAGGCACCAGGTCCAGGTGAGGCCCAGGTGGGACCACAGTCATCAGGTCCACGTGAGGCCCAGGTATATAAGAGAGTATCCAGGTCCCAATGATGTCCAGGTGGAACCAGAGTCAGCAGGTCCAGATGAGGCGCAGGAGGGGAGCATATCCACTAGGTCCCGGTGAGGCCCAGTTGAGGACCACAGTCACCAGGTCTAGTTGAGGCCTAGAGGGGTACCCGATTCCCCTGGTCTAGGTGACATCCACATGGGGACCAGCGTCACCATGTCAGGGTGAGGTCCAGAGGAGATCCAGAGTAATCATGTCCAGGTGAGTCTCAGGTGTGGAACAGAGTATCCAGATCATAATGGTCCACAGGTGAGGACCAGAGTCACCATATCTGGGTGAGGCCCAGTTAGGATCAGAGTCACCAGTTCCAGGTGAGGCAAAGAAGTAATCCACAGCAATCAGGTCCAGGTGGGGAACAAACTCACCAGGACTGGGTGAGACCTAGATGTGGACCAGATTCACCAGGTCCAGGTTATTCCCAGGTGGTGAACAGACTTACCAGTTCCGGGTGACGACCAGGTAAGGACCAGATTCAACAGGTCCAAATGAGGCTCCCTTGGGACCTGAGTCACCAGTTATTGGTGAGGCCAGGTGGCAAGGCACTCCCCAGGTCCAGGTGAGGCCAACCTGCAGGCCATGCAGAGGAACCATGTCCCGATGATACCCAGGTAAGGACGAGAGTTACCACATCCAGGTGAGGCCAACCTGCAGGCCATGAAGTGGAACCATGTCCCGATGTTTCCCAGATAGGGACTAGAGTCACCAGGTTAGGGAGAAGCTCAGAGAGGTTCCAGAGTCATCATGTCCAGGAGAGGCTCAGGTGAGGAACAGAGTCACCAGCTACCAATGATGCCCAGGTGAGGACCAGAGTCACCAGGTCCAGGTGTGACCCAGGTGGGGACCACAGTCACCAGGTTCAGTTTGAGGCCTAGGTGGGGGGATCAGAGTCATCAGGACCAGTTGAGGCCAAAGTGTGGAGCAAAGTTATCATGTCCAGGTGAGGCCCAGTGGGAACAGAGTAACCATGTCCCATTGATGCCAGGTGGGAAAAGAGTCACAAGGTCCAGATGAGACCTAAGTGAGGAGTAGATTCACCAGCTCCAGTTGTGCCCAGTTGAGGACCAGTGCCCCAGCTCCGGGTGAGTCCCAGAGGGGGAACAGAGTCACCCGATTCTGGTGATATCCAGATGGGGACCAGAGTCACCATGTCAGATTGAGGCCCAGAGGGGATCCAGCGTCATCATGTCCAGGTGAGTCTCAGGTGTGGAACAGAGTATCCAGGTCATAATGGTCCACAGGTGAGGACAGAGTCACCAGATCTGGGTGAGGCCCAGTTAGGATCAGAGTCACCCGTTCCAAGTGAGGCCCAAAAGGAGTCCACAGCAATCAGGTCCAGGTGGGGAACAAAGTGACCAGGACTGGGTGAGGCCCAATGGGGACCAGATTCACCACATGCAGATGATTCCCATGTTGTGAGCAGACTTACTAGTTCCGAGTGTGGACCAGGTAAGGACCAGATTCACCCGGTCAAAGGGAGACCCACGTGGGGCCCTGTGTCAAAAGGTATGGGGGAGGCCCAGGTGGCAACCCCACTCACCAGGTCCAGGTGAGGCCAACCTGCAGGCCATGCAGAGGAACCATGTCCCGGTGATGCTCAGGTAGGGACCAGATTTACCAGGTCCAGTTGAGGTCAATCTGCAGGCCATGCAGTGGAACCATGTCCCGATGATGCCCAGGTAGGGACCAGAGTCACCAGGTCCAAATAAGGCCCAGATGGAGCATATTCACTAGGTCCAGATGAGGCCCAGTTGAGGACCAGTTTCACCATATCTACTTGAGTCTTAGAAGGGTACCAGAATCACCTGGTCCAGGAGATATCCAGATGGGGACCAGAGTCAACAGGTCAGGGGGAGGCCCAGAGAGGTTCCAAAGTCATCGGGTCCAGGTGAGGCTCAGGTGTGGAAGAGAGTCACCAGGTACCAATGATGCCCAAGTGAGGACCAGAGTCACCAGATCTGGGTGAGGCGCAGATAGGATCAGAGTCACCAGTTGCAGGTGAGGCCAAGAAAGAGTTCACAGCAATCAGGTCCAGGTGGGGAACAAAGTCTACAGACCTGGGTGAGACCCAGATGAGGACCAGATTCACCAGGTCCAGGTGAGGCCCAGGTGGGGATTGAGTCCCCGGGTCTCGGAAAGGATCAGGTAAGGACCAGATTCACCAGGTCCAAGAGGCTCACGTGGGGACCTGAGTCACCAGCTATGTGTGAGGCCTAGGTGTTAACCCCACTCACCAGGTCTAGGAGAGGCCAACTGGCGGGCCAGAGTCACCAGATCCAGGTGAGGCCCTAGTGGGGACCGCAGTCACCAGGTAAATGTGAGTCTACAAGAACACCACAGTCCCCAGGTCCAGGTGGGGTTCATGTGGCAAGGAGAGTCAACAGGTCCAGGTGAAACCCAGGTGGGGACCTAGTCACCAGGTCCAGATTGAGGCCTAGGTGGGGGGACGAGGGTCATCAGGACCAGTTGAGGACAAAGTGTGGAGCAAAGTTATCATGTCCATGTGAGGTCCAGTTGGGGACCAGAGTAACCTTGTCCCATTGATGCCAGGTGGCAAATGAGTCACAAGGTCCATACGAGGCCTAAGTGAGGAGTAGATTCACCAGGTCCTATTCAGGCACAGTTGAGTACCAGTGTCCACAGATCCGCGTGAGTCCCAGAGGGGGACCAGAATCACCGGTTCTGGTGATATCCAGGTGGTGACCAGAGTCACCACGTCAGGGTGAGGCCCAGAGGGGGACGAGAATCACTAGGTGCAGGTGAGGCCCCGATGTGGAACTGAGAAACCAGGTCCCATGATGCCCATATGAGGACCTGAGTCACCAGATCCAGGTGAGGTCCCTGTGGGAACCAGTCACCTCGTCCAGGTGAGGCCCAGGTGGGACCACAGTCACCAGGTCCAGGTGAGGCCCAGGTATATAAGAGAGTATCCAGGTCCCAATGATGCCCATTTAAAGACCAGAGTTAACAGGTCCAGGAGAGGCCCAAATATGGATCAGAGTCATTGTGTTTCAGGTGAAGCCAGATGGAGACCACAGGAACCAGTTACAGGAGAGCCCCATATGGGAACCAGAGCCAACAGATCCAGGGGTGCTCCAGTGGGTCCACAGTCACAAGGTCCAGGTGACGCACAGGTGGTATCAGGATTCACCAAGTACAGGTGAGGCCCAGGTGGCGAACAGTCATCAGATCCAAGTGAGGACAAGCTAAGGACCAGATTCACCAGGCCCAAGTGAAGCCCGAGGGGTGACCAGAGTCACCAGGTAAGTGTGAGGCCCAGAGGGGAACCAGGGTAACCAGTTTAGTTTGAGGCCCAGAATGGGACCAGAGGTCCGTGTTCAGAGTGAGGCCCAGGTGTGGAATAGAGTATCCAGGTCCCAATGATGCCTGGGTGAGGACCAGAGTCACTAGGGCCATGCAGGCCCAGATGGGGATCAGAATCACTAGGTCCTGATGAGGCATAGTATAAGACCACAGTCACCAGTATCAGGTGAGCCCTTTGTGGGAACCAGAGCCATCAATCCAGCTGAGTCCCAGGTCCATGTGAGGCCCACGTGAGGAGCAGATTCATCAAGTCGAATTGAGGCATAGCTGGG
This sequence comes from Canis aureus, assembly GCF_053574225.1. Classification (NCBI taxonomy): domain Eukaryota; kingdom Metazoa; phylum Chordata; class Mammalia; order Carnivora; family Canidae; genus Canis; species Canis aureus. Next base: position 28,880,108 of record NC_135648.1, read on the forward strand.
GACAAGAGTCACCAGGTCTGAGTGCGGCGAACGTGGGGCAAAATTCAGCAGTACTGAATTAGGTCAAAGTGAGGACGAGAGACACCAGGTCCAGGTTAGGCCAAACTGAGGACCAGAGTCACGAGATCCAGGTAAGGTCCATGTTGGAAGGAGAGTCAGCAGGACCAGGAGATGTCCAGGTGGGGACCAGAGTCACCAGATCCAGGTGAAGTCCAGGTGGGGACCAGAGTCATCAGATCCAGGTGAAGCCCAGGTAGGGACCAGAGTCACTAGGTCCAGATGAGGCCCAGGTGAGGAACAGAGTTACCAGGTACACGTGCGGCCCCGGTGAGGATCAGAGGCAACTGGTCCATGTGAGGCCGTCTTGGGGACCATGGTCAACAGGTCTACTTGAGGCCCAGGTGTGGAACACAGTAACCCTGTCCAGGTGAGGCCCCCTTGGTGAAAAGAGTCACCACGTCCAGGTGAGGCCCAGGTGGAGACCAGGATCACCAGGTACAGGAGAGGCCCTTGAAAGAACCAGAGTAAACAGTTCGAGGTCAGGCGCAGGCGGAAACCAGTGTCAGCAGGTCCAAGTCAGGCCAAAGTGGGGTTCACAGTCACTAGGGCACGGTGACACCCAGAAGGGGACCAGAGTCACCTGGTCCAGGTGAGGTCCAGTTGTGGAACACAGTCACCGGGTCCCAATTTTGCCCAGTTGAGGACCATGGTCAACAGGGCCAGGTGAAGCCCAGATGGGGACCGGAGTCCCCAAATCCAGGTAAAGCCCAGGTGGGGACCACAGTCACCAGATCCAGGGTAGTCTCAGGTGCAGACCACAATCACAAGGTCCAGGTGAGTTGCAGGTGGCAACCACACTCACCAGGTCCCTGTGAGGTCCTGGTGGAGACCAGAGTCATGAGGTACATGAGAATCTAGAAACACTGCAGCCACCAGGTCCACATGATGTCCATGTGGGAACGAGAATCACCAGTTACAGGTGAGGACCAGGTGGGGATCCGACTCACCATGTCCAGGTGAGTCCCAGGTGGGAACCAGTGTCACCATGTCCAGGTGTAGCCCAGCTGAAGACCAGAGTTAATAGGTCCGGCTGGGTCACTGTTAGTGAACAGCTTAACCATATCCTGATGCTACCCAGGTGGGTACCAGAGACACCAGGTCCTGGTGAGGCCCAGGTGGGACCAGAGACATGAGGTCCAGGTGAGGTCCCGATGGGAACCACAGTCACCAGGTCAGGTGAGGTCATGCTTAGGATCACAGTCACCAGTTACAGGTGAGGCCCAGGTGGAGCCAGAATCACCTGGTACAGAGGAGACCAAAGTCAGGACCTGAGATAACAGGATCAGGTCAGTCCCAGTGGGGAATAGAGTAATCATGTCCCGATGATGCCCAGGTAGAACCAGAGTCATCAGTTCCAGATGAGGCGCAGGTGGGGAGCATATTCACTAGATCCCGGTGAGGCCCAGTTGAGGACCAGAGTCACCAGGTCTAGTTGAGGCCTAGAGGGGTACCAGATTCACCTGGTCTAGGTGACATCCAGATGGGGACCAGAGTCACCATGTCAGGGTGAGGCCCAGAGAGGATCCAGAGTCCTCATGTCCAGATGAGGCTCAGGTGTGGAACAGAGTATCCAGACATTAATGGTCCACAGGTGAGGACCAGAGTCACGAGATCTGGGTGGGGTCCAGTTAGGATCAGAGTCACCAGTTCCAGGTGAGGCCAAGAAGGAGTCCACAACAATCAGGTCCAGGTGGGGAACAAAGTCACCAGGACTGAGTGAGGAGCAGATGGGGACCAGATTCACCATGTCCAGGTGATTCCCAGGTGGTGACCAGAGTTACCAGTTCCGGGTGAGGACCAGGCAAGGACTAGATTCACCAGGTCCCGGTGAGGCCCAGATGGGACCACAGTCGTCAGGTCCAGGTGAGGCCCAGGTATATAAGAGAGTATCCAGGTCCCAATGATGCCCAGGTAGACCCAGAGTCACCAGGTCCAGATGAGGCGCAGGAGGGGAGCAGATCCACTAGGTCCCGGTGAGGCCCAGTTGAGGACCACAGTCACCAGGTCTAGATGAGGCCTAGAGGGGTACCAGATTCACCTGGTCTAGGTGACATCCACATGGGGACCAGAGGCACCATGTCAGGGTGAGGCCCAGAGGGATCCAGACTCAAAATGTCCAGGTGAGGCTCAGTAGTGGAAAAGAGTATCCAGGTCATAATGATCCACAGGTGAGGACCAGAGTCACCAGATCTGGGTGAGGCCCAGTGATGTTCAGATTCACCAGTTCCAGGTGAGGCCAAGAAGGAGAACACAGCAATCAGGTCCAGGGGGGAACAAAGTCACCAGGACTGAGTGAGGCCTAGAGGGGTGTCTGATTCACCAGTTCCATGTGAGGCCCAGGTGGGGACCTGATTCCCCGTTCTGGGAGAGGACTAGGCAAGGACCAGATTCACCAGGTCCAAGAGGCCCACGTGGGAACCTGAGTCACCAGGTATGGGTGAGGCCCAGGTGGCCACCCCACTCACAAGGTCCAGCTTAGGTCAACCTGCAGGCCATGCAGAGGAACCATGTCCCGATGATGCCCAGGTAGGGACCAGAGATACCAGGTCCAGGTGAGGCCAAACTGCAGGCCAAGAAGTGGAACCATATCCCGATGATGCCCAGGTAGGGCCCAGAGTCACCAGGTCCAAATGAGGCCCAGATGGTGCATACTCACTAGGTCCAGGTGTGGCCCAGTTGACAATCACAATCCCCAGATCTGGTTGAGTCCTAGAGGGGTACCAGAATCACCTGGTCCACGTGACATCCAGATGGGAACCAGAGTCACCATGTCTGGGTGAGGCCCAGAGAGGTTCCAGAGTCATCATATCCTGGTGAGGATCAGGTGTGGAACAGAGGCACCAGGTACCAATGATGCCCAGGTGAGGACCAGAGTCACCCGGTCTGGGTGACGCGCAGATACGATCAGAGTCACCAGTTCCAGGTGAGGCCAAGAAAGAGTCCACAGCAATCAGGTCCAGGTGGGGAACAAAGTCACCAAGACTGAATTAGGCCCAGATGGGGACCAGAATCACCAGGTCCAGGTGAGGCGCAGGTGGTGACCAGAGTCCCTGGGTCTGGGACAGGCCAGGTAAGAACCAGATTCACCAGGTCCAAGAGGCCCACGTGGGGACCTGAGTCACCAGGTATGTGTGACGCCCAGGTGTCAACCCCACTCACCAAGTCCAGGTGAGGCAAACCTGCAGGCCAGAGTCACTAGAACCAGGTGAGGCCCTAGTGGGGCCTGGAGTCATCAGGGAAATGTGAGTCTACAAGAACACCACAGTCACCAAGTCCAGGTTTGGTTCATGTAGGAACGAGAGTCACCAGGTCCAGGGGAGACCCAGGTGGGGACCACAGTCACCAGGTCCTGATTGAGGCTTAGGTGGGGGGACGAGAGTCATCAGGACCAGTTGAGGCCAAAGAATGGAGCAAAGTTATCATGTCCAGGTGAGGCCCAGGTGGGGAACAGAGTAACCATGTCCCATTGATGCCAAGTGGGAAAAGAGTCACAAGGTCCAGAAGAGGCCTATGTGAAGAGTACATTCATCAGGTCCTGTTGAGGCCCAGTTGAGGACCAGTGTCCACAGCTCCGGGTGAGTCTCAGAGGGGGACCAGAGTCACCCGGTTCTGGTGATATCCAGGTGGGGACCAGAGTCACCACGTCAGGGTGAGGCCTAGAGGGGGACGAGAATCACTAGGTCCAGGTGAGGCCCCGATGTGGAACTGAGAAACAGGTCCCATGATGCCCATATGAGGATTTGAGTCACCAGGTCCAGGTGAGGTCCCTGTGGGAACCAGGCACCTCGTCCAAGTGAGGCCCAGGTGGGACCACATTCACCAGGTCCAGGTCAGGCCCAGGTATATAAGTGAGTATCCAGGTCCCAATGAGGCCAGGTAAGGACCAGAGACAACAGATCCAGGATAGGCCCAAATATGGATCAGAGTCATTGTGTTCCATGTGAGGCCAGATGGAGACCACAGGAACCAGGTCCAGGAGAGCCCAATATGGGACCAGAGCCACCAGATCCATGTGAGGTCCAGGTGGGAAAACAGTCACAAGGTCCATGTGAGGCGCAATTGGCAACAGGATTCACCAAGTCCAGGGGAGGCCCAGGTGGCGACCAGTCACCACATTCAGGTGCGGACCAGCTAAGATCCAGATTCACCAAGCCCAAGAGAAGTCAAATGGGTGACCAGAGTCACCAGATAAGCGTGAGGCCCAGAGGGGGAACCAGAGTAACCAGTTTAGTTTGAGGCCCAGAATGGGACCAGAGGGCCCTGGTCAGAGTGAGGCCCAGGTGTGGAATAGAGTATCCATGTACCAATGATGCCTGGGTGAGGAACAGAGTTACTAGGGCCATGCAGGCCTAGATGGGGAACAGAAACACCAGGTCTGGTGAGGCATAGAATAAGACCACAGTCAGCAGTATCAGGTGAGCCCCTTGTGGGAACCAGAGCCACTCTATCCAGCTGAGTCCCAAGTCCATGTGAGGCCCACGTGAGGACCAGATTCATCAGATCGAATTGAGGCATACCTGGGGACAAGAGTCACCAGGTCTGGTTGCGGCCTAGGTGGGGCAAGATTCAGCAGTTCTGAGTTAGGTCAAAGTGGGGACAAGAGTCAACAGGTCCAGGTGAGTTCAAACTGAGTACGAGAGTCACCACGTCCAGGTGAGGTCCAGGTGGGGACCAGTGTCATCAGATCCATGTGAAGTCCAGGTGGGGACCAGAGTCACGAGATCCAGGTGAAGTCCAGGTGGGGACCAGAGTCACTAGGTCCAGATGAGTCCCAGGTGAGGACCAGAGTAACCAGGTACACGTGAGCTCCGGTTTTGATGAGAGGCAACAGGTCCATGTGAGGCCGGCCTGGGGCAAATGGTCAACAGGTCTACTTGAGGCCCAGGTATGGAACACAGTAATCAGGTCCAGGTGAGTCCCCGGTGTTGACAAGTATTACCACGTCCAGGTGAGGCCCAGGTGGGGACCAGGATCACCAGGGACAGGGAAGGGCCTTGAAAGAACCAGAGTCAACAGTTCGAGGTCAGGCGCAGGTGGCAAACAGGATCAGCAGGTCCCAGTCAGGCCAAAGTGGGGTTCACAGTCACTAGGGCAGGGTGAGACCCAGAGGGGGACCAGAGTAACCTGGTAGAGGTGAGGTCCAGTTGTGGAACACAGTCAACGAGTCCCAAATTTGCCCAGTTGAGGACCATGGTCAACAGGGCCAGGTGAGGACCAGATGGGGACCGGAGTCAAAATACCCAGGTGAAGCCCAGGTGGGGACCACAGTCACCAGATCCAGGGTAGTCTCAGGTGCAGACCAGAATCACCATGTCCAGGTGTGGCCCAGGTGAAGAGCAGAGTTAATAGGTCCGGCTGGGTCACTGTTAGTGAAGAGTGTAACCATATCCTGATGCTATCCCGGTGGGTACCGGAGACAAAAGATCTTGGGAGGCCCAGGAGGGACCGGAGACATGAGGTCCAGGTGAGGTCCCGATGGGTGCCCCAGTCACCAGGTCAGGTGAGGCCATGCTTAGGATCAGAGTCACCAGGTACAGGTGAAGCCCAGGTGGAGACAGAGTCACCTGGTACAGAAGAGGCCAAATTCAGGACCAGAGTTACCAGGATCAGATCAGTTCCAGTGGGGAATAGAGTAACTATGTCCCGATGATGCCCAGGTAGAACCAGAGTCACCAGGTCCAGATGAGGCGCAGGTGGGGAGCATGTTCAATAGGGCCCGGTGAGGCCCAGTTGAGGACCAGAGTCACCAGGTCAAGTTGAGGCCTAGAGTCGTACCAGATTCACCTGGTCTAGGTGACATCCAGATGCGGACCAGATTCACAAGGTCAGGGTGAGGCCCAGAGGGGATTAAGAGTCATCATGTCCAGGTGAGGCTCAGGTGTGGAACCGAGTATCCAGATCATAATGGTCCTCAGGTGAGGACCAGAGTCACCAGATCTGGGTGAGGCCCAGTTAGGATCAGAGTCACAAGTTCCAGGTGTGTCCAAGAAGGAGTCCACAGCAATCAGGTCCAGGTGGGCAACAAATTCACCAGGACTGGGTGAGGCCCAGACGGGGACCAGATTCACTCTGGTCCCCCTCTGGAACTCACCCGGAGCCTGGGACCCTGGTCCTCAACTGGGCCCTAACAGGACCTGGTGAATCTACTCCTCACTTAGGCCTCTTCTGGACCTTCTGACTCTTTTCCCACCTGGCATCAATGGGACATGGTTACTCTGTTCCCCACCTGGGCCTAACCTGGACATGATAACTTTGCTCCACACTTTGGCCTCAAATGATCCTGATGATTCTGGTCCCCCCACCTAGGCCTCAATCTGGACCTGGTGACTGTGGTCCCCACCTGGGTCTCACCTGGACCTGTGACTCTCATTCCCCCATGAACCACACCTGAACCTGATGACTATGGTGTTCTTGTAGTCTCACATTTACCTGGTGTCTCCGGTCCCCACTAGGGCCTCACCTGGATCTGGTGACTCTGATCCTATCTGCGCGTCACTCAGACCTGGTGACTCTGGTCCAAACGTGGGCATCATTGGTACCTGGTGACTCTGTTCGACACCTGAGCCTCACCTGGATATGATGACTCTGGAACCTGGCTGGGCCTCACCCTGACCTGGTGACTATGGTCCCCATCTGCATGTCACCTGGACCAGGTGATTGTTGTACCCTTCTAGGCCTCAACCAGTTCTGGTGCCTCTGGTACTCAACTGGGCCTCACCTGAACTTAGTGAATTTGCTCCATCTGGGCCTCATTTGGACCTGGTGTCTCTGGTCCCTACCTGGGCATCATAGGGACATGGTTCCACTGCATGGCCTGCATGTTGTCCTCACATGGACCTGGTAACTCTGTTCCCTACCTGGGCATCATCGGGACATGGTTCCTCTGCATGGCCTGCAGGTTGGCCTCACCTGGACCTGGTGAGTGGGGTTGCCACCTGGGCCTCACCCATACCTGGTGACTCAGGTCCCCACGTGGGCCTCTTGGACCTGGTGAATCTGGTCCTGACCTGGTCCTCTCCCATACCCGGGGACTCTGGTCACCTCCTGGGCCTCACCTGGACCTGGTGAATCTTGTCCCCATCTGGGCCTCACCCAGTCCTGTTGACGTTGTTCCCACCTATATCTGATTGCTGTGGACCCCTTCTTGGCCTCACCTGGAACTGGTTACTCTGATCCTAACTGGGCCTCACCCAGATCTGGTGACTCTGGTCCTCACCTGTGGACCATTATGACCTGGATACTCTGTTCCTCACCTGAGCCTCAGCTGGATATGATGACTCTGGATCCCCTCTGGGCCTCACCCTGACATGGTGACTCTGGTCCCCATCTGGATGTCACATAGACCAGGTGAATATGATATCGCTCTAGGCCTCAACTAGACCTGGTGACTCTGGTCCTCAAATGGGCCTCACCGGGACTTAGTGACATGCTCCCCAACTGCGCCTCATCTATAACTGGTGACTCTGTTTCTACCTGGGCATCATCGGGGCATGGTTACTCTATTCCCCACTGGGACTGACCTGATCCTGGTAAGTCTGGTCCTGACTTTGGTCACTTCTGTACCAGGTGACTCTGGCTCCACCTGGGCCTCATCTGTAACTGGTGACTCTGATCCTAAGCATGGCCTCACCTGACCTGGTAACTGTGGTTCCCATCGGGACCTCCCCTGGACCTCATGTCTCTGCTCCCACTTGGGCCTCAGCAGGACCTGGTGTTTCTGTTTCCCACCAGGGTAGCATCAAGATATGGTTACACTCTTCACTGACAGAAACCCAGCCGGACCTATTAACTCTGGTCTTCACCTGGGCCAACCTGGACATGGTGACACTGGTTCCCACCTGGGTCTCACCTGGAAATTGTGAGTCGGATCCCCACCTGGTCCTCACCTGTAACTGGTGATTCTCGTTCCCATATGGACATAATGTGGACCTGGTGGCAGCAGTGTTTCTAGCTTCTCATGTACATCGTCACTCTGGTCCCCACCAGGGCTTCACCGGGACCTGGTGAGTGTGGTTGCCACCTGCACCTCACCTGGACCTGGTGATTCTGGTCTGCACCTGAGACTACCCTGCATCTGGTGTTTGTGTTCCCCACCTGGTCTTCACCTGGATTTGGGGACTCCGGTCCCCATCTGGGCTTTACCTGGCCCTGTTGACCATGGTCCTCAACTGGACAAAATTGGAACCCGGTGACTGTGTTCCACAACTGGACCTCACCTTGACCAGGTCACTCTGGTCCCCCTCTGGGTCTCACCGTGCCCTAGTGACTGTGAACCCCACTTTGCCTTGACTTGGACCTGCTGACCCTGGTTGTCACCTGCGCCAGACCTCGAATAGTTGACTCTGGTTCTTTCAAGGGCCTACCCTGGACCTGGTGATCCTGGTCCCCACCTGGGCCTCACCTGGACGTGGTGACTCTTGTCACCACCGCGGACTCACCTGGACCTGGTTACTTTGTTCCACACCTGGGCCTCAAGTAGACCTGTTGACCATGGTCCCCAATCCGGCCTCACATGGACCTGTTGCCTCTGATCCTCACCAAGGCCTCAAGTGTACCTGGTAACTCTGGTCCTCAACTGGGCCTCATCTGGACCTAGTGACTCTGGTCCCCACCTGGGCTTCACCTTGATCTGGTGACTCTGGTCCCCACCTGGACTTCACCTGGATCTGGTGACTCTGGTCCCCACCTGGACCTCTCCTCGACCTGGTGACTCGCTTTCCAAAATGGATCTCACCTGGATCTGGTGACTCTCTTTCCAACATGGACCCCACCTGGATCTGGTGACTCTGGTCCTCAGTTTGGTCTCACCTGGACTTGGTGTCTCTCGTCCCCACTTTGACCTAACTCAGAACTGCTGAATATTGCCCCACCTAGGCCGCACCCAAACCTGGTGACTCTTGTCCCCAGCTATGCCTCAATTCGACCTGATGAATCTGGTCCTCACGTGGGCCTCACATGGACCTGGAACTCAGCTGGATAGAGTGGCTCTGGTTCCCACAAGGGGCTCACCTGATACTGCTGACTGTGGTCTTATTCTATGCCACACCAGGACGTAGTACTTCTGTTCCCCAACTGGGCCTGCATGGCCCTATTGCCTCTGGTCCTCACCCAGGCATCACTGGGTGATGGACCCAAAGATCCTCACCCAGGATACTCTATTTCACAGCTGTGCCTCACTTTGAACAGGGACTTCTGGTCCCATTCTGGGCCTCAAACTAAACTGGTTACTCGGTTCCCCTCTGGGCCTCACTTTTACCTGGTGACTCTGGTCACCCCTTGGGCTTCACTAGGGCCTGGTGAATCTGGTCCTTAGCTGGTCCGCACCTCGATCAGGTGCCTGGTCGCCACCTGGGCCTCACCTGGACTTGGTGAATCCTGTTGCCACCTGCGCCTCTCCTGGACTTTGTGACTGTGGTCCCACCTGGACCTCACCTGGATCTGGTGGCTCTGGTTCCCAAATGGGGCTCTCCTGGACCTGGTTCCTCTGGGCTCCAACTGGCCTCACCTGGAACAAAATGACTCTGAACAATATTTGGGCCTCTCATGGACCTGTTGACACTAGTCCTTACTTGGGCATCATTGGGAGCTGGTTACTCTGTTATATACCTGGGCCTCACCTGGACCGGTGACTGTGGTCCCACCTGGGCCTCACCTGGACGAGGTGACTGGTTCCCACAGGGACCTCACCTGGACCTGGTGACTCAGGTCCTCATATGGGCATCATGGGACCTGGTTTCTCAGTTCCACATCGGGGCCTCACCTGCACCTAGTGATTCTCGTCCGCCTCTGGGCCTCACCCTGACGTGGTAACCCTGGTCCCCACCTAGATATCACCAAAACCGCATGACTCTGATCCCCCTCTGGGACTCACCCGGAGCTGGGGACACTGGTCCTCAACTGGGCCTCAACAAGACCTGGTGAATCGACTCCTCACTCAGGCCTCGTCTGGACCTGTGACTCTTTTCCCACCTGGCATCAATGGGGCATGGTTTCACTCTTCCCCACCTGGGCCTCACCTGGACCTGGTGAATCTGGTCCCCATCTGGGCCTCACCCAGTCCTGGTGACTTCGTTCCACACGTGGACCTGATTGCTGTGGACCCTTTCTTGGCCTCACCTGGAACAGGTGAATCTGATCCTATCTGCGTGTCTCCCAGACCTGGTGACTCTGACCCTAACCTGGGCATCATTGGTTCCTGGTGACTCTGTTTCACACCTGAGCCTCACCTGGACATGATGACTCTGGATCCTCTCTGGGCCTCACCCTGACCTGGTGAGGCTGGTCCCCATCTGGATGTCACCTGGACCAGGTGATTCTGTACCCCGATAGTCCTCAACCAGATCTGGTGACTCTGGTCTTCACCTGGGCCTCACCTGGACCTAGTGAATATGCTGCGTCTGGGCGTCATTTGAACATGGTGACTCTGGTCCCTCCCTGGGCATCATAAGGACATGGTTCCACAGCACGGCCTGCAGGTTGGCCTCACCTGGACATGGTAAGTCCTGTCCCTACCTGGGCATCATCGGGACATGGTTCCTCTGCATGGCCTGCAGGTGGCCTCACCTGGACCTGTTGAGTGGGGTTGCCACCTGGGCCTCACGCATACCTGGCGACTCAGGTTCCCACGTGGGCCTCACTTGGACCTTGTGAATCTGATCCTTACCTGGTGCTCACCCGGAACTGGTAACTCTGCTCACCACCTGGGAATCACCTGGACCTCGTGAATCTGGTCCCCATCTGGGCGTCACCAAGTCCTGGTGACTTTGTTCCCCACCTGGACCTGATTGCTGTGGACTCCTTCTTGGCCTCACCTAGAACTGGTGACTCTGATCCTAACTGGGTCTCACGCAGATCTGGTGACTCTGGTCCTCACCTGTGGACCATTATGGCCTGGATACTCTGTTCCACACCTTACCTCACCTGGACATGATGACTCTGGATCCCCTCTGGGCCACAGCCGGATATGGTGACTCTGGTCCCCATCTGGATGTCACCTAGACCAGGGGAATCTGGTACCCTCTAGGCCTAAACTAACCCGGGGGCATCTGGTCCTCAACTGGGCCTCACCGGGACCTAGTGAATATGCTCCCCACCTGCGCCTCATCTGGACGTGGTGACTCGGGTTCTACTTGGGATGCATCAGGATATGGTTACTCTATTCCCCACTGGGACTGACCTGATCCTGGTAACTCTGGTCCTGACATTGGCCTCTTCTGTACCAGGTGACTCTGGCTCCACCTGGGCCTCACCTGTAACTGGTGACTGTGATGCTAAGCATGGCCTCACCTGATCTGGTGATGTGGTTCCCATCGGGATCTCAAATGGACCTCATGACTCTGGTCCCACCTGGGCCTGACCAGGACCTGGTGTCTCTGGTACCCACCTGGGTAGCATCAGGATATGGTTACACTGTTCTCTAACAGTGACCCACCCGGACCTGTTAACTCTGGTCTTCACCTGGGCCACACCTGGACATGGTGACACTGTTGCCCACTTGGGTCTCACCTGGATATGGTGAGTCGGATCCCCGCCTGGTCCTCACCTGTAAGTGGTGATTCTAGTTCCAAAATGGACATCATGTGGACTTGGTGGCTGCAGTGTTTCCAGCTTCTAATGTACCTCGAACTCTGGTCCCCACCATGGCCTCACCGGGACCTGGTGAGTGTCTTTGCCACCTGCACCTCACCTGGACCTTGTGATTCTGGTCTGCACCTGAGACTACCCTGGACCTGGTAACTCTGGTCACCACCTGGGAATCACCTGGACCTGGTCAATCTGGTCCCCATCTGGGCCTGCATGGCCCTAGTGACTCTGGTCCTCACCCAGGCATCATTGGGACCTGGATACTCTATTCCACACCTGTGCCTCACTTTGACCAGGGACCTCTGGTCCCATTCTGGACCTCAAACTAAACTGGTTACTCTGGTTCCCCTCTGGGCCTCACCCTAACCTGGTGACTCTGGTCACCCCTTGGGCTTCACTTGGGCCTGGTGATTCTGGTCCTTACCAGGTCCGCACCTGGATCTGGTAGCCACCTGGGCCTCACCTGGACTTGGTGAATCCTGTTGCCACTTGCGCCTCACCTGAACTTTGTGACTGTGGTCCCACCTGGACCTCACCTGGATCTGGTGGCTCTGGTTCCCATATGGGACTCTCCTGGACCTGATTCCTGTGGTCTCCATCTGGCCTCACCTGGAACAAAATGACTCTGTTCCATATTTGGGCCTCTCCTGGACCTGTTGACTCTGGTCCTTACTTGGGCATCATTGGGACCTGGATACTCTCTTATATACCTGGGCCATACCTGGACCTGGTGACTGTGGTCCCACCTGGGCCTCACCTGGATGAGGTGACTGGTTCCCACAGGGACCTCACCGGGACCTGGTGACTCAAGTCTTCATATTGACATCGTGGGACCTGGTTTCTCAGTTCCACATTGGGGCCTCACCTGGAGCTAGTGATTCTCGTCCCCCTCTGGGCCTCACCCTGACGTGGAGACTCTGTTCCCCACGTGGATATTACCAGAACCGGGTGACTCTGGTCCCCCTCTGAGACTCATCCGGAGCTGGGGACACTGGTCCTCAACTGGGCCTCAAAAGGACCTGGTGAATCTACTCCTCACTTAGGCCTCGTGTGGACCTTGTGACTCTTTTCCCACCTGGCATCAATGGGACATTCTTACTCTGTTCTCCACCTGGGCCTCACCTGGACAACATAACTTTGCTTCGCATTTTGGCCTCAACTGGTCCTGATGACTCTGGTCCCGCCACCTAGGCCTCAATCTGGACTTGATGACTGTGGTCCCCACCTGGGTCTCACCTGGACCTGGTGACTCTCGTTCCCACATGAACCACACCTGGACCTGGTGACTGTGGTGTTCTTGTAGACTCACATTTACCTGGTGACTCTGGTCCCCACTAGGGCCTCACCTAGATCTAGTGACTCTGGCCTGCAAGTTGGCCTCACCTGGACATGGTGAGTAGGGTTTGACACCAGGGCCTCACCCATACCTGGTGACTCAGGTCCCCACATGGGCCTCTTGGACCTGGTGAATCTGGACCTTACCTGGTCCTCTCCCAGACCGGGGACTCTGGTCACCACCTGGGCCTCACCTGGACCTGGTGAATCTCGTTCCCACATGACCCACATCTGGACCTGGTGACTGTGGTGTTCTTGTAGACTCACATTTACCTGGTGACTCCGGTCCCCACTAGGGCCTCACCTGGATCTAGTGACTCTGGCCTGCAGGTTGGCCTCACCTGGACCTGGTTAGTAGGGTTTGCCACCAGGGCCTCACCCATACCTGGTGACTCAGGTCCCCACGTGGACCTCTTGGACCTGGTGAATCTGGACCTTACCTGGTCCTCTCCCAGACCCGGGGACTCTGGTCACCACCTGGGCCTCACCTGGACCTGGTGAATCTCGTCCCTATCTGGGCCTCACCCTTTCCTGGTGACTTTGTTCCCAACCTGGACCTGATTGCTGTGGACTCCTTCTTGGCCTCACCTGGAACTGGTGACTCTGATTCTATCTGCGCGTCACCCAGACCTGGTGACTCTGGTCCTCACCAGGGCATCATTGGTACCTGGTGACTCTGTTCCGAACCTGAGCCTCACCTGGACATGATGACTCTGGAACCTCTCTGGGCCTCACCCTGACCTGGAGACTCTGGTCCCCATCTGGATGTCACCTTGACCAGGTGATTCTGGTACCCTTCTAGTGCTCAACCAGATCTGGTGACTCTGGCCCTCAAATGGACCTCACCTGGACCAAGAGAATATGCTCCATCTGGGCCTCATTTGGATATGGTGACTCTGGTCCCTACATGGGCATCATCCGGACATGGTTCAACTGCAAGGCCTACAGGTTGGCCTCACCTGGACCTGATAAATCTGGTCCCTACCTGGGCATCATCGTGACATAGTTCCTCTCCATGGCCTGCATTTTGGCCTCACCTGGACCTTGTGAGTGGGGTGGCCACCTGGGCCTCACCCATACCTGGTGACTCAGGTCCCCACATGGAACTCACTTGGACCTGGTGAATCTGGTCCTAACCTGGTCCTCTCCCAGACCCGGGAACTCGGGTCAGCACCTGGGCCTCACCTGGACCTGGTGAATCTGGTCCCCATCTGGGCCTCACCCAGTCCTGGGTACTTTGTTACCCACCTGGACCTGCTTGCTGTGGACACTTTCTTCGCCTCACCTAGATCTCGTGACTCTGATCCTATCTGAGCATCACCCATATCTGGTGACTCTGGTCCTCACCTGGGCATCATAGGTACCTGGTGACTCTCTTCCACACCTGAGCCTTACCTGGACATGATGACTGTGGATCCTCTCTAGACCTCAACCAGATCTGGTGACTCTGGTCCCACTTGGCCCTCACCAGGACCTGGTGTCTCTGGTACCTACCTGGTTATCATCAGGATATGGTACTCTGTTAATTAACAGTGACCCAGCGGGAACTATAACTCTGGTCTTCACTTGTCCACACCTGGACATGGTGACACTTGTTTCCACCTGGGTCTCACCTGGACATGGGGAGTCGGATCCCCACCTGGTCCTCACCTGTAACTGGTGATTCTCGTTCCCACATGGACATAATGTGGACCTGGTGGCTGCAGTGTTTCTAGCTTCTCATATACCTAGTGTCTCTGGTCCCCATCAGGGCCTCACCGGGACCTGGTGAGTGTGGTTTCCACCTGCACCTCACCTGGACCTGGTGATTCTGATCTGCACCTGAGACTACCCCGTATCTGGAGACTGTGTTCCCCACCTGGTCTTCACCTGGATTTGGGGACTCCGGTCCCCATCTGGGCCTCACCTGGCTCTGTTGACCATGGTCCTCAAGTGGGCAAAATTGGGACCCGGTGACTGTGTTCCACAACTGAACCTCACCAGGACTAGGTGACTCTGGTCCCCCTCTGGGTCTCACCGTGCGCTAGTGACTGTGAACCCCACTTTTGCCTGACTTGGACCTGCTGACCCTGGTTCCCACAACGCCTGACCTCGAAGTGTTGACTCTGGTTCTTTCAATGGCTTCCCGTGTACCTGGTTACCCTGGTCCCCACGTGGGCCTCACCTGGACGTGGTGACTCTTGTCACCACCGGGGACTTCCTGGACCTGCTTACTGTGTTCCACACCTGGGCCTCAAGTAGACCTGTTGACCATGGTCCCCAAGCCGTCCTCACATGGACCTGTTTCTTCTGATCCCCATCGGGGCCTCACGTGTACCTGGTAACTCTGGTCCTCACCTGGGCCTCATCTGGACCTATTGACTTTGGTCCCCACCTGTGCTTCACCTGGATCTGGTGACTCTGGTCCCCACCTGGACTTCACCTGGATCTGGTGACTCTGGTCCCCACCTCGACCTCTCCTGGACCTGGTGACTCTCTTTGAACATGGACCTCTCCTGGATATGGTGACGCTAGTACCCACCTGGACCTCACCTGCATCTGGTGACTCTGGCCTGAAAGTTGGCCTCACCTGGACCTGGGGAGTGGGGTTGCCACCTGGGCCTCACACATAGCTGGTGACTCAGGTCCCTACGTGGGCCTCATTTGGATCTGTTGAATCTGGTCCTTAGCTGGTCCTCTTCCAGACCCGAGGACTCTGGTCACCACCTGGGAATAACCTGGACCTGGTGAATCTGGTCCAAATCTGGGCCTCACCAAGTCCTGGTGTCTTTCTTCACCACCTGGACCTGATTGCTGTGGACGCCTTCTTGGCGTCACCTGGAACGGGTGACTCTGATCCTATCTGCGAGTCACCCAGAACTGGTGACTCTGGTCCTCACCTGGGCATCATTGGTACCTGTTGATTCTGTTCCACATCTGAGCCTCACCTGGACCCGATGACTCTGGAACCACTCTGGGCCTCACCCTGACCTGGTGACTCTGGTCCCCATCTGGATATCACCACGATCAGGTGATTCCGGTACGCTTCTAAGCCGAACAAGATATGGTGAAACTGGTCCTCAACTGGGCCTCACCTGGACCAGGTGACTCTGGTCCCCCTCTGGGTCTCACCGTGCCCTAGTGACTGTGAACCCCACTTTGGCCTCACTTGGACTTCCTGACCCTGGTTGCCACCTGCTCCTGTCCTCGAACTGTTGACTCTGGTTCTTTCAAGGGCCTCCCCGGGACCTGATGATCCTGGTCCCCACCTGGGCCTCTCCTGGACATGGTCACTCTTGTCACCACCGGGGACTCACCTGGACCTGCTTACTGTGTTCCACACCTGGGCCTCAAGTAGATCTGTTGACCATGGTCCCCAAGCCGGCCTCACATGGACCTGTGGCCTCTGATCCCCACCACGGCCTCACGTGTACCTGATAACTCTGGTCCTCACCTGGGCTTCATCTGGACCTAATGACTCTGATCCCCACCTGGGCTTCACCTGGATCTGGTGACTCTAGTCCCCACCTGGACCTCTCCTGGACCTGGAGACTCTCTTTCCAACATGGACCTCAACTGGATATGGTGACTCTGGTCCTCAGTTTGGCCTCACCTGGACCTGGCGTCTCTCGTCTCCACTTTGACCTAACTCAGAACTGCTGAATCTTGCCCCACCTAGGCCGCACCCAGTCCTGGTGACTCTTGTCCCCAGCTATGCGTCATTTTGACCTGATGAATATGTTACTAACGTGCGCCTCCCATGGGCCTGGGACTCAGCTGGATAGAGTGGCTCTCGTTTCCACAAGGGGCTCACCTGATACTGCTAACTGTGGTCTTATTCTATGACTCATCAGGACCCAGTGATTCTGTTCCCCATCTGGGCCTGCATGGGCGTAGTGACTCTGGTCCTCACTCAACCATCATTGGGACCTGGATACTCTATTCCACACCTGGGCCTCACTTTGACCAGGGACCTCTGGTCCAATTCGGGGCCTCAAACTAAACTGGTTACTCTGGTTCCCCCTTTGGGCCTCACCTTTACCTGGTGACTCTGGTCAACCGTTGGGCTTCACTTGGTTCTGGTGAATCTGGTCCTTAGATGACCGAACCTGGATCTGGTGACTGGTCGCCACCTGGGCCTCACCTGGACTTGGTGAATCCTGTTGCCACCTGCGCGTCACCGGGACCTTGTGACTGTGGTCCCACCTGGACCTCACCTGGATCTGGTGGCTCTGGTTCCCATATGGGGGTCTCCTGGACCTGGTTCCTCTGGTCTCCATCTGGCCTCACCTGGAACACAATGACTCTGTTACATATTTGGGCCTAACCTGGACCTGTTGACTCTGGTACTTACCTGGGCATCATTGGGACCTGGGTACACTCTTATATACCTGGGCCTCACCTGGACCTGGTGACTGTGGTCCCACCTGGGCCTCACTTGGATGAGGTGACTGGTTCCCACAGGGACCTCACCTGGACCTGGTCACTCAGGTCCTCATATGGGCATTATGGGACCTGGTTTCTCAGTTCCACATCGCGGCCTCCCCTGGACCTAGTGATTCTCGTCCCACTCTGGGCCTCGCTCTGACGTGGTGACTCTGGTCTCCAGCTGGATATCACCAGAACCGGGTAACTCTGGTCCCCCTCTGGGACTCACCCGGAGCTGGGGACACTGGCACTCAACTGGGCCTCAACAGTAGCTGGTGAATCTACTCCTCACTGAGGCCTCGTCTGGACCTTGTGACTCTTTTCCCACCAGGCATCAATGGGACTTGGTTACTCTCTTCCCCACCTGGGCTTCACCTCGACATGATAACTTTGCCCCACACTTTGGCTTCAACTGGTCATGATGACTCTGGTCCCCCACCCAGGCCTCAATCTGGACCTGGTGACCGTTGTCCCCACCTGGGTCTCACCTGGACCTGGTGACTCTCGTCCCCACATGAACCCCACCTGGATCTGGTGACTGTGGTGTTCTTGTAGACTCACATTTAGCTGGTGACTCTGGTCCCCACTAGGGCCTCACCTGGATCTGCTGAATCTGGCCTGCAGCTTGGCCTCACCTGGACCTTTTGAGTGGGGTTGCCACATGGGCCTCACCCATTGCTTGTGACTCCGGTCCCAACCTGGGCCTCTTGGACCTGGTGAAACTGGTCCTTATCTGGTCCTCTCCAAGACCCGGCGACTCTGGTCACCACCTGGGCCTCACCTGGACCTGGTGAATCTGGTCCCCATCTGGGCCTCACCCACTCCTGGTGACTTTGTTCCCCACCTGGACCTGATTGCTGTGGACTCTTTCTTAGCCTAACCTGGAACTGGTGACACCGATCCTATCTGCGTGTCACCCATACCTGGTGACTCTGGTCCTCACCTGGGCATCATTGGTACATGGTGACTCTGTTCCACGCCTGAGCCTAACCTGGACATGATGACTCTGGAACCACTCTGGGCCTCACCCTGACCTGGTGCCTCTGGTCCCCATTTGGGTGTCACCTGGACCAGGTAATTGTGGTACCCCTCTAGTCCTCAACCAGATCTGGTGACAGTGGTCCCCAACTGAGCCTCACTAGACCTAGTGAATACGCTCCATCTGGGACTCATTTGGACCTGGTGACTCTGGTCCTACCTGGGCATCATCGGGACATGGTTCCACTGCATGGCCTGCAGGTTGGCCTCACCTGGACCTCTTAACTCTAGTCCCTGCCTGGGCATCATCGGTACATGGTTCCTCTGCATGGCCTGCAGTTTGGCATCACCTGGACCTGGAGAATTGGGTTGCCACCTGGGCCTCAACCATGCTTGGTGACACAGGTACCCACGTGGGCCTCACTTGGACCTGGCTGAATCTGGTCCTTACCTTGTAATCACCCGGAACTGGTAACTCTGGTCACCATCTGGGAATCACCTGGACCTGGTGAATCTGGTCCCCATCTGGGCCTCACTCAGTCCTCGTGACTTTGTTCCCCACCTGGACCTGATTTCTGTGGACTCCTTCTTGGCCTCACCTGGAACTGGTGACTCTGATCCTAACTGAGCCTCACACAGATCTGGTGACTCTGGTCCTCACCTGTGGACCATTATGACCTGGATCTCTGTTCTACACTTGAGCTCACCTGGACATGATGACTCTGGATCCCCTCCGGGCCTCACCCTGACATGTTGACTCTGGTCCCCATCTGGATGTACCCTAGACCAGGTGAATCTGGTACCCCTCTAGGCCTCAACTAGACCTGGGTATTCTGGTCCTCACCTGGGCCTCACCGAGACCTAGTGAATATGCTCCCCACCTTCTCCTCATCTGGACCTGGTGACTCTGGTTCTACCTGGGCATCATTGCTACATGGTTACTCTATTCACCACTGGGACTGACCTGATCCTGGTAACTCTGGTCCTGACTTTGGCCTCTTCTGACCAGGTGACCCTGGCTCCACCTGGGCCTCACCAGTAACTGGTGACTCTGATCCAAAGCGTGGCCTCACCAGACCTGGTGACTGTGGTTCCCATCGTGACCTCACCTGGACCTCAAGTCTCTGGTCCCACCTGGGCCTCACAGGACCTGGTGTCTCTGGTACCCACCAGGGTAGCATCAGGATATGGTTACACTGTTCACTAACAGTGACCCTGCCGGACCTATTAACTCTGGTCTTCACCTGGGCCACACCTGGACATGGTGACACTGGTTCCCACTTGGGTCTCACCTGGACATGGTGAGTCGGATCCCCAACTGGTCCTCACCTGTAATTGGTGATTCTCATTCCCACATGGACATCATGTGGACCTGCTGGTTGCAGTGTTTCTAGCTTCTCATGTACCTCGTGACTCTGGTCCCCACCAGGGCCTCAACGGTACCTGGTGAGTGTGGTTGCCACCTGCAGAACACCTGGACCTGGTGATTCTGGTCTGCACCTGAGACTACCCTGGATCTGGTGACTGTGGTCCCCACCTGGGCTTCAGCTGGATTTGGGGCTCTAATTCCCATCTGGGCCTCACCTGGCCCTGTTGATCATGGTCCTCAACTGGGCAAAATTGGAACCCGGTGACTGTGATCCACAACTGGACCTCACCTGGACCAGGTTCCTCAGGTCCCCCTCTGGGTCTC
This sequence comes from Canis aureus, assembly GCF_053574225.1. Classification (NCBI taxonomy): domain Eukaryota; kingdom Metazoa; phylum Chordata; class Mammalia; order Carnivora; family Canidae; genus Canis; species Canis aureus. Next base: position 28,900,164 of record NC_135648.1, read on the forward strand.
ACCGTGTCCTAGTGACTGTGAACCCCACTTTGGCCTGACTTGGACCCCCTGTCCATGGTTGCCACCGGCGCCTGACTTCGAACTGTTTACTCTGGTTCTTTCAAGGGCCTCCCCTGGACATGGTGATCCTGGTCCCCACATGGGCCTCACCTGGACGTGGATCCTCTTTTCACCACCGGGGACTCACCTGGACCTGCTTACTGTGTTCCACACCTGGGCCTCAAGTAGACCTTGTGACCATGGTCCCCAAGCCGGCCTCACATGCACCTGTTGCCTCTGAACCCCATCGGGGTCTCACGTGTACCTGGTAACTCTGGTCCTCACCTGGGGCTCATCTGGACCTTGTGACTCTGGTACCACCTGGGCTTCACCTGGATCTGGTGACTCTGGTCCCCACCTGGACTTCACCTGGATCTGGTGACTCTGGTCCCCACCTGGAACTCTCCTGGACCTGATGACTCTCTTTCCAACATGGACCTCACCTGGATCTGGTGACTCTCGTCCTCAGTTTGGCCTCACCTGGACCTGGTGTCTCTCGTCCCCTCTTTGACCTAACTCAGAACACTGAATCTGGCCCCACATAGGCCGCACCTAGACCTGGTGACTCTTGTCCCCAGCTGTCTCAATTCGACCTGATGAATCTGGTCCTCACGTGGGCCTCACATGGACCTGGGACTCAGCAGGGTAGAGTGGCTCTGGTTCCCACAATGGGCTCACCTGATACTGCTGACTCTGGTCTTATTTTATGCCTCAAGAGGACCTAGTGATTCTGTTCCCCATCTGGGACTGCATGGCCCTAGTGACTCTGTTCCTCACCCAGGCATCATTGGGACCTTGATACTCTATTACATACCTGGGCCTCACTTTGACCAGCGACCTCTTGTCCCATCCTGGGCCCCAAACTAAACTGGTTAATCTGGTTCCCCCTCTGGGTCTCACCCTTACCTGGAGACTGTGGTCACCCCCTGGGCTCTACTTGGCCCTGGTGAATCTGGACCTTAGGTGGTCTGCACCTGTATCTCGTGACTGCTCGCCACCTGGGGCTCACCTGGACTTGGTGAATTCTGTTGCCACCTGCGCCTCACCTGTACCTTGTGACTGTGGTCCCACCTGGACCTCACCTGGATCTGGTGGCTCTGGTTACCATATGGGGCTCTCGTGGACCTGGTTCCTGTGGTATCCATCTGGCCTCACCTGGAACACAATGACTCTGATCCATATTTGGGCCTCTCCTGGACCTGTTGACTCTGGTCCTTACATGGGCATCATTGGGACCTCGATACTCTCTTATATACCTGGGCCTCACCTGGACCTGGTGACTGTGGTCCCACCTGGGCCTCACCTGGACGAGGTGACTGGTTCCCACGGGGACATCACCTGGACTTGGTTACTCAGGTCCTTATATGGGCATCATGGGACCTGGTTTCTCAGTTCCACATCGGGGAATCACCTGGACCGAGTGATTCTCTTCCCCCTCTGGGCCTCACCCTGACGTGGTGACTCTGGTCCCAACCTGGATATCACCAGAACCGAGTGACTCTGTTCCCCGTCTGGGACTCAACTAGAGCTGGGGACACTGGTCCTCAAATTGGCCTCAACAGGACCTGGTAAATCCACTCCTCACTTAAGCCTCGTCTGGACCTTGTGACTCTTTTCCCACCTGGCATCAACGGGACATGGTTACTCTGTTCCCCACCTGGGCCTCACCTGGACATGATAACTGTGCTCCGCACTTCGGCCTCAAATGGTCCAGATGACTCTGGTCCCCCCACCAGGCCTCTATCTGGACCTGGTGACTGTGGTCCCCACATGGGTCTCACCTGGACCTGGTGACTCTCGTTCCCACATGAACCACACCTGGACCTGGAGACTGTGGTGTTCTTGTAGACTCACATTTACCTGGTGACTCCGGTCCCCACTACGGCCTCACCTGGATCTGGTGACTCTGGCCTGCAGGTTGGCCTCACCTGGACCTGGTGAGTAGGGTTGCCACCTGGGCCTCACCCATACCTGGTGACTCAGGTCCCCACGTGGGCCTCTTGGACCTGGTGAATCTGGTCCTTACCTGGTCCTCTCCCATACCCGGGGACTCTGGTCACCACCTGGGCCTCACCTGGACCTAGTGAATCTAGTCCCCATCTGGGCCTCGCGCAGTCCTGTTGACTTTGTTCCCACCTGGACCTGATTGCTGCGGACTCTTTTTTGGCCTCACCTGGAACTGGTGACTCTGATCCTATTTGCGCGTCACCCAGACCTGGTGACTCTGATCCTACCCTTGGCATCATTGGTACCTGGTGACTCTGTTACACACCTGAGCCTCATCTGGATATGATGACTCTGGAACCTCTCTGTGCCTCACCCTGACCTGGTGACTCTGGTCCCCATCTGGATGTGACCTGGACCAGGTGATTCTGGTACCGCTCTAGGCCTCAACCAGATCTGGTGACTCTGGTCCTCAACTGGGCCTCACCTGGACCTAGTGAATATGCTCCTTTTGGGCCTCACTTGGACCTGGCGACTCTGGTAACTCCCTGGGCATCATCGGGACATGGTTCCACAGCATGTCCTGCAGGTTGGCCTCACCTGGACCTGGTAACTCTGGGCCCTACCTGGGCATCATCGGACACGGTTCCTCTGCATGGCCCGAAGGTTGGCCTCCCCTGTACCTGTTGAGTGGGGATGCCATCTGGGCCTCACCCATACCGGTGACACAGGTCCCCACGTGGGCCTCACTTGGACCTGGTGAATCTGGTCCTTACCTGGTCCTCACCCAGAACTGGTAACTCTGGTCACCACCTGGGAATCCCCTGGACCTGGAGAATCTGGTCTCCATCTGGGCCTCACCCAGTCCTGGTGACTTTGTTCCCCACCTGGACCTGATTGCTGTGGACTCCTTTTGGGCCTCACCTGGAACGGGTGACTCTGATCCTAACTGGGCCTCACCCAGCTCTGGTGACTCTGGTCCTCACCTGTGGACCACTACGACCTGGATACTCTGTTCCAAAACTGAGCCTCACCTGGACATGATGACCTTGGAACCCCTCTGGGCTTCAGCCTGACATGGTGACTCTGGTCCCCATCTGGATGTCACCTAGACCAGGTGAATCTGGTACCACTCTAGGCCTCAACTTGACCTGGTGACCCTGGTCCTCAACTGGGCCTCATCGGGACCTAGTGAACATGCTCCAAACCTGCGCCTCATCTGGACCTGGTGACTCTGGTTCTACCTGGGTATCATTGGGACATGGTTACTCTATTCCCCACTGGGACTGACCTGATCCTGGTACCTCTGGTCCTGACTTTGGCCTCTTCTCTACCAGGTGACTCTGGCTCCACCGGGGCCTCACCTGTAACTGGTGACTCTGATACTATGCATGGCCTCACCTGACCTGGTGACTGTGGTTCCCATCGGGACCTCACCTGGACCTCAGGTCTCTGGTCCAAACTGGGCCTCACCAGGACCTGGTGTCTCTGGTACCCACTTGGATAGCATCAGGATATGGTTAAGCTGTTCACTAACAGTGAACCAGCTGGACATATTAACTCTGGACTTCACCTGGGCCACACCTGGACATGGTGATTTTGGTCTGCACCTGAGACTACCCTGGATCTGGTGACTGAGGTCCCCACCTGGGCTTCACATGGATTTGGGGACTCCGGTCCCCATCTGGGCTTCACCTGGCCCTGTTGACCATGGTCCTCAACTGGGCAAAATTGGGACCCGGTGACTGTGTTCCACAACTGGACCTCACATGGACCAGGTGACTCTGGTCCCCCTCTGGGTCTCACCGTGCCCTAGTGACTGTGAACCCCACTTTGGACTCACTTGGACCTGCTGACACTGGTTGCCACCTGCGCCTGACCTCGAACTGTTTACTCTGGTTCTTTCAAGGGCCTCCCCTGTACCTGGTGATCCTGGTCCCCACCTGGGCCTCACCTGGACGTGGTGACCCTTGTCACCACCGAGGACTCACCCGGACCTGGTTACTGTGTTCCACACCTGGGCCTCAAGTAGATCTGTTGACCATTGTCCCCAAACCGGGCTCACATGGTCCAGTTGCCTATGATCCTCACCGGGGCCTCACGTGTACCTGGTAACTCTGGTCCTCACCTGGGCCTCATCTGGACCTAGTTACTCTGGTCCCTACCTGGGCTTCACCTGGATCTGAAGACTCTGGTCCCCACCTGGACTTCACCTGGATCTGGTGACTCTGGTCCCCACCTGGACCTCTCCTGGTCCTCCTGACTCTCTTTCAAACATGGACCTTACCTGGATCTCGTGACTCTGGTCCTCAGTTTGGCCTCACCTGGACCTGGTGTCTCTCGTCCCCACTTTGACCTAACTCAGAACTGCTGAATATTGCCCCACATAAGCCGCACCCAGACCTGGTGACTCTTGTCCCCAGCTATGCCACAATTCGACTTGTTGAATCTGCTCCTCACGTGGGCCTCACAACGTCCTGGGACTCAGCTGGATTGAGCGGCTCTGGTTCCCACAAGGGGCTCAAATGATACTCGTGACTGTGGTCTTATACTATGCCTCACCAGGACCTAGTGATACTGTTCCCCATCTGGGCCTGCATGGCCCTAGTGACTCTGGTCCTCACACAGGCATCATTGGGACCTGGATACTCTATTCCACACCTGGACCTCACTCTGACCAGGGACCTCTGGTCCCATTCTGGGCCTCAAACTAAACTGGTTACTCTGGTTCCCCCTCTGGGCCTCACCCTTATCTGGTGACTCTGGTCACCCCTTGGGCTTCACTTGGGCCTGGTGAATCTGGTCCTTAGCTTGTCCTCACTTGGATCTGGTGACTGTTCGCCACCTGGGCCTCACCTGTACTTGGTGAATCCTTTTGCCACCTGCGCGTCACCTGGACCTTGTGACTGTGGTCCCACCTGGACCACACCTGGATCTGGTGGCTCTGGTTCCCATATGGGGCTCTCCTGTAACTGGTTCCTATGGTCTCCATCTGGCCTCACCAGGAACACAATGATTCTGATCCATATTTGGGCCTCTCCTGGACCTGGTAACACTGGTCTTTTCATGGGCATCATTGGGACCTGGATACTCTCTTATATACCTGGGCCTCACCTGGACCTGTTGACTGTGGTCCCACCTGGGCCTCACCTGGATCTGGTGACTCAGGTCCTCATATGGGCATCATGGGACCTGGTTTCTCAGTTCCACATCGGGGCCTCACCTGCACCTAGTGATTCTCGTCCCCCGCTGGGCCTCACCCTGACGTGGTGACTCTGGTCACCACCTGGATATCACCAGAACCGGTGACTCTGGTCCCCCTCTGGGACTCACGCGGAGCTGGCGACACTGGTCCTCAACTGTGCCTCAACAGGACCTGGTGAATCTACTCCTCACATAGGCCTCGTATGGACCTTGTGACTCATTTCCCACCTGGCATCAATGGGACAAGGTTACTCTGGTCCCCACCTGGACCTCGCATGGACATGATAACTTTGCTCCACACTTTGGCCTCAACTAGTGCTGATGACCCTCGTCCCCCCACCTAGGCCTCAATCTGGACCTGGTGATTGTGGTCCCCACTTGGGTTTCACCTGGACCTGTTGACTCTCCTAGCCACATGAACCCCACCTGGACCTGGGGACTGTGGTGTTCTTGTAGACTCACATTTACCTGGTGACTGCGGTCCCCACTAGGGCCTCACCTGGATCTGGTGACTCTGGCCTGCAGGTCGGCCTCCCCTGGACCTGGTGAGTGGGGTTCCCACCTGGGCCTCACCCATACCTGGGGACTCAGGTCCCCACGTGGGCCTCTTGGACCTGGTGAATCTGGTCCTTACCTGGTCATCTCCCAGACCCGGGGACTCTGTTCACCACCTTGGCCTCACCTGGACCTGGTGAATCTGGTCCCCATCTGGGCCTCACCCAGTGCTGCTGACTTTGTTCCCCACCTGGACCTGATTGCTGTGGACTCTTTCTTGGCCTCACCTGGAACTGGTGACTCTGATCCTATCTGGGCGTCACCCAGACCTGGTGATTCTGGTCCTCACCTGGGCATCCTTGGTACCTGGTGACTCTGTTTCACACCTGAGCCTCACTTGAACATGATGTCTCTTGAACCACTCTGGGCCTCACCCTGACCTAGTGACTCTCGTCCCCATCTGGATGTCACCTGGACCAGGTGATTCTGGTATCCCTCTATGCCTCAACAAGATATGGTGACTATGGTCCTCAACTGGGCCTCACCTGGACCTAGTGAATATGCTCCATCTGGTCCTCATTCGGACCTGGTGACTCTGGTCCCTACCTGGGCATCATCGGCACATGTTTCCACAGCATGGCCTGCAGTTTGGCCTCACCTGGACCCGATGAGTGGGGTTGCCAACTGGGCCTCACCCATACCTGGTGACACAGATCCCCACGTGGGCCTCACTTGGACCTGGTGAATCTGGTCCTTACCTGGTCCTCAACTGGAACTGGTATCTCTGGTCACCACCTGGAAATCACATGGGCCTGGTGAATCTGGTCCCCATCTGGGCCTCACCCAGTCCTGGTGACTTTGTTCCACACCTGGACATGATTGCTGTGGACTCCTTCCTGGCCTCACCTTGAACTTGTGACTCTGAACCTAACTGGGCCTCACCCAGATCTTGTGACTCTGGTCCTCACCTGTGGACCATTATGACCTGGATACTGTGTTCCAAACCTCAGCCTCACCTGGACATGATGACTATGGAACCCCTCTGGGCCTCAGCCTGACATGGTGACTCTGGTTCCCATCTGGATGTCACCTAGACCAGGTGAATCTCGTAAAACTCTAGGCCTCATCTTGACCTTGTGACTCTGGTCCTCAACTGGGCCTCACCGGGACCTAGTGAACATGCTCCCGACCTGTGCCTCAACTGACCTGGTGACTCTGGTTCTACCTGGGCATCATCGGGACATGGTTACTCTATTCCCCACTGGGACTGACCTGATCCTGGTAACTCTGGTCCTGACTTTGGCCTCTTCTGTACCAGGTGACTCTGGCTCCACCTGGGCCTCATCTGTAACTTGTGACTCTAATCCTAAGCATGGCCTCACCTGACCTGGTGACTGTGGTTCCCATCGGGACCTCACCTCGTCCACATGTCTCCGGGCCAAACTGGGCCGCACCAGGATCTTGTGTCTCTGGTACCCACCTGGGTAGCATCAGGATATGGTTACACTGTTCACTAACAGTGACCCAGGCGTACCTATTAACTCTGCTCTTCACCTGGGCCACACCTGGACATGATGATTGTGGTCTGCACCTGAGACTACCCTGGATCTGGTGACTGTGGTCCCCACCTGGGCTTCACCTGGATTTGGGGACTCCGGTCCTCATCTGGGCCTCACGTGGCCCTGTTGACCATGGTCCTCAACTGGGCAAAATTGGGACCCGTTGACTGTGTTCCACAACTGGACCTCTCCTGGACCAGGTGACTCTGGCCCCACTCTGGAAGTCACCGTGTCCTAGTGACTGTGTACCCCACTTTGGCCTGACGTAGACCTGCCCACCCTGGTTGCCACATGCGCCTGACCTCGAACTGTTGACTCTGGTTCTTTCAATGGCCTCCCTGTACCTGGTGATCCTGGTGCCCACCTTGGCCTCTCCTGGACGTGGTGACTGTTGTCAACACCGGGGACTCACATGGACCTGGTTACTGTGTTCCACACTTGGGCCTCAAGCAGATCTGTTGACCATGGTCCCCAAGACGGCCTCACATGGACCAGTTGCCTCTGATCCTCACCGGGGCCTCACGTGTACCTGGTAACTCTGGTCTTCCCCTGGGCCTCATCTGGACCTAGTGACTCTGGTCCCCACCTGGGCTTCATCTGGATCTGGTGACTCTGGTCCCCACCTGGACTTCACCTGGATATGGTGACTCTGGTCCCCACCTGGACCTCTCCTGGTCCTGCTGACACTCTTTCCATCATGGACCTGACCTGGATCTGGTGACTCTGGTCCTCAGTTTGGCCTCACCTGGACCTGATGTCTCTCGTCCCCACTTTGACCTAACTCAGAACTGTTGAATATTGCCCCACCTAGGCCGAACCCAGACTTGGTGACTCTTGTCCCCAGCTATACCTCAATTCGAACTGATGAATCTGCTCCTCACGTGGGACTCACATGGACCTGGGACTCAGCTGGATAGAGTGGCTCTGTTTCCCACAAGGGGCTCACCTGATACTGGTGACTGTGTTTTTATTCTATGCCTCACCAGGACCTAGTGATTCTGTTCCCCGTCTGGGCCTGCATGGCCCTAGTGACTCTAGTCCACACCCAGGCATCATTGGGACCCGGATACTCTATTCCACACCAGGACCTCACTTTGACCAGGGACCTCTGGTCCCATTCTGGGGCCCAAACTCAACTGGTTACTCTGGATCCCCCTCTGGACCTCACCCTTACCTGGTGACTCTGGTCACCCCTTGGGCTACACTTGGGCCTGGTGAATCTGATCCTTAATTGTCCGCACCTGGATCTGGTGACTGGTCGCCACATGGGCCTCTCCTGGTATTGGTGAGTCTTGTTGCCACCTGCGCCTCACCTGGACCTTGTGACTGTGGTCCCACCTGAAACTAACCTGGATCTGGTGGCTCTGGTTCCCCTATGGGGCTCTTCTGGACCTGGTTCCTGTGGTCTCCATCTGGCCTCACCTGGAACTCAATGACACTGATCCATATTTGGGCCTCTCCTACATCTGTTGACTCTGGTGCTTACCTGGGCATCATTGAGACCTGGATACTCTCTTATATACCTCAGCCTCACCTTGACCTGGTGACTGTGGTCCCACCTGGGCCTCACCTGGACGAGGTGACTGGTTCCCACAGGGACCTCACCTGGACCTGGTGACTCAGGTCCTTATATGTGCATCATGGGACCTGGTTTCTCAGTTCCACATCGCGGCCTCACCTGGACCTAGTGATTCTCGTCCCCCTCTGGGCCTCACCCTGACGTGGTAACTCTGGTCCCCACCTGGATATCACCAGAACCGGGTGACTCTGGTCCCCCTCTGGGACTCACCCGGAGCTGTGGACACTGGTCCTCAACTGGGCCTCAACAGTACCTGGTGATTCTACTCCTCAATTATGCCTCGTCTGGACCTTCTGACTCTTTTCCCACCAGGCATCAATGGGACATGGTTACTCTGTTCCCCACCTGGGCCTCACCTGGACATGATAACTTTGCTCCGCACTTTGGCCTCAACTGGTCCTGATGACTCTGGTCCCCCCACCTAGGCCTCAATCAGGACCTGGTGACAGTGGTCCCCACCTGGGTCTCACCTGGACCTGGTGACTCTCGTTCCCACATGAACCACAGCTGGACTTGGTGACTGTGGTGTTCTTGTAGACTCACATTTACCTGGTGAGTCCGGCACCCACAAGGGCCTCACCTGCATCTGGTAACTCTGGCCTGCATTTGGCCTCACCTGGACCTGGTGAGTGAGCTTTCCACCTGGGCCTCACCCACACCTGGTGATTCAGGTCCTCACGTTGGTCTCTTGGACCTGGTGAATCTGGGCCTTACCTGGTACTCTCCCAGACCCGGGTACTCTGGTCACCACCTGATCCTCACCAGGAACTGGTGAATCTAGTCCCCATCTGGGCCTCACCCAGTCCTGGTGACTTTGTTCCCACATGGACCTGATTGCTGTGGACGCTTTCTTGGCCTCACCTGGAACTGGTGAATCTGATCCTATTGTGCGTCGCCCAGATCTGGTGACTCTGTTCCTCACCTGGGCATCATTGATACCTGGTTACTCTGTTCCACACCTGAGACTCACCTGGACATGATGACTCTGGAACCTCTCTGGGACTCACTCTGACCTGGTGACTCTGGTCCCCATCTGGATATCACCTGGACCAGGTAATTCTTGTACCCCTCTAGGGCTCTAGGTGATCTGGTGACTCTGGTCCTCAACTGGGCCTCACCTGGACCTAGTGAATATACCCCATCTGGGCCTCATTTGGACCTGGTGACTCTGGTACCTACCTGGGCATCATCGGGATATGGTATCACGCATGGCCTGCAGGTTGGCCGTACCTGGACCTGGTGAGTGGGGTTGTCCTCAACTGGGCAAAATTGGGACCCGGTGACTGTGTTCCACAAGTGGCCTCACCTGGACCAAGTGACTCTGGTCCCCCTCTGGGTATCACCATGCCCTAGTGACTGTGAACCCCACTTTGGCCTGACTTGGACCTGCTGACTCTGGTTGCCACCTGCGCCTGACCTCGAACTGTTGACTCTGGTTCTTTCAAGGGCCTCCCCTGGACCTGGTGATCCTGGTCCCCATCTGGGCCTCACCTGGACGTATGACGCTTGTCACCACCGGGGACTCACCGGGACCTGCTTCTGTGTTCCACACCTGGGCCTCAAGTAGACCTGTTGACCATGTTCCCCAAGCAGACTCACATGGACATGTTGCCTCTATCCCCACCGGGGCCTCACGTGTACCTGGTAACTCTAGTCCTCACCTGGGCCTCATCTGGACCTAGTGACTCTGGTCCCCACCTGGACTTCACCTGGATCTGGTGACTCTGGTCCACCCCAGGACCTCTCCTGGACTTGGTGACTTCTTTCCAACTTGGACCTCATGTGGATCTGGTGACTCTGGTCCTCAGTTTGGCCTCACCTCGACTTGGTGTGTCTCGTCCCCACTTTGACCTAACTCAGAACTGCTGAATCTTGCCCCACCTAGGCCACACCGAGACCTGGTGACTCTTGTCCCCAGCTATGCCTCAATTCGAACTGATGAATCTGGTCCTCTCGTGTGCCTCACATGTACGTGGGACTCAGCTGGATAGAGTGGCTCTGGTTCCCACAAGGGGCACACCTGATACTGCTGACTGTGGTCTTATTCTATGCCTCACCAGGACGTAGTGATTCTGTTCCCCATCTGGGCCTGCATGGCCCTTGTGCCTCTGGTCCTCACCCAGGCATCATTGGGTGATGGACCCAATGATCCTTACCCTGGATACTCTATTCCACACCTGTGCCTCATTTGACCAGGGACTTCTGGTCCCATTCTGGGCCTCAAACTAAACTGGTTACTCTGGTTCCACTCTGGGCCTCACCCTTACCTGGTGACTCTGGTCACCCCTTGGGCTTCACTTGGGCCTGGTGAATCTGGTCTTAGCGGGTCCGCACATGGATCCGGTGACTGGTCGCCACCTAGGCCTCACCTGGACTTGGTGAATCCTGTTGCCACATGCGCCTCACCTGAACCTTGTGACTGTGGACCCACCTGGACCTCACCTGGGTGAGGTGACTGGTTCCCACTGGGATCTCACCGGGACCTGGTAACTCAGGTCTTCATATTGACATCGTGGGACCTGGTTTCTCAGTTCCACATTGGGGCTTCACCTGGAGCTAGTGATTCTCGTCCCCCTCTGGGCCTCACCCTGACGTGGTGACTCTGGTCCTCACCTGGATATCACCAGAACCGGGTGACTCTGGTCCCCCTCTGGGACTCACCCGGAGCTGGGGACACTGGTCCTCAACTGTGCCTGAACAGGACCTGGTGAATCTACTCCTCACTTAGGCCTCGTCTGGACCTTGTGACTCTTTTCCCACCTGGCATCAATGGGACATGTTTACTCTATTCCCCACCTGGGCCTCACCTGGACATGATAACTTTGCTCCGCACTTTGGCCTCAACTGGTCCTGATGACTCTGGTCCCCCTACATAGGCCTCAATCTGGAGTTGGTGACTGTGGTCCCCACCTGGGTCTCACCTGGACCTGGTGACTCTCGTTCCCACATGAACCACACTTGGACCTGGTGACTGTGGTGTTCTTGTAGACTCATATTTACCTGGTGACTCTGGTCCCCACTAGGGCCTCACCTAGATCTGGAGATTCTGGCCTGCAGGTTGGCCTCACCTGGACCTGGTGAGTAGGGTTTGCCACCAGGGCCTCACCCATACCTGGTGACTCAGGTCCCCACGTGGGCCTCTTGGACCTGGTGAATCTGGACCTTACCTGGTCCTCTCCCAGACCCGGGGACTCTGGTCACCACCTGGGCCTCACCTGGACCTGGTGAATCTGGTCCCTATCTGGGCCTCTCCCAGTCCTGCTGACTTTGTTCCCCACCTGGACCTGATTGCTGTGGACTCCTTCTTGGCCTCACCTGGAACTGGTGACTCTGATCCTAACTGGACCTCACGCAGATGTGGTGATTCTGGTCTTCACCTGTGGACCAATATGACCTGGATACTCTGTTCCACACCTGAGCCTCACCTGGACATGATGTCTCTGGATCCCCCTGGGCCTCACCCTTACATGGTGACTCTGGTCCCCATCTGGATGTCACCTAGACCAGGTGAATCTGGTACACCTCTAGGCCTCAACTTGACCTGGTGACTCTAGTCCTCAACTGGGCCTTACTGGGACATAGTGAACATACTCCGCACCTGCGCCTCATCTGGAGATGGTGACTCTGGATTTACCAGGGCATCATCAGGAAATGGTTACCCTATTCCCCACTGGGACTGAACTGATCCTGGTAACTCACGTCCTGACTTTGGCCTCTTCTGTACCAGGTGACTCTGGCTCCTCCTGGGCCTCACCTGTAACTGGTGACTCTGATCCTAAGCATGGCCTCACCTGACCTGGTGACTGTGGTTCCCATGGGACCTCACCTGGACCTCATGTCTCTGGTCCCACCTGGGCCTCACCAGGACCTGGTGTATCTGGTACCCACCGGGGTAGCATCAGGATATGGTTACACTGTTCACTAACAGTGACCCAGCTGGATCTATTAACTCTGGTCTTCACCTGGGCCACACCTGGACATGGTGACACTGGTTCCCACCTGGGTCTCACCTGGACATGGTGAGTCGGATCCCCACCAGGTCCTCACGTGTAACTGGTGATTCTCCTTCCCACGTGGATATCAGGTGGACCTATTGCCTGCATTGTTTCTAGATTCTCATGTACCTCGTGACTCTGGTCCCCACCAGGGCCTCACCGGGATCTGGTGAGTCTGGTTGCCACCTGCAACTCACCTGGACCTGGTGAATCTGGTCTGACATGAGACTATCCTGGAACTGGTGACTGTGGTCCCCACCTGGTCTTCACCTGGATTTGGGGACTCCAATCCTCATCTGGGCCTCACCTGGCCATGTTGACCATGGTCCTCAACTGGGCACAATTGGGACCCGGTGACTGTGTTCCACAACTGGACCTCACCTGGACCAGGTGACTCTGGTCCCCCTCTGGGTCTCACTGGCCCTAGTGACTGTGAAACCCACTTTGCCCTGACTTGGTCCTGCTGACCCTGGTTGCCACCTGTGCCTGACCTCGAACTGTTGACTCCGGTCCTTTCAAGGGCCTCCCCGGCACCTGGTGATCCTGGTCCCCACCTCGGCCTCACCTCGACGTGGTGACTCCTGTAATCACCGGGAACTCACCTGAATCTGCTTACTGTGTTCCACACCTGGGCCTCAAGTAGACCTGTTGACCATGGTCCCCAAGCCGGCCTCACATGGACCTGTTGCCTCTGATCCCCACCGGGGCCTCACGTGTACCTGGTAACTCTGGTCCTCACCTGTGCCTCATCTGGACCTAGTGACTCTGGTCCCCACCTGGGCTTCACCTGGATCTGGTGACTCTGGTCCCCACCTGGACCTCTCCTGGACCTGGTGACTCTCTTTCCAACATGGACCAAACCTGGATCTGGTGACTCTGGTCCTCAGTTTTCCCTCATCTGGACCTGGTGTCTCTCGTCCCCACTTTGACCTAACTCAGAACTGCTGAATATTACCCCACCTAGGCCGCACCCAGACCTGGTGACTCTTGTCCCCAGCTATGCCTCAATTCGACCTGATGAATCTGGTCCTCACGTGGGCCTGACATGGACCTGGGACTCAGCTGGATAGAGTGGCTCTGGTTTCCACAAGCGGCTCACCTGATACTGCTGACTGTGGTCTTATTCTATGCCTCACCAGGACCTAGTGATTCCGTGCCCCATCAGGACCTGCAAGGCCCTAGTGACTCTGGTCCACACCCAGGCATCATTGGGACCTGGATACTCTATTCCACACCTGGGCCTATCTTTGTCCAGGGACCTCTGGTCCCATTCTGAGCCTCAAACTAAACTGGTTACTCTGGTTCCCCCTCTGGGCCTCACCCTTACCTAGTGACTCTGGTCACCCATTGGGCTTCACTTGGGCCTGGTGAATCTGGTCCTTAGCTGGTCCGCACCTGGATGTGGTGACTGGTCGCCACCTGGGCCTCACCTGGACTTCATGAGTCCTGTTGCCACCTGCGCCTCACCTGGACCTTGTGACTGTCGTCCCACCTGGACCTCACCTGGATCTGGTGGCTCTGGTTCACATATGGAGCTCTCCTGGCCCTTGTTACGGTGGTCTACATCTGGTCTCACCTGGAACACAATGACTGATCCATATTTGGGACTCTCCTGGACCTGTTGACTCTGGTCCTTACCTGGGCATCATTGGGACCTGGATACTCTCTTCTATACCTGGGCCTCACCTGGACTTGGTGACTGTATTCCCACCTGGGCCTCACCTGGACGAGGTGACTGGTTCCTTCAGGGACCTCACCAGGACCTGGTGACTCAGGTCCTCATATGGGCATCATGGGACCTGGTTTCTCAGTTCCACATCGGGGCCTCACTTGGACCTAGAGATTCTCGTCCCAGTCTGGGCCTCACCCTGACGTGGTGACTCTGGTCCCCACCTGGATATCACCAGAACCGGGTGACTCTTGTCCCCCTGTGGCACTTCCCCAGAGCTGGGGACACTGGCCCTCAACGGGGCCTGAAAAGGACCTGGTGAATCTACTCCTCACTTAGGCCTCGTCTGGACCTTGTGACTCTTCCAACCTGGCATCAATGGGACATGGGTACTCTGATCCCCACCTGGGGCTCACCTGGACATGATAACAATGCTCCACACTTTGGCCGCAACTGCTCCTGATGACACACTTCCCCCAACCTAGGCCTCAATCTGGACTTGGTGACTGTGATCCCCACCTGGGTCTCACCTGGACCTGGTGACTCTCCTTCCCACATGAACCACAAATGGACCTGGTGACTGTGGTTTTCTTGTAGACACACATTTACTTGGTGACTCCGGTCCCCACTAGAGCCTCACCTGGATGTGGTGACTCTGGCCTGCAGGTTGGCCTCACCTGGACCCGGTGAGTAGGGTTGCCACCTCGGCCTCACCCAAACCTGGTGAATCAGGTCCCCATGTGGGCCTCTTTGACCTGGTGAATCTGGTCCTTACCTGGTCCTCTCCCAGACCCAGGGACTCTGGTCAACATCTGGGCCTCACCTGGACCTGTTGAATCTTGTCCCCATCTGGGCCTCACCCAGTCCTGGTGATTTTGTTCCTCACCTGGACCTGATTGCTGTGGACTCTTTCTTGCCTCACATGGAACTGGTGACTCTGAACCTATCTGCGCGTCACCAAGACCTGGTGACTCTGGTCCTCACCTGGGCATCATTGGTACCTGGTGACTCTGTTCCACACCTCAGGCTCACCTGGACATGATGACTCTGTAACCACTCTGGGCCTCACCCTGACCTGGTGACTCTGGTCCCCATCTGGATGTCACCTGGACCATGTGATTCTGATACCCCTCTAGGCCTCCACCAGATCTGGTGACTCTGGCCCTCAACTGGACCTCACCTGGACCTAGTGAATATTCTCCATCTGGGCGTCATTTGGACCTGGTGACTCTGGTCCCTACCGGGGCATCATCCGGACATGGTTCCACTGCATGGCCTGCAGGTTGGTCTCACCTGGACCTGGTAACTCTGGTCCCTACCTGGGCATCATCGTGACATGGTTCCTCTGCATGGCCTCCAGGTTGGCCTCACCTGGACCTGGTGAGTGGGGTTGCCACCTGGGCCTCCCCCATACCTTGTGACACAGGTCCCCACGTGGGCCTCACTTAGACCTGGTGAATCTGGTCCTTACCTGCTCCTCACCTGCAACTAGTAACTCTGGTCACCACCTGGGAATCACCTGGACCTGGTGAATCTGGTCCCCATTGGGCCTCATTCATTCCTGGTGAATTTGTTCCCCACCTGGACCTGATTGCTGTGCACTCCTGCTTGGACTCATTGGAAC
The DNA here is from genome assembly GCF_053574225.1 of Canis aureus. Lineage (NCBI taxonomy): Eukaryota > Metazoa > Chordata > Mammalia > Carnivora > Canidae > Canis > Canis aureus. The sequence continues at coordinate 28,916,272 of NC_135648.1, forward strand.
TGATGAATCTGATCCTAACTGGGCCTCACCCAGATCTGCTGACTCTGGTCCTCACCTGTGGACCATTATGACCTGGATACTCTGTTCCACACCTGAGCCTCACCTGGACCTGATGACTCTGGATCCCCTCTGGGCCTCAGCCTGACATGGTGGCTCTGGTCCCCATCTGGATGTCACCTAGACCAGGTGAATCTGGTACCCCTCTAGGCCTCAACTAGACCTGGTGACTCTGGTCCTCAACTGGGCCTCACCGGGACCTCGTGAATATCTTCCCCACCTGCTTCTCATCAGGACCTGGTGGCTCTGGTTCTACCTGGGCATCATCGGGACATGGTTACTCTATTCTCCATTGGGACTTTCCTGATCCTGGTAACTATTCCTGACTTTGGCCTCTTCTGTACCAGGTGACTCTGGCTCCACGTGGGCCTCACCTGTAACTGGTGACTCTGATGCTAAGCATAGCCTCACCTGACCTGGTGACTGTGGTTCCCATTGGGACCTCACCTGGAACTAATGTCTCTGGACCCACCTGTGCCTCACCAGGACCTGTTGTATCTGGTACCCACATGGGTAGCATCAGGATATGGTTATAGTGTTCACTAACAGTGACCCAGCCAGACCGATTAACTCCGGTCTTCACCTGGGCCACACCTGGACATGGTGACACTTGTTCCCACCTGGGTCTCACCTGGACATGGTGAGTCGGATCCCCACTTGGTCCTCACCTGTAACTGGTGATTCTCATTCCCACATGGACATCATGTGGACCTGGTGGCTGCGGTGTTTCTAGCTTCTCATGTACCTCGTGACTCTGGTCCCCACCAGGGCCTCACCGGGACCTGTTGATTGTGGTTGCCACCTGCACCTCACCTGGACCTGGTGATTCTGGTCTTCACCTGAGACTACCCTGGATCTGGTGACTGTGGTCCTCACCTGGGCTTCACCTGGATTTGGGGACTCCGGTCTCCATCTGGGCTTCACCTGGCCCTGTTGACCATGGTCTTCAACTGGGCAAAATTGGGACCCGGTGACTGTGTTCCACAACTGGACCTCACATGGACCAGGTCACTCTGGTCCCCCTCTGGGTCTCACCATGCCCTAGTGACTGTGAACCATACGTTGGCCTGACTTGGACCTACTGACCCTGGTTGCCACCTGTGCCTGACCTCAAAATGTTGACTCTGGTTCTTTCAAGGGCCTCCCCTGTACCTGGTGATCCTGGTCCCCACCTGGGCCTCACCTGGACTTGGTGACTCTTGTCACCACCGGGGACTCACCTGGACCTGCTTACTGTGTTCCACACCTGGGCCTCAAGTAGAACTGTTGACCATGGTCCCCAAGCCGGCCTCACATGGACCTGTTGCCTCTGATCCCCACCGGGGCCTCACCTGTACCTGGTAACTCTGGTCCTCACGTGGGCCTCATCTGGACCTAGTGAGTCTGGTCCCCACCTGGGCTTCATCTGGATCTGTTGACTCTGGTCCGCACCTGGACTTCACCTGGATATGGTGACTCTAGTCCCCACCTGGACCTCTCCTGGACCTGGTGACTCTCTTTCCAACATGGACCTCACCTGGATCTGGTGACTCTGGTCCTCAGTTTGGACTCACCTGGACCTGGTGTCTCTCGTCCCCAATTTGGCCTAACTCAGAACTGCTGAATCTTGCCCCACCTAGCCCGCACCCAGACCTGGTGACTCTTGTCCCCAGCTATGCCTCAATTCGACCTGATTAATCTGGTCCTCACGATGGCCTCACATGGACCTGGGACTCAGCTGAATAGAGTGGCTCTGGTTCCCACAAGGGGCTAACCTGATACTGTTGACTGTGGTCTTATTCTATGCCTCACCAGGACCTAGTGATTCTGTTCCCCATCTGGGCCTGCATGGCCCTCGTGACTCTGGTCCTCACTCAGGCATCATGGGACCTGGATACTCTATTCCACGCCTGGGCTTCACTCTGACCAGGGACCTCTGGTCCCATTCTGGGCCTCCAACTGAACTGGTTACTGTGGATCCCCTATGGGCCTCACCATTACCTGGTGACTCTAGTCACCCCTTGGGCTTCACTTGGGCGAGGTGAATCTGGTCCTTACCTGGTCCTCTCCGAGACCCGGGGACTCTGGTCAACACCTGGGCCTCACATGGACCTGGTGAATCTGGTCCGGTCTGGGCCTCACCCAGTCCTGGTGACTTTGTTCCCCACCTGGACCTGATTGCTGTGGACACCTTCTTGGCCTCACCTGGAACTGGAGACTCTGATCCCATCTGCGCGTCACCCAGATCTGGTGGCTCCGGTCCTCACCTGGGCATCATTGGTACCTGGTGACTCTGTTCCACACCTGAACCTCACCTGGACATGATGACTCTGGATCCCCTCTGGGCCTCACCCTGACCTGGTGACTCTGGTCCCCATCTGGATGTCAGCTGGACCAGGTGATTCTTGTACCCCTCTAGGCCTCAACAAGTTCTGGTGACTCTGGTCCTCAACTGGGCCTCACCTGGACCTGGTGAATATGCTCCATCTGGGCCTCATTTGGACCTGGTGACTCTGGTCACTACCTGGGCAACATCGGGACATGATTCCACTGCATAGCCTGCAGCTTGGACTCACCTAGACCTGGTAACTCTGGACCCTCCCTGGGCACCATCGGGACACGGTTCTTCTGCATGGCCTGCACGTATGCCTCACCTGGCCCTGGTGAGTGGGTTTGCCACCTGGGCCTCACCCATACCTGGTGACACAGGTCCCGACGTGGGCCTCACTTGGACCTGGTGAATCTTGTCCTTACCTTGTACTCACCGGAACTGGTAACTCTGGTCACGACTTGGGAATCACCTGGACCAGTGAATCTGGCCCCATCTGGGCCTCACCGAGTCCTGGTGATTTTGTTCCCCACCTGGACCTCATTGCTGTGGACTCTTTCTTGGCCTCACCTGGAACTGGTTACTCTGATCCTATCTGCGCTTCACCCAGATCTGGTGACTGTGGTCCTCACCTAGGCATCATTGGTACCTGGTTACTCTGTTCCACACCTGAGCCTCACCTGGACATGATGACTCTGGAACCTCTCTGGGCCTCACTCTGACCTGGAGACTCTGGTCCCCATCTCGATGTCACCTGGACCAGGTGATACTGGTACCCCTCTAGGCCTCAACCAGATCTGGTTACTCTTGTCCTCAAATGGGCCTCACCTGTACCTAGTGAATATGCTCCATCTGGGCCTCATTTGGACATGGTGACTCTGGTCCCTACCTGGGTATTATCGGGATATGGTTCCACTGCATGGTCTGCAGGTTGGCCTCACCTGGACCTGGTAAGTCCGGTCTCTACATGGGCATCCTCTGGATATATTTCCACTGCATGCATGCAGGTTGGCCTCACCTGGACCTGGTAACTCTTCTCCCTACCTGGGCATCATCGGGATATGGTTCCACTGCATGGCCTGCAGGTTGGCCTCACATAAACCTGGTAAATATGGTCCCTACCTGGGCATCATCGGGTCACGGTTCCTCGGCATGGCCTGCAGGTTGGCCTCACCTGGACGTGGTGAGTGGGGCGGCAAACTGGGCCTCACACATGCATTGTGACACAAGTCCCCACGTGGGCCTCACTTGGACCTGGTTAATCTCGTCCTTACCTGGTCCTCACCCAGAACTGGTAACTCTGGTCACCACCTGGGAATCACCTGGACCTGGTGAATCTGGTCCCCATCTTGGCCTCACCCAGTCCTGGTGACTTTGTTACTCACGTGGACCTGATTGCTGTGGACACCTTCTTGGCCTCACCTGGAACTGGTGACTCTGATCCTAACTGGGTCTCACCCAGATCTGGTGACTCAGGTCTTCACCTGAGAACCATTATGACCTGGATACTCTGTTCCACACCTGAGCCTCACCTGGACATGATGACTCTGGATCCCCTCTGGGCCTCAGCCTGACATGGTGACTCTGGTCCCCATCTGGATGTCACCTAGACCAGGTGAATCTGGTACCCCTCTAGGCCTCAACTAGACCTGGTGACTCTGGTCCTCAACTGGGCCTCACCGGGACCTCGTGAATATCTTCCCCACCTGCTTCTCATCTGGACCTGGTGGCACTGGTTCTACCTGGGCATCATCGGGACATGGTTACTCTATTCCCCACTGGGACTGACCTAATCCTGGTAACTCTGTTGCTGACTTTGGCGTCTTCAATACCGGGTGACTCTAGCTCCACCTGGGCGTCATCTGTAACTGATGACTCTGATCCTAAGCATGGCCTCACCTGACCTGGTGACTGTGGTTCCCATCAGGACCTCACCTGGACCTCATGTCAATGGTCCCACGTGGGCCTCACCAGGACCTGGTGTCTGTGGTACCCACTTGTGTAGCATCAGGATATGGTTACACTGTTCACTAACAGTGACCCAGCCGGACCTATTAACTCTGGTCTTCACCTGGGCCACACCTGGACATGGTGACACTGGTTCCCACTTGGGTCTCACCTGGACAGGGTGAGTCGGATCCCCGCCTGGTCCTCACCTATAACTGGTGATTCTCGTTCCCACATGGACATCATGTGAATCTGGTGGCTGCAGTGTTTCTAGCTTCTCATGTACCTCGTGACTCTGGTTCCCACCAGGGCCTCACCGGGACCTGGTGAGTGTTGTTGTCACCTGCACCTCACCTGGACTTGGTGATTCTGGTCTACACCTGAGACTACCCTGGATCTGGTGACTGTGGTCCCAACCTGGGCTTCACCTGGATTTGGGGACTCCGGTCCCCATCTGGGCCTCACCTGGCCCTGTTGACCATTGTCCACAAATGGGCAAAATTGGGACCCGGTGACTGTGTTCCACAACTGGACCTCACCTGGACCAGGTGACTCTGGTCCCCCTCTGGGTCTCACCGTGCCCTAGTGACTCTGAACCCCACTTTGGCCTGAGTTGGACCTGTTGACCCTGGTTGCCACCTGCGCCTGACCTTGAACTGTTGACTCTGGTTCTTTCAAGGGCGTCCCCTGGACATGGTGATCCTGGTGCCCACATGGACCTCACCTGGACCTGGTGACACTTGTACCACTGGGAACTCACCTGGACCTGCTTACTGTGTTCCACACCTGGGCCTCAAGTAGACCTGTTGACCATGGACCCCAAGCTGGCCTCACATGGACCTGTTCCCTCTGATCCCCACCTGGGCTTCACGTGTACCTGGGAACTCTGGTCCTCACCTGGGCCTCATCTGGACCTAGTGACTCTGGTCCCCACCTGGGCTTCACCTGGATCTGGTGACTATGGCCCCCACCTGGACTTCACCTGGATCTGGTGACTCTGGTCCCCACCTGGACCTGACCCGCATCTGGTGACTCTGGTCCTCAGTTTGGCCTCACCTGGACCTGGTGTCTCTCGTCCACACTTTGACCTAACTCAGAACTGCTGAATCTTGCCCCACCTAGGCCGTACCCAGACCTGGTGACTCTTGTCCCCAGCTATGCCTCAATTAGACCTGATGAATCTGTTCCTCACGTAGGCCTCACATGGACCTGGGACTCAGCTGGATAGAGTGGCTCTGGTTCCCACAATGGGCTACCTGATACTGCTGACTGGTCTTATTCTATGCCTCACCAGCACCTAGTGATTCTGTTCCCCATCTGGGCCTGCATGGACCTAGTGACTCTGGTCTTCACCCAGGCATCACTGGGACCTGAATACTCTATTCCACACCTGGGCCTCACTTTGACCAGGGACCTCTGGTTCCATTATGGGCCTCAAACTAAACTGGTTACTCTGGTTCCCCCTCTAGGCCTCACCATTACCTGGTGACTCTGGTCACCGCTTGGGATTCACTTGGGCCTGGTGAATCTGGTCCTTAGCTTGTCCTCATTTGGATCTGGTGACTGGTCGCCACCTGGGCCTCACCTGGACATGGTGGATCCTGTTGCCACCTGTGCCTCACCTGGACCTTGTGACTGTGGTCCCACCTGTAACTCACCTGGACCTGTGACTCTCATTCCCACATGAACCACACCTGGACCTGATGACTGTGGTACTCTTGTAGTCTCACATTTACCTGGTGTCTCCGGTCCCAACTTGGGCCTCACCTGGATCTGGTGACTCTGATCCTATCTGCGCGTCACTCAGACCTGGTGACTCTGGTCCTAACCTGGGCATCATTGGTACCTGGTGACTCTGTTCGACACTTGAGCCTCACCTGGACATGATGACTCTGGAACCTGGCTGGGCCTCACGTGACCTGATGACTCTGGTCCCCATCTGGATGTCACCTGGACCAGGTGATTCGGTACCCCTCTATGGCTCAACCAGTTCTGGTTCCTCTGGTCCTCAACTGGGCCTCACCTGGACCTAGTGAATTAGCTCCATCTGGGCCTAGTTTGGACCTGGTGACTCTGGTCCCTACCTGGGCATCATCGGGACATGGTTCCACTGCATGGCCTGCAGGTTGGCCTCACATGAACCTGGTAACTCTGGTCCCTACCTGGGCATCATCGGGTCACGGTTCCTCGGCATGGCCTGCAGGTTGGCCTCACCTTGAACTGGTGAGAGGGGTTGCTACCTGGGCCTCACCCATGCCTGGTGACTCAGGTCCCCACGTGGGCCTCTTGGACCTGGTGAATCTGGTCCTTACCTGGTCCTATCCCAGACCCAGGGACTCTGGTCACCACCTGGGCCTCACCTGGATCTGGTGAATCTGGTCCCCATCTGGGCCTCACCCAGTCCTGGTGACTTTGTTCCCCACCTGGACCTGATTGCTCTGGACTCTTTCTTGGCCTCAACTGGAACTGGTGACTCTGATCCAATCTGCGCGTCACTCAGATCTGGTGACTCTGGTCCTCACCTGGGAATCATGGTACCTTGTGACACTGTTCCTCACCTGAGCCTCACCTGGACATGATGACTCTGGAACCTCTCTGGGCCTCTCCCTGACCTGTTGACTCTGGTCCCCATCTACATGTCACCTGGACGAGGTGATTCTGGTACCCCTCTAGGCATCAACCAAATCTGGTGACTCTGGTCCTCAACTGGGCCTCACCTGGACCTAGTGAATTTGCTCCATCTGGGCCTCATTTGGACCTGGTGACTCTGGTCCCTACCTGGGCATCATCGGGACATGGTTCCACTGCATGGCCTGCAGGTTGTCCTCACATGGACCTGGTAACTCTGTTCCCTACCTGGGCATCATCGGGACATGGTTCCTCTGCATGGCCTGCAGGGTGGCCTCACCTGGACCTGGTGAGTGGGGTTGCCACCTGGGCCTCACCCATACCTGGTGACTCGGGTCCCCACGTGGGCGTCTTGCACCTGGTGAATCTGGTACTTAACTGGTCCTCTCCCACACCCGGGGACTCTGGTCACCACCTCGGCCTCACCTGGACCTGGTGAATCTTGTCCCCATCTGGGCCTCACCCAGTCCTGGTGACTTTGTTCCCCAACTGGACCTGATTGCTGTTGACTCCTTCTTGGCCTCAGCTGGAACTGGTGACTCTGATCCTAACTGGGCCTCACCCAGATCTGGTGACTCTGGTCCTCACCTGTGGACCATTATGACCTGGATACTCTGTTCCACACCTGAGCCTCACCTGGACATGATGACTCTGGATCCCCTCTGGGCCTCACCCTGACATGGTGACACTGGTCTCTATCTAGATGTCACCTAGACCAGGTGAATCTGGTATCCCTCTAGGCCTCAACTATACCTTGTGACGCTTGTCCTCAACTGGGCCTCACCGGGACCTAGTGATTAGCTCCCCACCTGGGCATCATCTGGAACTGGTGACTCTGGCTCTACCTGGGCATCATCGAGACATGGTTATTCTATTCCCCACTGGAACTGACCTGATACTGGTATCTCTGGTCTGACTTTGGCCTCTTCTGTTCCAGTTGACTCTTGCTCAACCTGGGCCTCACCTGTAACTGGTGACTCTGGTTCCCATATGGGGCTCTCCTGGACCTGGTTCCTGTGGTCTCCATCAGGCCTCACCTGGAACACAATGACTCTGATGCATATTTGTGCCTCTCCTGGACCTGTTGACTCTGGTCCTTACCTGGGCATCATTGGGGCCTAGATACTCTCTTATATACCTGGGCCTCACCTGGACCTGGTGACTTTGGTCCCACCTGGACCTCACCGGGACGAGGTGACTGGTTCCCACAGGGACCTCACCTGGACCTCGTGACTCAGGTCCTCATATGGGCATCATGGGACCTGGTTTCTCAGTTCCACATCGGGGCCTCAAGTGGACCTAGTGATTCTGGTTCCCCTCTGGGCCTGACCCTGACGTGGTGACTCTGGTCCCAACCTGGATATCAGCAGAACCTGGTGACTGTGGTCCCCCTCTGGGACTCACCCGGAGATGGGGCACTGGTCCTCAACTGGGCCTCAACAGGACCTGGTGAATCTACTCCTCACTTAGGCCTCGTCTGGACCTTGTGACTCTTTTCCCACCTGGCATCAATGGGACATGGTTACTCAGTTCCCCACCTGGGCCTCACCTCCACATGATATCTTTGCTTCACTTTGGCCTCAACTGGTCCGGATGACTCTATTCCCCCCACCTAGGCCTCAGGTTGGACCTGGTTACTGTGGTGCCCACCTGGGTCTCACCTGTACCTGGTGATTCTCGTTCCCACATGAACCACACCTGGACCTGGTGACTGTGGTGTTCTTGTAGACTCACATTTACCTGGTGACACTGGTCCCCACGAGGGCCTCACCTGGATCTGGTGACTCTGGCCTGCCGGTTGGCCTCACATTGACCTGGTGAGTGGGGTTGCCACCTGGGCCTCACACATAGCTGGTGACTCAATTCCCCTCGTGGGCCTCTTGGACTTGGTGAATCTGGTCCTTACCTGGTCCTGTCCCAGACCCGGGGACTCTGGTCACCAACTGGGCCTCACCTGGACCTGGTGAATCTGGTCCCCATCTGGGCCTCACCCAGTCCTGGTGACTTTGTTCCCCACCTGGACCTGATTGCTGTGGACTCTTTCTTGGCCTCAACTGGAACTGGTGACTCTGATCCTATCTGCGCGACACCCAGATCTGGTGACTCTGGGCCTCACCTGGGCATCACTGGTACCTAGTGACTCTGTTCCATGCCTGAGCCTAACCTGGACATGATGACTCTGGAACCACTCTGGGCCTCTCCCTGACCTGATGCCTCTGGTCATCATCTGGATGTCACCTGGACCAGGTGATTCTGGTACCCCTCTAAGCCTCAACCAGATCTTGTGACAGTGGTCCTCCACTGGGCCTCACTGGACCTAGTGAATATGCTCCATCTGGGCCTCATTTGGACCTGGTGACTCTGGTCCCTACCTGGGCATCATCCGGACATGGTTCCACTGCATGGCCTGCAGGTTGGCCTCACCTGGACCTGGTAACTCTAGTCCCTACCTGGGAATCATCGGGACATGGTTCCTCTGCATGGCCTGCAGTTTGGCCTCACCTGGACCTGGTGAGTGGGGTTGCCACCTGGGCCTCACACATGCTTGGTGACACAGGTACCCACGTGGGCCTCACTTGGAACTGGTAAATCTGGTCCTTACCTGGTCCTCACCCGGAACTGGTAACTCTGGTCACCACCTGGGAATCACCTGGACCTGGTGAATCTGGTCCCCACTTGGGCCTCACCCAGTCCTCGTGACTTTGTTCCCCTCTGGACCTGATTGCTGTGGACTCCTTGGCCTCACCTGGAACTGGTGACTCTGGATCTACCTGGGCATCATCGAGACATGGTTATTCTATTCCCCACTGGGACTGACCTCATACTGGTATCTCTGGTTCTTTCAAGGGCCTCCCCTGGACCTGGTGATCCTGGTCCCCACCTGAGCCTCAACTGGACGTGGTGACTCTTGTCACCACCTGGGACTCACCTGGACCTGGTTACTGTGTTCCACACTTGGGCCTCAAGTAGACCTGTTGACCATGGTCCCCAAGCCGGCCTCACATGGACCTGTTGCCTCTGATCCCCACCGGGGCCTCACGTGTACCTGGGAACTCTGGTCCTCACCTGGGCCTCATCTGGACCTAGTGACTCTGGTCCCCACATGGGCTTCACCTGGATCTGGTGACTCTGGTCCCCACCTGGACTTCACCTGGATCTGGTTACACTGGTCCCCACCTGGACCTCTCTGGACCTGGTGACTCTCTTTCCAACATGGACCTCACCTGGATCTGGTGACTCTGGTCCTCAGTTTGGCCTCACCTGGACCTAGTGTCTCTCGTCCACACTTTGACCTAACTCAGAACTGCTGAATCTTGCCCCACCTAGGCCGCACCTAGACCTGGTGACTCTTGTCCCCAGCTACGCCTCAATTCGACCTGATGAATCTGGTCCTCACGTGGGCCTCACATCGACCTGGGACTCAGCTGGATAGAGTGGCTCTGGTTCCCACAAGGGGCTCACCTGATACTTGTGACTGTGGTCTTATTCTATGCCTCACCAGGACCTAGTGATTCTGTTCCCCATCTGGGCCTGCATGGCCCTAGTGACTCTGGTCCTCACCCAGGCATCATTGGGACCTGGATACTCTATTCCACACCTGGGCCTCACTCTGATCAGGGACCTCTGGTCGCATTCTGGGCCTCAAATTAAACTGGTTACTCTGGTCCCCCTCTGGACCTCGCCCTTACCTGGTGACTCTGGACACCCCTTGGGCTTCATTTGGGCCTGGTGAATCTGGTCCTTAGGTTGTCCTTACTTGGATATGGTGACTGGTCTCCACCTGGGCCTCACCTAAACGTGGTGAATCCTGTTGCCAACTGCGTCTCAACTGGACCTTGTGACAGTGGTCCAACCTGGACTTCACCTGGATCTGGTTGCTCTGGTTCCCATATGGGGCTCTCCTGGACCTGGTTCCTGTGGTCTCCATCAGGCCTTACCTGGAATCAATGACTCTGATGCATATTTGTGCCTCTCCTGGACCTGTTGACACTGGTCCTTACCTGGGCATCATTGGGGCCTGGATACTCTCTTATATACCTGGTCCTCAAGCGGACCTGGTGACTGTGGTCCCACCTGGACCTCACCGGGACTAGGTGACTGGTTCCCACAAGGACCTCCTCTGGACCTCGTGACTCAGGTCCTCATATGGGCATCATGGGACCTGGTTTCTCAGTTCCACATCGGGGCCTCAAGTGGACCTAGTGATTCTGGTCCCCCTCTGGGCCTGACCCTGACGTGGTGACTCTGGTCCCAACCTGGATATCACCAGAACCTGGTGACTGTGGTCCCCCTCTGGGACTCACCGGAGATGGGGCACTGGTCCTCAACTGGGGCTCAAAAGGACCTGGTGAATCTACTCCTCACTTAGGCCTCGTGTGGTCCTTGTGACTCTTTTCCCACCTGGCATCAATGGGACATGGTTACTCTGTTCCCCACCTGGGCCTCACCTCCACATGATAACTTTGCTCCACACTTTGGCCTCAACTGGTCCTGATGACTCTGTTCCCCCCTGCTAGGCCTCAGTCTGGACCTGGTGACTATGGTGCCACCTGGGTCTCACCTGTACCTGCTGATTCTCGTTCCCACATGAACCACACCTGGACCTGGTGACTGTGGTGTTCTTGTAGACTCACACTTACCTGGTGACACTGGTCCCCACTAGGGCCTCACCTGGATCTGGTGACTCTGGCCTGCCGGTTGGCCTCACCTTTACCTGGTGAGTCGGGTTGCCACCTGGGCCTCACATATAGCTGGTGACTCAATTCCCCTCGTGGGCCTCTTGGACCTGGTGAATCTGGTCCTTACCTGGTCTTGTCCCAGACCCGGGGACTCTGGTCACCACCTGGACCTCACCTGGACCTGGTGAATCTGGTCCCCACTGGGCCTCACCCAGTCCTGGTGATTTGTTCCCCACCTGGACCTGATTGCTGTGGACTCTTTCTTGGCCTCACCTGGAACTGGTGACTCTGATCCTATCTGCGCGTCACCCAGATCTGGTGACTCTGGGCCTCACCTGGGCTTTATTGGTACCTGGTGACTCTGTTCCACGCCTGAGCCTAACCTGGACATGATGACTCTGGAACCACTCTGGGCCTCTCCCTGACCTGATGCCTCTGTTCCCCATCTGGATGTCACCTGTACGAGGTGATTCTGGTACCCCTCTAAGCCTCAACCAGATCTGGTGACAGTGGTCCTCAACTGGGCCTCAGTGGACCTAGTGAATATGCTCCATCTGGGCCTTATTTGGACCTGGTGACTCTGGTCCCTACCTGGGCATCATCGGACATGGTTCCACTGCATGGCCTGCATATTGGCCTCACCTGGACCTGGTAACTCTAGTCCCTACCTGGGCATCATCGGGACATGGTTCCTCTGCATGGCCTGCAGGTTGGCCTCACCTGGACCTGGGGAGTGGGGTTGCCACCTGGGTCTCACCCATGCTTGGTGACACAGGTCCCCACGTGGGCCTCACTTGGACCTGGTGAATCTGGTCCTTACCCGGTCCTCACCCGGAACTGATAACACTGGTCACCACCTGGGAATCACCTGGACCTGGTGAATCTGGTCCCCACCTGGGCCTCACTCAGTCCTCGTGACTTTGTTCCCCACCTGGACCTGATTGCTGTGGACTCCTTCTTGGCCTCAGCTGGAACTGGTGACTCTGATCCTAACTGGGCCTCACCCAGATCTGGTGACTCTGGTCCTCACCTGTGGACCATTATGATCTGGATCTCTGTTCCACACCTGAGCCTCACCTGGACATGATGACTCTGGGTCCCCTCTGGGCCTCACCCTGACATGGTGACTCTGCTCCCCATCTGGATGTCACCTAGACCAGGAGAATCTGGTACCCCTCTAGGCCTCAAGTAGAACTGGGGATTCTGGTCCTCAAGTGTGCTTCACCGAGACCTAGAGAATATGCTCCCCACCTGCTCCTCATGTGGACCTGCTGACTCTGGTTCTACCTGCGCATCATCGGGACATGGTTACTCTATTCCCCACTGGGACTGACCTGATCCTGGTAAATCTGGTCCTTACTTTGGCCTCTTCTGTACCAGGTGACTCTGACTCATCCTGGGCCTCACCAGTAACTGGTGACTCTGACCCTAAGCATGGCCTCACCAGACCTGGTGACTGTGGTTCCCATCGGGACCTCACCTGGACCTCATATCTCTGGTCCCACCTGGGCCTCACCAGGACATGGTATCTCTGGTACCCACCAGGGTAGCATCAGGATATGGTTACACTGTTCACTAACGGTGACCCAGCCGGACCTATTAACTCTGGTCTTCACCTGGGTCACACCTGGACATGGTGACACTGGTTCCCACCTGGGTCTCACCTGGACATGGTGAGTCGGATCCCCACCTGGTCCTCACCTGTAACTGGTGATTCTCATTCCCACAAGGACATCCTGTGGACCTAGTGGCTGCAGTGTTTCTAGCTTCTCATGTACCTCGTGACTCTGGTCCCCATCAGGGCCTCACCGGGCCCTGGTGAGTGTGGTTTCCACCTGCACCTCACCTGTACTTGGTGATTCTGGTCTGCATGTGAGACTACCCTGGATCTGGTGACTGTGGTCCCCATCTGGTCTTCACGTGGATTTGGGGACTCCGGTCCCCATCTGGGCCTCACCTGGACCTGTTGACCATGGTCCTCAACTGGGCACAATTGGGGCCCGGTGACTGTGTTCCACCAATGGACCTCACCTGAACCAGGTGACTCTGGTCCCCCTCTGGGTCTCACCGTGCCCTAATGACTTTGAACTCCACTTTGGCCTGACTTGGACCTGTTGACCTGGTTGCCACCTGCGCCTGACCTCGAACTGATGACTCTGGTTCTTTCAAGGGTGTCCCGTGGACATGGTGATCCTGGTGCTCACATCGGCCTCACCTGGACCTGGTGACTTTTGTCACCACCGGGAACTCATCTGGATCTGCTTACTGTGTTCCACACCTGGGCCTCAAGTAGACCTGTTGACCATGGTCCCCAAGCCGGCCTCACATGGACCTGTTGCCTCTGACCCCACTGGGGATTCACGTGTACCTAGCAACTCTGATCCTCACCTTCGCCTCATCTGGACCTAGTGACTCTGGTCCCCACCTGGGCTTCACCTGGATCTGATGACTCTGGTCCCCACCTGGACTTCACCTGGATCTGGTGACTCTGGTCCCCACCAGGACCTCTCCTGGACCTGGTGACTCCTTTCCAACATGGACCTAACCTGGATCTCGTGACTCTGGTCCTCAGTTTGGCCTCACCTGGACCTGGTGTCTCTCGTCCCCACTTTGACCTAAATCAGAACTGCTGAATCTTGTCCCACCTAGACCGTATCCAGACCTGGTGACTCTTGTCCCCAGCTATGCCTCAATTCGACCTGATGAATCTGGTTTTCACGTGGGCCTCACAATGACCTGGGACTCAGCTGGATAGAGTGGCTCTGGGTCCCACAAGGGGCTCACCGGATACTGCTGACTGTGGTCTTATTCTATGCCTCACCAGCACCTAGAATTCTGTTCCCCATCTGGGCCTGCATGGCTCTAGTGACTCTGGTCCTCACCCAGGCATCATTGGGACCTGGATTCTCTGTTCCACACAGGGCCTCACTTTGACCAGGCACCTCTGGTCCCATTCTGGGCCTCAAACTAAACTGGTTACTCTGGTTACCACTCTGGGTCTCACCCTTACCTGGTGACTCTGGTCACCCCTTGGGCTTCACTTGGGCCGGTGAATCTGGTCCTTAGCTGGTCCGCACATGGATCTCCTGACTGCTCGCCTCCTGGGCCTCACCTGGACTTGGTGAATCCTGTTGCCACCTGCGCCTCACCTGGTCCTTGTGACTGTGGTCCCAACTGGACCTCACCTGTATCTGGTGTCTCTGGTTCCCATATGGGGCTCTCCTGTAACTGGTTCCTGTGGTCTCCATCTGGCCTCACCTGGAACAAGATGACTCTGATCCATATTTGGGCCTCTCCTGTACCTGTTGTCTTTGGTCCATACCTGGGCATCATTGCGACCTGGATACTCTCTTATATAACTGGGCCTCACGTGGACCTGGTGACTGTGGTCCCACCTGGGCCTCACCTGGACGAGGTGACTGGTTCCCACAGGGACCTCACCAGGACCTGGTGACTCAGGTTATCATATGGGAATCATGGGACCTGGTTTCTCAGTTCCACATCGGGGCCTCACTGGACCTAGTGATTCTCGTCCCCTTCTGGGCCTCATCCTGACGTGGTGACTCTGATCCCCACCTGGATATCAGCAGAACCGGGTGACTCTGGTTCCCGTCTGGACTCACCCGGAGCTGGGGACACTGGCCTTCAACTAGGCCTCAGCAGGACCTGGTGAATCTACTCCTCACTTAGGCTTCGACTGGACCTGTGACGCTTTTCCCACCTGGCATCAATGGGACATGGTTACTCTGTTCCCCACCTGGGCCTCACCTGGATATGATAACTTTGCTCCGCACTTTGGCCTCAACTGCTCCTGATGACTGTGGACCCACCACCTAGGCCTCAATCTGGACCTGGTGACTGTGGTCTCCACCTGGGTCTCACCTGCACCTGGTGACTCTCGTTCCCACATGAATCACACCTGGACCTGGTGACTGTGGTGTTCTTGTAGACTCACTTTTACCTGGTGACTCTGGTCCTCACTAGGGCCTCTCCTGGATATGGTGACTCTGGCCTGCTGGTTGGCCTCCCCTGGACCTGGTGAGTGGGGTTGCCACCTGGGCCTCACCCATACCTGGAGACTCAGGTCCCCAAGTGGGCTTCTTGGACCTGGTGAATCTGGTCCTTACCTGGTCCTCTCCCAGACCCGGGGACTCTGGTCACCACCTGGGCCTCACCTGGACCTGGTGAATCTGGTCCCCACCTGGGCCACACACAGTCCTGGTGACATTGTTCCCACCTGGACCGGATGGCTGTAGACTTTTTCTTGGCCTCACATGGAACTGATGACTCTGATCCTATCTGGGTGTCACCCAGTCCTGCTGACTCTGGTCCTCACCTGGGCATCCTTGGTACCTGGTGACTCTGTTCCACACCTGAGCCTCACCTGGACATGATGACTCTGGAAAATCTCTGGGCCTCACCCTGAACTGGTGACTCTGGTCTCCGTCTGGATGTCACCTGGACCAGGTGATTCTGGTACCCCTCTAGGCCTCAACCAGATCTGGGGACACTGGTCCTCAACTGGGCCTCACCTGGACCTAGTGAATATGCTCCATCTGGCCTCATTTGGACCTGGTGACTCTGGTCACTACCTGGGCACCATCGGGACATGTTTCCACTGCATGGCCTGAAGGTTGGCCTCACCTGGATCTGTTAACTCTGGTCCCAACCAGGGCATCATCGTGACATGGTTCCTCTGCATGGCCTGCAGGTTGGCCTCACCTGGACCTGGGGAGTGGTGTTGCCACCTGGGCCTCACCTATACCTGGTGACACAGGTCCCCACGTGGGCCTCACGTGGACCTGTTGAATCTTGCCCTTACCTGGTCCTCACCTGGAACTGGTAAACTGGTCACCACCTGGAAGTCACCTGGACCTGGTGAATCTGGTCCCCATCTGGGCCTCACCCAGTACTGGTGAATTTGTTGCCCACCTGGACCTGATTGCTGTGGACTCCTTCTTGGGCTCACCTGGAACTGGTGACTCTGATCCTAACTGGGCCTCACCCAGATCTGGTGACTCTGGTCCTCACCTGTGTCCATTGTGACCTGGATACTCTGTTCCCCACCTGAGCCCTACCTGGACATGATGACTCTGGATCCCCTCTGGGCCTCACCCTGACATGGTGACTCTGGTTCTCATCTGGATGTCACCTAGACCAGGTGAATCTTGTACCCCTCTAGGCCTCAATTAGACCTGGTGACTCTGTTCTTCAACTGGCACTCACCGGGACCTAGTGAACATGCTCCCCTCCTGCGCCTCATCTGGACCTGGTGACTCTGGTTCTACCTGGATATCTTCGGGACATGGTTACTCTATTCCCCCCTGGGACTGACCTGATCCTGGTAACTCTCGTCCTGACTTTGGCCTCGTGTGTACCAGGTGACTCTGTCTCCACCTGGGCTTCACCTGTACCTGGTGACTCTGATCATAAGCATGGCCTCACCTGACCTGGGGACTGGGGAACCCATCGGTACCTCACCTGGACCTCATTTCTCCTGTCCCACCTGTTCCTCACCAGGACCTTGTGTCTCTGGTACCCACCTGGATAGCATCAGGATATGGTTACACTCTTCACTAAAGGTGACCCAGCCGGACCTATTAACTCTGCTCTTCACCTGGGCCACACCTGGACATGGTGATTCTGGTCTGCACCTGAGACTACCCTGGATCTGTTGACTGTGGTCCCCACCTGGGCTTCACCTGGATATTTTGACTCCAGTCCGCATCTGGGCCTCACCTGGACGAGGTGACTGGTACCTCACCTGGACCTGGTGACTCAGGTCCTCATATGGGCATCACGGGACCTGGTTTCTCAGTTCCATATCGGGGCCTCAATATGACCTGGTAACTCAGGTCCCTACATGGGCATCATCGGGACATGGTTCCTCAGCAGATCCCAAAGGTTGGCCTCACCTGGACCTGGTGATTGGGATTTCCACCTGGGCCGCACGCATACCTGGAGACACAAGTCCCCACGTGGGCCTCACTTGGACCTGGTGAATCTGGTCCTTACCTGGTCCTCACCTGGTCCTCACCTGGAACTGGTAACTCTGGTCACCACCTGGGAATCTCCTGGACCTGGTGAATCTGGTCCCCATCTGGGCCTCACCCAGTCTTGGTGACTTTGTTCCCAACCTGGACCTGATTGCTGTGGACTCCTTTTTGGCCTCACCTGGAACTGGTGACTCTGATCC
Organism: Canis aureus; assembly: GCF_053574225.1. Lineage (NCBI taxonomy): Eukaryota > Metazoa > Chordata > Mammalia > Carnivora > Canidae > Canis > Canis aureus. The sequence continues at coordinate 28,934,087 of NC_135648.1, forward strand.
TAACTGGAGCTCACCCAGATCTGCTGACTCTGGTATTCACCTGTGGACCTTTATGACCTGGATACTCTGTTCCACACCTGAGCCTCAACTGGACTTGATGACTCTGGATCCCCTCTGGGCCTCACCCTGACATGGTGACTCTGGTCGCCATCTGGATGTCACCTAGACATGGTGAATCTGGTAGCACTCTAGGCCTCAACTTGACCTTGCGACTCTGGTCCTCAACTGGGCCTCACCGGGACCTAGTGAACATGCTCCCGACCTCTGCCTCATCTGGACCTGGTGACTCTGGTTCTACCTGGGCATCATCGGGACATGGTTACTATATTCCCCACTGGGACTGACCTGATCGTGGTAACTCAGGTCCTGACTTTGGCCACTTCCGTCCAAGGTCACTCTGGCTCCTCCTGGGCCTCACCTGTAACTGGTGACTCTGATCCTACGCATGGTCTCACCTGACCTGGTGACTGTGGTTCCCATGGGACCACACCTGGACCTCATGTCTCTGGTCCCACCTGGGCCTCACCTGGACCTAGTGAATATGCTCCATCTGGGCCTCATTTGAACCTGGTGACTCTGGTCACTACCTGGGCATCATCGGGATATGTTTCCACTGCATGGCCTGAAGGTTGGCCTCACCTGGACCTGGTGAGTGGGTTGCCACATATGCCTCACCCATTCCTGGTGACACAGGCCCTACGTGGTCCTCACTTCGACCTAGTGAATCTGCTCCTTATCTGGTCCTCACACGGAACTAGTAATCTTGTCACCACCGGGGAATCACCTGGACCTGGTGAATCTGGTCCCCATTGGGCCTCACCCAATCCTGGTGACTTTGTTCCCCACCTGGACCTGATTGCTGTGGACTCCTTCTTGTCCTCACCTGGAACTGGTGACTCTGATCCTAACTGGGCCTCACCCAGATCTGGTGACTCTGGTCCTCACATGTGGACCATTATGACCTGGATACTGTGTTCCAAACCTCAGCCTCACCTGGACATGATGACTATGGAACCCCTCTGGGCCTCAGCCTGACATGGTGACTCTGGTCCCCATCTGGATGTCACCTAGACCAGGTGAATCTGGTACCACTCTAGGCCTCAACTTGACCTTGTGACTCTGGTCCTCAACTGGGCCTCACCGGACCTAGTGAACATGTTCCCGAACTGTGCCTCATCTGGACCTGGTGACTCTGGTGCTACCTGGGCATCATCGGGATATGGTTACTCTATTCCCCACTGGGACTGACCTGATCCTGGTAACTCAGGTCCTGACTTTGGCCTCTTCAGTACCAGGTGACTGTGGCTCCTCCTGGGCCTCACCTGTAACTGGTGACTCTGATCCTAAGCATGGCCTCACCTGACCTGGTGACTGTGGTTTTCATGGGACCTCTCCTGGACCTCATGTCTCTGGTCCCACCTGGGCCTTACCAGGACCTGGTGTATCTGTTACCCACCGCGGTAGCATCAGGATATGGTTACACTGTTCACTAACAGTGACCCTGCCGGAACTATTAACTCTGGCCTTCACCTGGGCCACACCTGGACATGGTGACACTGGTTCCCACCTGGGCCTCACCTGGACATGGTGAGTGGATCCCCACCAGGTCCTCACGTGTAACTGGTGGTTCTCGTTCCCACGTGGACATCACGTGGAACTAGTGGCTGCATTGTTTCTAGCTTCTCATGTACCTCGTGACTCTGGTCCCCACCAGGGCCTACCGGGATCTGGTGAGTGTTGTTGCCACCTGTACCTCACCTGGACCTGGTGATTCTGGTCTGCACCTGAGATTACCCTGGATCTAGTGACTGTGGTCCCCACCTGGGCCTCACCTGTCCCTGTTGACCATGGTACACAACTGGGCAAAATTGGGACCCGGTGACTGTGTTCCACAAATGGACGTCACCTGGACTAGGTGACTCTGGTACCCCTCTGGATCTCACCGAGCCCTAGTGACTGTGAACCCCACTTTGGCCTGACTTGGACCTGCGGACACTGGTTGCCACCTGCTCCTGACCTCCAAATGCTGACTCTGGTTCTTTCAAGGGCCTCCCCTGTACCTGGTGATCCTGGTCCCAACCTGGGCCTCACCTGGACGTGGTGACTCTTGTCACTACCGGGGACTCACCTGGACCTGCTTAATGTGTTCCACACCTGGGCCTCAAGTAGTCCTGTTCACCATGGTCCCCAAGCCGGCCTCACATGGACCTGTTGCCTCTGATCCCCACCGGGGCCAAACGTGTACCTGGTAAGTCTGGTCCTCACCTGGGCCTCATCTGGAACTAGTGACTCTGGTCCCCATCTGGGCTTCACCTGGATCTGGTGACCCTGGTCCCCACCTGGACCTGATTGCTGGGCACTCTTTCTTGGCCTCACCTGGAACTGGTGACTCTGATCGTATCTGGGCGTCACCCAGACCTGGTGACTCTGGTCCTCACCTGGGCATCATTGGTACCTGGTGCCTCTGTTCCACACCTGAGCCTCACCAGGACCTGATGACTCTGGAACCTCTCTGAACCTCAGCCTGACCTGGTGAGGCTGGTCCCCATCTGGAGGTCACGTGGACCAGATGATTCTGGTACCCCTCTAGGACTCAACCAGATCTGGTGACTGTGATTGTCAACTGGGCCTCACCTGAACCTAGTGAATATGCTCCATCTGGGCCTCATTTGAACCTGGTGACTCTGGGACCTACCTGGGCATCATCGGGACATTGTTCCTCTGCATGGCCTGCAGGTTGGACTCAGCTTGACCTGGTGAGTGTGGTGGCCACCTGTCCCTCACCCATACCTGGTGACTCAGGTTCCCACTTGGGCCTCTTGGACTTGGTGAATCTGGTCCTTACCTGGTCCTCTCCCAGAACGGGGAATCAGGTACCCACCTGGGCATCACATGGACCGGGTGAATCAGGTAACCCACTAGGCCTCACCCAGTCCTGGTGACTTTGTTCCCCCCTGGACCTGACTGCTGTGGACTCCTTCTTGGCCTCACCTGGAACTGGTGATTCTGAACCTAACTGGGCCTCACCCAGATCTGGTGACTCTGGTCCTCACCTGTGGACCATTATGACCTGGATACTGTGTTCCAAAACTGAGCCTCACCTGGACATGATGACCATGGGACCCCTCTGGGTCTCAGCCTGACATGGTGACTCTGGTCCCCATCTGGATGTCACCTAGACCAGGTGAATCTCGTACCACTCCAGGCCTCAACTTGACCTGGTGACCCTGGTCCTCAACTGTGCCTCACCGGGACGTAGTGAATATGCTCCCCTCCTGCGCCTCATCTGGACCTGGTGACTCTGGTTCTACGTGGGTATCATCGGGACATGGTTACTCTATTCCCCACTGGGACTGACCTGATCCTGGTAACTCTGGTCTGACTTTGGCCTCTTTCTACCAGGTGACTCTGGCTCCACCTGGGCCTCACCTGTAACTGGTGACTCTGATCCTATGCATTGCCTCACCTGACCTGGTGACTGTGTTTCCCATCGGAACCTCACCTGGACCTCATGTCTCTGGTCCCACCTGGGCCTCACCAGGACCTGGTTTCTCTGGTACCCACCTGGTAGCATCAGGATATGGTTACAGTGTTCACTAACAGTGACCCTGCCGGAATTATTAACTCTGGTCTTCACCTGGGCCACACCTGGACATGGAGATTGTGGTCTGCACCTGAGACTACCCTGGATCTGGTGACTGTGGTCCCCACCTGGGCTTCACCTGGATTTGGGACTCCTGTCCTCATCTGGGCTTCACCTGGCCCTGTTGACCATGGTCCTCAACTGGGCAAAATTGGGACCCGGTGACTGTGTTCCACAACTGGATCTCACCCGGACCAGGTGACTCTGGTCCCCCTCTTGGTGTGACCGTGCCCTAGTGACTCTGAACCCCACTTTGGCCTGACTTGGACCTGCTGTCCCTGGTTGCCACCTGCGCCTGACCTCGAACTGTTGACTCTGGTTCTTTCAATGGCCTCCCCTGTACCTAGTGATCCTGGTCCCCACGTGGGCCTCACCTGGACGTGGTGACTCTTGTCACCACCGGGGACTCACCTGGACCTGCTTACTGTGTTCCACACCTGGGCCTCAAGTAGATCTGTTGACCATGGTCCCCAAGCCGGCCTCACATGGACCAGTTACCTCTGATCCTCACCGGGGCCTCACGTGTACCTGGTAACTCTGGTCCTCACCTGGGCCTCATCTGGACCTAGTGACTCTGGTCCCTACCTGGGCTTCACCTGGATCTAATGACTCTCGTCCCCACCTGGACTTCACCTGGATCTGGTGACTCTGGTCCCCACTTGGACCTCTCCTGGTCCTGTTGACTCTCTTTCCAACATGGACCTTACCTGGATCTGGTGACTCTGGCCTGCAGGTTGGCCTCACCTGTACCTGGTGAGTGGGGTTCCCACCTGGGCCTCACCCATACATGGTGAATCAGGTCCCCACGTGGTCCTCTTGGACCTGGTGAACCTGGTCCTTACCTGGTCCTCTCCCATACCCTGGGACTCTGGTCACCACCTGGGCCTCACCCAGTCCTGGTTAATTTTTTGCCCACCAGGACCTGATTGCTGTGGAATCCTTCTTGGCCTCACCTGGAACTTGTGACTCTGATCCTAACTGGGCCTCACCCAGATCTGGTGACTCTACTCTGGTCCTCAACTGGGGACCATTATGATCTGGATACTCTGTTCCACACCTGAGCCTCATCTGGACATGATGACTCTGATTCCCTCTGGGCCTCACCCTGACATGGTGACTCTGGTCCCCATCTGGATGTCACCTAGACAAAGTGATTCTGGTACCCCTCTAGGCCTCAACAGGACCTGGTGACCCTTGTCCTCAACTGGACCTAGTGAACATGCTACCCACATGGGCCTCACCTGGACCTGGTAACTCTGGTCCCTACCTGGGCATCATCGGTACATGATTCCTCTGCAGGGCCTGCAGGTTGGCCTCACCTGGACCTGGTGAGTGGGGTTGCCACCTGGGCCTCACCCATACCTGGTGATTCAGGTCCCAACGTGGGCCTCTTGGACCTGGTGAATCTGGTCCCTACCTGGTCCTCTCCCAGACCCGGGGACTCTGGTCACCATCTGGGCCTCACCTGTACCTTGTGAATCTGGTCTCATCTGGGCCTCACCCAGTCCTGGTGACTTTGTTCCCCACGTGGACCTGATTGCTGTGGACTCTTTCTTGGCCTCACATGGAACTGGTGACTCTGATCCTATCTCCGCGTCACTCAGACCTGGTGACCCTGGTCCTCACCTGGGCATCATTGGTACCTGGTGACTCTGTTCCACACCTGAGCCTCACCTGAACAGGATGACTCTGGCACCTCTCTGGGCCTCACCCTGACCTGGTGACTCTGGTCCCCATCTGGATGTCACCTGGACCAGGTGATTCTAGTACGTCTCTACCCTCAACGAGATCGGGTGTTTTGGTCCTCAACTGGGCCTCCTCTGTACCTAGTGAATATGCTCCATTTGGGCCTCATTTGGACCTGGTGACTCTGGTCCCTTCCTGGGCATCAACGGGATATGTTCCACTGCATGGCCTGCAGGTTGGCCTCACCTGGACCTGGTAACTCTGGTCCCTACCTGGGCATCATCAGGACATGGTTTCTCTGCATGGCCTGCAGTTTGGCCTCACCTGGACCTGGTGTGTGGGGATGCCACCTGGCCCTCACTAATGCATGGTGACACAGGTCCCCATGTGTGTCTCACTTGGACCTGGTGAATCTGGTCCTTACCTGGTCCTCATCCGGAACAAGGAACTCTGTTCACCACCTGGGAATCACCTGGATCTGGTGAATCTGTTCCCCATCGGGGCCTCACCCAGTCCTGGTGACTTTCTTACCCACCTGGATCTGATTGCTGTGGACTCCTTCTTGGCCTCACCTGGAACTTGTGACTCTGATCCTATCTGCATGTCACACGGACCTGGTGACTCTGGTCCTCACCTGTGGACCATTATGACCTGGATACTCTGTTCCACACCTGAGCCTCACTTGGACATGATGACTCTGGATCCCCTCTGGGCCTCAGCCTAACATGGTGACTCTGGTCCCCATCTGGATGTCACCTAGACCAGGTGAATCTGGTACCCTCTAGGTCTCAACTAGACCTGGGCATTCTGGTCCTCAACTGGGCCTCACCGGGACCTAGTGAATATGCTCCCCTCCTGCGCCTCATCTGGTCCTGGTGACTCTGGTTCTACCTGGGCATCATCGGGACATGGTTACTCTATTCCCCACTGGGACTGACCGGATCCTTGTAACTGTGGTCTTGACTTTGGCCTCTTCTGTCCCAGGTGACTCTGGCTCCACCCGGGACTCACCTCTAATTGGTGACTCTGATCCTAAACATGGCCTCACCAGACCTGGTGACTGTGGTTCCCAATGGATCCTCACCTGGACCTCATGTCTCTGGTCCCTCCTGACCCTCACCAGGACCTGGTGTCTCTGGTACCCACCAGGGTAGCATCAGGATATGGTTACACTGTTCACTAACAGTGACCAAGCCGGAACTATTAACTCTGGTCTTCACCTGGGCCACACCTAGACCTGGTATCACTGGTTCCCACCAGGGACTCACCGGGACATGGTGCTTCGGATCCCCACCTGGTCCTCACCTGACACTGGTGATTCTCGTTCCCACATAGACATCATGTGGACCTGGTGGCTGCAGTGTTTCTAGCTTCTCATGTACCTCGTGACTCTGCTCCCCACCAGGGCCTCACCGGGACCTGGTGAGTGTGGTTGCCACCTGCACCTCACCTGGACCTGGTGATTCTGGTCGGCACCTGAGACTACCCTGGATCTGGTGACTCTGGTCCCCACTGGGCTTCACCTGGATTTGGGGACTCCGGTCCCGATCTGGGCCTCACATGGCCCTTTTGACCATGGTCCTCAAATGGGCAAAATTGGGACACGGTGACTGTGTTCCACAACTGGACCTCCCCTGTCCAGGTCACTCTGGTCCCCCTCTGGTTGTCACCGTGCCCTAGTGACTGTGAACCCCACGTTGGCCTGACTTGGACCTGCTGACCCTGGTTGCCACCTACGCCAGACCTCGAACTGTTGACTCTGGTTCTTTCAAGAGCCTCCCCTGTACCTGGTGATCCTTGTACCCACCTGCTCCTCAACTGGACGTGGTGACACTTGTCCCAACCGGGGACTCACCTGGACCTGCTTACTGTGTTCCACCTGGGCCTCAAGTAGACCTGTTGACCATGGTCCCCAAGCCGGCCTCACATGGACCTGTTGCCTCTGATTCCCACCGGGGCCTCACGTGTACCTTGTAGCTCTGGTCCTCACCTGGGCCTATTCTGGACCTAGTGACTCTGGTGCCACCTGGGCTTCACCTGGATCTGGTGAATCTGGTCCCCACCTGGACTTCACGTGGATCTGGTGACTCTGGTCCCCAACTGCACCTCTGCTGGACCTGATGACTCTCTTTCCAACATGGACCTCACCTGGATCTGGAGACTCTGGTCCTCAGTTTGGACTCACCTGTTCCTGGTGTCTTTCTTCCTCACTTTGACCTAACTCAGAACTGCTGAATCTTGCCCCACCTAGGCCGCACCCAGACCAGGTGACTCTTGTCCCCAGCTATGCCTCAATTCGACCTGATGAATCTGGTCCTCACGTGGGCCTCACATCACCTGGGACTCATCTGGATAGACTGGCTCTGGTTCCCACAAGGGTCTCACCTGATACTGGTGACTGTGATCTTATTCTATGCCTCACCAGGACCTAGAGGTTCTGTTCCTGATCTGGGCCTGCATAGCCCTAGTGACTCTGGTCCTCACCCAGGCATCATTGGGAACTGGATACTCTATTCCACACCTGGGCCTCACTTTGACCATGAACCTCTGGTCCCATTCTGGGCCTCAAACTAAACTGGTTACTCTGGTTCCCCTCTGGGCCTCACCCTTACCTGGTGACTCTGGTCACCCCTTGGGCTTCACTTGGGCCTGGTGGATCTGGTCCTTAGCTGGTCCGCACCTGGATCTGGTCGCCAGCTGGGCCTCACCCAGTCCTGGTGACTTTGTTCCCCACCTGGACCTGATTGCTGTGGACCCTTTCTTGGCCTCACCTGGAACTGGTGACTCTGATCCTATATGCGCGTCTCCCAGATCTGGTGACTCTAGTCCTCACCTGGGAGTTATTGGTACCTGGTGACTCTGTTCCACACCTGAGCCTCACCTGGACATGATGACTCTGGAACCTCTCTGGGTCTCACCCTGACCTGATGACTCTGGTCCCCATCTGGATGTCACCTGGACCAGGTGATACTGGTAATCCTCTAGGTCTCAACAAGATCTGGTGACTCTGGTCCTCACCTGGGCATCATTGGTACCTGGTGACTCTGTTCCTCACCTGAGCCTCACCTGGACATGATGATTCTGGAACCTCTCTGGGCCTCTCCTTGACCTGGTGACTCTAGTCCCTACCTGGGCATCATCGGGACATCGTTCCACTGCATGGCCTGCAGGTTGGCCTCACCTGGATATGGTATCTCTCGTCCTTACCTGGGTATCATCGGGACATGGTTCCTCTGCATGGCCTGCAGGTTGGCCTCACCTGGACCTGAGGAGTGCCTTGCCACCTGGCCTCACCAATACCTGGTGACTCTGGTCCCCACGTGGGCCTCATTTGGACCTGGTGAATCTGGTCCTTACCTGGTCGTCACCCGGAACTGGTAAGTCTGTTCACCACCTGGGAATAACCTGGACCTGGTGAATCTGGTCCCTATCTGAGCCTCACCCTGTCCTGGGGACTTTGTTCCTCTCCTGGACCTGTTTGCTGTGGACTCCTTCTTGGCCTCACCTGGAACTGGTGACTCTGATCCTAACTGGGCCTCACCCAGATCTGGTGACTCTGGTCCTCACCTGTGGACCATTATGATCTGGATACTCTGTTCCACACCTGAGCCTCACCTGGATATGATTACGTTGGATCCCCTCTTGACCTCACCCTGACACGGTGACTCTGTCCCCATGTGGATGTCACCTAGACCACGTGAATCTGGTACCCCTCTAGGCCTCAACTAGACCTGGTGACTGTGGTCCTCAACTGGGCCTCACCAGAACCTAGTGGATATGCTCCCCTCCTGCTCCTCATCTGGACCTGGTGACTCTGTTTCAACCTGCGCATCATCAGGACGTGGTTACTCTATTCCCCACTGGGACTGACCTGATCCTGGTAACTCTGGTCCTGACTTTGGCGTCTTCTCTACCAGGTGACTCTGGCTCCACCTGGGCCACACCAGTAACTGGTGACTCTGATCCTAAGCATGGCCTCACCAGACCTGGTGACTGTGGTTCCCATCGGGACCTCACCTGGACCTCATATCTCTGGTCCCACCTGGGCCTCATCAGGACCTGGTGTCTCTGGTACCCACCAGGGTAGCATCAGGATATGGTTACACTGTTCACTAACAGTGACCCAGCCGGACCTATTAACTCTGGTCTTCACCTGGGCCACACCTGGACATGGTGACACTGGTACCCACTTGGGTCTGACCTGAACATGGTGAGTCGGATCCCCACCTGGTCCTCAACTGTAACTGGTGATTCTCGTTCCCACATGGACATCCTGTGGACCTGGTGGCTGCAGTGTTTCTAGCTTCTCATGTACCTCGTGACTCTGGACCCCACTAGGGCCTCACCGGGATCTGGTGAGTGTGGTTGCCACCTGCACCTCACCTGGACTTGGTGATTCTGGTCTGCACCTGAGACTACCCTGGATCTGGTGACTGTGGTCCCCACCTGGTCTTCACCTGGATTTGGGGACTCCGGTCACCATCTGGGTCTCACCTGGCCCTGTTGACTATGGTCCCCTACTGGGCACAATTGGGGCCCAGTGACTGTGTTCCACAAATGGACCTCACCTGGACCAGGTGACTCTGGTCCCCCTCTGGGTCTCACCGTGACCTAATGACTGTGAACCCACTTTGGCCTGACTTGGACCTGCTGACCCTGGTTGCCACCTGCGCTTGACTTCGACCTGTTGACTCTGGTTCTTTCTTTTTTCTTTTTTTTTAATTTATTTTTTATTATTGGTGTTCTATTTACTAACATACAGAATAACCCCCAGTGCCCGTCACCCTTTCACTCCCACACCCCCCCGCCCTCCTCCCCTTCTACCACCCCTAGTTCGTTTCCCAGAGTTAGCAGTCTTTACCTTCTGTCTCCCTTTCTGATATTTCCCACACATTTCTTCCCCCTTCCCTTATATTCCCTTTCACTATTATTTATATTCCCCAAATGAATGAGAACATATAATGTTTGTCTTTCTCCGACTGGCTTACTTCACTCAGCATAATACCCTCCAGTTCCATCCACGTTGAAGCAAATGCTGGGTATTTGTCATTTCTAATAGCTGAGTAATATTCCATTGTATACATAAACCACATCTTCTTTATCCATTCATCTTTCTTTGGACACCGAGGCTCCTTCCACAGTTTGGCTATCGTGGCCATTGCTGCTATAAACATCGGGGTGCAGGTGTCCCGGCGTTTCATTGCATTTGTCTCTTTGGGGAAAATCCCCAACAGTGCAATTGCTGGGTCGTAGGGCAGGTATATTTTTAACTGTTTGAGGAACCTCCACACAGTTTTCCAGAGTGGCTGCACCAGTTCACATTCCCACCAACAGTGTATGAGGATTCCCTTTTCTCCGCATCCTCTCCAACATTGGTTGTTTCCTGTCTTGTTAATTTTCCCCATTCTCACTGGTGTGAGGTGGTATCTCATTGTGGTTTTGATTTGTATTTCCCTGATGGCAAGTGATGCAGAGCCTTTTCTCATGTGCATGTTGGCCATGTCTCTGTCTTCCTCTGTGAGATTTCTGTTCATGTCTTTTGCCCATTTCATGATTGGATTGTTTGTTTCTTTGGTGTTGAGTTTGATAAGTTCTTTATAGATCTTGGAAACTAGTCCTTTATCTGATATGTCATTTGCAAATATCTTCTCCCATTCTGTAGGTTGTCTTTGAGTTTTGTTGACTGTATCCTTTGTTGTGCAAAAGCTTCTTATCTTGATGAAGTCCCAATAGTTCATTTTTGCTTTTGTTTCTTTTGCCTTCGTGGATGTATCTTGCAAGAAGTTACTATGGCCGAGTTCAAAAAGGGTGTTGCCTGTGTTCTTCTCTAGGATTTTGATGGAATCTTGTCTCACATTTAGATCTTTCATCCATTTTGAGTTTATCTTTGTGTATGGTGAAAGAGAGTGGTCTAGTTTCATTCTTCTGCATGTGGATGTCCAATTTTCCCAGCACCATTTATTGAAGACACTGTCTTTCTTCCAATGGATAGTCTTTCCTCCTTTATCGAATATTAGTTGCCCATAAAGTTCAGGGTCCACTTCTGGATTCTCTATTCTGTTTCACTGATCTATGTGTCTGTTTTTGTGCCAGAAGACTCTAGTTCTTTCAAGGGCCTCAACTGTACCTGGTGATCCTGGTCCCCACCTGGGACTCACCTGGACGTTGTGACTCTTTTCACCACCGGGGACTCACCTGGACCTGCCTACTGTGTTAAAAACCAGGGCATCAAGTAGACCTGTTGACCATGGTCCCCAAGCCGGCCTCACATGGACCTGTTGCCTCTGATCCCCACCGGGGCCTCACGTGTACCTGGTAAATCTGGTCCTCACCAGGGCCTCATCGGGACCTAGTGACTCTGGTCCCCTACTGGGCTTCACGTGGATCTGGTGACTATGGTCCCCACCTGGACTTCACCTGGATCTGGTGACTCTGGTCCCCACCTGGACCTCTATTGGACCTGGTGACTCTCTTTCCAACATGGACCTCACATGGATCTGGTGACTCTGGTCCTCAGTTTGGCCTCACCTGGACCTGGCGTCTCTCGTCCCCACTTTGACCTAACTCAGAACTGCTGAATCTTGCCCCACCTAGCCCGCACCCAGACCTGGTGACTCTTGTCCCCAGCTTTGCCTCAAGTCGACCTAATGAATCTGGTCCTCACGTGAGCCTCACATGGACCTGGGACTCAGCTGGATAGAGTGGCTCTGGTTCACGCAAGGGGATGAAATGATACTGCTGACTGTGGTCTTATTCTATGCCTCACCAGGACTTAGTGATTTGTCCCCATCTGGGCCTGCATGGCCCTAGTGACTCTGGTCCTCACCCAGGCATCATTGGGACATGGATACACTATTCCACACCTCGGCCTCACTCTGACTAGAGACCTGTGGACCCATTCTGGGCCTCAAACTAAACTGTTTACTCTGGATCCCCCTCTGGGACTCACCCTTACCTGGTGACTCTGGTCACCCCATGGGCTTCATTTGGGCCTGGTGAATCTGGTCCTTAGCTTGTCCTCACTTGGATCTGGTGACTGGTCGCAGCTGGGCCTCACCTGGACTTGGTGAATCCTGTTGCCACCTGCGCCTCACCTGGATCTTGTGACTGTGGTCCCACCAGGACCTCACCTGGATCTGGTGGCTCTGGTTCCCATATGGGGCTCTCCTGGACCTGATTCCTGTGGTCTCCATCAAGCATCACCTGGAACAAAATGACTCTGGTCCATATTTGAGCCTCTCCTGGACTGTTGACTCTGCTCCTTACCTGGGCATAATTGCGACCTGGTTACACTCTTATATACCTGGGCCTCACCTGGACCTGGTGACTGTGGTCCCACCTGGGCCTCAAGTGGACGAGGTGACTGGTTCCCACAGGGACCTCACCTGGTCCTGGTGACTCAGATCCTCATATGGGCATCATGGGACCTGGTTTCAGTTCCACATCGGGGCTTCACCTGGAGCTAGTGATTCTCGTCCCCCTCTGGGCCTGACCCTGACGTGGTGACTCTGGTCCCCACCTGGATATTACCGGAACCGCGTTACTCTGGTCCCCCTCTGGGACCCACCCAGAGCTGGGGACACTGGTCCTCAACTGGGCCTCACCTGGACCTAGTGAATCTGGTCCCCATCTGGGCCTCACCCAGTCCTGGTGACTTTGATCCCCACCTGGACCTGATTGCTGTGGACTCTTTCTTGGCCTCACCTGGAACTGGTGACTCTGAACCTATCTGCGCGTCACCCAGATCTGGTGACTCTGGTCCTCACTTGGGCATCATTTGTACCTGGTGACTCTGTTCCTCACCTGAGCCTCACCTGGACATGATGACTCTGGAACATCTCTGGGCCTCTCCCTGACCTGGTGACTCTAGTCCCTACCTGGGCATCATCGCACATGGTTCCACTGCATGTCCTGCAGGTTGGCCTCACCTGGATGTGGTAACTCTCGTCCTTACCTGGGTATCATCGGGACATCGATCCTCTGCATGGCCTGCTGGTTGGCCTCCCCTGGACCTGGGGAGTGCCTTGCCACCTGGCCTCACCAATACCTTGTGACTCTGGTCCCCACGTGGGCCTCATTTGGACCTGTTGAATCTGGTCCTTAACTGGTCGTCACCCGGAACTGTTAAGTCTGTTCACCACCTGGGATTCACCTGGACCTGATGAATCTGGTCCCCATCTTGTCCTCACTCAGTCCTGGTGACTTTGTTCCCCACCTGGACCTGATTGCTGTGGACTCCTCCTTGGCCTCACCTGTAACTGGTGACTCTGATCCTAACTGGCCCCCACCCAGATCTGGTGACTCTGCTCCTCACCTGTGGACCATTATGATCTGGATACTCTGTTCCACTCCTGAGCCTCACCTGGACATGATGACTCTGGATCCTCTCTGAGCCTCACCCTGATATGGTGACACTGGTCTCCATCTGGATGTCACCTAGACCAGGTGAATCTGGTACCCATCTAGGCCTCAACTAGACCTTGTGACTCTGGTCCTCAACTGTGCCTCACCGAGACCTGTGAATATGCTCCCCACCTGCGCCTCCTCTGGACCTGGTGACTCTGGTTCTACCTGGGCATCATCGGGACATGGTTACTCTATTCCCCACTGGGACTGACCTGATTCTGGTAACTCTGGTCCTGACTTTGGACTCTTCTGTACCACGTGACTCTGGCTCCACCTGGGCCTCACCTGTAACTGGTGACTGTGATCCTAAGCATGGCCTCAACTGACCTGGTGACTGTGGTTCCCATCGGGACCTCACCTGGACCTCATGTCTCTGGTCCCACCTGGGCCTCACCAGGACCTGGTGTCTCTGGTACCCACCTGGGTAGCATCAGGATATGGTTACCCTGTTCACTAACAGTGACCCAGCCGGACCTATTAACTCTGGTCTTCACCTGGGCCACACCTGGACATGGTGACACTGGTTCCCACCAGGGCCTCACCTGGACATGGTGAGTCGTATACCCGCCTGGTCCTCACCTGTAACTGGTGATTCTCCTTCCCTCATGGACATCATGTGGACCTGGTGGCTGCAGTGTTTCTAGCTTCTCATGTACCTCGTGTCTCTGGTCCGTACCAGGGCCTCACAGGGACCTGGTGAGTGTTGTTACCACCTGCACATCACCTGGAACTTGTGATTCTGGTCTGCACCTGAGACTACCCTGGATCTGGTGACTGTGGTCCCCACCTGGGCTTCACCTGGATTTGGGGACTCTGGTCCCCATCTGGGCCTCACCTGGTCCTGTTCACCATGGTCCTCAACTGGGCAAAATTGGTACCCGGTGACTGTGTTCCACAACTGGACCTCACCTGGACCAGGTGACTCTGGTCCCCCTCTGGGTCTCACCGTGCCCTAGTGACTGGGAACTTCACTTGCCTGACTTTGACCTGTTTACCCTGGTTGCCACCTGCGACTGACCTCCAAATGTTGACTAAGGTTCTTTCAAGGGCCTCCCCTGGACCTGGTGATCCTGGTCCCCACCTGGGCCTCACCTGGACGTGGTTCCTCTTGCCACCGGGGACTCACCTGGACCTTCTTACTGTGTTCCACACCTGGGCCTCAAGTAGACCTGTTGACCATGGTCCCCAAGTCGGCCTCACATGGACCTGTTGCCTCTGAAACCCAACGGGGCCTCACGTGTACGTGGTAACTCTGGTCCTCACCTAGGCCTTATCTGGACCTAGTGACTCTGGTCCCCACCTGGGCTTCACCTGGATCTGGTGACTCT
This sequence comes from Canis aureus, assembly GCF_053574225.1. Lineage (NCBI taxonomy): Eukaryota > Metazoa > Chordata > Mammalia > Carnivora > Canidae > Canis > Canis aureus. The sequence continues at coordinate 28,949,150 of NC_135648.1, forward strand.
GGTCCCCACCTGCACTTCACCTGGATCTAGTGACTCTGGTCCCCACCTGGACCTCTCCTAGACCTGGTGACTCTCTTTCCAACATGGACCTCACCTGGATCTGGTGACTCTGGTCCTCAGTTTGGCCTCACCTGGACCTGGCGTCTCTCGTCCCCACTTTGACCTAACTCAGAACTGATGAATCTTGCCCCACCTAGGCCCCACCCAGACTTGGTGACTCCTGTCCCCAGCTATGCCTCAATTCGACCTGATGAATCTGGTCCTCACGTGGGCCTCACATGGACCTGGGACTCAGATGGATAGAGTGCCTCTGGTTCCCACAAGTGGCTCACCTGATACTGCTGACTGTGTTCTTATTCTATGCCTCACCAGGACCTAGTGATTGTGCTCCGCATCTGGGCCTGCATGCCCCTAGTGACTCTGGTCCACACCCAGGCATCTTTGGGACCTGGATACTCTATTCCACACCTGGGCCTCACTTTGACCAGGGACCTCTGGTCTCATTGTGGGCCTCAAACTAAACTGGTTACTCTGGTTCCCCCTCTGGGCCTCACCCTTACCTGGTGACTCTGGTCAACCCTTGGGCTTCATTTGGGCCTGGTGAATCTGGTCCTTAGCAGGTCCGCACATGGATGTGGTGACTGTTCGCCCCCGGGGCCTCACCTGGACATGGTGAATCTTGTTGCCACCTGTGTGTCACCTGGAGCTTGTGACTGTGGTCCCACCAGGACCTCACCTGGATCTGGTGGCTCTGGTTACCATATGGGACTATCCAGGACCTGGTTCCTGTGGTCTCCATCTGGATTCACCTGGAACACAATGACTATGATCCATATTTGGGCCTCTCTTGGACCTGTTGACTCTGGTCCTAACCTGGGGATCATTGCGAACTGGATACTCTCTTATATACCTGGGCCTCACCTGGATCTGGTGACTGTGGTCCCACCTGTGCCTCACCTGGACGAGTTGACTGGTTCCAACAGGGACCTCACCTGGAACTGGTGACTCAGGTCATCATATGGGCATCATGGGACCTGGTTTCAATTCCACATCGAGGCCTCACCTGGACCTAGTGATTCTCATCCCACTCTGGGCCTCACCCTGACGTGGTGACTCTGGTCCCCACCTGGATATCACCAGAACCGGGGACTCTGGTCCCCCTCTGGGACTCACCGGGAGCTTGGGCACTGGTCCTCAACTGGGCCTCAACAGGACCTGGTGAATCTACTCCTCACTTAGGCCTCTTCTGGACCTTCTGACTCTTTTCCCACCTGGCATAAATGGGACATGGTTACTCTGTTCCCCACCTGGGACTCACCTGGACATGATAACTTTTCTCCACACTTTGGCCTCAACTGATCCTGATGATTCTCGTCCCCCCACCTAGGCCTCAATCTGGACCTGGTGACTGTGGTCCCCACCTGGGTCTCACCTGGACCTGTGACTCTCATTCCCACATGAACCACACCTGGACCTGATGAGTGTGGTGTTCTTGTAGACTCACTTTTACCTTGTGACTCCGGTCCCCACTAAGGTCTCACCTGGATCTGGTGACTCTGGCCTGCAGGTTGGCCTCACCTGGACCTGGTGAGTGGGGTTGCCACCTGGGCCTCACCCATACCTGGTGACTCCAGAACCCACAGGGACCTCTTGGACCTGGTGAATCTTCTCCTTACATGGTCCTCCCCCAGACCGGGGACTCTGGTCACCACCTGGGCCTCATCTGGACCTCATGAATCTGTTCCCAACTGGGCCTCACCCAGTCCTGGTGACTTTGTTCCCCACCTGGACCTGATTGCTGTGGACTCTTTCTTGGCCTCAACTGGAACTGGTGACTCTGATCCTATCTGCGCGTCACCAAGACCTGGTGACTCTTGTCCTCACCTGGGCATCATTGGTACCTGGTGACTCTGTTCCACACCTGAGCCTCACCTGGACATGATGACTCTGTGACCTCTCTGGGCCTCACCCTGACCTGGTGACTCTGGTCCCCATCTGGATGTCACCTGGACCATGTGATTCTGATACCCCTCTAGGCCTCAACCAGATCTGGTTACTCTGGTCCTCAATTGGACCTCACCTGGACCTAGTGAATATTCTCCATCTGGGCTTCATTTGGACCTGGTGACTCTGGTCCCTAACTGGGCATCATCCGGACATGGTTCTACTGCATGGCCTGCAGGATGGCCTCACCTGGACCTGGTAACTCTGGTCCCTACCTGGGCATCATCGGGACATGGTTCCTCTGCATGGCCTGCATTTTGGCCTCACCTGGACCTGGTGAGTGGGGTTGCCACCCGGGCCTCACCCATACCTGGTGACACAGGTCCCGACGTGGGCCTCACTTGGACCTGGTAATCTGGTCCTTACTTGGTCCTCACCTGCAACTAGTAACTCTGTTCACCACCTGGGAATCACCTGGACCTGGTGAATCTTCTCCCCATTGGGCCTCACTCATTCCTGGTGAATTTGTTCCCCTCCTGACCTGATTGCTGTGCACACTTTCTTGGCCTCATTGGAACTGATGACTCTGATCCTAACACGGCCTTACCCAGATCTGCTGACTCTGGTCCTCACCTGTGGACCATTATGACCTGGATACTCTGTTCCACACCTGAGCCTCACCTGGACCTGATGACTCTGGATCCCCTCTGGGCCTCAGCCTGACATGGTGAATCTGGTCCCCATCTGGATGTCACCTAGACCAGGTGAATCTGTTACCCCTCTAGGCCTCAACTAGACCTGGTGACTCTGGTCCTCAACTGGACCTCACGGGGACCTCGTGATTATGCTCCCCACCTGCGCCTCATCTGCACCTGTTGACTCTGGTTCTACCTGGGCATCATCGGGACATGCTTACTCTATTCCCCACTGGGACTGTCCTGATCCTGGTAACTCTGGTCCTGACTTTGGCCTCTTCTGTACCAGGTGACTCTGGCTCCACGTGGGCCTCACCTGTCACTGGTGAATCTGATGCGAAGCATAGCCTCACCTGACTTGGTGACTGTGGTTCCCATCGGGACCTCACCTGGACCTCATGTCTCTGGACCCACCTGGGCCTCACCAGGACCTGTTGTCTCTGGTACCCACCTGGGTAGCATCAGGATATGGTTACACTGTTCACTAACAGTGACCCATCCGGACCTATTAACTCCGATCTTCACCTGGGCCACACCTGGACATGGTGACACTTGTTCCCACCTGGGTCTCACCTGGACATGGTGAGACGGATCCCCACCTGGTCCTCATCCGGAAACTGGTGATTCTCGTTCCCACATGGACATCATGTGGACCTGGTGGCTGCGGTATTTCTAGCTTCTCATGTACCTCGTGACTCTGGTCCCCACCAGGGCCTCACCGGGACCTGGTGAGTGTGGTTGCCACCTGCACCTCACCTAGACCTGGGGATTCTGGTCTGCACCTGAGACTACCCTGGATATGGTGACTGTGGTCCCCACCTGGGCTTCACCTGGATTTGGGGACTCCGGTCCCCTTCTTGGCCTCACCTGGCCATGTTGACCAAGGTCCTCAACTGGGCAAAATTTGGACCCGGTGACTGTGTTCCACAACTGGACCTCACCTGGACCAGGTGTCTCTGGTCCCCCTGTGGGTCTCACCGTGCCCTAGTGACTGTGTACCCCACATTGGCCTCACTTGGACCTGCTGACCCTGGTTGCCACCGGCGCCTGACCTCGAAATGTTGACTCTGGTTCTTTCAAGTGCCTCCCCTGTACCTGGTGATCCTGGTCCCCACCTGGGCCTCACCTGGACGTGGTGACTCTCGTCACCACCGGGGACTCACCTGGATCTGCTTACTGTGTTCCACACCTGGGCCTCAAGTAGAACTGTTGACCATGGTCCCAAAGCCGGCCTCACATGGATCTGTTGCCTCTGATCCCCACCGGGGCCTCACCTGTACCTGGTAACTCTGGTCCTCACCTGGGCCTCATCTGGACCTAGTGAGTCTGGTCCCCACCAGGGATTCACCTGGATCTGGTGACTCTGTTCCGCACCTGGTCTTCACCTGGATCTGGTGTCTCTGGTCCCACCTGGACCTCTCCTGGACCTGGTGACTCTCTTTCCAACATGGACCTCACCTGGATCTGGTGACTCTGATCCTCATTTTGGCCTCACCTGGACCTGGTGTCTCTCGTCCCCAATTTGACCTAACTCAGCACTGCTGAATCTTGTGCCACCTAGCCCGCACCCAGACCTGGTGACTCTTGTCCCCAGTTTGCCTCAATTCCACCTGATTAATCTGGTCCTCACGTGGGCCTCACATGGACCTGGGACTCAGCTGGAGAGAGTGGCTCTGGTTCCCACAAGTGGCTAACCTGATACTGTTGACTGTGGTCTTATTCTGCCTCACCAGGACCTAGTCATTCTGTTCCCCATCTGGGCCTGCATGGCCCTAGTGACTCTGGTCCACACTGAGGCAACATGGGACCTGGATACTCTATTCCACGCCTGGGCATCACTCTGACCAGGGACCTCTGGTCCCATTTTGGGCCTCAAACTGAACTGGTTACTCTGGTCCCCCCTCTGGGCCTCACCCTTACCTGGTGACTCTAGTCACCCCTTGGGCTTCACTTGGGCGTGGTGAATCTGGTCCTTACCTGGTCCTCTCCCTGAATCGGGGACTCTGGTCAACACATGGGCCTCACCTGGACCTGGTGAATCTTGTCCGGTGTGGGCCTCACCCAGTCCTGGTGAATTTGTTCCCCACCTGGACCTGATTGCTGTGGACTCCTTCTTGACCTCACCTGGAAATGGAGACTCTGATCCTATCTGCGCGTCACCCAGGTCTGGTAGCTCTGGTCCTCAACTGGGCATTATTGGTACCTGGTGAATCTGTTCCACACCTGAACCTCACCTGGACATGATGACTCTGGATCGCCTCTGGGCCTCATCCTGACCTGGTGACTCTGTCCCCATCTGGATGTCACCTGGACCAGGTGATTCTGGTACCCCTCTAGGCCTCAACCAGATCTAGTGACTCTGGTCCCACTTGGCCCTCACCAGGACCTGGTGTCTCTGGTACCCACCTGGTTAGCATCAGGATATGGTACTCTGTTAACTAACAGTGACCCAGCGGGAACTATTAACTTTGGTCTTCACCTGGGCCACACCTGGACATGGTGACACTTGTTTCCACCTTGGTCTCACCTGGACATGGGGAGTCGGATCCCCACCTGGTCCTCACCTGTAACTGATGATTCTTGTTCCCACATGGACATCATGTGGACCTGGTGGCTGCACTGTTTCTAGCTTCTCATGTACCTCGTGTCTCTGGTCCCCACCAAGGCCTCACCGGGATCTGGTGAGTGTGGTTTCCACCTGCACCTCACCTGGACCTGGTGATTCTGATCTGCACCTGAGACTACCCCGGATCTGGTGACTGTGTTCCCAACCTGGGCTTCACCTGGATTTGGGGACTCCGGTCCCCATCTGGGCCTCACCTGGCCCAGTTGACCATGGTCCTCAACTGGGCAAAATTGGGACCCGGTGACTGTATTCCACAACTGAACTTCACCTGGACCAGGTGACTCTGGTCCCCCTCAGGGTGTCACCGTGCCCTAGTGACTGTGAACCCCACTTTGGCCTGACTTGGACCTGCTGACCCTGGTTGCCACCTACGCCTGACCTCGAAGTGTTGACTCTGGTTCTTTCAATGGCCTCCCGTGTACCTGGTGATCCTGGTCCCCTCGTGGGCCTCACCTGGACGTGGTGACTCTTGTCACCCCCGGGGACTTCCTGGACCTGCTTACTGTGTTCCACCCCTGGGCCTCAAGTAGCCCTGTTGACCATGGTCCCCAAGCCGGCCTCACATGGACCTTTTGCTTCTAATCCCCACCGGGGCCTCACGTATACCTGGTAACTCTGGGCCTCATCTGGACCTATTGACTTTGGTCCCCCCTGTGCTTCACCTGGATCTGGTGACTCTGGTCCCCAACTGGACTTCACCTGGATCTGGTGACTCTGGTCCCCACCTGGACCTCTCCTGGACCTGGTGACTCTCTTTGAACATGGACCTCATCTGGATCTGGTGACTCTGGTCCCCACCTGGACCTCACCTGGATCTGGTGACTCTGGCCTGCACGTTGGCCTCACCTGGACCTGGGGAGTGGGGTTGCCACCTGGGCCTCAGAAATAGCTGGTGACTCAGGTCCCCACGTGGGTCTCATTTGGACCTGTTGAATCTGGTCCTTAGCTGGTCCTCTCCCAGACAAGAGGACTCTGGTCACCACCTGGGAATAACCTGGACCTTTTGAATCTGGTCCAAATCTGGGCCTCACCAAGTCCTGGTGACTTGCTTCACCACCTGGACCTGATTGCTGTGGACGCCTTCTTGGCGTCACCTGGAACTGGTGACTCTGATCCTATCTGCGTGTCACCCAGATCTGGTGACTCTGGTCCTCACCTGGGCATCATTGGTACCTGAGGATTCTGTTTCACACCTGAGCCTCACCTGGACCCGATGACTCTGGAACCACTCTGGGCCTCACCCTGACTTTGTGACTCTGGTCCCCATCTGGATATCACCTCGATCAGGTGATTCTGGTACCCTTCTAAGCCGAACCAGATATGGTGAAACTGGTCCTCAACTGGGCCTCACCTGGACCAGGTGACTCTGGTCCCCACCTGGACCTCTCCTGGACCTGGTGACTTTCTTTCAAACATGGACCTCACATGGATCTGGTGACTCTGGTACTCAGTTTGGCCTCACCTGGAACTGGTGTCTCTCGTCCCCACTTTGACCTAACTCAGAACTGCTGAATCTAGCCCAACTTAGGCTGCACCCAGACCTGGTGACTCTTGTCCCCAGCTATGCCTCAATTCGACCTGATGAATCTGGTCCTCACGGGAGCCTCACCTGGACCTGGGACTCAGCTGGATAGAGTGGCTCTGTTTCCCGCAAGGGGCTCAGCTGATACTGCTGACTGTGGTCTTATTGTATGCCTCACCAGGACCTAGTGATTCTGTTCCCCATCTGGGCCTGCATGGCCCCAGTAACTCTGGTCCTCACCCAGGCATCATTGGGTGATGGATCCAATGATCCTCAACCTGGATACTCTATTCCACACCTGGGCCTCCCTTTGACCAGGGACCTCTGGTCCCATTCTGGGCCACAAACTAAACTGGTTACTCTGGTTCCCCCTCTGAGGCTCACCCTTACCTGGTGACTCTGGTCACCCCTTTGGGCTTCACTTCGGCCTGGTGAATCTGGTCCTTAGCTGGTCCGCGCCTGGATGTGGTGACTGGTCGCCACCTGGGCCTCACCTGGACTTGGTGAATCCTGTTGCCACCTGCGCCTCACCTGGACCTTGTGACTGTGGTCCCACCTGGACCTCACCTGGATCTCGTGGCTCTGTTTCCCATATGGGGCTCTCCTGGACCTGGTTCCTGTGGTCTCCATCTGGCCTCACCGGAAAACAATGACTCTGATCCGTATTTGGGCCTCTCCTGGACCTGTTGACTCTGGTCCATACCTGGGTAACATTGGGACCTCGATACTCTCTGATATACCTGGGCCTCACCTGGACCTGGTGACTGTGGTCCCACCTGGGCCTCACCTGGACGAGGTGACTGGTTCCCACAGGGACCTCACCTGGACCTGGTGACTCAGGTCCTCATATGGGCATCATGGGACCTGGTTTCTCAGTTCCACATCGGGCCTCACCTGGAGGTAGTGATTCTCGTCCCACTCTGGGCCTCATCCTTACTTGGTGACTCTGGTCCCCACCTGGATATCACTAGAACCGGGTGACTCTGTTCCCCCTCTGGGACTCACCCGGAGATGGGGACACTGGTCCTCAGCTGGGCCTCAACAGGACCTGATGAATCTACTCTTCACATAGGCCTCGTCTGGAACTTGTGACTCTTTTCCCACCTGGCATCAATGGCACATGGTTACTCTGTTCCCCACCTGGGCCTCACCTGGACATGATAATTTTGCTCCGCACTTTGGCCTCACCTGGTCCTGATGACTCTGGTCCCCCCACCTAGGCCTCAATCTGGACCTGGGGACTCTGGACCCCACCTTGGTCTCACCTGGACCTGGTGACTCTCGTTCCCACATGAACCACACCTGGACCTACTGACTGTGGTGTTCTTGTAGACTCACATTTACCTGGTGACTCCGGTCCCCAGTAGGGCCTCATCTGGATCTGGTGACTCTGGCCTGCAGGTTGGCCTGACCTGGACGTGGTGAGTGGGGTTGCCACCTGGGCGTCACCCATACCTGGTGACTCAGGTCCCCACGTGGGTCTTGGACCTGGTGAATCTGGTAATTCTGGTCACCACCTGGGAATCCCCTGGACCTGGAGAATCTGGTCGCCATCTGGGCCTCACCCAGTCCTGGTGACTTTGTTCCCCACCTGGACCTGATTGCTGTGGACTCCTTCTTGGGCTCACCTGGAACTGGTGACTCTGATTCTATCTGCGCATCACGCAGACCTGGTGACTCTGGTCCTCACCTGGTCATCGTTGGTACCTGGTGACTCTGTTCCACACCTGAGCCTCACCTGGACATGATGACTCTGGAAAATCTCTGGGCCTCACCCTGACCTGGTGACTCTGGTCCCCATTTGGATGTCACCTGGACCAGGTGATTCTGGTATCTCTCTAGGACTCAACCAGATCTGGGGACTCTGGTCCTCAACTGGGCCTCACCTGGACCTAGTGAATATCCTCAATCTGGGCCTCATTTGGACCTGGTGACTCTGGTCACTACCTGGGCATCATCGGGACATGTTTCCACTGCATGGCCTGCAGGTTGGCCTCACCTGGACCTGGTGAATCTAGTCCCTACCTGGGCATCATCGGGACATGGTTCCTCTACATGGCCTGTAGGTTGGCATCACTTGGACCTGGGGTGTGGGGTTGCCACTTAGGCCTCACATATGCATAGTGACATAGGTCCCCACGTTGGCCTCACTTGGACCTGGTGAATCTTGTCCTTTTTTGGTCCTCACCCAGAACTGGTAACTCTGGTCACAACCTGGGAATCACCTGGACCTGGTGAATCTGTTCCCCATCTGGGCCTCATCCAGTCCTGCTGACTTTGTTCCCCACCTGGATCTGATTGCTGTGGACTCCTTCTTGGCCTCACCTGGAACTGCTGACTCTGATCCTAAGCATGGCCTCACCTCACCTGGTGACGGTGGTTCTCATCGGGAACTAAACTGGACCTCATTTCTCCGGTCCCACCTGGGCCTCACATGGACCTGGTGTCTCTGGTACCTCCCTGGGTAGCATCAGCATATGGTTACACTGTCCACTAACAGTGACCCAGCCGGACCTATTAACTCTGATCTTCACCTGGGCCACACCTGGACATGGTGACACTGGTTCCCACATGGGTCTCACCTGGACATGTTGAGTCGGATCCCCACCTGTTCCTCACCTGTAACTGGTGATTCTCGTTCCCACATGGTCATCATGTGGACCTGGTGGCTGCAGTATTTCTAGCTTCTCCTGTACTTCGTGACTCTGGTCCCCACCAGGACCTCACCGGGTCCTGGTGAGTGTGGTTGCCACCTGCACCTCACCTGGACCTAGTGATTCTGGTCTGTACCTGAGACTACCCTGGATCTGGTGACTGTGTTCCCCACCTGGACTTCACCTGGATTTGGGGACTCCGGTCCCCATCTGGGCCTCACCTGTCCCTGTTGACCATGGTCCTCAACTGGGTAAATTGGGACCCGGTGACTTTCTTCCACAACTGGACCTCACCTGACTAGGTGACTCTGGTCCCCCTCTGGGTCTCACCGTGTCCTAGTGACTGTGAAACCCACTTTGGCCTGACTTGGACCTGCTGACCCTGGTTGCCACCTGCGCCTGGCCTCGAACTGTTGACTCTGGTTCTTGCAAGGTCCTCCCCTGGACCTGGTGATCCTGGTCCCCACCTCGGCCTCACCTGGACGTGGTGACTCTTTTCAACACCAGGGACTCACCTGGACCTGCTTACTGTGTTCCACACCTGGGCCTCACGTAGATCTGTTGACCATGGTCCCCAAGCCGGCCTCACATGGACCTGTTGAGTCTGATCATCACCGTTGCCTCACGTGTACCTGGTAACTCTGGTTCTCACCTGGGCCTCATCTGGACCTAGTGACTCTGATCCCCACCTGGGCTTCACCTGGATCTGGTGACTCTGGTCCCCACCTGGACTTCACCTGGATCTGGTGACTCTGGTCCCAACCTGGACCTCTCCCGGACCTGGTGACTCTCTTTCCAACATTGACCTCACCTGGATCTGTTAACTCTGGTCCTCAGTTTGGCCTCACCTGGACCTGGTGTCTCTAGTCCCCACTTTGACCTAACTCAGAACTGCTGAATCATGCCCCACCTACCCGCACCCAGACCTGGTGACTCTTGTCCCCAGCTATGCCTCAATTCGACCTGATGAATCTGGTCCTCACGTGGGCCTCACATGGACCTGGGACTCAGCTGCAGAGAGTGACTCTGGTTCCCACAAGGGGCTCATCTGATACTGGTGACTGTCGTCTTATTCTATGCCTCACCAGGACCTAGTGATTCTGTTCCCCATCTGGGCCTGCATGGCCCTAGTGACTCTGGTCCTCACCCAGGCATCATTGGGACCTGGATACTCTATTCCACATCAGGGACTCACTCTGAGGAGGGACCTCTGGTCCCATTCTTGGCCTCAAACTAAACTTTTTACTCTGGTTCCCCCTCTGGGCCTCACCCTTACCTGGTGACTCTGATCTCCCCTTGGGCTTCATTGGGCTTGGTGAATCTGGTCCTTAGATTGTCCTCACTTGGATCTGGTGACTGGTCGCCACCTGGGCCTCACCTGGACTCAGTGAATCCTGTTTTTACCTGCGCTTCAACTGGACCTTGTGACTGTGGTCCCACCTGGTTCTCACCTGGATCTGGTGGCTCTGGTTCCCATATGGGGCTCTCTTGTAACTCGATCCTGTGGTCTCCATCTGGCCTCACCTGGAACTCAATGACTCTGATCCATGTTTGGGCCTCTCCTGGACCTGTTGACTCTGGTCCTTACCTGGGCATCATTGGGACCTGGATACTCTCTTATATACCTGGGCCTCACCTGGACATGGTGAATGTGGTCCCACTTGGGCCTCACTTGGACGAGTTGCCTGGTTCCCACAGGGATCTCACCTGGACCTGGTGACTCAGGTCCTCATATGGGCATCATGGGACCTGGTTTCTCAGTTCCACATCGGGGCCTCACTTGGACCTAGTGATTCTCGTCCCGCTCTGGGCCTCACCCTGACGTGGTGACTCTGGTCACCACCTGGATATCACCAGAACCAGTGACTCTGTTCCCCCTCTGTGACTCACCCGGAGCTGGGGACAGTGGTCCTAATCTGGGCCTCAACAGGACCTGGTGAATCAACTCCTCAGTTAGGCCACGTCTGGACCTTGTGACTCTTTTCCTACCTGGCATCAATGGGACATGGTTACTCTGTTCCCCACCTGGGCCTCACCTGGACATGATAACTTTGCTCCGCACTTTGTTCTCAACTGGTCCTGACGACTCTGGTCCCCCCACCTAGGCCTCAATCTGGACCTGGTGACTGTGGTCCCCACCTGGGTCTCACCTGGACCTGGTGACTCTCGTTCCCACATGAAACACACCAGGACCTGGTGACTGTGGTGTTCTTGTAGACTCACATTTACCTGGTGACTCCGGTCCCCACTAGGGCCTCACATGGTTCTGGAGACTCTGGCCTGCAGTTTGGCCTCACCTGGACCTGGTGATTGGGATTTCCACCTGGGCCTCACCCATACCTGGAGACAGAAGTCCCCACGTGGGCCTCACTTGGACCTGGTGAATCTGGTCCTTACCTGGTCCTACCCTGGAACTGGTAACTCTGGTCACCACCTGGGCCTCACCTGGACCTGGTGAATCTGGTCCCCATCTGGGCCTCACCCAGTCTTGGTTACTTTGTTCCCAACCTGGACCTGATTGCTGTGTACTACTTCTTGGCCTCACCTGGAACTGGTGACTCTGATCCTAACTGGACCTCACCCAGATCTGGTGATTCTGGTCCTCACCTTTGGAACAATACGACCTGGATACTCTGTTCCACACCTGAGCCTCACCTGGACATGATGACTCTGTATCCCCTCTGAGCTTCACCCTGACATGGTGACTCTGGTCCCCATCTGGATGTCACCCAGACCAGGTGAAATTTGTACCCCTCTAGGCCTCAAAAAGACCTGGTGACTCTGGCCCTCAACTGGGTCTCACTGGTACCTAGTGAATATGCTCCACACCTGCGCCTCATCTGGACCTGGTGACTCTGGTTCTACCTGGGGATCATCGAGATATGGTTACTCTATTCCCCACTGCGACTGACCTGATCTTGTACCTCTAGTCCTGACTTTGGCCTCTTCAGAACCAGGTGACTCTGGCTCCACCTGGGCATCACCTGTAACTGGTGACTCTGATTCTAAGCATGGCCTCACCTGACCTGGTGACTGTGGTTCAGATTTGGACCTCACCTGGAACTCATGTCTCTGGTCCCACCTGGGCCTCACCAGGACCTGTTGTCTCTGGTACCCACCTGGGTGGCATCAGGATATGGTTACACTGTTCACTAACAGTGACCCAGCTGGACATTTTTACCCTGGTCTTCACCTGGACATGGTGACACTGGGTCCCACCTGGGTCTCACCTGGACTTGGTGAGTCGGATCCCCACCTGGTTGATTCTCGTTCCCACGTGGACATCATGTGGACCTGGTGGCTGCAGTGTTTCTAGCTTCTCATGTACGTTGTGACTCTGGTCCCCACCAGGGCCTCACCGGGACCTGGTGTGTGTGGTTGCCACCTGCACCTCAACTGGACCTGGGATTCTCGTCTACACCTGAGACTACCCTGGATCTGGTGACTGTGGTCCCCACCTGGGCTTCACCTGGATTTGGGGACGCCGGTCCCCATCTGGGCCTCACCTGGCCCTGTTGACCATGGTCCTCAACTGGGCAAATTGGGACCCGGTGACTGTGTCCCACAACTGGACCTCAGCTGGACCAGGTCACTCTGGTCCCCCTCTGGGACTCAGGTGCCCTAGTGACTGTGAACCCCACTTTAGCCTGACTTGGACCTGCTGACCCTGGTTGCCACCTGCGCCTGACCTCGAACTGTTGACTTGGTTCTTTCAAGGGCCTCCACTGTACCTGGTGATCCTGGTCCCCACGTGGGCCTCACCTGGACGTGGTGAGTCTTGTCACCTCCGGGGACTTCCTGGACCTGCTTACTGTGTTCCACACCTGAGCCTCAAGTAGACCTGTTGACCATGGTCCCCCAGCCAGCCTCACATGGACCTGTTTCTTCTGATCCCCACCGGGGCCTCACGTGTACCTGGTAACTCTGGTCCTCACCTGGGCCTCATCTGGACCTATTGACTTTGGTCCCCACCTGTGCTTCAACTGGATCTGGTGACTCTGGTCCCCACCTGGACTTCACCTGCATCTGGTGACTCTGGCCTGCAGGTTGGCCTCACCTGGACCTGGGGAGTGGGGTTGCCACCTGGGCCTCACACATAGCTGGTGACTCAGGTCCCCACGTGGGCCTCATTTGGACCTGTTGAATCTGGTCCTTAGCTGGTCCTCTTCCAGACCCGAGGACTCTGGTCACCACCTGGGAATAACCTGGACCTGGTGAATCTTGTCCAAATCTGGGCCTCACCAAGTCCTGGTGACTTTCTTCACCACCTGGACCTGATTGCTGTGGACGCCTTCTTGGCGTCACCTGGAACTGGTGACTCTGATCCTATCTGCGAGTCACCCAGGACTGGTGACTCTGGTCCTCACCTGGGCATCATTGGTACCTGGTGATTCTGTTCCACATCTGAGCCTCACCTGGACCCGATGACTCTGGAACCACTCTGGGCCTCACCCTGACCTGGTGACTCTGGTCCCCATCTGGATATCACCTCGATCAGGTGATTCCGGTACCCTTCTAAGCCGAACCAGATTTGGTGAAACTGGTCCTCAACTGGGCCTCACCTGGACCAGGTGACTCTGGTCCCCCTCTGGGTCTCACCGTGCCCGAGTGACTGTGAACCCCACTTTGGCCTGACTTGGACCTCCTGTCCATGGTTGCCACCGGCGCTTGACCTCGAACTGTTGACTCTGGTTCTTTCAAGGGCCTCCCCTGGACATGGTGATCCTGGTCCCCACCTCGGCCTCACCTGGACGTGGTTCCTCTTTTCACCACCGGGGACTCACCTGGACCTGCTTACTGTGTTCCACACCTGGGCCTCAAGTAGACCTGTTGACCATGGTCCCCAAGTCGGCCTCACATGGACCTGTTGCCTCTGAACCCCACCGGGGTCTCACGTGTACCTGGTAACTCTGGTCCTCACCTGGGGCTCATCTGGACCTGGTGACTCTGGTACCCACCTGGACTTCTCCTGGACCTGGTGACTTTCTTTCATACATGGACCTCACATGGATCTGGTGACTCTGGTACTCAGTTTGGCCTCACCTGGAACTGGCGTCTCTCGTCCCCACTTTGACCTAACTCAGAACTGCTGAATCTAGCCCAACTTAGGCTGCACCCAGACCTGGTGACTCTTGTCCCCAGCTATGCCTCAATTCGACCTAGTGAATCTGGTCCTCACGGGAGCCTCACCTGGACCTGGGACTCAGCTGGATACAGTGGCTCTGGTTCCCGCAAGGGGCTCAGCTGATACTGCTGACTGTGGTCTTATTGTATGCCTCACCAGGACCTAGTGATTCTGTTCCCCATCTGGGCCTGCATGGCCCCAGTAACTCTGGTCCTCACCCAGGCATCATTGGGTGATGGATCCAATGATCCTCACCCTGGATACTCTATTCCACACCTGGGACTCACTTTGACCAGGGACCTCTGGTCCCATTCTGGGCCTCAAACTAAACTGGTTACTCTGGTTCCCCTCTGGGCCTCACCCTTACCTGGTGACACTGGTCACCGCTTGGGCTTCATTTGGGCCTGGTGAATCTGGTCCTTAGCTGGTCCGCACCTGGTTCTGGTCTCCAGCTGGGCCTCACCTGGACTTGGTGAATCCTGTTGCCACCTGCGCCTCACCTGGACCTTGTGACTGGGGTCCCACCTGAACCTCACCTGTATCTGGTGTCTCTGGTTCCCATATGGGGTTCTCCTGGACCTGGTTCCTGTGGTCTCCATCTGGCCTCACCTGGAACACAATGACTCTGATCCATATTTGGGCCTCTCCTGGACCTGTTGACTCTGGTACTTACCTGGGCATCATTGGGACCTGGATACTCTCTTATATACCTGGGCCTCACCTGGACCTGGTGACTGTGGTCCCACCTGGGCCTCACCTGGATGAGGTGACTGGTTCCCACAGGTACCTCAACTGGACCTGGTGACTCAGGTCCTCATTTGTGCATCATGGGACCTGGTTTCTCAGTTCCACATAGGGGCCTACCTGGACCTAGTGATTCTCGTCCCCCTCTGGGCCTCACACTGACGTGGTGACTCTGGTCTCCACCTGGATATCACCAGGAACGGGTGACTCTGGTCCCCCTCTGGGACTCACCCGGAGCTAGGGACACTGGTCCTCAACTGGCCCCCACACGACCTGGTGAATCTACTCCTCACTTAGGCCTCGTTGGACCTCGTGACTCTTTTCCCACCTGACATCAATGGGACATGTTTACTCTGTTCCCCATCTGGGCCTCACCAGGACATGATAACTTTGCTCCACACTTTGGCCACAACTGCTCCTGATGACTCTGGTCCCACCACCTAGGCCTCAGTCTAGACCTGGTGACTGTGGTCCCCACCTGGGTCTCACCTGGACCTGGTGACTCTCGTTCCCACATGAACCACACCTGGACCTGGTGACTGTGGTGTTCTGGTAGACTCACATTTACCTGGTGACTCCTGTCCCCACTAGGGCCTAACGAGGATCTGGTGACTCTGTCTGCAGGTTGGTCCACCGGGACCTGGTGAGTGGAGTTGCCACCTGGGCCTCACCCATACCTGGTGACTCAGGTCCCCACGTGTGCTTCTTTGACCTAGTGAATCTGGTCCTTACCTGGTCCTCTCCCAGACCCGGGGACTCTGGTCACCACCTGGGCATCACCTGGAACTGGTGAATCTGGTCCCATCTGGGCCTCACGCAGTCCTGGTGACTTTGTTCCCCACCTGGACCTCATTGCTGTGGACTCTTTCTTGGCCTCACCTGGAACTGGTGACTCTGACCCTATGTGCACGTCACCCATACCTGGTGATTCTGGTCCTCACATGGGCATCATTGGTACCTGGTGACTCTTCCACACATGAGCCTCACCTGGACATGATGACTCTGGCACCTCTCTGGGCCTCACCCTGACCTGGTGACTCTGGTCCCCATCTGGATGTCACCTGGACCAGGTGATTCTGATACCCCTCTAGGACTCAACCAGATCTGTTGACTCTGGTCCTCAACTGGACCTCAGCTGGACCTAGCGAATATGCTCCATCTGGGCCTCATTTGGACCTCGTGACTCTGGTCCGTACCTGTGCATCACTGGGACATGGTTCCACTGCATGGCCTGCAGGTTGGCCTCACCTGGACCTGGTAACTGTGTTCCCGACCTGGGCATCATCTGGACACTGTTCCTCTGCATGGCATGCAGGTTGGCCTCACCTGTACCTGGTGAGTGGGGTTGCCACCTGGGCCTCACACAAACCTGGTGACACAGGTCCCACATGGGCCTCACTTGGACCTGGTGAATCTGGTCCTTACCTTGTCGTCACCAGGAACTGGTAACTCTGGTCACCACCTGGGAATCACCTGGACCTGGTGAATATGGTCCCCATCAGGGCCTCACCCAGTCCTGGTGTCTTTGTTCCCCAATTGGACCTGATTGCTGTGCACTCCTTCTTGGCCTCATTGGAACTGATCACTCTGATCCTAACTGGGCCTCACCCAAATCTGCTGACTCTGGTACTCACCAGTGGACCATTATGACCTGGATACTCTGTTCCACACCTGAGCCTCACCTGGACATGATGACTCTGGATCCCCTCTGGGCCTCACCCTGTCATGGTGACTCTGGACCCCATCTGGATGTCACCTAGACCAGGTGAATCTGGTACCCCTCTAGGCCTCAACTTGACCTGGTGACTCTAGTCCTCATCTGGGCCTCACTGGGACCTAGTGAACATACTCCCCACCTGCGCCTCATCTGGACCTGGTGACTCTTTTTTTACCTGGGCATCATCAGGACATGGTTAATCTATTGCCCACTGGGACTAATTGATCCTGGTAACCTCGGTCCTGTTTTTGGCCTCTTCTGTACCAGGTGACTCTGGCTCCTCCTGGGCCTCACCTGTAACTGGTGAATCTGATCCTAAGCATGGCCTCACCTGACCTGGTGACTGTGGTTCCCATGGGATCTCACCTGGACCTCATGTCTCTGGTCCCACCTGGGCCTCACCAGGACCTGGTGTATCTGGTACCCACCAGGATAGCATCAGGATATGGTTACACTGTTCACTAACAGTGACCCAGCTGGACCTATTAACCCTGGTCTTCACCTGGGCCACACCTGGACATGGTGAGTCGGATCCACCATGGTCCTCACGTGTAACTGGTGATTCTTGTCCCACGTGGACATTATGTGGAACTGGTGGCTGCATTTTTTCTAGCTTCTCATGTATCTCGTGACTCTGGTCCCCACCAGGGCCTCACCGGGATCTGGTGAGTGTGGTTGCCACCTGCAACTCACCTGGACCTGGTGAATCTGGTCTGCACATGAGACTATCCTGGATCTGGTGACTGTGGTCCCCACCTGGTTTTCACCTGGATTTGGGGACTCCGGTCTCCATCTGGGCTTCACCTGACCCTGTTGACCATGGTCCTCAACTGGGCAAAATTGGGACCCGGTGACTGTGTTCCACAACTGGACCTCACCTGGACCAGGTGACTCTGGTCCCCCTCTGGGGCTCAACGTGCCGTAGTGACTGTGAACCCCACTTTGCCCTGACTTGGAACTGCTGATACTGGTTGCCACCTGCGCCTGACCTCAAACTGTAGACTCCGGTTTTTCAAAGGCCTCCCCTCGACCTGGTGATCCTGGTCCCCACCTGGGTCTCACTTGGACGTGGTGACACTTGTCACCACCGGGGACTCTCCTGGACCTGCTTACTGTGTTCCACACCTGGGCCTCAAGTAGAACTGTTGACCATGGTCCCCAGGCTGGCCTCACATCGACCTGTTGCCACTGCTCTCCACCCGGGCCTCACTTGTACCTGGTATCTCTGGTCCCCACCTTACCTCATCTGGACCTAGTCACTCTGGTCCCCACCTGGGCTTCACCTGGATCTGGTGACCTTGGTCCCCACCGGGACTTCACCTGGATCTGGTGACTCTGGTCCTCACCTGGACCTCTCCTGGACCTAGTGACTCTCTTTCCAACATGGACCTCACCTGGATCTGTTGACTCTGGTCCTCAGTTTGGAATCACCTGTTCCTGGTGTCTCTCTTCCCCACTTTGACCTAACTCAGAACTGCTGAATCTTGCCCCACCTAGGCCGCACCCAGACCAGGTGACACTTGCCCACAGCTATGCCTCAATTCGACCTGATGAATCTGGTCCTCGCGTGGGCCTCACATCACCTGGGACTCATCTGGATAGACTGGCTCTGGTTCCCACAAGAGGCTCGCCTGATACTGGTGACTGTGGTCTTATTCTATGCCTCACCAGGACCTAGAGGTTCTGTTCCTGATCTGGGCCTGCATGGCCTTAGTGACTCTGGTCCTCACCCAGGCATCATTGGGACCTGGATACTCTATTCCACACCTGGGCCTCACTTTGACCAGGGACCTCTGGTCCCATTCTGGGCCTCAAACTAAACTGGTTACTCTGGTTCCCCTCTGGGCCTCACCCTTACCTGGTGACTCTGGTCACCACTTGGGCTTCACTTGGGTCTGGTGAATCTGGTCCTTAGCTGGTCCGCACCTGGATCTGGTCGCCAGCTGGGCCTCACCTTGACTTGGTGAATCCTGTTGCCACCTGCCCCTCACCTGAACCTTGTGACTATGGTCCCACCTGGAACTGACCTGGATCTGGAGGCTCTGGTTCCCATATGGGACTCTCCTGGACCTGGTTCCTGTGGTCTCCATCTGGCCTCACCTGGAACACAATGACTCTGATCCATATTTGGGCCTCTCCTGGACCTGTTGACTCTGGTCCTTACCTGGGCATCATTGGGACCTGGATACTCTCTTATATACCTGGGCGTCACCTGGAACTGGTGAC